>NC_084809.1:21628896-22338625 GCF_963583255.1 Pyrus communis | reverse complement strand
TTCAGTTACGAACCTTTCTTATTTCTTCCCACCTCGTAGCCCCACAAAAGAAGGGACGGAGGTGGTTTAATTAGTGAGATGGGATTCCTTAATGTTTTGAGTTTTTATAGGTTGGTACTATGTGATGAGGCCTTATCATCACTAGTGATGGGTTTGCAGGTAAAGCAGTGGCAAATTTCTGCGCCAAGTATCTCCATCGACAGGTACTCAAGGATGAAGCATATCTAGCTGGCGATTTAGGCAGTTCTCTGCAGAAAGCTTTTCTCAGGTTACTTAAACCCTTGTATTATTAATGTTCACTTTAGCAATTTCCAGCGCATGCATAATAAGTTGTAAACAGATTAGTAACTTCAAACCCGGTCACGTTTCAACAACAACTGCCAGTCATTGTCACTGCTCCATTCTGTTAATGCGCCTATGATAAGTCACCTTGCACATAATTCATACTGACATACCATGCTCGTTCTTTTTCTTTTATTATCATTTAGTTATAGGATGTTTGTGTTCATGTATTCTATTAAAAGTCCCAAAAATAGAGATGGCAACCACGATTGAGGGCATGCAATGATGGAACACAATCAGTGGAAGAAAGTTGTAATGAGGGGTAGGAAGAATTTGGATAGATATGATTATCTACGAGATACTTTGTCATCTGAAATTGCTTTTAACTGAGGCAGGATGGATGAGATGATGCACGGACAAAGAGGCTGGAGAGAATTAGCTGTACTGGGAGATAAGATAGACAAAGTTTCTGGTCTTATAGAAGGGTTCATTTTTTCTCCGTAGAGTGTTGAAGCTAAGAGTAGTGCATTCAATGACCATGTTGATCAGTGGTCTTCTGAGGAGGTACTCTTTACACAGCAGTTACTTAAGCTGCATTTAACAATTGTACTATGTTCTCCATTTCTTTTGGAAACCATATCACCAGATGCACAAATGTTTTAGTGGAGACTGGAGACAGTAATATCTGAGAATCTTTTTTTTTTTTTTTTTTTTTTTTTTTTTTTTTTTTTTTGTATAAGAGTTAGAGATTTCTTCCTAGTCCTTCTAAATTTTTGGGTATTTGCAAATCGTCTTTATTAAATTATAGAAATGCTTCATATAGCATGGAAGTCATCATGGCAATGTTTTCGCAAGCTTTGAAGTCCTTCACGAAAATTTTAATCTAATTTCATCAGTTTAACATGATTGACACTTATCAAACTTAAGCTGAGGTGAACAACAATCTATATGGCAGCGGGAGGGAGTGAATCATCTTTAACTACCTGTCATTGACAGTTCGAGACAATTAGCCTTAATACCATGACAAATATATTTGGAATTTGATTGGTGTGCTTTATTCTTTAAAAATTTTACTATGTAACCCTATTTTCACAAAGAAAAGCATTTGGGTTTGATGCCAGGGGCCTCATTCTGATTTTGATGGACCAAATTCTGGAAGTTCAGCTTGTTTTGCTATTATCCGGAACAAACAACTTCTTGTTGCCAATGCTGGTGATTCTCGCTCCGTAATATCCAGGAAGGGTGAGGTATGCTGCAGTTTCAATGAAATTTTTAACCTATGGAATATATTGTCGTAGTTATGCCAGTTCCCTGTCTGTGGATATCCCTATCGGTACAATTTTCGTTTGGATCAATGAAAGACCTGTAGTGCCATCACGTTAAGGAAGATTTATTTATATGCAATACTAGAGTAAAGTTTTCTCTTTTTCCTTATCTTCTTAAGCTCCAATCACTCTCATTCTCAAATCACCTTACAGTCTTCTTCCTTTAGTTTGCTCCTTAAGGTATCCATGAAACCTGAGAATCTTTTTTTCTTGCTGTATAAGAGTTTGAGATTTCTTGTCCAGTGGGTACTTCGTCTTTATCAAATTATAGAAGTGCTTCATATAGCATGGAACTATGTAAGTCATCGTGGCAAGGTTTTCGACAGAGAAAAAAGAAGTGCTTCATTACAGAACATAGCTAGAAGTTTTTCTTATAGCATACAAATCATCTTTATTAGAGAACATGATCAACATTTGCCAACTGTTCCGTAAAGGAAAGAGAAAGAAGAAGAAACTAAACACAAAACAAATGTCCATAGATGAACTTCGACTGATTGAAATACCAAAGATTAAGGCTCTCCTCACAACATGCTATCTGATCTTGCCGGCATCCTCCTGATCAAGTTTTGCAGGAGTGAAGGGAATCTATCCCGACATTTTGGATGTCTCATTGCATAAACTCCTGCAAGCCAAACTATCAACTTCAACGAGCAGATATAAAATAGGATCATACCAATAATACAGAAGATCATAAATAAAGTTGTGGCTCTTGGATCCCTCCAACTCAGCAGAGACTGCACCCTTTCGCCTTGTGTCGCTATGTCCCCCAATACTGCCTGAATCCTCCCTGCAATGCCTCGAAGACGATCATATCTTCGTTTCAGAACATCACCAGTCTTTTTTGTTGGAAAAGTATCAAACTCTTCGTCCAAATCCTCTGGATGTACGCCATATGCTTGTGACAGTTCTGTGTCTATGTGCACAATTTGTCTAGGCCTCTTCCGGTAATTCCAAACCCCTTTCAGCAACAGCAATAAAAACATTAAGCAAATTGTCGGACCGGGGAAAAAAAGCATGACCGTGAAGGCAACGTGAACAAGCACCGTGGTAATGGTGTTAGTCCATTTCCGTATTTTATCAAACCCTTTGAACATCATGACCAATCCATCAAACAGCTTGATGATCCTGACAAAATTGGCCTTGCCTCTTCGAAAACTCCACAGATGCGCAGTGGAATCTAACATGTAATCCACAACCTCTCTCCTAAGTGGTGGCTCAGCCCGGCTCAACCTCAACCAGAGAATCAATGCAGCTTGGTGTCGTAAACTAGCAAGCTGATATATAGACAGTGGGAGAATGTAGTGCATCTTAGGCAGCAGAGGCCGTGTGTATGTGTGAAGCATGTTAGGCAAAGACGGACATGAAAATCTCAGAGCCAGTTGGATTTCACCCATCTTTTTCACCCCAGTAGGTTGTAGAACCACAAGAGGATATGAATGCGTGTAAATCCTACCAGTTTCAAGGGTAGATAGACGGATCTTTACCTTCCCAATACTCAAATCCATGCCCAGTTTATCCCCACCCTGCAAGTTCCCATTGTCGAAAACTCCAATGGTAATGACAGTGCATGGATCATAGACTTCCCATGTGTATTGTTCGTTCCACTTGGGAGACAAACAATCAACAACCGTCCTTGCTCGCACCCACTTTGTCCCATATTTTGCTACACAATATGCGTCAACACGATTCTTAGGCTTCATTGGTGACAAACCGGTTGCATTCAAGATTCCCAATTCCAAAATCCCGATCGGAGGCTTCCAAAGAAGCTTTGCAGTTGGCCTAAGATCACTAGTACTGTGAGCTGGCTCGTCAAGAACATGATATCCTCCATCCAAACTCACCCTTATTTGGATCTTACTCGCAAACTTCACCTCCTTCAGCACACCCTCAACTACTTCAACCGTCCCAAGATTATACCACTTGGGAGTAGCCGGAGTAGCGTCTATCCTCTTATCCACATCCCTCAAAGGAATCACAATCTGCCCGGTAGATTCCTCCTTGTTATTCGTTTTCTCCTGCACACTTACCACCAAAGGATCATCGAACGGTTCTGCAACAACAAACATTAGATCCTCATTCCAAGTAGGGTTGAAATTCTTATCCGTCGAGACTCCACTTCTCAAAACCACATTCCCGAACTGAGCCTTCACAAAAAACTCCGGTGCTTGCTTTCTGTTGTTGTCTTTTAACACAAGATCCTGAGCTTGAATCACATTCACTCTCATGTACCAAAGCCTAGGTGAAAGGTAAACCTTCGAACGAGTACTCGAAAGTCCATCCCCACTTACCGATGCAACATCAGCGTGCCAAGCATCTGGAAAGGCCTCATCTGCTTGCGTCCCAATCCAATAAGAAAGCATGAGGTCTCCTCTAATCTTGGCCTTATTTTGATCCTCCAGCATGTACCATTGCGGCGCCAATGGACTATCTGGCGGAACCCTACTAGGACACTCAGCCATAGCAAAACCAAACATCCCAATGGTTCCATGATCACCACCTTGTGCAACAACAGCCTTGTCCTTCACCAAAATCTCCATACTAACAGCTTGAATTCTGTCTTTCGAAAAAGCGAACACTTGGTTCCATTCGGGGTTTGGATTTTTTTTGAAAGGTGTTGTTACTGCCCGGTAGTTTCCGAGATTCAGTTCAACATAAGGGTCGGCGGTAGGTGGCAAATCTCTGGCTTTCACAATCCTGACATAGAGATACTGCATGTGCTCGACAAGATCAAAGGAGGTCATGGGGCCCGTGGAGAACCTCCGGCCAGTGATGTTCGGCGAGGTCTCCTTTAGGGAGAAATCTTCTTTTGCTGTGTTCTGCTTAGCCATTTCTTCGCACTGCAAGAATTTATGTATGTTTTAGAACCAAATGAATAACAAAATTTAATAATAATATTATACAAAAAACTAAATTACAAAACCATTAGAAGCACATTGCAACATTAACAAGATCAAATCCTTAGAGGGTTTTGATTTCAAGAAACCATGAATTACCCAAAACCCTTAAGAATATCAGCGATGAAAACAACACAATCATTAATCATTGAGAAAAATACATAAAAAAATCATCAAGTACAAAATCTTGGTGAAAAAAAATAAAAATAGAAAACAGACTAGAAATTGGAAAATTACCGCAGAGGAGAAGGATTGTATTGAAAGCCAGGGAAAGATACAGAAGAAATAGTCTAGCCTCTTGAAGGTAGAGCAATGGATTTTGGTGAGTTAAAACATAAACCCTAAGGATTTTCAAAAATGAAAAAAAAATAAAGAGGAGGGTTTTCAGGAGATTTTGTAAATGGAAAATATAAGGCCAATTAAATGTGGGAAGATTTTTATAAAAATAGAAATAAAATTAAAGAATATGCATTGGATTTGGTTTTGAAAGTAGGAAGAGAGAGAGGGAGCGAATATCTGCTGCATGTATTCGTTAGTTACTGAATTAAATGTGTCGTGGTAATTTATGGTTTTTATTTTCTCTTAATTTTCTGTACATTTTGGTTTTTTTTTTTTTTAAATTAAATGATGGATACACCATTTGAAATAAATGGTGTTGGTAAGGGCTTCCTAAATTCTAATAGGGAAATTTTATTTAAACTCATCTAACATATTTCTACACCCAACTTATTTTTTGCGCTCATTTGATTTTTAACTAAACTATTAATATCTCTTTAAACTCAAATTTAATACCTAATACACCCTCATAAACTCAATTCAATACATTGATTTATCTTTGCACCCACTTGTTTTCCCTTTTGTATCGTGCTTCAGGCATGCACAAAAAAAGTTCATCTGGATATTCAAAATCTAGTACAATAAGCACAGTTTGTAGGTACAGAAAGTCAAGTATAGGACAATTGCATGTAGTCATGTAGTTGTTACCAAAATTGAACAACATTTAATTACATTTTACAATGTATGTTTAAACGCAGAGTCTAATCTGAACTCAGAACAATTTTGTTGAGTAAATCCTAGCCTAGAAGCACCTACATCAAAATGTAGAAGGGTATCCACCAATTGATAACCCCCTATTACCATTGAAGTCTTCAAGTTCAAACCTCCATCCAAAAACCCTAGACACATAACTTCGTTGCACTTGAACCATCGAGTTTCTGCCGTGAATTCTCCACTTCACCAACTCAATCTGCAACACCAGATCGATAATCGGCACTTTTGGACCGATCAACGTGCCATCTTTTTTTCGTGAACTAAAACATTGCCCAAATGGTGCCACAAGGGAAACCCTAGTCATGTTCATAGACATTGCAACCTACTTATAAGCTTTAGTAAAAAAAAATTCACCGTCTTCTGTGAAATTCAAATGAAGTCCAAATATATGTAAAAAAAGTTTACCCCAAATTTGGACAGAACTTAATTAACACTAAACATTATTAATGACAGTAAATCATCTTAGAGTCAAATTGCATTATAATTAAAGTGTGAAATCGGAAATACTAGTTTAGTACATGAAATTTTAAGAGAATGTTCATGTTAAAGACTTGAAGCTTATTTTTGTCTTCCTCTCAAGAATCATTCTTGAGGGGTCTTGAGCAGTACGTTTCGTGCATAATACACAAATTGAGGTCCATGGGTGTCAAGAAATACTTCGATGTTTTAATCATCTTCAAGATCCACAATATTATTAGTGGCTACATTCTCTAACCCTACAAGTTTTTCACTCTAATATCACTGCTCATTTAACTCTTTTTGTGCACATGGTAGAAATTTGAAAATAACTTATATTCTTAGTCCTAGTATCAAGGAAACAACTAAGCTAGATAATGCAAAGGAATCATGGTTTTCGCTTCAGAACCGTAAGAAAGGAGATCGTATCGAAGTCAGACCTGTATTAATTTAGAGGCACATCAAGGCTATTGGAAACAACCAAGGTTGAGCATAATCGTATAGTTTTCTAATTGCAATCAAGGCTAATGCAATTGCAGATCGTATTGAAGTCAGATCATGGTTTTCTAATTGCAACTCTTGGTTTGTCAATTCAACCAGTCATTGGGTCCTTTCACACTGGACATTTTTCATTGTTGGATGCTTTCATTGTATTTGTTGAAAAAAAATTGCAGTAAAGTAACTTCTACACTCTAAAAAATTGAAATCAAACGAACAAAAAATTCATAAATTGAGTCATACCTTGGTTGGAGGATTCAAAACTTCAAAATCACCATCCATCAATAAAAAAAATTATTTTTCTCTATGAGAGCTATTAGGGTTTTAGCCAGAATGAACGTAGGATAAACAAAGAATGATCGTAGGGTTTAATTATAGTGTTTGGGTTTATTGATAAATTTGAGTTTTATTATTAATTTCATTTTGTACTTAATAGTAATTATACAATAGGATAAAATAGACAATTAACATTTAAAATTTAAGTTGGGTGATAAAAGAGGTTAAATGGGTTTAAATAAAATTTCTCATTTTAATATCAACGTCAGATTAAATCATCAAAAGGATCGTTATGATCCCCCGTCTGCCGCACTTTTCACTTGGGTAAAACTCACTTAACAAACTGCTCGTGATGCAGTTTATTTTTCGTACATATAGTAGCCATTTAGGGGTTATTATTGTTGTCTTGTTTAAGCAAATTCACCTCCAGATCATTTTCTTGGTCACTGAAGTATTGTACCCAAATGTTACTTATGTATTGTTTGGGATGATTAATGAAAGATGAATCTATCGTTGCTTGTATAAAGAAACTGCTCCGACCCCAACTTTTGTACTCAAGCTTTTAGGAATTGAGTTTCTGCCATTGTGTTGCTTTACTGCCGACTTTGTCTGTGATTCCTTATTAAAGTTTTAAATGCAGGCATATAATTTGTCTAAAGATCATAAACCTGACATGGAGAATGAGAAAGAAAGAATTCTCAAGGCTGGTGGATTTATCCAAGTTGGAAGGGTCAATGGAAGTTTGAACTTGGCGAGAGCGATTGGTACGAAAATTTTCCTTACCCTTTGAAAGGAGAAACTGGGAAATAACCCTTTTTTTCATTTGAATTTCATGTATTTAAATGTTGTTGCTTGCAGGGGATGCGGAAGTCAAGCAGAACAAACAGTTGCCCGTTGAAATGCAGATTGTGACTGCCAATCCCGACATAACTAGCGTATGCAGCATTTCATTTCAGAACTAAATGATGTGAAATTGGGATGAGAAACTTGAACCGTATATACTTACAACCAATCTTATAAACAAAACAAAGTGTTATTTTTTTTCGAGGAAAAGTATTCCTGTGATCCAAGTTATATAATCTAGATGCTAGTCAGACTTCCAAAGTTTTAAAGGAAGAAAGTTTCACTAATTTCTGTTTTTAATTCAAAATTTCCCCTTCATGTAGGTTGAGCTTTTTGATGATGATGAGTTTCTGGTCATAGCCTGTGATGGGATATGGTAAAGTTTCCTTTGTAATAAACTTTCCTATCAAAAAAACAACTTCTTGTTGATACATTAACGTAATAACATGCACACGTAGACTTTACATTCTGCTACTTTGTTGAAACGCTGATGCAAGCTCTCTCCAGGGACTGCATGTCAAGTCAACAACTTGTGGACTGTGTTCGGGAACAATTAAAACATGTAAGTTGACGAACCTCACTGAGATTTCCAAATATATACCATTTGAGTGACATATCATATTCGTATGATAATGCAGGAAAGTAAACTGTCAGTGGTTTGTGAGAGAGTGTTTGAAAGGTGCTTGGCACCATCATCTGGTGGAGAGGGATGTGACAACATGACAATGATCCTGGTTCAGTTTAAGAAACCTGTTAATTCAGCTGCATCTGTTGAGAACCAGCCAATCGCATCTAACCGTCATCCGAGAAGGAAAAAACCACAGCAAAAGCTAAATAGATCTTCTTGTTGGTCCTACAATTGTAACTATATAGAATGACTGCATTTCTGCAAGTTATGACTTTGGCCATCTCACGAATCATAAGTTCGTTCAAATTAGGATGCCGTTATCATGACAGTACACGTTCACGGTATTTTGTCAAATAGCAGTATAGCTCGAGTTATGTACATGTCCAGGAATTTGTCATTCGGTTCTCTCTCCTGTGTATGTCTTTCAGTTCTCTCCACGGTTTGAAGAGCTTGCCTACAAATTCTTTTAGGACGGAACATTTTCTTTAGATGCAACCTGACCAAACAAAGATCAAGAATGTTATTCGTTTTCTTTCGTATTGCTTGTGAAGTTTGATCGAGCAATAATTCATTGAATCAACACCATGCAGTGGCTATACTCGATTACGAACAATGAAAATTTTGAATTGTTGGATGCATCTCTAATAATTAATAAGTTCAAAATTCTTGTTACTGCTTCAGTTAAATTAAACATTGTAAATACCAAAAATAGGTATGACAATATTTGGGATTTCTTGCATATTCATGAATCTCTAAATTGGAGTATATATAGGAGTTACAATTGGTATTACATATAGACTTCGTCAATGTCAAACAACAAACTACCATTTACACTTTAACCAATATATTGTTGGAGAACAATTCAGAAATAAACAAAAAATAACAGAAATAAATAGAACTTGAAATTCTAATATTTTATTAACCAAAAATATTTGATGTGCATAATGAAATTATACAATAAATACATAAACTAATATAAGAATATCAATGATACTAACTTGATCACAGAAGGTAGAGGCTAGCGTAAAAGCTATGTCCTTCGAACAGTATTTTCGTCCCACTCTTGTGCTTGTGGTTCTACAACGTCTGCCCAACCAGGATTCAACTACCTAATTCTACAACCCGCACTGGATTCTATAATTCTAGCGAATTTGTTTGTGTGCTTACTCTCTGGAAATTTCGTACGAAAGAAAAAAAAAGGAAGAAAAGATGACCTCACTTGGATACTGTGATTGCAAATATATAGGCTGTTTTACACCCTTTCAAATACCTGTTTAGTGTATTTGAAAGTATACAACTCTTTCTAATAGCTGTGTCTTTTAATCAAAACATTTTTTAATTAATAAATTAATTAAAAAACTTAATCCGAAAATTAAAATTAATGAATCTGATTAATTAATATTAATTGTATTTAGGCTATATTATATTCAAGCCTAATCCACACAACCATAAGGCACAAGCCTTCAATCCATTTCCAAATGGTCCAAGTTCTAATTACTAAGAAGAAATAATAAGCCTATATAAAGGCTAGTGAAAAAATATTGTTGACCAATGTGGGACAAAAGGGTCTCAAACTCCTACATATATAACTCGCAATACTCTCCCTCAAGTTGGAGCAAAGATGTCATGCATGCCCAACTTGTCAAGCGAGTTGGAAAACACACTATTAGACACAGCCTTAGTAAGCACATCAGCGAGTTGATCTTCAGATCCCACAAACGGAAACATAATCATTCCAGCATCCAATTTTTCCTTGATGAAATGTCGATATCAATCTCCACATGTTTTGTTCTATCATGTTGCACAGGATTATAAGCAATCTCAATAGCAGCCTTGTTATTACAATAGAGTTTCATAGCACCCTTGGGTTTAAATCTAAGATCTCTCAACAAATTTTTCAACCACCACAACTCACATACACCATGAGACATACCACAGAACTCAACTTCAGCACTTGACCTAGCCTCCACTTTTTGTTTCCTGCTTCTCCAAGTAACTAGATTACCACCCACAAACGTAAAATATCCAGATGTAGATCGCCGATCAGTGATAGAACTTGCCCAATCTGCATCTGTATACCCTTCGACATTCAAATGACCATTCTTGGAGAAAATCAAACCTCTACCAGCAGCCATCTTCAAGTACCTCAAAATATGGATTACTGCATCCATATAAGCTTCACTGGGCGAGTGCATAAATTGACTTACCACACTAACTGCATAAGCAATGTCAGGGCAAGTGTGAGACAAAATAAATTAATCTCCCCACAAGCCTCTGATATTGTTCCTTATGGGTAGGAACTTGATCCGAAATAAGCCTAGACGATGATTCTGCTCAATCAGAATATCAACAGGTTTGCAATCTAACACACCTATTTTAGCTAAGAACATACTTCCGTTGAGACAGAAAAATACCATGCTTAGATCGTGCAACCTCAATTCCAAGAAAATACTTCAATTCATCCAATTCTTTCATCTCAAATTCAGTAGCTAGATACTTCTGAAGGCATTGTATTGTATCTCCTTCTGATCATCATCGGTCACTATCATGTCATCAACATAAATAATCAATGCAGTTAGCTAACCATTTTGTCACTTTAGAAACAAAGTATAATCTGAATGACTCTGGAAATACCCAAACTTCTTTATTGAACTTGTAAACCTCCTAAACCACGCTTTAGGAGATTGTTCCAAACCATACAAAGCCTTTCGCAATCTACACACAACACCTTTTCCTGGATATATTCTAATACCAGGTGGGAGATCCATGTAAACTTCCTCCTTGAGATTACCAAGAAGGAAAGCACTCTTAACATCAAACTGCAATAGGAGCCAATCATGATTTGCTGCTAAGGACAAAAGAACACACACAATATTAAGTTTGGCAACAAAAGCAAAAATCTCCTAATAGTCCCCCTCATAGGTCTGAGTATAACCCTTAGCAACTAATCTAGCTTTGTACTGGTCAATAAAACCATCTACTTTATGCTTAATAGTGAACACCCATGTACATCCAACATTTTTCTTCCCTTTTAGCAAAGAAACCAAATCCCAAGTGGAATTTTTTTCCAAAGCTTCCATCTCAACATTCACAACACTAACCCACTTAGGGTCAGACAAAGCATCTTGCAATTTTATTGGAACTGATACACTAGATAGCTGACATATGTAAGATGCATATGGTTTGGACAAACGATGAATAGACACATAATTGTTGATAGGGTACTTGGCTTTGGCATGCATATCAAGCTCATATTGTACTTTAGGTTTTCCACGAATAGTTCATGGAGGCAACTGATAAGTGGAAGAATCATCAAAATTTACCTCATGTATGTAACCATCTTGTACCAAACCAT
Organism: Pyrus communis; assembly: GCF_963583255.1. Lineage (NCBI taxonomy): Eukaryota > Viridiplantae > Streptophyta > Magnoliopsida > Rosales > Rosaceae > Pyrus > Pyrus communis. The sequence goes on along the minus strand of NC_084809.1, from coordinate 22,327,018 downwards.
TAGAAGAATCATCACTAGATGAACCATCATCAGGCAACTCGTTGGGCATATCCGACCAGTCGTCAATAGAAATAGTCTCAGGAATGATAGTTGACTAATCACTATCTATAGCCAACTGATCAGTATCACACAGCATAACAAGTCATGTCCCCAGCTCTACCTGTAACACATCATCCATGTCATCCCTTTGAATCCATACTTCACTCCCCTTCTTCCCCTAAAGTGAGGAGTCAGAAAAGGGCTTTACAAAATACGGAACTTCCTCGTGGAAGGTGATATCCATAGTAATATAAGTTTTCTAGGTTGGAGGATGATAACACTTATAGCCTTTCTGATTGTTAGCATACCCAATAAATACACATCGGATAGCACATGCATCAAGTTTACTCCACTGATGAGAGTAGACATGCACATACACTATACACCCAAACACATTTGGAGGAAGTTTGGATACAGAAACAGGAGAAACATGTTTTTGTAGACAGGAGAAACATGTTTTTGTAGCACATCAAGCGGTGTCTGAAAACCAAGAACCCTACTTGGAACATGATTTATCAAATACACAGTAGCCAAAATTGCATGTCCCCAGAAATGATTAGGAACACATTTATCCAACATCAAAGAGTGAGCAACCTCCATTATTTGATGATTCTTTCGTTCGAACACACCATTTTCTTGGGGTGTAAACAAAGTAGTCGTTTAGTGAATAATACCCTGATCACAAAAAAGCATGCCAAAGTGTGATTCACATATTCTCCTTCAACCTGACGACCTTAACTTCGGCTTACAACTAAGTAGACACCATTGCACAAAATTCTTGAAGAAGCAAATAGACATCACTCTTATTTCTTCATTAAGAACACCCAAGTTAATTGAGTACAATCATCAATAAAAGTAACAAACCAACAGAATCCATTTGAAGTAACTTTCGTCGGACCCCACACATTAGAATGTATCAAATCAAATGGCAAAATAGCTTTAGAATCACTTATGGGAAAGGAAGCACGATGACTCTTAGCCATGACACATGTTTCAAACTTGAACTCTGATCACTACAAGTGAAAAACAAAGAAGGAAATAGATGCTTCATGTAACTGAATTATGGATGTCCCAAACGTCGATGCCATAACCAAATTTGATGTCTATCATCCACTTTAGCACTTAGAACTTGATGATTATTTGAACCTAAAACAATAGTATCCTCCATAGTCAAGATGTACAAACCCCCAATTCGTTTACCACGGTCAATTATCTTCCAAGTTTGAATGTCTTGAAAATAACAATATGTGGGGTATAAGTGAGTGGAACAATATAAGGTATCAAGTAGTTTTCCTACCGACAAAGGATTGCACTTAACATCAGGAACAAGTAAAGCATGGACCAGTGATAAAGTCGGAGTAAGAGAGCTAGTGTCTTCACCCTTCACAAGGGAAGGTGCTCTATTTGCACTAGTAATATACGGATCACGAACATAGTCACGTAACTCATCAAACACTCTAGGGTCACTGGTCACATGATCAGTCGCCCCAGTATCAATTATCCATGTATTTGTTCCACCAAGATGCATAAAAACACTATGATAATATTGAGTTATTTGGCTAAACCACGAACAATAAAGGCACAAAAGATACACAACGGAATTAAGACAATTCATCAGAACACTAGCAGATCACTGTTCACGGGCCTTTAGCATATCAATGTTCATGGCACTGTAGCACGATGATAGGAGCATATTCATGCGACTTAAAGGGCTTGTTCTCGTGCATTTACGTTATGTTTCTCTCGTTATTTTAGTCCTTTATGCTTCTTTTGTGTGTTTTCAGGTTCTAAGGGCCTAGGGAGCAAGAAAGTGCATTTTGAGGCCATTTGGAGCATTTTTGGGCATGGATTGGATAGCTTATCCATGGAGCCAAGAGGATGGACGAATTTGAAGGCCTTGTATGCACTTGAAGACACAAAACAATGGCTCTAGCCCAATCAAACACATTATGCCATACAAACCAACCTATTTTAGGCCCATTCTATGTACTTAAACCCTAGCCCTTTAAACTAATTCATTTATCACTTATCAAACCATTCACTTATCACTCACCACATATCATTCACTTATCACTTAACATATCATTCATTTATTTCACTTCCATACTCCTCTTAATTCCACATGCATTCTCACACATGCACATCATTCACTCACATTTCCACCATTCATTCTTTATTCCTTTCCAAACATCTCACATGCATTTCCACCTTCCTACTTCATCATTTCACCACATTCTCCCTCTTTAACTCACATGCATTCATCATAATTCACAACACAAAACAACTTCATTGCCGTGGGTTCCCATTTCCTTTCCAAACATCTCACATGCATTTCTTCATTATTTCCTAACCCTACATGCATTATTTATTGCATCTTCACATGCATTTACATACACTTTACACATTCAAACCTTGAGCTCCCATTCCTATATGCCATTTTCAGATTTCCACCCACTAACCTAGTCATCAACACATGCACTTCCACCTTTCATCCACAATGATTCATGATTCATTCACTTTGCATCCTTTAAATCACATACTTTTCCATCATTAATTAGCCACTTGCATCTTAAACAAACAACCATATGTTCCCTCCACTACTCCTATAAATACCCTTGCATTCATTCATTCAAGATCATCTCATTCACAACACAACACCCCTCAAACACTTCCATTCTTTCCTTAGCCGTGAGTCCCCCCTCCCTACTAATCCAAACACCAACCATCTTTCCATTTCCATCACTCCTCACTCCATTCCACACTTCCATTCCCCCAAACCAACTATCCTTAGACCTTATGCTACAACAACGAGGAAGAGAAGAGGACCTAAACGTTCATACAATTCAAGTTTGAGTTGTTGGAATGTTTAGGTGTTTCTTTGATTTCAATGTTTCATTTTAATTCTCTTTGTTTTGTACGTATAAGGAATGGAAGAGAAGAGTGCCTAAACGTTCATACAATTCAAGTTTGAGTTGTTGGAATGTTTAGGTGTTTCTTTGATTTCAATGTTATGAAGAACTAATCCCCCTTTAGCTAGGGGGTAATTCGAAATAAATGTTTATGCTTGCATTTTGATTTGATTACTTCTAATTGCGTTTCATAAGTTGTGAATTCAATTTGTTTAACTATTTGATTGATAACCTATTTATGTATGTTTATTGAGAGTGCACGCTTAATTTTCATTCATGAATATGACGCTAGAATATAAGTGAGTTTCACCTAATCGTTATGAACTTATATTCACAAGTAGTGGAGGTTGCTTATAAACAATCGCGTTAAACGAATTCTTGGCATAAGTTTCATGCGTATTCCATAGTAACGAATGCCTCGTCAACACTTATAGTTTTCAAAGAACTTAATGATTCTTGCTTGTATCTCTATTATGCAATTCATGTAGGGAACTTGTGGGGAATGCTTTGGGTTGTCGTATGCAATCATCCAATTCATTAACTTAAGGAAAACTTGACGGTTAATTTAAACGGACCTAATTAACCCGGGGTGATGAGTTTCATAATTTATTGAAATGCAATTGGAAATCTTTTTATTATGCAAGTGTAACATGTGTGGAGAAGAACCCCTTAGCTAGCCATACCATCCATTCATTTCCGTCAATTTCATATTTACAATTTGTTTTCTTTACAATCTATCCATTTTAGTTTAAATTCGTCCAAAATCAATCCCCCCATATTTCGTTTAAGTCTTAGTCTTAATCTTTCTTATTTTTAGTTTTGAATTCTTCGAGTTTAGTATAGCATTTTAGTTTGTGTTTTTAAAAGCATTTTGAGTCTTTTGATTTGTTTTAGTGTTTTAAAGTTTAGTTTTACATTCTTTGAGTCTAGTTTAGTGTTTTATATTATGTTTTTACGTTTTTAAGTCAAATCCAAGTGATTAACAATCCCTCCTAATCCCCGGTCCAGAACGATCCCTACTTATACTTATACTACAATTGTCAAAAAGAGGGTTTAATTTGTGTTTAATGCGAGATTTATACGCACACAAATTAAACCCTCTTTTTGACAATTGTAGTATAAGTATAAGTAGGGATCGTTCTGGACCGGGGATTAGGAGGGATTGTTAATCACTTGGATTTGACTTAAAAACGTAAAAACATAATATAAAACACTAAACTAGACTCAAAGAATGTAAAACTAAACTTTAAAACACTAAAACAAATCAAAAGACTCAAAATGCTTTTAAAAACACAAACTAAAATGCTATACTAAACTCGAAGAATTCAAAACTAAAAATAAGAAAGATTAAGACTAAGACTTAAACGAAATATGGGGGGATTGATTTTGGACGAATTTAAACTAAAATGGATAGATTGTAAAGAAAACAAATTGTAAATATGAAATTGACGGAAATGAATGGATGGTATGGCTAGCTAAGGGGTTCTTCTCCACACATGTTACACTTGCATAATAAAAAGATTTCCAATTGCATTTCAATAAATTATGAAACTCATCACCCCGGGTTAATTAGGTCCGTTTAAATTAACCGTCAAGTTTTCCTTAAGTTAATGAATTGGATGATTGCATACGACAACCCAAAGCATTCCCCACAAGTTCCCTACATGAATTGCATAATAGAGATACAAGCAAGAATCATTAAGTTCTTTGAAAACTATAAGTGTTGACGAGGCATTCGTTACTATGGAATACGCATGAAACTTATGCCAAGAATTCGTTTAACGCGATTGTTTATAAGCAACCTCCACTACTTGTGAATATAAGTTCATAACGATTAGGTGAAACTCACTTATATTCTAGCGTCATATTCATGAATGAAAATTAAGCGTGCACTCTCAATAAACATACATAAATAGGTTATCAATCAAATAGTTAAACAAATTGAATTCACAACTTATGAAACGCAATTAGAAGTAATCAAATCAAAATGCAAGCATAAACATTTATTTCGAATTACCCCCTAGCTAAAGGGGGATTAGTTCTTCATAACATTGAAATCAAAGAAACACCTAAACATTCCAACAACTCAAACTTGAATTGTATGAACGTTTAGGCACTCTTCTCTTCCATTCCTTATACGTACAAAACAAAGAGAATTAAAATGAAACATTGAAATCAAAGAAACACCTAAACATTCCAACAACTCAAACTTGAATTGTATGAACGTTTAGGTCCTCTTCTCTTCCTCGTTGTTGTAGCATAAGGTCTAAGGATAGTTGGTTTGGGGGAATGGAAGTGTGGAATGGAGTGAGGAGTGATGGAAATGGAAAGATGGTTGGTGTTTGGATTAGTAGGGAGGGGGGACTCACGGCTAAGGAAAGAATGGAAGTGTTTGAGGGGTGTTGTGTTGTGAATGAGATGATCTTGAATGAATGAATGCAAGGGTATTTATAGGAGTAGTGGAGGGAACATATGGTTGTTTGTTTAAGATGCAAGTGGCTAATTAATGATGGAAAAGTATGTGATTTAAAGGATGCAAAGTGAATGAATCATGAATCATTGTGGATGAAAGGTGGAAGTGCATGTGTTGATGACTAGGTTAGTGGGTGGAAATCTGAAAATGGCATATAGGAATGGGAGCTCAAGGTTTGAATGTGTAAAGTGTATGTAAATGCATGTGAAGATGCAATAAATAATGCATGTAGGGTTAGGAAATAATGAAGAAATGCATGTGAGATGTTTGGAAAGGAAATGGGAACCCACGGCAATGAAGTTGTTTTGTGTTGTGAATTATGATGAATGCATGTGAGTTAAAGAGGGAGAATGTGGTGAAATGATGAAGTAGGAAGGTGGAAATGCATGTGAGATGTTTGGAAAGGAATAAAGAATGAATGGTGGAAATGTGAGTGAATGATGTGCATGTGTGAGAATGCATGTGGAATTAAGAGGAGTATGGAAGTGAAATAAATGAATGATATGTTAAGTGATAAGTGAATGATATGTGGTGAGTGATAAGTGAATGGTTTGATAAGTGATAAATGAATTAGTTTAAAGGGCTAGGGTTTAAGTACATAGAATGGGCCTAAAATAGGTTGGTTTGTATGGCATAATGTGTTTGATTGGGCTAGAGCCATTGTTTTGTGTCTTCAAGTGCATACAAGGCCTTCAAATTCGTCCATCCTCTTGGCTCCATGGATAAGCTATCCAATCCATGCCCAAAAATGCTCCAAATGGCCTCAAAATGCACTTTCTTGCTCCCTAGGCCCTTAGAACCTGAAAACACACAAAAGAAGCATAAAGGACTAAAATAACGAGAGAAACATAACGTAAATGCACGAGAACAAGCCCTTTAAGTCGCATGAATATGCTCCTATCACACGACACTAAATCCAAAAGTTTCCAATGAACTCATTAAATCATGAAACTCTAACTTCAAAAATTCTTTGTAATCAGCATTTTTAATAATTAGACAAGATTCCATATCAACATTTCGTTGTACCACACAAGAACTTTGACGACAAATGTGATAAGTACCATATGGAGAACAATCAAACTCGAGAGGAAGATCAAGATTTACAAGACAATCACCTGAATAATTTTCGCAACATATTGGACATGAAATATCCAAGCAATGATCAAATATTAGAGGAAGGTCCAGATTAAGATCTTCATCTAATGGCATATGCGACATGCTGAATATAGTGTTACCCTTGGATCGAGCTGATGCTCTGATACTAATAGGGCGCAGCAGACAGAAACGAAATAAAACGAAAAGGAAAACTAATATATAGGGTCCACTATCTCCTAGTGCAAGGAGAGACTGAAAACCCCAAAACCCCGTCTCTAGTACCAGCCTACAACGTAGACAACTAGAAGAACAAAACAAAACAATCTCATAAAGATAAAGGCACAAACTGAGAAACAAATCTCTCTGAATATTTCATTCACCAACTCAAACGTTCCACTCCTTCATCTTACACAAAGAGATGGTTTTTATAACCATTTTGTAACTTACATTCAGAAATTGAAAGACAATATGATTAAATTGACATAAAACTGAATTAAAGTCACATAAAACTGAAAATTACATAACTAAAGTAATGATATCAGCCATAAAATGTCCTGGAAGTAAACTTATCAGCCAATATGTATTAAACCACCCTCTTTATTCCAGCACATAAATTTATCTTCCAATAATTTATGTGCTCCACTCGAAATGCATCTGCTATTTTGAGTTATAATATTTTTGTTTCACATCCTGCATCATTCTCCCATTCTCAAAGAAAACTCATCCCCAAGTTTTGTTTAGTCTTCCTCAATCTTTAGGATGGCCGATCAACATTTTCCACTTCATCCATATTAGCAAATAAACTTCAAAATTTTCCAAGTGTTCTTTCCTACAAACTCATGCAAGTTCCACTGCAGCCTTCCAAACCATGTATTGTTTAATCTAATCATAATGTAACTTGACTTCAAAGCATACAAGTACGTTTTCCAAATAGTTTCTAGATATGAATAGGTTTCAAAGAGTAATCCAAGCCCATAATCAAACTCAGTAACTTTTTTTTCCAAAGGTTTTCTCATGATGTCATGAGCAACGAAATCTTCCCAAACATAATCTTGATACAAATGTGAAACTTTTACCTTTTGATGAAACTGGACATGGAAGTCTTCATCCCTTGCTATGGTACTCATCATAAATTGGTGGAGAGTACCAATCAACAAACTTCTCATAGACTTCTAAATCTTCATCACAGACAAAATTATAATCAACTTCGTCGATAAATTCCATATGTTCAACTTTTGTTTCAAATTCAGTGGCGAGAAGTTTTTCAACCTCAAAACATAAATCACCACAAATGTCACAAGAACCACTTGGACAACTATAAAACTTTGGAGGAAGATCAAGATTTATAAAGTTGTCATCTGAAAATTCCGAAGCAACCATTTCTTCGACTTCCATTTGTAAAACATGCCCAGTCTCGGTTACTGGCAGCAATGACATCCTTTAGCACAAATATCGTTTTGCTCAAATAATGGATTGGAGAACCACTTAATGATTTGAAACTAGATTGGAAGGGATTTCCAATTATATATAGCTTGATGATCGAGTAATTCTTAATGAACTTGAAACTCGGCCCGCGACAGAGATGATCTGCTGATTTCACGCAGTAGCAATACTCTGTGGTGTTTTGCAAATATATGTTCACACAAAACTCCGCTTGATGCACAGTTTGTTGCGTTAGAATTTAGACTCCCTGACCCTTCCGAAGATGTATAACTCGTAAAATAAAAGTAAAGAATACTGAACCAGATTCGACGATCAATAGAGACGATGTGCCAGTCCGAAGAACGTCTCAATCTCTAATAACAACTTATGCAGGGCACAGCGGGACAAAAACGAAATAAAACGAAAAACAAAACTAAATGATTTCATAAAATGTCATTAACCTAGGAATTCCATAAGCCACAAATTTAAAGCTAGATACATGCATTATAACTCTAAAACTGCATGTATTATATTATAAAACTTAAATCCTAGCTACCAATAATTTTATGTAATAACACTTTTATATAATAACGCCTTTTCATTTAATTTCGCTTCTGTACGCTGCGCCTGCATCAGTTGGTATTAGAGCATCAGCTCAATCTAAGGTTGACGCTATATTCAGCATGTCACAAATGCCATTAGATGAAGATCTTAATCTAGACCTTCCTCCAATATTTGATCGTTGCTTGGATAGTTCATGTCCAATATGTTGTGAAAATTATTCAGGTGATTGTCTCGTAAATCTTGATCTTCCTCCCGAGTTTGATCGTTCTCCATATGGTACTTATCACATTTGCTGTCAAAGTTCTTGTGTGGTTCAACGAAATGTTGATATGAAATCTTGTCTAATTATTAAAAATGCTGATTACAAAGAATTTTTGAAGTTGGAGTTTCATGATTTAATGAGTTCATTGGAAATTTTTGGATATGTTGATTTAATTGGGGTTGATGTCTTCTACTTTAGAATTTCCAAAGTTTTGGTTGACATTATAAATCAAATGAAAGAGAATGTCAAGGTTGCAAGGTATGCTATTAAGGGTGCTTTTCACACTTCAACAATCAATATTAAATGCTCCAATATCTATTTGTTTGGACCAGTAGAGTTCAATTTTATCGCTCCAAATCAAATGATGATCAGAATTCGAGGACAAATTCTCTCCAACCCCACAAGAATGATGTAGGCCAAGGACTAAAGGTGTTATTACATAAAATTATTGGTAGTTGGGATTTAAGTTTTATAATATAATACATGCATTTTTAGACTTATAATGCATGTATCTAGCCTTAAATTTGTGGCTTATGGAATTCCTAGGTTAATGACATTTTATGAAATCATTTAGTTTTTTAGGAGTTATATTGTAAGCCTTTATTTTTTATGTCTTTTCATATTTTTCACTTTAAGTTGTAAGCCTATAAATACTTGTGTTTGTAAAGAAGAAGGGGAGAAGTTGTTTGAATTATCATATTGATATTTGAGTTGTAAACTCGTTTTTATGTGCCTTTCTCTTTGTAAGAGTCTGCTGCTTTGTTCTTTCTAGTGTCTACATTGTAAGCTAGTACTAGAACCAAAGTTTATAGAGTATGCTGCTTTGTTCTTTCTATCTATCATTTTAATTCGGTTATGTCCACTGCGTCCTGCATCAACGGGCCTTTAGCAGATCATTGTTCATGGCACTGTAGCGCGGCATTATTCAAGGCATTGTAGCACGTCAATGTTCAACTTTTTATTTTATTTATTTATTTGTTTTTGAATGAAGGAAATCACGACAAAAGTGGGCACACAATTAAAGCACACGAGTCACCAAGAGCAAACTGCTCTGATGCTAAGTTAAATTAAACATGGTAAATACCAAAAATATATATATGACAATATTTGGGAATTTCTTGTATATTCATTAATCCCAAAGTGGAGTATAATAAGAGTTACAATTGGTATTACATATGCATTTCGTCAATGTAGGACAACAGACCACTAATTACACTTTAACTAATATATAACTCACAACAACTTCTACATTAAAATGGGACGTTAATCGGGGATGATATTCCTTACCTTGTATGAATGTCGGGGATCAATGTGGCACTCTTTGCTCCGTGCAGACATTAACCAGTCGGATTCCGATCATTAAGAGCCAGTCACCTGACATTCTATGGCCTTTGAAGAAGATTGTCATTAATTCAAGGTTCATTTGGTTGCATGTCCAGGCTTATAAGATGTATTATCTTACTCCAAGGTCAACTGGACACGTGTTTCCTAATATTACTTTGATTTTTTCTTATCACATACCTCTTACTAACTTTTTAGTCAAAATAATCTTTGAAATTGACATAACTCGTCACTTTGGTCATCATTTGAAATTAATAAAAGTGGTCCTTAAGTTTGTCTACCATCAATCATTTTAGTCCATACTCCCGGAATAAATATCTAAGAGCATAATGGGTAAGAAAACTTGATTCTGATTCCTCCATACTCCCGGAATTGGATAATGGGTAAGAAAAATTGATTATGATTCCTCTATACTTCCGGAATTGAATTACCACCTCCAATCAAGGAGTCCAATTCCTTCAAAATAAGGAATTGGATTCCTTATTTTGTAAGCATAATGGGTAAGAAAAATTGATTATGATTCCTCCATGCTTCCAGAATTGGATTACCATCTCCAATCAAGGAGTCCAATTCATTCAAAACGTGGAATTAAATTTCTTATTTCGTATGGGTCCCACTTTTCTTCTTATTCCCTTAAGTTTACTAAACGAAGATATATCCCGTAATCAGAATCCAATTCCGCATTTTAATTCGGATTACGAGTTTGTAAACACCCCATTAATAGATCATGTTCGTTCATTTCAAATTTCTCCATCTAATGGTGCATTAAATCACTTGATACTCACAATTCCTTAAATTTTCTTCTTAAATAAATCGTTTGCCTCTCAACCATTCGAACCCTCGTAACATAAACTGATGCTTGTATTACTTTTAATATAATCATAAAATTACTATCATTTCATCTAAAAAATTGTTGGGTCTCCCATAAAATTGATTACACATTTCTTAGCCATGTAAAACACTATTTCGTATACCCCTAATTCTGAAATTTTTGTGACATTTTGAGACTTCTCGTGAAAAGCTTTGCGGTTAATAAATTGTTAGTTCTCCACCTGAACAAAAAAAATTGATAGAACTACAACCGATGAATCAACTCGGTCAAGGACTGCAACTTTTCTTAGGCACTGAGCTATGCATGGACACCTTTCAAGCTTCGTTTGACCATATATACAATATCTCTTTGCACAATAATTGAAGTCTTAACTCAGAAGCACACATATGTTTGTTATTTATGAACCGCGTTGAAGCTATTATATTATAATTAAATATTGAAACATCTTGCATGTGGAAAACTTACTCATGATAATATATTAATTTTTTAACCAATTTATAAACCATGAGCTCAATTCAGCACCGCCTTCATTATCGCCACACATATGTTGCCACGTGTCCCGATGCCACGGTAATTTAATTTTATGCCCTCTTTGTTTGCTCTCCAAGGGAATTGAATTTCATTCGGATTCATTTTGTGAGGATTATAGAGATTTTCGCATATTAACTATTTATCATGAATCGTATGGTCAGAAATTATTTGATCTTTTTTATTTAAAATTAAACACATATAGTATTTGACGAAAATTGACTGCAAGATGTACGATAAACGGTTAAGATGTAAAGATTCATATGATTCATACAAAATGGATCCGCAGAGGATCCTTTTCCCTCCCCACGGGTCCTCTTTCTCAACATTATTCGCTCCCCACAATAATTGTGATTTCCTTTTACGTTATTGTCTATAAATAAATTGTCAAATTCTCAAATAATACTTTCATAAGTCATGCCTCAATTATATATATTGATTTCTCATTGAATTTTATTCGTAACTTTCTAAATAACTATTTAAGCAGTGTTACACTATCATCTATTTATATCATTATTTGTACTTTTTCTCAAATAGAAGTTGAATCCATCAACACACGTGAGTTATATTTATATTAAAAAAAGGATACAAATAAATAATAAAAATAGCATTTTTGTAACTATTTAGGAGTTTCAGTCATATAATTTCCGACCACAAAAAGCCTCCAGCCACAATACAATTTGAAAAAAAAAAAAGTGAACTTTACAAATTCTAGTTTTATTTAGACATTTGAATAATAAAATAAAGAAGAATTAAAAGATACAAATAAACATTGGTATGTTGATGTAATAATATTTTGGTCTACTCAACTCATAACACCAAACAAGGATTCTCGGCCTTCGGAAAAGATGAATAACCGTGACTTACCACCAGTTGTCTCTCTTTTTATAAAAAAACAAAAAGGATTCTTTTTAATGTCAAAATTGTTGTCATTCAATTATATATAGTAATAGAATGGCGTTTGCAATCTCAAAAAACAAATAAAGTTGGTGAAAATAGTAAAAATAAGAAAGGTTGATGATGACACTGACTCTGAAAGATTAGAGATGGACACATTATTATAATCGAAAGAAATAGAATGAAGAATCATACAAGGCTTCAGTCTTGACATATATTCTCTGTAGAGTTCCTTAAAGGAAGAGATTTCTATTATTTTGTAAAATTAGATTAGTTGTGGGATTTACACTACATCGAACTTCAACAACCTGAATCGTTTATTTTTCAAGTTGCACTTCTTAGACCATACTTGCAAAATATTAGCCAAATTAAAAATATGTTAAACTAATTGAGTTTAAAGAAATTAACGAACATTATGTTCTATAAGAAACAAAGAAATTTCATTGTGATAATTAAATTAGCAAATGATTTCGGATTGAATTGAAATTTTGTGATGATGATCTATAAATCGAGACTTACAACATAAATTGTTCGGATTGTTAAAGTTTGATGTAAAGTAGATCCCACAAATTAATTTCCATTTTTACAAAAAACAAAATTGAAAAAAATGAAAATTCCTTTCCTTAGGCCAACTCCAACTCATGGCCTAAAACCTAACCTATAATTCCCCTTCTATTCCACCACCCCCGCACCCCTGCAAAAATCCATTCCAATCCAAGTTCTAATTTGGACCTAAAACCTAAAAAAAGGCCAGATTTAGGCCAAGATTAGTGGTGGAGCCCCACCCACATGGATGTGTCTCCCACTTGTTTGCCAATAAAATTAAGCCCAACGGCTCACATTCAAATGGGATGTTGGTTATCCAATGGTCCACATTTAATTTAGTTAATATTTTTGTTTTATGTTTATAAATTTATTGAATCCAACGACTGATATTGAATATGATCAAATTTAACGATAAAAACAGAGATCTAATGGTCCAAATTTAAATTCAACATTTAAAATAATTATAAAAAATTATTTAACTCAAAATTCACCCAAAAACTCTATAAATACATATATATTTGTTGAAACATCCACATAAAACTCTCTTTTCTCGTACAATTCTTCCAATTTTCCTTTCTGCCATCTTCCAAAACCATGTATTTGCTCATGTGTCTTGTGTTTATACATCTATGTCATGTGTTTTCATATTCTTCTAGAGTTTCATGTATCGATTTAGTGATTTTTCAATGTTTATCGAAATTTAAATATTTTTAGGTTAAAATGTTCATAAAATTAATTTAGGATTGTCTACATAATTTTTTTTAAAAGTTAATTTTAAAAAATAAGCTTAAATTCATTCATTAATAATCTGGGGCTAAAATTTTAGGCCAGAAAAGTTGGAGCAGAAAAGTTTTTTCTTGGTTAAAACCTAAATTTTCTGGGCTAAAAATTTTAGGTTTTAAGTCAAGGGTTAGAGATGATCTTAAAAGTCTTGTTACTTATAAACATAAATCAAAGAAATAAAAGCATTTCAATCATCTGAATTATAAAACTAAAGGTCGTCCATTACTAATAGATAAAAAAGTTGAATTAGTCAATAAGATGTCGGATAAAATGCAAAAAAGGTTAATAAATCAATTGTTGGTAAGAATTCATTTCAAGAAATTCATATTATATAGATATTGGGACCTTTGCCGAAGTCTAGCTCTTGTTTTCCCGATTACAAAGTCATGATTAAATTGTTGACATGTTCGGCTTGTCGGGTCATCCTGATAAAATTTAAACTAATTTTAAATGTCACAAAAAATTATAACTGGAGCACAAATAATGAAGTTGAATAGACTTTACCATGTGCGTTAGAATTATAGTCACATCCTCGTCTACCCATTTAAAAACAAATTGAAGAATCTCTTAATTAGAAACGATATTTAACGAGTCGCACCTGCCGATTCATAATAAAATATCCATCTGTGCTTGAAAAGAAAAATAGACAAAGAAAAGTTGATGATGACATTTTTTTGGAGTCGATGAATAGCAACCATTATTGAAATCGAAAATAAGGAAAAGGAAATGTAAGAATGAGACTTGTGCTTAGTCATCATATTAGTATTTAAACATCGTAATCGTAATTGTTTCTTTTCTATATTATATTTAATAATGATATCTGAAGAAAAAAAAAATCAATTGAAGAATATTTAGCTATGTATTCATGTCAAATAAATTGACGATCTTTGTAATAAGTAGTATCTTTATAATGAATCATTTATTTTTTGTGTACATATGGATAGCTAAACGATCTCCAGTTAAACAGTATTTTACAAAGATTATAACTTTAGATGATGATAAAGAGAATGAACGATAGGATCATATTTATACGATTTTGTTAGCTTGTTTCTTTGCATTTAGTAAGTTAGTTTTTATTTATTATAGTGATTTAAGCTATTTTCGTGTGTTTGCAGGTTTAAATGGCAAAAGAGGCAAGAAAGTGCATTTTGGTGCATTTTAGAGCAATTTTGGGCTGGAATGGATAGCTTGCATATGGAGCAAGGTGGATGGACGAATTTGAAGTTCAAGAAGGGCTAGGAATGTGCTTAACATTTGGAAGAATCAATTCAAGAATTGGAAGATAAGGAATCAGCTATAAAGAATGAAACATTATCCAAATTACCTTATCTTATCCAAACCTTATCCAACCTTATTTTATCTTATCCTAACCTAATCTCTTTACACCTTAATTCCAGCTGCAGAAGGGACTCCTCTTCACATTAAAACACCTAAATATCAGGTTTCTAGAAGCCCTATCCTTCTCCTACATTGGTGCCGCACCCTTTCATCCCTTTCCTTCTAGAAACCTACCACAATAACCTTTCTAGAAGGCCCATTCCCTGTTGCAGGTTCTAAATCCTTTTCCCCCTTGGTTTCTGCCAAACCCTAGTCCTTTTTTCTTCTTGAATTGTGTAGTCCTTTTCCTTTCAGAAATTGCATGAACCCTAGCCTATAAATACATCATTATGCCGCACAATTCAAATCACCACACCCCATATATTCACACCATAATTCGCACCACATACACAAAAATTCCTCAAGTGCCGTAACAAGGAAGGAAGGAGAGGAAGAGTGTCATGCCTGCCACCATCCAAGGGAGTGCCGCTGCCTACTTTGGAGTGTTGGAGCGTTTCTGGGTTCTTTCTATCCTTAGTTTTAGTTCGATGTTTATTTTAATTTGGTTTTCAATTATGATGAACATAAGGAACTAAATTCTTTTTAGTTAGAGACAAATTCAAAGCCATGAACATATATGTGATATGAATTGATTTCCTTCAGTTATTGTTTCGTAAAACATGAATGCGATTTACTTATCTGTTTGATTGATAACTTATTCTTGTGTGTTGATTAAGGATGCATACTTAGTTTGCATGCATGAATCTGATGCTAAAATATAAGGGAATTTCACCTAATCGTTATGAACTTATATTTCTAAGTAGTGGAGGTTGCTAGTCACAATCGTGTTAAGTAAATCCATGGCAGGAGTATCATGCAGTTCATTGTTACGAATGCCTTGTCAATGCTTATGATTTTCATAGAACTTAATGATCTTTGATATGTATCTCTATTATGATGTTCATGTAGGGAACTATTGAAGAATAATTTGGTTGCCGATGCGTTATCCATCCAATTCAATGAATTTAGGAAAATCTGAAAGTTAATTTGTGCTTTTCACGATTAATTTGGGGCATTGTCATACATGGTTTAAAGGAATAATAACTGGAAACCGATTTGTGTTGCATATGTGTCATGTGTGGAGAAGGACCCTCTAACTAGCCTTTCACCCATTCATTCACCCAAATTCGTACCCTTTTACTTTGTTTCTGCAAGTTTGTATGTTTTAAGTTTAAAATTCGTCCAAATACCCCCTTAGTTCTTATTTGTGTTAGTTTAGTTTAAATTCGTCAGAATCTGTCCCAATTTAGTATTTTGAGTCTTTTCAGTTTAATTTTCGTCCAAATCACTTTCTAGTTCCTGTTTTGAGTCAATTTAACTTAGTTTGTGTGTTTTGAGTCTATTTAGCTTGTTTTAAGTCATTAGAGTCTAGTTTTCTGTTTTTGAGTCTAGTTTAGTGTTTTAGAGTTTAAATTGTGTAGATTAGCATCCCTTCTAATCCCCAGCCTAGAACGTTCCCTACTTACACATACTACAATTATAGGGTTTAATTTGTGTGCTATTTTATATCACATCAATGAACACAACTTAAAATTTGAGTTTGTCTGACTCAATAGCTAATGGAACACTACTATTCGCCTCCAGAACCTACACGTTAATGCACACGATTTTGATAGCCATACAACTGATTTGGAAGAGATCTCTCAAAATGTATTTAGCTAGGTTCTAAAAGAACTAGGCGTTAGTCGAGCGACGAGTAGGGGCTAGCGCTTAGGAGTCTAGGCGGGGGCCTAGATTTTTTTAATTTTAATTATATGTATTATATAACATATAAATAAATGTCTACTTATAAGTAAAAAATACATAATTGTACTCAGATAAATGAAAAAATAGAATGACATATAAATTATAAATATTAGTATATATTGAAAACATAGTGAAACAAACATAGAATGAGTGTTCATCCAAATATTTAACAAGTCTCTTACAATTTATTGAAAAAATAAAATGCAAATTAAAAGTTATTTATTTTATGTCAAAGTGAGAGTCACGGGTCTAGGCAGGTCTAGGAGGGCAAGGAGGGCACTTGGGTAGGTTTAGATGTCATTTCTTAATTTTCAAACACCTCGAGATTAATCGTGGCGATGACCAACAACTTAGTGCCTAGGCAGGGCCAAAGCAGGGCTAGATGGATTTTTTTATAACAGTGATATTTTATGATCATTTTGGTCAACTCCCCAATAATGTTCAGAAAAAAAGGGAAATTTGGTTTATTTGTGGCTTTTACAATTCGTTTATTCTTGGACATAGCTATTCACTATGCGTGATACGAACATTTGCTGACGACGGGAGTCTTACATTTGAAGGGGAAGAAGTGTATAATTTCATATGATATTTCAAAATTTTACCAACAAAAGAAAAGGGGTGATGGACCTCATTAAAAGATTATATTAAAATGAAAGGTACCCATCAACAATAAATGGAAAAGTTGGATTTAGTCAATGAGTTGTAGAAGAAAAATGGAAAAGTACTAAAATTAGGAGTAGCTAAAGAAGAATAACTCAAAAACAGAAGAGAGAATATCCTCCCTCTTTTTTTTTTTTTTTTTTTTTTTTTGAAACAAACAAAAACAATGTCATTTACACTAAGAAGATGATGTGGATTTAGCCTCACAATGAGTTAGTAATAATGTGGTTCAAATTTATTTTTGATGAGAATTGAACATAAAATTTCTTACTTTCAAATAAAAAAGAATATCTCTAAATTGTACAGCTAAGAAGTAGGGGTGGTATTGGTACGATTACCGTACCAAAACCTATGTACCAATTACCATACCAAGCTTTTGGTATGACAAAATCTAATACCATTACCGTGCCAAATTTTCGGTATACCAAAATTTGGCATGCCAAATAGTTCAGTTGACATGATATTGTAATGGTAATTACTACTTTGTTTTGGGCCATTCTTTTAGGCCAAAATTTGATTTTTTTTTTCAACCCAATTCAAGGCCCAAACGTGTTTTGGCTACTCTCCTTGAGTTTTTAAAACTTTTTTTATTTAATTATAAGAATTTTATAAAGATTCATTTAAGAAACAAGAAGTAAATAGATGGAAGAATTGTTGAAAGAACCCAACATCTCTAAAAAAAATAGTACAAAGATTCCTAAATTTCATCTCTACATTCTTTAAAATTGTACAAAAATTAACTTGATAGACAAAGTCAGGGAGAAAGACATCCCAATTTGATGAAGGAGAAGATGAGATGGACTGTGAAGAGAGAGAGAGAGTTGCCGGAATAGGAGCAACATAGATGAAGCCGATGGCTAGATGAGTGAAAAGATGAAGAGTTGCAGCACAAGAAGGCTTAGGTTTTTTTATTGGGAAAGTAGAAGTTAGAGGGTGAGATGATTGGATAAATGACTAGAAAAATATAAAGTGCATATATAATGATAATAATACTTAGGGTAAAGTACAAAAAACTACCTCAACTATTGGGGTTACGACAGTTTCATACCCCATCTTTTAAAATTGACAATGTCATACCGCATCTTACGAATTTGTGACAATGTCATACCTCCGTCAAATTTTCTGTTAACTTCTGACGTGACTTGATACGGGACCTACTTTCTATTAAAAAATTATTAAAAACTAAAAAACAATTATTTAATAGTTTTTAAATATTAGAATAATAATAAAAAGAAGAAAAAAAAAAAACCCTCATTTCATCCCTCCCCTCCCCCTCCTCCCTCCCCTCTCCTCTCCCCATCTTCATCTTCTTCCCCCACCTGCAAATCCCAACAAAAAATGAAAATAAAAAATAAAAAATTCAATTTGTCTTCCCTCCACACCCACACTCAGTTTCCCCCACACCCACACCCACACTTTTCTCCCTCCTGCAACCCAAAAAAAAAAAATAATAACCAGATCCCGTCGGCGGGAAGATGGGTGCGCAGAGAAGGTGAAGGATGGGTGAGGAAGAGGATGTGGAGAATGGATGAGAGTGGTGGATTTGGGGTTTGATGGGTTTTCAAAATTTTTTTTTTTCCTTCCTCCTTTTTTTTCCTCTTTTTTTTCCTCCTTCTCCTTCTTCTTCTTCTTCTTCCGCATGGGAGTTGATGGTTTTCAAAAAAAAAAATTTGGGTAAAATACAAAAAACTACCTCGACTATTGGTGTCACAACACTCTCATACCTCATCTTTTAAAATTGACAATGTCATACTTCATCTTTAGAATTTGGTCCAATATTATATCTTCCGTTACTTGGCCGTTTACTTTTCAGTTAAATACTGACGTGACTTGATTCGGGGTCTACTTTCTATTAAAAAATCATTAAAATATTATTCAAAACTAAAAAAAAAAAAATTTAATATTATTTAAATATTAAAATAATAATAAAAATTTAAAAAAAAAAAAAAAAACAATCAGTTCGTCCCTCCCCTCCCCCCTCCTCTCTCTTCTCCCCATCTTCATTTTCTTCCCCTACCTGCAAACCCAAAAAAAAAACAAAAATAAAATAAAATAAAATTTGAAAACCCAACAACCCCCCATGCGGAAGAACAAGAAGGAGAAGGAGGAGGAGGAGGAAGAAGAAGAGGAAAAAAGGAGGAAGGAAAAAAAAAATCCCCCACCCCGCGGGCGTCGGCGCGGAAGAAGAAGAAGGGAGAAGGAGAAGGAGAAGGAGGAAGAAGAAGAAGAAGAGGAAGAAAAGGAGGAGGAAGAAGAAGAAGAGGAAGAAAAAAAAAAATTTGAAAACCCATCAACACCCCCTACGGAAGAAGAAGAAGGAGAAGGAGAAGAAGAAGAGGAAAAAAAAGGAGGAAGGAAAATTTTTATTTTATTTTTTCAAAACCATCAACTCCCTTGTGGAAGAAGAAGAAGGAGAAGGAGGGTGAAGAAGAGGAAAAAAAGGTGGAAGGAAAAAAAAAAAAATTTTGAAAACCCATCAAATCCCAAATCCACCACTCTCATCCATTCTCCACATCTTCTTCCGCACCCATCCTTCACCTTCTCTGTGCACCCATCTTCCCGCCTACAGGATCTGGGTTTTTTTTTTTTTTTTTTTTTTTGTTGGGATTTGCAAGTGGGGGAAGAAGATGAAGATGGGGAAATGAGAGGGGAGGGGAGGGACGAAATGAGGGCTTTTTTTTTTTTTTTTTTTTTTTTTTCTACTTTTTATTATTATTTTAATATTTAAAAAATATTAAATAATAAGTCCCGAATCAAGCCACGTCAGAACTTAACAGAAAAATTGATGGAGGTATGACATTGTCACAAATTCATAAGATGCAGTATGATATTATCAATTTAAAAAGATGAGGTATTAAATTGTCGTGACCCCAATAGTTGAGATAATTTTTTGTACTTTACCCAAATTTTTTTTTTTTTCCTTCCTTCTTTTTTTCCTCTTCTTCTTCTTCTTCTTCTTCCTCCTCCTCCTTTTCTTCCTTTTCTTCTTCTTCCTCTTCTTCTTCTTCCTCCTTCTCCTTCTCCTTTCTTCTTCATCCGTGCCGACGGCTGCAGCCGCCTCGGGGGGGGGGGGGAATCTTCCCTTCCTCCTTGTTTTCCTCTTCTTCTTCTTCTTCTTCCTTCTCCTTCTCCTCCTCCTTCTTGTTCTTCTACAGGGGTTGTTGGGTTTTTTAATAGAAAGTGGATCCCGAATTAAGTCATGTCCGCATTTAAATGAAAAGTAAACGACCAAGTAACAGAAGCTATAACATTGGACTTGGACCAAATTCTAAAGATGAGGTATGACATTATCAATTTTAAAAGATGAGGTATGAAAGTGTCGTGATATCAATAGTCGAGATAATTTTTTGTATTTTACCCTAATACTTAATTATATATAAATGAATAATAAATGATGTAATATTAATAGTAATGGTACGGTACAGTATACCACTGGTAATGATTTTGAATACCATTATTGTACCGAAAATATATGGTACCGTACAAATACCGTACCATTACCAATGGTATAAATTTTTTGACACAACTTTAGTATAATACGGTTGATATGGTAATTTGGGAAAAAAATTCTACCCCCACTAAGAAGTAACCCGATATTAATCGGAAGACTCGGAGAAATTCAGATAAGCATTGCAATTTGCGAAGCAGGACCCTCTATCTCTATATAATTAGGACCTAATCCACAAAACAACGCAATACATGTCACCCCGTAGATTGATTGATAAGGAGTCGGACACTCCTCCCTCTCACTTCCCTTTCCCCCTATAAATCCACAACCCCCTACCTCCTCCCTTTTGAAAAAGCAAGTCCTCGTCCACCAAAAACAAAATAATAATAATAAACGAGTCCTCTCTCGCTGATATCTCTATTTTTCTGTTCAGCAAATTGCAATCATTGAGTTTCAAGGAAAAAGCCCTCTGATTTGAGTTAAAGGGTCTCATTCCAATTCCAAGAAAATCATTGGGTTTTTTTCTTTTTTTTTTTTTTTGAATAGCCAGAGGATTATTGGGTTTTCTGAGATTTTGGGAATGGCGTGTGTTGGAGCAGGTGTGATTGGGGGCAATGGGTCGTCCTGGAATCTGTTCAAGGACAAGGCAAGGAAGAAGAAGATGGTGAATAATAATAAGAGGGTGATGGTTTCTTGTGTTGCTTCTTCCGTGATCGATCCTTACCGGACTTTGAAGATTCAACCCGGTGCCTCTGAATCTGAGGTCAGGAAGGCGTTTAGACAACTTGCCTTGAAGGTTTGTATTTTTCTTCTAAATCTAAATATAAATCTCTAATCTATGTTCTTATTAATTTTAACTGATCTGGAGTGCTTTTAACTTTTCTCTTTTTAGTTGTTTTTTATAAAATCACAATTAATTAATTTTTTTCTATTTATTCATAGAATTTAATTGATATTTGTGGGACTTTTTAGGCTGATTGGGTTATGTTGAATTGCAGTATCATCCAGACGTATGCAGAGGAAACAATTGTGGAGTTGAGTTTCACCAGATCAATGAAGCCTATGATGTATGTAATTCTATTCCCTCCTCTCTTTTTTTATTTTATTTTTTATTTTTTTTATATTGAACATTTTTGTGTCATGTTTCCTTCTAATTTATTTTTAGATTATTTTTAAAAGTACGATATTCATTAATATAATTTAACGAATACGTACAAATTGGAGGACAAAATCTGTTTTTTCTTTTGTGGTTGTTAAATGTTAATTCAAGTGCATAACCAAATATGCTCCTTATATGTCTAATTTGCAAAACAAAAGCCGGTGAGCAAAATTATTGGAAATTTTTTTTTTTTTTCCCCGAGAAAGAGTAGGTTAACTCACACTAATTTAGGGACGGGGATTTGAACTTGGTGAAGAGAGGGATAAGCCCATATAATATATATGACATAGACTGTCATTGAAAACTAAATCGTACACTGATAAAGTCTAATGACTGCTTAAACACTAGTTACTGTATAAACACTAATTAATAGGACATATGTCATTAATCTCTTGGCATTTGTCTGAAATTGTTTTCTGATAAATAAAACTTTGAAATTTAATAAAAATATGCAGCAAAATGGTGACTTGTGTGTGGGTATGAAGTTTGAGTGATGTTGATGTAGATTTAATGGGGTTACTCTCACATTGAATTATATAAGCATCTCTCGAGATATTCGGAAGAAAGTCTTTGTGGTATTAGGTATTGGACCTGGGTTGTTTGCCCTTCCCATCATATACCTTTTCCATCCTCTCTTATTTTTTTTATCACGGTTAAGTCACATTAATATTTTATATGTTCATTACTTTTTGTATTATTATTTCTATAAAAAAAATCAATATAAAATGTTGACGTGGTTTAACCGTGACCACAGAATAGAGGGATTGTCTGCCCTTCCCATTCCATACCCTTTCCATCCCCTCTTATTTATGTGGTTACGGTTAAGCCACGTCAACATTTTATATTCCCATTACTTTTTGTCTTAATATTTCTATAAAAAAAAAAAAACAATATAAAATATTAACGTGGCTTAATATAGGAGGGGATGGTAATGGTATGGGATGAGGAGGGCAGACAATCCAAGTCCTTAGGTATTAGGTTCCGGATAAAGATTAGGATCCCATCTTGAGGACCCTAAGGATGGTCATATCCAATACGTTCATCATGAGGTCAAAAATCATTTTGAATTTTTTTCATTTAAAATTAAACACAAACAGTACCTAACGAAAGTTGGCCGCATAATGTACGATGAACGGGTATGATGTGAAGATCTTAGAAAGAGGATCCTCATCCCCGGGATAAGCCTCTGATTATGATGTTTTATCAAATGGTATGGTCCCAATACAATGCTGTGTGCTCCCTGAGACAAGACACCAGAATATTTATCTGATTTACCTCTTTGTTGATGTGTCTGCGCAGATTGTTATGAGCAATTTGAGAGGAGAAACGACGACTCCATTGCAGATGTATGAGACGTACGATGAAGGGGATGAAGAGCCGATGAGGGGAATGAACGATCCGGATTGGGACATGTGGGAGGAATGGATGGGATGGGAAGGAGCTGGAATTAGAGACTACACATCTCACATTAATCCTTATATTTGAGGGAGAATTGTAATTAATCAGGTGAATACATGGGTTTAAGTTAAGTCCAAATTAATCCCATTGCAACCTAAAGACGGTTGTTCTTGTATATATATAATGCAGACCGAGGATCTAATTGTCCTTTTATGTACATAGCTCTCTGAAGTGCCTCGGCAAATCAAATGAAGAGTGTCAAGATTACTAT
Source organism: Pyrus communis (assembly GCF_963583255.1). Classification (NCBI taxonomy): domain Eukaryota; kingdom Viridiplantae; phylum Streptophyta; class Magnoliopsida; order Rosales; family Rosaceae; genus Pyrus; species Pyrus communis. The sequence goes on along the minus strand of NC_084809.1, from coordinate 22,303,268 downwards.
TGCAACTTGGGTTTTTCCTTAATTTTCTTTTATCATTACGAGTAATATTACTACCCCAAGCTTATGGATGGATGGAACATGAATATGCTGTCCATAGCGGTAATCCGCTAAATTTTTTCAAAAGTGAGGAATTTGGTGTTGGAGGATTGATGACTGGGAAAGGGTTGATAATGTGTTCGTTTGTTTTAGCAGGTATATTGGTATCAATGAATATATTATAAATGTAGAATATTAAACAATTTCGTCATGCGTTACAAATTAGATGGCAGACACAATTCTTACTAGTTCTCCACACTACTTTTCTGCAGTTGAAGACTATCATACATTTAAAATGAAAATTGGCTAGCTCTGGCCCCATCCTGCAGTTGTGATCCTCCTCACCTGATTGCTCTGGCTCTGGCTCCTGTCCCTGAAGTGGTTTGTTTCGGTCGCGGCCGATAGGTCTTTTCCTCTCTCTAATGGAATCTTACGTAAATCCAAAGCTGATAGAAAGCTCTGGAAAAATTAAAATCTATGATAGTTGACAAGTATCTATCTTCCACCAAAAGAGATTTTTTTTTTTTTTTGGATATTACACAAAACTACCTCAACAATAGGTCGAATCATAATCTCATACTTTATGTTTTATAATTGCAATGTCATACCTTAACTTATGAATTCGTTGCCATGTTAGACCTCCGTTATATTTTTTGTCAATTTGGTTGTTAAATGATGACGGGGTAGTAGCGGGGTCCACTCCTTTATCAACTGAAATAAAAAAAATTAATTATTGATAAATTATTAATTTTTTATTTAATAACTATGGGTCGAATCACAATCTAATATATCATGTATTAATAAATTATTAAATTTTTATTTAATAATTAAAAAAAAAATCTCTCTCTCCTCTCCCTAGATTGCCGATCTTCTTCTTCTCCCTAGATTTCTGATCATCTCTCCTCCCCTCACTCCCTCCTCCTCCATCCCTCCCTCCCTTTGCTCCCTCCTCTTTGTACCCTCCCATCCCAAACCCAATCCTACTCTGACTCGCAACCTCCTTCTTCTTCCCCCCACTTCCCGACCCTAAACTCTGATCGCCGACTCCTAGCCTCGATAAATTACTTGAGCTCAGCGCTGACCCTTTGTCACCCATAAGCCCAAAAAGGCTTTCATGCGGAAACGGTCACGATCTCTTCTTTACCCTATTCAACCCTAGCAACAATGTCAGAATGGGAGGCACCGAATCCGTCGGCTCCGCTGTCCCTGATGCGGACGCAGACAATTTCTTCGTAGTCACGCAAGTCGAACTCTCGGACTCTGCCTACTTAATTCAAAGCTTGTATCATCTTTTGAACTGCATAAGTTTCATACAATTAGAAATCATCAAAAGAGAAAAAGAGCAATGGTTTTGGTTCAATTGTAGGAGGGCATAACTTTAACACATCACCCATCAAAAGGACGTGCGGCAGTATGAACAGAAAAAGAGAAAAAGAGCAATTGAAGCATGCAATGAAACCAAAACCCCACAAAATAAAGAAACATAGAGCATAGCAGAATAACTCACCTTCCCAGAGAAAATCTCAATTAATCCTTACTAACTCGAGTAGCGTAGAGCGTGTTTGATAGAACCTCGCACCCCACTTTTATCCACCCAACTTAGACTCCGCCATGACCAATCACGCCCTGCTTAATTACAAACCCACGTTAGTAGTTTCGACTCACTCACGTTCTTTTCTACTCTTGTACAAATCAAAACCTAAATTAATTGCTATTTAGTACTTCAGTTTAGTGGTATTATTCTTCATTTGTAAGTGAGAGATTTTAAGTTTGATTCTCATCAAAGGCAAATTTGGACCACATTATTGGTAGTATATTGTTATGTTAAGCTTACCTTTAATGTAAATAATATTGTTTGTTAAAAAAAAAATGTAAATAATATTGTTTGTTAAAAAAAAAAAGAAAAAAAAAGGAAGTTTGTGGTACTGTTTATTTTAACGAAAAATCATATTTTTACACTAAAAAATCAAATATGGTACTATTCACTTTACTTTTTATTTTGTTGTTACGTTAAAACTCAAAAGTTTTCAAAATTTTCATTAGTTTTCTTAAAAAAAATAAAAAACCAACCTAAATTAATTATTATTAAACCTTTTGAAAGTGAAGGATTTTGTCCCCAGGACATTACCCTTCCCGTGATTCTTTTGGTTCCTCCTCCAACGAACCAGTAGACAAACCACCTGATACGCCCGCCGCGAATTTCAATTAGCAACTTGGTTGGGCATGCCGAAATCCTCTCGATTCCTCAATCTAGGGCTGGGATTCTTATCCAGGCCAATCGATTCTTCAATTTTGTCCACAAGAATTGTTCAGTGGTGAGCTGAGCTTCTGACGATCATCAAAAACCACCAGCTGTTAGCAGCAACCAAGATTTTATCTGGGTATGCCGTTTATGTGTTTTTATATTGTGGAAACTGGGATTGTGGACTTTGAGCCAAGCTTGTAACTTTTGGATTGCTGATGCTTTCGTTTTTGTTTTGGTGGAACTAGGATGGGATTGGGATTGGTATTGGAGTTCTTCAAGTTTTGGTATTGGATTTCCATGTATGGTTTTGGTTTTGTTGAATCATATGCTTATATCCCATAATTTATTCTCTTGGAATTTTGATGATGTTTTATTAATTGGGTTTCTGTATATTTCCTTTAAGATATAATCTTTCAGCAGATAATTATCATATCTAGCAAACACGAACTATAAAATGAAAGTGCTTTCGTTTATGGCGGAAATGGTTCCTCACACCTCTGTATTTCTGGGACCGAAATGGGCGTGAGGAATTTGTTTCCCTTTGTTCAATCAAGAAGGCCTGGCAATCATTGGCCCCGGTACTTGTATGTATATAGACAAGTGTAATATTGCAATTAAAGTTTTTTTGGTTTTTAATGTTGCAGCACTGAGAGCTCATAGGTAATGGAGGACCTCAAAGAAAGGCTGGTTCCACCAAAAGTCCCAAAACCTGCTTCAGCTGTAAACCTTCGCGAAGCATCTTATCGACCATCCGCACTTGGAAGGCAACCTTTTCAAAGTGTGGATGTTCTGGGGCTGAAGAAGCGGGGCCAGGGTCTTCGGTCCTGGATTCGTGTTGATACGTCTGGCAATTCTCAGATCATTGAGGTTGATAAGTTCACTATGATGCGTCGTTGTGATCTTCCTGCCCGTGACCTACGGCTGCTTGATCCTCTATTTGTTTATCCTTCAACCATCCTTGGAAGAGAGAAAGCTATTGTAGTTAATCTAGAGCAGATTCGATGTATTATTACGGCTGATGAGGTTCTACTTTTGAATTCCCTTGATAGCTATGTATTACAGTATGTGGTGGAGCTTCAGAGAAGATTAACAACAAATGGAGTAGGTGATGTTTGGCAGTCTGATGGTTCTGACTTAAATCGGCTGAGGGGAAATAGAAATTTTGATAGTGTGTTTGGGAGCACATCTCCTGATTATTTGCCCTTTGAGTTTAGGGCTTTAGAAGTTGCTCTTGAGGCTGCCTGTACATTTCTCGATTCTCAGGTATTTAAAGGAGCACAAGAATTTAGGTTCGCTATCTCTCCTTATTACTAGATGTGGATGATGACTATTTCTTTGAGTGCATATTTCTAAAAGTATTTGGATAACTTTGCCTTCTAAAAATTGATCGGATTCTGCATTATAGGTGTTTTAACGGATAACTATGCAATTACAGAAAAGTTGAGTGCATACCAAAATAACCATATCTGTCACATTTTGTTTAGCTCAAGTATATATCATCAATCTTTTACGTTATATATCATGTTTTGGTCATTGAAATCTGGTGTTGTCCGTCAAATGCAAAAATGTTCTCTGTTTTAGTGGGATACTAGGTTATGTTGAATCATACTTCTACTAGCCTTTTATTTTACAGTGATAGGTCAAGGGTTCTGTGTACCCTTTTGTCCAGGTAGAATTGTAATACCAAAGATTGTTATTATTTAAGATAATTTTTTTGTTTTTTGTTTTTTGTTTTTTCCGCTTTTCTTTGTCTCTACTGGATGCCAAACAATATTATGGTTGTACTCGTTCACTAATTGAAGAGATGAAGTTGCTGAGGATACCGAAAGTCAGTGAACTTGTAAAGACAGTCCATTACATAACGATGTATATAGTTTTGAGGTCAGTGCCTTATTGGTGACTGATAATGATACTTGCCGAATTGCCACAGCCGGTTATGTGCTTAAATTTTTTTGTGATGATTGGAGCTAAGTACTTGGTGCTTGTTACTTTGATGACCTTGTGTGCCTTACATTTTATTCATCAAGCACTCAACATAGCGCTATCTGTGGTGTGTTGTTTCAAAATGAAAACACGAGGCTTTAGACAGTGAAAAACAATGATGATTTGAATAATCTTTTGCTGTTGACTCTTTGTATCATTATGATTATGGTCATTAAAATAGTGTTCCGTTTATTCACAGTTGTTTTGTTTCGTTATCCTTCTACAATCCATGTATACTTATGTGATCATATTGGAATTAAGTAGAAAAATATCTGCTGTGATATCTGAATTAATAACACAACTTGTATGATTTTGCAAGTCTAGGATGGGATTATAGGACCAAATAATTATCATGCCTGATGTACCTGTTACTTGTAGTTATGCAATTACTGCTCACATTTTTATAAATAATTAGTAAGTTACGGGAGGTCGAGTGAGCCTTTTCAAATTAAATCAGCACCACCCTTCTCTAGCATTGGTAAGTGGGCATGAGACAGTGCAGACTTAGTTGGGAAACAAGAAATGAGTTATTCATTTGTCCCCCTGTATTTTACTTGTAGTTTAACGTTTAGTATCTCCTTTTAGATATACTTCAGCACTCTTTAGAATTTAGAGTTGCAACCTTGGGGAAATTCCACAGGGAGTAATATACCAAACATTGACAGATGCTATTAATTACAAAGTTTCTTTGTTTATTGTTGTTCATTACAGCAATTTCCATTTCGCTAAAAGAGATATTGCATTTATTTGTACGTTGATGTTTTATTTTTTCAATTTTTTGCATCGTTTTTAATCTTTCAGAGTTCAAGAAATGCCAATTATTGCTATTTTTCTGCTTGGAGAGCTGTTGTTGTCAAAACAAAACTACTTGTTTTTGTTTCTCAGTTTCTAGCTTTAGTGTTCAACGGACTTACTGTCCTCTGTTTACATGGATTTGTTATATTTCCAGTATGCTCATTGATCATTAATGCTCTACACAATTTTGGAAGACACCATCTGTAGTTTGAAGTATGAACTTGGATCGTGTCCTTGACTCCTTGGTGGCTAAACGTTCTCCGAGTTAGCGACTCATTTATTAATGGTGTATTGTATAGGCAGCCGAATTAGAAATTGAAGCATATCCATTACTGGACGAGCTCACGTCAAAGATCAGTACACTGAACTTGGAACGTGCTCGTCGTTTGAAAAGCAGACTTGTTGCCTTGACCCGGAGAGTTCAGAAGGTATTGCATCTTTATCTTTATCTCACTTATTAGCTTCATCATGCTTAAGCCACCAAATGTCCCCAAAACTTCATTCCGATGTTTGAGTTGCCGCTGTTTAGGTTCGTGATGAAATAGAGCAGCTCATGGATGATGATGGAGATATGGCTGAGATGTACCTGACTGAGAAGAAAAGTCGCATGGAGTCGGCATTTTATGGCGATCAATCTATGATGGGGTACAGATCTACTGATGGTGCATCTCTTTCTGCTCCTGTTTCTCCTGTATCTTCACCTCCCGATGGCCGAAAGCTTGAGAAAAGCCTCAGCATTGCAAGGAGTAGACATGAAAGCATGAGGAGTTCAGATAGTGCTACAGAGAGTATAGAAGAGCTTGAGATGTTGCTGGAAGCATACTTCGTCGTCATCGATAGCACCCTGAATAAGCTGACATCGGTAAGTGTAGAACTTGTTTAATTGAACTTGACACTACTATATATATCAATGACTAAATCTAATCATTCCCTTGTCATATTAACTTGACAAGGTTACAAGCTTATATCATTTCTCTGCCATGTCTCAGTTGAAAGAGTACATTGACGACACTGAAGATTTCATTAACATTCAACTGGTACGTGCCTTGTTTATTTATTTAATTTTTTCTTGCGGATAAATGTCTCTCAATATTGCCTAAAACATTGTTCAACGTAACCTGAACCTAGGAAGAGAGAAAAAAAACACGGAGACACACACACATTGAGTATTACAAATATTTCCGTTTGAGGCAATTATTTACTGAAACGTTTCTTCAGAATGTAGGCGGGTTGAATACTTGAAATTGTTGAGCAACTCTCTATCTGTTCTTAGTCATTTAACTCTGCTGCTTCTTGGCCGAAGATAACAAAGATGTTGGATGTTTAATTTCTGCCCTAGTTTCCTCAAATTTTGTTTGTATTGGGGGAACATAAATTTAACAAAAGAAAGGTTTTTTCTGTCAGGACAACGTTCGAAACCAGCTGATTCAATTCGAGCTACTGCTCACAACTGCGACGTTTGTTGTTGCGATGTTTGGGGTTGTGGCCGGAATCTTTGGGATGAACTTCGCAATACCGATGTTTGATGAGCCTGCTGCATTTCAGTGGGTACTTATAATTACAGGAGTAACTGGCTTTTGCATATTTTCTGCATTTGTGTGGTTCTTCAAGTATCGAAGACTGATGCAACTATAGATGTAAAATTAAACCTCAATCGAGGATAATGGAAAATTCAATTTATTGCTATTCTCTATGTACGTTTCTCTTATTAATCGAAAGAGAAATTTTGTTCCGACCCAACATTTCTTTTTCTAAGCTCAACTTATAACTTTTTACCTTGAAATTTCTGTTTTACCCCCAATGTACTAATTGTGTCTAGAAAGAAAAAGCCATAACCTACCGATTATGATGCTAAGTCTATTTCATTTCACTTAATGTACATAATATCGTTTGTTTTTTTTTTTTAAAAAAAAACCAACCTCGGACTCCCCCATACCCACACCTCCATTAAAACAATCCCTCTCCAATCCTCGACTGCAGAAACTGTTTGTCATTCCTGTTGAATGATTTAAGCTCACCGAGTTTCAACCTCAAATTGGTTTGTCACAAAATAGTTGAATTTTTGTGAATAGGCAATCTGAAGAACTAAGGTTTTGCACACACCTCTTAATTTTCGACAATAAGATCGAATAATTTGATGAAGATTGTGACAAAAATTAACAAGGGGCGTGTGGAGGTAAACAGAGGTGTGTGAATAGCATCGCCCCAAACAAATTGGCTTAATTCGATGGTATCTATTGATTGCTCTATTGTTATGATGTTGAAGTACTGCTTCTATATTCTAGTGGGATGAGGTGAGGCGAATGTCTGAGGTGACTTTGGCTGGGTTTCTTTTTCGTTTTTTTTATTCTTTTCTAAATGCATTTTGGATGTGGGATAAAACAGAGATTCAACGTAAAGAAAGTTATAAATTGGGTTTAGAAAGAGAAATTTTGTCCGAATAAAATTCCCGAGAAAAAAACCAGTTTCCATTCCCTTCGCGACGTTAAAAACATCAATTACATCAACCGAACAACAAATTCGACACCCACACCACGGAGTGCAAGTCAACAAAATTAATAAAACTGATGCAGGAATTCTTTGTTTTGGTTCAACAGTCTGGAAACTCGAGTATTTAATCCAAAGTTTACATAAAATGCAAGCTCCATATGAGAACAAACAGAGCCTATTGCTTGCTAGTTAGAAATCAAAGGAATTCCTGACATGGAAGGATCATGGATGCACCTCAACATGACAAGAAACACAACCTAATTATTCATAACGATTCCTCATAACCGTAAATTTGTATTTATCAAAACAAAAGTAAACAGAACAACCATTACTCCTCAAGGATCATGAGAAGCCACGCTTCTGGAAAACGGGTCGAGGAAGACAAAAAAACCTATTGCACCTTCCAAGTTGCAACCATTATGAAAAACCAGAGTAAAGTTACACACCTTCAACATAAAACTCGTGAAATCATTTAGCAGCGGCGGGTGTCCCTGAAGAAAGTCTTTCACTCCTTGCCTTATCAGCTTTTTCTAAGTAATCTTGATGAGATTGGTGCTTTGCCCCTACAGGGAGGGAGAACACAAATGGAATTAGACTTGGCCGATAACAAAACACATGGTTAACAATATCAACAGGTAACCGAAACAAAATCCGATAACGGAGTCTGAAATCACTCTTGCAAGGCACATCATGAGTTATAACCATTCAATCAAAGCTTTACACTCAGATATCAACAAAAGAAACTGCCATGAAATCGTTAACGTGTATTGCGCAAGAATATGGTGAAATCAAAGTCGCATACTGCTGTGGGAAACAGCCCTTTCTTTTCACACAACAGACGAGCAGAACAAAATGCTAATGAAGTTACAGGAGCCCCAAATTTTTAAGAATAATTGCAAAAATTAATTCATAAATGCAAATTAATAGAAATTTCCACTGCTCAGATAGCGTAATCCAAACCTAATTGTTAACTGAATACATCTCAAGGAGACTCGACCCGCGTAATCGATTAACAGGAACCAACGAAACTGCTACAAATTTCAAATGATTCCAGGAAAATTGATTTCCAATGATCCCCAATTTACACATTTCCAGTGTTTGGTTGCCAAGAAAAGGTAGGAAAATTCGAAAAACTAAATTCGAAGTTGTAATCTCTAGAACCCCAAAACGGCGGCATATAAATCGAAAGAGAAGTAAAGAGATACGAACCTCGATTCATGAGGTACCAAGGAACGGCAAAGACGGCGCTGATAATAACGAGGCCTGCAAATACGTGCTTCTTCTCACCGCTGTACAAGTAGTGCTCCATCTTCGCCCTAAATCCCCTTCCACCACCACCTCCTCCTCCTCCGGCGGCAGTTGTGCCACTGGTTTTGGCCTCGCTGCTCATTTTCTTCTGCTTTCTCGCACTCTTTCGTTCCCTTGCGGTTTCTTTTGTTCAACGCAGGCTCGGCTGTCTTCTCGTGTTTGGCCGCGGGGCTTTAAGTCCCAAGGCTATCACCAAAAAATAGTCAAAATAGCTTGTTTTAGCCATCTGTTCTTCAAGAAATTAATATTTTAATAAATAATATAGGATTATATTTTTTATTATCTCCAACCAAGGGTCAAAAGGTTATAGGGCTCGTTTTACCCTTATCACAAAAAACTGTTTCCAACCGAAAACCAAAGGATCATAGAGCTAAACATAATTTATTATTTAAATTTAAAAATCACAACAATTTTAATTTAAAGACTACAACTAAAATTTAAAAACTACAACAATTTAAATTTAGGGTAAAGTACAAAAAACTACCTCAACTATTAGGGTCATGACAATTTCATACCTCATCTTTTAAAATTGACAATGTCATATCGCATTTTACGAATTTGTGACAATGCTATACCTCCGTCAATTTTTCTGTTAGTTTTTCTGTTAAATGCTGATGTGGCAAGAGATGGAGACCATTTTCTATTAAAAAATTAATAAAATATTATTAAAAACTAAAAAAAATATTTAATATTTTTTAAATATTAAAATAATAAATAAAAGTAAAAAAAAAAAATGGTAAAGTACAAAAAACTACCTCAACTATTGGGGTCACTACAGTTTCATACCTCATCTTTTAAAATTGACAATGTCATACCGCATCTTACGAATTTGTGACAATGTCATAACTTCGTCAATTTTTCTGTTAAGTGCTGACGTGGCTTGATTCGGGACCTACTTTCTATTAAAAAATTATTAAAAACTAAAAAACAATTATTTAATATTTTTAAAATATTAAAATAATAATAAAAAGCAGAAGAAAAAAAAAAACCCTCATTTCGTCCCTCCCCTCCCCCCTCCTCCTTCCTCTCTCCTTTCCCCATCCTCATCTTCTTCCCCCACCTGCAAATCCCAACCAAAAAAAAAAAAAAAAAATCCAATTTGTCTTCCCCCCACACTCTTCTCCCTCCTGCAAACTAGGAAAAAAAAAAATTCCAGATCCCTTCAGTGGGAAGATGGGTGCGCAGAGAAGTTGGAGGATGGGTGCGGAAGAGGATGTGGGGGAATGAGGGAGGAGAGAGGAGGGAGAAAAGGAGAGAGAGGAGGGAGGAGAGAGGAGATAGGAGATGGGAGGGGGGAAGGGAGGGATGAAATGAGGGTTTTTTTTCTTCTGCTTTTTATTATTATTTTAATATTTTAAAAATATTAAATAATTGTTTTTTAGTTTTTAATAATATTTTAATAGAAAATTGGTCCTAAATTAAGCCACGTCAGCATTTAACAGAAAAATTGATGGAGGTATGACATTGTCACAAATTCGTAAGATGCGGTATGACATTATCAATTTTAAAAGATGAGGTATAAAACTGTCGTGACCCCAATAGTTAAGGTAGTTTTTTGTACTTTACCTTTTTTTTTTAATTTTACTTTTCTTTATTATTTTAATATTTAAAAAATATTAAATATTTTTTTTAGTTTTTAATAATATTCTATTAATTTTTTAATAGAAAGTGGTCCCTGTCTCTTGCCATGTCAGCATTTAACAGAAAAACTAACAGAAAATTTGACGAAGGTATGACATGTCACAAATTTGTAAGATACGGTATGACATTGTCAATTTTAAAAGATGAGGTATGAAACTGTCCTGACCCCAATAGTTGAGGTAGTTTTTTGTACTTTACCCAATTAAATATCTAAAATCATCATTATCTTCATTATCCGTCATTGTAGGAGTATAGTCGGAGGTACCTACTTTATGTTGAGGTGGATCTTCAAATAACACTCACCCTTTACAAATTTCCCAACAACCGTGAAACTGAAAGGGTTTCGAGGCGTACCTAGAAAATATAATTACAAAAATAAAAGAAAATTAATTTATGAAATTAAATATTTAAAATAAAATGTGAAAATACTTACTTTGTCGTAATAATTAGCGCTGCTTTCATGTCTACTTGCGGCTGCTAACAGTGCTTGATGCCATTTGTACAAACTCAGCTGAAGATGTTTATTCCATCTTGAAAAACAACTCTCGTGGTTTTGAGTATTTGATGGAGTGGTGCCTTTGTAGAACTCTAAGAATTTTTTGGACAGACAAGTCCAAACACCTTCACTTGTTTGAGAACTCCCCCTCACACTATCTTTCGACACCCATCTATAAGCCCTGCAAAGAGCTTCAACTTCTTTTTGGGTCTAAACCTTGCCCTTCATTGCAGATGAGGCCATTTGAAAATTATTGAAAAAATTGAAGGAAATATCATAATAAGAGGTAAGAAAATATGAGAATTGAAATGGTGTAGGAATGGTGAAAAATTTTGTGAGGAATGGTGTAGGAATAGCTTAGGTATTTATAAGAAAAATGAGAATTTTTTAGAAATATTTTGGCCCAAAAAAAAATATTAAAAAACCAATGGTAACTGACGTCAGCTAGCCGTTGGGGTTCGAATGGGAGCTCAATCCGGGGTCAGCTGGCTAGCTGCTTTGGGTCGGCCATTTGGCTTTTTGGCCCTTTTTTGTCCAGTGGAGCCCACGAGCTCCTTGGCTTGGCCCTCGGTTGGAGACGATTTCAGACTATTTTTTACCCTCTGACTCTCTGAACCCTTCGATTGAAGATGGTCTAAGCCGCGTGCACGATTCGTAGCCACTTTTATACAAGTAAAAAGAGTAGTGTCTTTTATACAAGTAAAAAGAGTAATGCTAAAAAAGACTAATGCTATGCTAGGTACGCAAATATTTTATACGATGTGTTAACAATAAAAATAAAAAAAATTAATAAAAAAGGTCTCAAGACTTTGAATTTTAATAAAAATATATATGATAAGTTTATTTAATAATTTAAACAAAGTCCAACATTAAACCAGTTGAATTAAAATAGGCCAAACAATGAGTTTTCGATTTTGCCTCAAACGGCAAGTCTTCTGTCCATCTATTATCCTTCCAAATCTCTCTGCTACGCTCTGTCACCCCCTCTCTTTCTCCTCTTCCGTTGCTCCGTTTCCCCAACAGTGACCACCTCCGCCATCTCACTTGCTCTCAATCATCATCAGGTACTACCCTCACTCATGTCCTTATTGTCTCTGCCCATTGACGTCGAACAGCACTGCATCAGCGTCTACAACAACACCACTGGAGTTTCCCGTCAAGATTCACCAAGAGGAGAGGGTCTATGTCTCGGAGTTGATCTTCGGACACCTCCTGACCAGTAGCAACTATGATGATACAGTGAAGAAGACCACCGGTGGAACCAAATTCTACGGCGCCAAGCTTACGAACATCTTCTCCACCGAGTTCATCATTGAGACGGTGAACAAAATGCGATAGAAGAAGTATATAAAATTGTGGATTCCCTAATTTATGTGATGTTTGATTTGCGTTTTAGGGTTTTCGTGTTTTGTGGAATTTAGGAATGAGGATCTGGTCTTCTATTTCAAGGGTTTGGTGCGTATAAAATTGTGAATTATAGGGTTTCAGTGTTTGGTGGAATTGCAGAATTAGGATTTCGTCTTCCATTGTGATTGTTCATTTGATATAATTTCGTTTTGTAACTTGTGATTTATTGGGGATCACTGTGACTAATTTTTATATGGGTTTGACTGATTTGTGATTATTCGTTTTATGGACTTAAATTATGTTTATCTTGAGCACCTATAAGAGGTCTTGAGAAGATGATGAACATGGAAATGGCATTGAAAGCCATCAGAAGGGAATTTTAAATAATTTTGAGATTTCATTTTAATGAATCCACACACACACACACACACACACACACACACACACACACATATATATATATATATGAACGCACATTGAATCAGAAATATGAATATATACTAGCTAGTATGCATATTGTGGAGCCTAAAATAATCTTAAAAATTCTAGAAGCGATACGTGAATTTTTATTCAAGAAAGACAAGACCGCCCTCAATAAATGGACAGGTTTCTTAGATGCTCTTAGCAGCTGAATACGACTGACCACAGCTCACCTGCCTTTGATAAGGAATTAAAGATAATGATTAATTACCCAAATCCTATCTTTAATACATTTCCAATTGAAGATTGACTCTAATCAAGTAAGTAATCCTAATTTAAATAAATTAAGGATAATTATATCATTATCTCAAGATATCATTTCCTATTTAATATAATATTTAGATAATATCTCTCCATTAAACACTATGGCTAACCTTATCCCTATAAATACCCCATATTTTACAAAATTTTCAGAGCTTTTGACAACCCTAAAAAAGCTCTAAACACTTTACTCTCTCATAGAAACTAACTTAGGCATCAGAGATTCGTTGACCTTAAAAGAACCAGGATTGCAAGGAAGGTAAAACACGCAGGAAAGCTATAAGACTACACAAGGTTTTTCATTGTGATTGCGTACACTCAACATTGTAGGGAGCAACCTTTTTATAATCACTTTTCAGATTACATCAAGGTTTCAAAAACCCTATTTACAAGCTTACATTTCGAAATTCAAATACTATAACTAATTATGATAAAACAAATATTCAAAATTCAAATGATTTTAACAGAACCTCCATTTGATAAGTGTTGTTGACTGAGTAAACCAACTGAAGAGTTTCTTTTTGAAAAGGAAACTTGACTTTGTCTAACATCCCCCTGCAAGCTAACAGAACGAGAAACGACTGGAAGCTTAGACACCAGCATTTTGAAACATGTAGAAGACAAACCTTTCTTAAATAGGTCTGCAACTTGATCTTGGGAACATATGAAATTCACTAGCAACTTTCCACGAATCACCTTCTCCCTTACATAATGATAATCAACTTCCAAGTGCTTGGTGCGTGAGTGAAAAACTGGAGTAAACCAACTGAAGAGTTTTTGTTTAAAGAGGAAACTTGATTTCATCTAACAGACCTAACCCCCCACCACCTCGTGGGCACGTAAGGCTTAGGTCTCTGATCAAATGCGTTGATTGTTTTGTAGGTGCATTTTTGTCAAGACTGAAAACGGTTGCATCGACAAATTGGTGCTTTCATTGAGAGTTGATTCAAAATACTCGAAGAAGCCTCTCGCATTTGTTTCTTGAATTTTCTGTTACGTTGAATTTCTTAAACGTCGTATCAAGTAATTTTTCTTAGAAACGTTTCTTGATCAATCCTTGGAGAAAGGATATAATGGTAGGAAATTCAAAAACAACGACGAACGGAACCCCGTAAGAAAAAGGATTTGGATTGGAGAGTGGAGACGAGGATATAACCCCACGACGGCAATCCTTAAGGCTCAATGCGACAACAAGAAGAGCCCCACCGTCGCGGAGCCGTGTCACCACCATCACTGTGACCTAGCAGCCACGGTAAGGCCACCAGGCCACGACACCACTTCCACCATTGCTGCCCTTGCAGCGCCACACCCAGGTAAACCCTAGGTAGGAGACCCAGGTTCATTTTCAAGCCCATGGGCAGGAGGCCCAGCCCACTGCGATAGTAGACCTTGTTGCATAACAGGCCCAAACTCGAGCCCAAAATGCCGCAGCTACTGCTAGCCAGACAGCTCAACGGGCCCAAGCGCAAGCCACCTAGCCAGCAGACCATGATGTAGCAGCCCAACGGCCAAGAGGGCCCACGGCTATGCAGGCCTAAGGCGAGCAGACGTCGATCCAATACACCCCACGACCCGCTTCGACGACCGACTTGTGGCCCAATTCATTTCAAGGCCACCTCCAACGATCCAGATTTCGACCATAGGTCTCGTGATCGATTCAGGGTTATTTTCACCCCATTTTTTTGCAAGAATGCCCGCTTTGGGCTCAAGTTTTGTACCTGCAATCCACTATACTTCCACCATACATAGAGACATCAATCATCCAGACTCATCCAATCTAAATGGCGAGCGCCCTCACACAGCAGACCACTTTGGTGAACCAACTCCTCTAGCCCATCGAGATGCAATGAGCCTCAGACAAGGTGTCCCGAAGTAAGACAAGGGCGGAAGAACGTGACTCATTCCAGCGATGTCCCGGCAAAGAACCGCTCAGCCTACCACGAACCGTGTGTTCGGGTAGTGTGCACTCTTGTTTGTGTCCTCGGGAAAACCTCTTCTCCCGCCTAGATGCGCAGAGAAGCGTTCATTCCCGACTCGGCTCACGAGTTAATGTGTATTCAAGGTTGGGTCCATACTCCGACGAATACTCAAGACATTCCGGGAGAAGCGTCCACACGTGGCTAGGCCTACAAGGAGATCCTCTTACGAGGCAACGGAGTAGGCAGTCGTATCATGCCCAGAAAAGAGCACGTGAGTAGTCCAGCTCAAGTTCCACTGGTAGCCTCCACCAAGAACAATGGTAAGCAGAACAAGGTGAATTGCGTGCACCGCAACTACGGCACAGACAAGTAAGACATGCCAAAGAGCAACATGGACCAACAGGTAAACACCATGGGTAGCTCGAGGCTCCGCTGCCCCACCAGGCGCAAATCCAGGAGGAAGTACGAAGGCTCGTAGCAGAGCAGCTGTATAGATTCAAGCACATTGACACTACCGATGATGCTTTTGGTAGAGTGATGCGGGATTTATACGCACACAAATTAAACCCTCTTTTTGACAATTGTAGTAATGATGTAAGTAGGGATCGTTCTGGACCGGGGATTAGGAGGGATTGTTAATCACTTGGATTTGACTCAAAAACGTGAAAACACAATATAAAACACTATACTAGACTCAAAGAATGCAAAACTAAACAAACGTAAAAGACTTAAAACAAATCAAATGACTAAGACTTAACAAAATATGGGGGGGGGGGGGGAAGTTTGATTTGACGAAAATTGAAATAACAAAACAAGTTAATAAACTAAGCAAATTGTAAAACGAATTTGGATTTAATGAATGGAATGAAGGCTAGCTAAGGGGTTCTTCTCCACACATGTTACACTTGCATACAATATTGATTCTCAGTTGGTCTTTCGATAAATTATGAAACTCAACGACCTGGGTCAATTAGGTCCGCTTAAATTAACCGTCAAGTTTTCCTTAAGTTAATGAATTGGATGGGTTTGCGCAACGCAATTCACTACATTCTCCAAAAGTCCTTTACGTGAACAGCACAATAAAGATACAATCAAAGATCATTAAGCATTATGAAAACTATAAGTGTTGACGAGGCATTCGTTACTATGATGAGCATGAAACTCGTGCCAAGAATTCATTTAACGCGATTGTTTATAAGCAACCTCCACTACTTGTGAATATAAGTTCATAACGATTAGGTGAAACTCACTTATATTCTAGCGTCATATTCATGCATGAAAATTAAGCGCGCATTCTCAATAAACATACATAAATAAGTTATCAATCAAACGGTTAAACAAATTGAATCCACAACTTATGAAATTCCAACGAAAGTTAATCAATTCATATTGCAAACATAAACATTGTTTTGAATCACCCCCTAGCTAAAGGGGGTTAAGTTCCTCATAACTTTGAAATCAAAGAAACACCTAAACATTCCAACAACTCAAACTTGAATTGTATGAACGTTTAGGCACTCTTCTCTTCCTCGTTGTTGTAGCACAAGGTCTAAGGAGATGTTTAGGGCTTTAGGTGTATGTGGAATGGAGTGGGGAATGGTTGGAGTGGCTGCAATGGAGGAGAAAAACTGCACAAAATGGAAGGTGATGCACGGCACCAGATGTGTGTTTGTGTTGTGTGTTGTGTTGTGAATGGAATGAATCAATTGTGGCTGCAATGGATGCTTATTTATAGGTAAATAAGAGGGAACATGACAGCTAGGAAGTGGGTGGAAATGTGGCTGCAATGTTAGTGAATGATTATGAGTGAATGCATGTGGATGTGGCTAGGTTGGAAAGTTGGAATTGTGATGGGAAAGCCACGACAAAGGGAGGAATATGTGGCTGCATGTTTGGGTTTGTTTAAAGGGTGCATGTGGGTGAATGTTAGGTTGAAATAATGATGGAAAAATAGCTAGGAAAAGAGGGAATGCATGTGGAAGTGTGGCTGCAAAGAGAAGGAGAAAAGCTGGAAAATGGAATAGGATGCACGACAAGGTGTGTTTGGTGTTGGAAATACATGTGTTTGCATGTGAATTAAAACTAGAGTGAATGATGATGAATGCATGTGGATTAAAGAGGGAGAATGTGGTGTAATGATGAAGTGGAATGCTGGAAATGCAAGGGGAAGGTACGGCTAAGGGTTGTGGTTTGTGTGAAGTGTGTGTGGATGATGGTTTTGCATGGCTTTGATGGATTGCTTAATTGGGCTAGAGGTTTTGCATGGCTCAAAGGATTGTTTGATTGGGCTAGGCCCTTTGTTTTATGTCCAAAGTGCATACAAGGCCTTCAAATTCGTCCAACACTTTGGCTCCAAGCATATGCTATCCATTCCAAGCCCAATTTTGCTCCAAAATGCATCTTTTTGCTTCCTTAGCCATATGAACCTAAAAACACACGAAAATGGCTTAAACTACTAAAACAACTCGGAATTAACAATATAAATGCACGAAAACAAGCTAAGTAAGTCGCCTAAATATGCTCCTATCATAGAGACGTGGCCAACCTGAGTAGGTCACCCGCCATATTTCACCTGGTACTCAATCGAGCAGACAGAGCCATTGCGGAAATTCAACTCGTCATATTTCACTGGTTCAAGGGAGATGAAAATTCGAACAGGCACTTGATGCATTACCGAAGTGCTATGACCTTCTACGCCAACAATAACGCTCTTATGTGCGAGATCTTTGCCACGATGCTCCAAGGCGAGGCTTAAGATTAGTTCCACACCTTGCCGCCACGTTCAATCCGGAACTTCAACGAATTTTCCTTGGTTTTCACTAAGGAATATTCATCTTACCGCTCGATAAAAAAGAAGTCTAACCACCTTTTCAACATGAAGAAAGACCCGAAAGAGTCACTCCGCACTTACGTCAAGAGATTCAAGGCAAAGAAGGCGAAGATTGTCGGATGCGATGACAGCATCGTATGCTCAACTTTCCGAAAGGGTTCCTAACAGATCACCTTTTTTTCAGAGAATTGATTATGGGCGAGAGCTTATCCTTGACAAACTCTTATGCTTTGGCAAAAGAGCACTCCCTCTGGGATGAGGAAAAACGCTCTTAGAAGCCACCTGAGCAGCCGCGCAAAGACGCGAAACCAACTTAGAAGAAGGCAAGTGATAAACTGCTCAACAACAAAAGTAAGCCAGGAACAGACACAGGGATCGGTCCCTAGCAAAGGGAGGCACAGCGCCCAAGATGTACACTAAGTTCTCAATCCCGATCAACTAGATCTTTCGCGACCTCAAGGACAAGCCATGGTTCAAGCCACCGCCACCTATAAGGGGCGATACCTCTAGGATGAACCAGACCAAGTACTGTGCATTCCATAGAGGTTTTGGGCACACAACCAATGACTGTACCATATGGAGTAGGTACCTTGATCAGCTCATGAAAGAAGACAAGTGCGACCAGTATATTGACAGACCAGCTGCCCGGGCAAGGTGATAAGTAAATGCCGATGCCGAACCCCAGCCAAGACAATCCGAATCAACGGAATCTTTACCGAATTCAAGCATCTAGGGGCCACCAATAACTCCAAAAAGAGGAAGATCCAGTAGGCGAGATCGGTCTATTAGGTTCAAGCCATAAATGCTGTACCTGGACCAATCGTCAGCTTCACCGAGCAGGACGCTGAGGGAATAGACTTTCCATATGACGACGTCTTGGTGATTTCTGTACAACTGGCCCACGCCATCGTTGATAGAATTATGGTGGATAACGGCAGCTCAGTCAACATCCTACAACTGTCAGTCATTTAAAAGATGGGCCTGGAAAACACGATCCAACGCAAAGTAGAGTTCTTGACCGGATTCAACGGACTCACCTCAACTACCATTGGCACTATCACACTTGACGTAACCAGCCCACCGATTGTCTCATTGCAGACCTTCATGATCGCGAGTGACCTATCTCATCGTAACGGGATATTGAGCCAACCCTGGCTAGTGATGATTGGAGCTGTAATCTTAATCGAGTACCAAAAAATCCAGTTTCGCATCCCGGGAGGAGCAGTCAGAGAGATCAAAAGTGACCAGGCCATGTCTCGGAGATGCACTGTACAAGTTCTTAAGGAGTCGAAGAAGAAGTCTTTCGCCCCAGCAGTAGTAGTTGAAGTGCAGAAATACGACTCTACCTCCACCAAATAGCAATTACAGCAGGCAGGTCAAGAAGATGACGTCAAGGTTGACAATGCCCTAGAAGATGAATCAGGATGGAAACCCAAAGAAGACGCCTAGCATATCTCCCTTGACCCTAAACAGCAGTCATACTATGCAAAACACACGTCCAAAGAGGATCTAAGCGATCCTGGACATGAAATCGCCCACAACTCTGAAAGAGCTCTAAAGTCTGACCGGACAAGTAGCCACACTCAATCGTTTCCTCTCGCGATCCACCGACAGTTGCAAGCCCTTCTTTAAGCAATAAAAAAGGCGCAGAAGAACAAGTGGGACGATAAGTGTGAAAAAGCATTTCAGGATCTGAAGCGGTACCTGATGTCACCTCCATTACTATCAAAACCGGAAGCAGTGAAGAACCTATACATCTATCTGGCGGTATCATAAGTAGCAGTAAGCTCTGCCCTCATACGAGAAGAGTTGGGGGCCCAACTGCCTGTATTATATACATCCAAAGCTCTTCTCTATGCGGAAACTAGATATCCAAAGATTGAAAAGCTAAATTTGACGCTAGTTGTTGCAGCTCGGAAGCTCAGACCCTACTTTCAAGGGCATCTGGTCATTGTTATGACCATTACCCACTGCGATCAGTTTTGCATAGCCCAGACACTTGCCAATAAGTGATGAAGTGGGCATAGGAACTTGGCCAATACGGCCTAGCATACCAACTTCGAATGGAAATAAAGGCCCAGACATTTGTGGACTTCGTAGCGGAATTCACCCTAAGCCTGAAAAATGTAGCAACTTAGTCCAAAGATACCTTGGAGGCAGCCGAGCATGCCATAACCGTACCATCCCCTTCTGATGGAGATTTTTGGCATTTGCAAGTCAATGGATCATCTAACCACCAAGGATCGAGGGCAAGCCTAGTTCTCATTACTTTGGACGGCTCAATGCTTGAGCAGGCAATCACTCTAACTTCAAGGTGTCAAACAACGAAACAGAGTATGAAGCCTTACTAGCAGGTCTTCGATTGGTTAAAGACCTAGAGGTGAAGAAGCTCACAATTTATTCCGATTCATAGCTAATCACCAACCAAACTTTAAGGGAGTATGTAGCAAAGCATCCAAGGATGGCCCGATACCTTGAGAAGGTACGAGAGTAGCTAGCGACGTTCCAGGTGTACACACTCACTTAGGTTCCATGAGCAGAAATGCCCACGCAGACGTATTAGCAAGCCTAAGCTCTGCGCTAGACCATCAGCTCAGGGGCTCCATACCAGTCGAGTACTTGGAAAAGCCAAGCATAGATGAGGAACCAGCATTCGAGGTGGCGTAGATCAGCATAACTCGGAGTTGGCAAGATCCTATTATTGATTACATAATCAATAGAACGCTCACCGCGGACAAACTGGAGTCTAGGAAGCTCCAGATAATAGCAGCGCGTTACTATATGTAGAATGACATCCTCGTTTGAAGATCCTTTTCAAGACCACATCTCCGCTGCCTAGTGCCTCCCAATGACCTGATGATTCTTAGCTTAATCCACAAAAGTGTTTGTGGAAACCATTATGGAGGCCGTTCATTGGCACAAAAAGCTCTCAACGCTGGCTATTACTGGCCAACTATGCATCAAGACGCCAAAGAGTATGCACAAAGGTGTTACAGCTGCTAACGTTTCAAGCCCGTGCTTGCACTACCTACCAGTGAACTCCAGTCGTAGACGAACCTTTGGCCATTCATGCAGTGGGTGATCGACTTATTAGGACCAATGCTGCTTGTCACTGGGGAAGAGGCATGATGATTGTAGCAACCGACTACTTCACAAAATGGGTCGAAGCCGAACCTATGACTTCAACTGCCTAGACGGACATAGAATGCTTCATATGGAAGAACATCATCTGTCGCTTCGTCATCCCACACTCCATCATCACCGACAATGGTCCACAGTTCGTGGGTAAAGACTTGGCGAAGTTCTTCAAAAAATATGGCATCAAGTAGCATATGTCCACGCCTCGGTATTTGTAGGGCAATGGGTAGATTGAGGTGTCCAACAAGACCATCCTCGACTACTTTAAGAAGACCCTCTCAGACAAAAAGGGCAAATGGTTAGATGAGCTCCTTGGTGTTCTATGGGCATATCGCACCACCAAAAGACGAGCAACCGATGAAACTCTATTCTCCCTGGTTATGGTTCTGAGGCGATCATTCCTCCCAACGTCATGGTGCCAAGCATCAACATTGTACTGCCGAATTTTGAGCAGAACGAAAAGGTGATAGGAGCATATTTATGCGACTTAGTTAGCTTGTTTTCTTGCATTTATGTTGTTAGTTCCTTGTTATTTTAGTATTTTAAGCTATTTTCATGTGGTTGTAGGTCCAATTGACTAAAGAGGCAAGAAAGTGCATTTTGGTGCATTTTTGGGCTTGGAATAGAAAGCATATGCATGGAGCAAGGTGGATGGACGAAATTGAAGTTCAAGAAAGGTTAAGAATTTGCTAAAGAGATGGAAGAAACTAATTCAACACTTGGAAGAAAAGAAATCAGCTACAAAGAAAGAAACATGAGTCAAACTTCCTTATTTTGACTTAGTCAATCCTAATCTTTTCCTACTTATTTCCCAGCTGCAAGGAGGGTTCCTAATTAATTTAGGACACTTAAATATAAGTTTTAGAAGCCCTAATCCCAGTCAAAAAGGGATGCCGCACCCTTTCCCTTCTTTTCCCTTTCTTGCCGTGTAAGGCATCCCCTTTTCCCTTTCTTTCTAGGCTTGCCGCAGATTTCCTTCCCTTTTCTCTTAGGATTCTGATTTATTTCCCTTTTCTTAGAGGATTTGGAGTCTTAAACCTTTCCCAATTTAATTCCCAGCCATGCCCTTTCCTTCCTATATAAATAAGATCATTGCCCCAGCTTTTGGGGAATCTATTCACTACAATTCATTACAATTCATACTTTCAGCCATTCTTTCATACACTTCATCACTAAAACCTTCACCCACACCCTTGTGCCACAACAAAGAAAAAGAAGGAGGACCCTGGGATGTGCTTGCCATTCAAGCTTGGATTGTTCGAGCGTTTCTAGGTGTCTTCAATCTTTTGTTTTCAATGTTTAAGTTTAACTATCTTTGTTTTGCGAACACGAGAGGCTAAACTTGTTTTAGCTAGAAGAGACTTTGAAACCATTATTATATTTGCAATATGAATTGATTAATTCCAGTTGTGATTTCATAAATCATGAATGCAATTTACTTAACTGTGTGATTGATAACTTATTCTTGTATGTTGATTGAGGGTGCACACTTAGTTTGCATACATGAATTTGATGCTAGAATATAAGGAAGTTTCACATAATCATTATGAACTTATATTTACAAGTAGTGGAGGTTGCTGGTAACGATCGTGTTAAGTAAATTCCTGGCAGGAGTATCATGCTGTTCATAGTTACGAATGCCTTGTCAATGCTTATGATTTTCACAAAGCTTAATGATCTTTGATTGTATCTCTATTATGTTGTTTATGTAGGGAACTTTTGAAGAATAATTTGGTTGCTGATGCGTATTCCATCCAATTTGATGACTTAAGGAAAATCTGAGGGTTAATTGGTGCTGTTTACGGTTAATCTGAAGCATTGAAGTTCATGGTTTATTAGAAAAGCAACTGGAAGTCAATTTGTATGCAAGTGTGTCATGTGTGGAGAAAGACCCTCTAGCTAGCTATTCACCCATAGTTTTCCCTAAATTCGTCCGAAGTTGTTTAAGTTTTTTAATTTGTTTGTTTTTACTTTAAATTCGTTAAAAACCCAATCACCCTTACTTTGTTGTGTCAAATTAGCTATAATCTATCCAACTTGTGTTGTTAAAGTTTTTTGGGTCAAACTTAAGTTAGAATTCGTCCAAATCACCCTTTAGAGTCTAGTTTGAGTCTATTTGATTGTTTTGTGTTGTTTTGAGTCTTTTTAGTTTGTTTTGAGTTCTTTGAGTCTAGTTAAGTGTTTTTAAGCCTAGTTTTGTGTTTTTGAGTCAGTTTTAAGTAGAGTAGCAATCCCTCCTAATCCACAGCCTAGAACGATCCATACTTGCATTTATACTACAATTGTCAACAATAGGGTTTAATTTGAGTGCTATTATATATCACATCAAAAGGAAATGGCTACCAACTTAGACTTGGCAGAGGAAGAGCACAAGAAGTTATCACCTGCATTGCAGCTTATCAGCAGGAGTTCCTCTCCAACTATAACAAGATGGCAAAAATCTGGCAGTTCCAGCCAGGAGACTTAGTCCTTAGAAAAGCCTTCATCACCGCCCGACGAGAAGGCTCCAAAAAGATGGCTCCTATCTGGGAAGGTTCGTACAAAATTAGTTGAGTAGGCAGAAGGGGCAGCTACACCCTCACCACTATGAGCGAAAAAGAAATTGACAAGCAGTGAAATGCTTACAACCTGAGAAAGTACTACGTGTGACCTCCCACCATTCCTTGGACCCCGTTCAAGATGAAAAAAGTTCAAAGACTTAAGTAGCTTGATGAACAAGACCTCGCATGTTGAGAATTATCAGTTGTTATGCCATTATTGCCTACGAGCAAAGTTAATAAAAGCCTATATTTTCAATGAAGATTAAAGGAATTATTCATAAGCTAGGGCTAAATGCATAAACAAACCGACCAACCCTGTGACAAGTAGAAGACGCCCTCTGCCCTGCAGACATGTCGTAAGCGCTCCAGGGCGAAAGGGTAAACTAATTCCTCAACCACTCATGTGACAAGCAGAAGACACCCTTTCCCCTGTATACATAGCGTAAGGGCTTCAGTGCGAAAGGGTAAACTAATTCCTCAATTACCCTTGTGACAAGTAGAAGACGCCCTCTGCCCATTTAGACATGACGTATGCTCTCTAATATGTGAGGGTAAACTAATCTAGAATATCCAGACGTGGATGGGTGGTATGACTGCTCAGTTTCCCCTGAATACAGTGACTACCTGAGCTGGACGACTCCCAAATTGGCCACGATAGTTTTTCCCCTGGAATAGACTTAGCTAACTGAAGGATTCAATTCCGCGAGATCCCGGGTCTCTAACCGGAAGAAACGTTAAGTGCAGGACCCCTGCCTATGAAAGAATTCGCGTGACAAGATGGTCCATCCTCGACGTGCAAATCTTCATGAAGTGGCTTGGTTTTAAAGTGTTGCAATACTAGTTAAGCAACCTGCGGAATCAAGTTGGACTCGAAAGGATATGGCCTCTAAGGTGCGATTTTGCCTACACCTTACGCCTAAAACGCCTTTAAGAGCCAGGTACAATGCCTGAAGTGGTTACATGGGTCATTTGCTTCTATACGTAAGACGCCCGGCCGACGACCATTGGCTGGTAGCCCAAGGCAATCCGTAAACCGAGACATATGCCTGCTATGACTACACGAACTCGTT
Source organism: Pyrus communis (assembly GCF_963583255.1). Taxonomy (NCBI): domain Eukaryota; kingdom Viridiplantae; phylum Streptophyta; class Magnoliopsida; order Rosales; family Rosaceae; genus Pyrus; species Pyrus communis. The sequence goes on along the minus strand of NC_084809.1, from coordinate 22,278,689 downwards.
TACTTACTTAAAAGTAGCATTTCCGACCGACAGTCTACAACTTAAGTTTTGTTGAAACAAAGCCAAAGTACGACTATAGCAACTACATGGACCTCTTCTATTTCCTACGAGAAGCATGAGTCCTGCTAACAACTCTATAAGTTAAAAACTTCGTTATATGCCTGGGGATGGCCAAGGTTCCAGAAGCCACTCGAAAGTCGAAATACAACCATAGTGGCCATGCAAACTCCTCTGCTTTCTCCGCGAAGCATGTGTTTGACCGCTGGCCCTATAGGTTACAAATTTTGAAATACACCCCGGGAGGGCTAATGCTCATGAAGCCATCTAAAGTCGAGATTCACAACTATAGTAGTTACGCGATCACCTGCTTCATGTGGAAACATGAGTCTGGCTAACAGCTTTATAAGTTAAAAATCTCGTATTTTTCCTCTTGCAGGTAAAGCTCTAAAAGCCCCGAAGACAAAGCTAAAACCTAAGTGACGACGTGGGATCGACTGCTTCATTGAGGCAATTCACCCAGCCGAATATCCTAGGATAAAGTTTTGCAAAAAACATGATGAAATAGAAGGATGAAGCAAAACAAGGAAAATTGTTTATTAAATTTCTAGCAAATTGATAAACTGGCTTGAAGGCCAACAAAGTTCAAATAAGCAGAACAAAAAGGAAAAGAAGAAAAAATTCTAAGTCTAAGCAAAAAGACTACTCCTTGACTGCCTGCGCAACCACTGGTTCCTCGATTGCCATGCCTTCAGCATCCGCACCGTTCTTAGTAATCAAAGCTTCCATCAGCTCATCCTCAACTACCCCTGCCTGGAACAAGAAATCAACTGCTTCACCAAAGGCAGCCTCAAACGAGAAATCAAGCAGATAAACTGGAGAAATGGAAAAGGTCTCGAAGTCTTTCTTGGAAAACTCATAATCTGACGACGTGCTCTTAAGATGGTCTACATAGCCAAGCTTGTAGAAATTGGCCTGACAAGAAGCAAGTGCCACTTCTTGACTAGCTTTCTTATTCTTCAGCTGCACATTCTCCTCAACAAGCCTAGTATGAGCACCATGCAGCTCATCTAGTTCCTTTTTCAAGTTCTTGCTAGCAGATAGCGCACCTTACAGATCCACTTCCTTGGACTCAAGCTTATGAGCAACCTTTTTGAGACGGGACACTTCAACATGCATGAAGATAAGCTCATCGTCCTTGGCAAAGCAAGCAAATCCTAGCTCCGAATTGACATGCTCAAGGTCTTTGACCAACGAAGAAACATGACTGACTTCCTTCTCTGCAGCTTCCAACATCACCTAAGCCGCACTAAGCCTAACATTCAAATGGGTGACCTTTTGATGAGTGGTCTCCAGCTGCAAAGAAGTGGGGAAAGAGACATTAGACCCCTTCAAAACAGCAAGTTCAAATTTGAGCTTCTCGATTTTGTCAACAACTGAGCAAAGCTGAGCCACCAATGCCACTTTGGCCTACTTAGCACACTTGAGGGCATCCTGATCAATGCACATAAACTCAGTTGCCAATATCAAAGTCTTATGCATTGTAGAAATCAGGGAAGACCTCATCGAGTAGGTAGGACATTTCGCAAAGGAGTTTAAGCGGATGACAACTTTCCTAACACTATCAACAAACTTGGCACATGCATCGACATCTTCAAGCAGGTCAGCCTTCAGCAGCGCATAAACCTTGGGAAACTCGCCGACCTCAGATTTGATGGATCTCTCACAATTGCTTGTGCGAGCAAAATTCCCCTTCTCAGCAGACGAGTCAGTCACGATAGAAGGAGGAACAGGCCCAGGCACTACCTTAGCAGCAGAATCCACCTTCCTGCTCTTCATAGCGGCGAGCCTTTTAGAAGCGAAACCAGACTTAGCTCCCGACGGACGCTTCGATACAAACCCAGACACTAGAGGCATCACTGAGCCTTTCTGCTGGGCAAGTCTCTCATTAATGGATGCGGTCACTGATAGGAGCATATTCATGCGACTTAAATGGCTTGTTCTCGTACATTTACGTTATGTTTCTTTAGTTATTTTAGTTCTTTATGCTTCTTTTGTGTGTTTCAGGTTCTAAGGGCTTAGGGAGCAAGAAAATGCATTTTGAGGCTATTTGGAGCATTTTTGGGCATGGATTGGATAGCTTATCCATGGAGCCAAAAGGATGGACGAAATTGAAGGCCATTTATGCAATTTAGGACATACAACAAAGGGCCTAGCCCATTCTCTCTTATTCTCTCCCTTATAGCCATGCAAAGAACCATCCATTCCATCAAAAACAACCCTATTTTAAGCCCATTCTAAAAACCTTGCCATGCATCACATGCATTCCCCTCATAACCTAGTTGTCATTCCACTTCATCAACACATGCATTCCTTTCATAAATCAGCCACATATTCACCCACATGCACTTTAATCATTCAAACATGCACTCCCATTAATTAAACCATTCAAACCAACACAAAAACACCAACATTCCCTCTTTGCCGTGCAAACACATGCATTTCCCTTGCCATTTTCAGCCATCACACTTCATCATTACACCACCATTCATTCTTTAATCCATATCCATTCATCATCATTCACCCTAACTTCAATTCACATGCAAACAACACCCATTTCTGCACCAAAGAAGTCTATGCCGTGACCTTCCTAGCCATTTCCAGCTTTTCCCTTTACATTTCACATGCATTCCATACTTCTCCTAGCTGTTTTCCATCATTATTTCAGCCACCATTCACTCTTTAATCCACATGCATTCACACACACTTCACACAAACAACATTCACATGCAAACACAAGCTTTAACCAACAAACAAAACAGCCAACACATGCACCAAAACACCCATGCCGTGCACTTCACATTGAAATTCCAGCATCTTCACATGCAATTCCAGCTTTCACATGTTGTCCTAGCTGTTTTTCCATCATTCCTCCACACAAACACCTTAAACAAACAACCATATACACCTCCACTCCTCCTATAAATACCCTTGCATTCCCATTACCAAAACACATCTCATTTTCATACACAAGATACCACAAACACATCCAATCTTCCCTTTTGCCGCAAATCCCCTTCCATTTCTACACAATCTCTTCTCGGCTTCATTCCATTCCATACACTCTCCCATTCGCAGAAACCATTCAACCTTAGCCACTCCACCTTCATTTACAACACACTTGGAGCACCAACACCGAAGGCAACTCTTAAGGGATTTCGACATCAGTTTTGCTTCAAGGGTTCTTTCTTCTTAATCCTATGTTCACTCATGTTATATATTTTTATGACAAACCTTTTGTAAACATGAAGTGTAACTAATCTCTCCCTAGGGATTCGATGTAGCCTTGCAAGATTGCCATGTAGTTAATTCAGAATTCTCATTTAATCTATCTATTTCTTGTTTCATTCTCCGATTTAATTGTGACTTAGTGTGTTGATTTTAATGCTTGATCATCATTTGAATTAACCACAGGTTGTTTAGCCAAGATTAAAGCACACATCATGCATAATCTTGGTGGATATGTGAATGAATGAAGGGAATGTTTTGCAAACATCCTGCCGAGTGTTCCCTTTGGTTTTGTGAAAGTTTCTTGTGCACTACATATTCTTGATTAGGAACCAAAGTTGCACATCACAATTAGGCTCATGATTAGAGACATTTGATCAAATCCACACATCATATGGTTGATCATATCTAAGTGAAACAAACTCAAGAAATAGGTAGATGGATGAGTATAATCTGATTCAACAGGCATGGCCTTGGGTTAGCAATGGTAAAATCGAATCCCTAGCTTCATCTCCATTGGTACTATCTAATTTTATTAGCTATTGATTCATTCATTTTGTGTTTACTTCATTTCCTTATGCTTTCAAGTTACAACAACAAATCTGCCTACATTGATTAGTTTTATTTCTCTAGTAAAGAGTTCTTGCAAAACAAGTGATTATATAGGTCCAATTAGTCCCTGTGGATTCGACACCCTTACTTGTGCCATTATACTAAACCTATTTTAGCACTAGTAAGGAAGACAACAATCAAAATGGCGCCGTTGCCGGGGACTAATTTCAGTCCCTTATAATTGCTTGTTTTGATATTAAACCTTGTTCTTTTCATTTTAAGTAGATTTCTGATTTTTATTCAAAACTTGTTTTATCTTCTTTCAGGTAGTATATGTCAAATAGACTTGCTGAATTAGGCCAAAGAATTGAACGGTTAAAGGGCAACACTTTGGAAAGCTTTGTGCCAACAAGTTCCTCCATTGTCCGTGAAGAAGAGGAAGGGAAACCGTCTAGTCCAACAAGTGAAGGATCGGAACACTTTAATTGGGAAAGAGAAGAAGAGATGGCGGGCGACCAAGATGATCTTCGAGCTTTGGAGGATTTTGCTCAACCAATCATACCAAATTCACCTTCATGCATCTTGCTGCCCACAGAAGCTAGAAACTATGATCTTAAATCTTCACATTTCCATATGTTTCCTTCTTTTTATGGCTTACCTAATGAAGATCCTTTAGCTCATATTAAAGAATTTTACAATGTTGTGAGTGGTTTACCTTTACAGGGAGTAAGTGAAGCAAATCTGAGGATGAGAGTGTTCCCTTACACCTTGAAAGATAGGGCCAAGGGTTGGTTAATGACTCTAGTACCTGGTTCACTCACCACATGGGATGCCGTGGCTAAGAAGTTTTTGGAAAAGTTCTTTACCACTCAAAAGACAGCCACATTAAGGGGACAAATCTTCAACTTCAAACAAGATGATGGAGAACCTTTCAATGAGTGTTGGGAGCGCTTTAAAGGCCTTTTGTTGCAATGTCCACACCATGGGTTACCTCTTCACTTACAAATGCAAATTTTCTATGATGGACTAACCCAAACATGTCAATCAACTGTTGATAATGCAGCAGGTGAAGCTTTGAAGAAAAAGAATCCTCAAGAGTCATATAACATTTATGAGATGTTGGGATCTAATGCTCAACACAAAGATGTAAGGGGTAAGAGAGTTGGAGTATATGAAACAAGCTCTAATCATGATCTTTCTTTGCAGGTAGCTAACCTAGAAAAGAAGCTTGAATCCGTGCTCAACATGGTGCCAAAAGCAAGTAAAGTGTGTGCCATTTGCAACATACCAAGCCACCTTACTCATCAATGTCCATCTAGGGAGGCTTACCCCGAGTATGTCCAAGAGCAAGTGAACCTCATGAATTCTTACAATCAAAGGCCAAGGAATGATGTGTATTCCAATACATATAACCCAAGTTGGAGAGATCATCCCAATCTTTCGTGGAAGAACAACAATCAATTCCAAAACTTCCAACCAAAACCTACTCTTGAGGATACGGTTAAATTGTTAGCCCAAAATACCTTGCAATTCCAACAAACCACCAATAGCACTCTCCAACAACATTCGGCGGCTCTAACCAAAATGGAGACACAATTGGGGCAGATTGCAGATGCCTTGAGCCAAAGAGAGGTTGGAAAGTTTCCAAGCCAACCCGTGATACTCCAAAGGAACCAAGAGCAAGCCAAAGCAATCACTACACTTAAAAGTGGTAAGGTTATCAATAATAGAGTTGGCAATGAAGTTACTAATGAATCTGATCATGTGAATACAGGGGTTACTCAAGGAGAAAATGAGAAACCAAATGAGGAACCAAGCCATGCTACTTCCTCGTTTGAAGCACCAAATCTTCACAAGGCCGAGAAACCTTACACTCCACCAATACCATTCCCTGGAAGACTTGCCAAGAGCAAGCAGGATAAGTCATTTAAGGAGATTTTTGATATTCTAAGTAAGGTAAATGTTAACTTACCTTTGCTTGATGTCATTAGGAACATGCCAGCTTATGGGAAGTTCTTCAAAGAGTTAAACAACGACAAAAGGAAGTATGGACCACATGAGAAGGTAGTGGTGTCCGAGAATGTAAGTGCCGTGTTGCAAAGAAAACTTCCACCAAAGCTCAAGGATCCAGGAAGTTTTTCTATCAACATCACCATAGGAGACAAGAAGGTAGAGAAGGCGATGCTTGACTTAGGTGCTAGCATCAACTTAATGCCTTATTCCGTATACCTTCAACTAGGTTTGGGGGAATTGAAAGCCACCACCATCTCATTACAACTTGCGGACAGATCCGTGAAATATCCAAGAGGTATAGTAGAGGATATTCTAGTTCAAATTGATAAACTAATCTTGCCTGCGGATTTTGTAGTGTTGGACATGGAAGAAGCTCCTATACATGACCGAGAATTGCCTATTTTGCTTGGGAGACCTTTTATGGCCACGGCCAAGACCATCATTGATGTGCAAAATGGACTCCTCACTATGACAGTGCTAGGAGAGACCGTTCAATTCAAAGTGTTTGAGTCTCTTTCACATCCTTCTTCATCTCTTGATTGTTATGCCATTAATGTGCTTGATTCGCTTGTTTTCTCTAAGTTCTTGCAGGCACAATCTAATGAACCATTACAAACTGTTTTGAGTCAATCTCAAGATGAGTTTGATGAAGAAGATGCACTCATGGAAGAGGTAGCTGCCTTGGAAGCATTGGCACCGTATCCTTTGAATATTTTACCTCTTTTAGAGCCTTTAGAACCATCGAGGTCACATTTAACCCCTTCCACTGTTAAGGCACCAAAACTTGAACTTAAACCACTTCCACCACATCTAAAGTATGCATATCTAGCTGAATTTGAAACTCTTCCAGTTATCATAACTTCTGACCTCACCCCAAATGAAGAAGATAAACTAATTAGGGTGTTAAAAGAGTTCAAATCAGTTATTGGTTGGTCTATTGCAGATATCAAGGGAATAAGCCCTACCATGTGCATGCATAGGATTCTTTTGGAAGAGGGAGCAAAGTCAACCCGTGAACCACAAAGGAGGCTCAATCCACACATGAAGGAAGTTGTGAGGAATGAAGTGTTGAAGTTGTTAGATGTGGGGATCATATATCCCATTTCTGATAGCAAATGGGTGAGTGCTATTCAGGTGGTACCTAAGAAGGTGGGAATCACGGTGATGAAGAATGAAAACAAAGAGCTTGTGCCCACAAAGCCCACGGCTAGTTGGCGTGTTTGCACCGATTACAGGAAGTTGAATTCTAGCACTAGAAAAGATTACTTTCCTATGCCTTTCATAGATCAAATGCTTGAGAGATTGGCAGGTTACTCACACTATTGTTTTCTTGATGGTTACTCAGGTTACAATCAAATTGCAATTGCTCCGGAGGATCAAGAGAAAACTACCTTACTTGCCCGTTTGGCACATTTGCATATAGGAGAATGCCTTTTGGACTTTGCAATGCTCCAGCAACATTCCAAAGATGCATGTTGGCAATCTTTTCTGACATGGTAGAAAGATTCATTGAGGTATTTATGGATGACTTTTCAGTGTTTGGTTCCTCTTTTGATGAATGTCTTAACCATCTCTCTTTAGTACTTCAAAGATGTCAGGAAACAAATTTGGTTCTCAATTGGGAAAAGTGCCAATTTATGGTGAAACAAGGAATCGTGTTGGGGCATGTAATCTCTAGCCAAGGAATGGAGGTGGACAAAGCCAAAATTGACATCATCACCAATATGGCAGCTCCCACAACCGTGAAGGGAGTAAGAAGTTTTTTGGGACATGCGGGTTTTTATCGTCGTTTCATTAAGAACTTTTCAATGATCACTCGTCCATTATGCAATCTGTTAGCTAAAGATGTTGTATTTCATTTTGATAAAGCTTGTATGTATGCATTCAATACTTTGAAACATGAATTAACCTCGACCCCTATTATTATGGCACCAGATTGGTCTTTACCTTTTGATTTAATGTGTGATGCCTCTGACTATGCTATTGGTGCAGTTTTAGGGCAAAGGGTGAACAAGCTCCCACACGTGATCTAGTATGCAAGCCGGACTCTAAATGATGCTCAACTTAACTATTCCACAACTGAAAAGGAGTTGCTTGCTATTGTTTTTGCCTTAGAGAAGTTTCGGTCATATCTTGTTGGATCTAAAGTTATTGTGTTTTCTGATCATGCAGCCCTTAGGTACTTGATGACAAAAAAGGATGCTAAGCCACGCTTAATTAGATGGATACTCTTACTACAAGAGTTTGACTTGGAAATACGAGATAAGAAGGGAAGTGATAATGTTGTGGCTGACCATTTGTCACGGCTCAATGAAAACCATGGAGTTGGACAACCTTTGCCTCTAAATGAATCATTTCCAGATGAACAACTCCTTGTTATTCAAGAAAAAGAACCATGGTATGCTGATTTTGTTAATTATCTTGTTTGTGGTATAATTAGAAATGACCTTTCTTTTCAGGAAAGAAAGAAGTTCCTTGCCATGGTAAAGCACTACGTTTGGGACGAACCATATTTGTTTAAATATTGCCCTGACCAAATCATTAGGAGGTGTGTCCCAGAGAGTGAGCAACAAAGCATTCTAACGTTCAGCCATACATTGGCATGTGGAGGACATTTTGGTGCCAAAAAGACATCTCTAAAGGTTTTACAATCTGGTTTCTTTTGGCCTACTTTATTCAAAGATGCTTTTGATTTTTGTTCTAAGTGTGATAGGTGCCAGAAAATGGGGAACATTAGCCGAAGAAATGAGATGCCATTGAACAACATTTTGGTGGTGGAGCTCTTTGATGTTTGGGGTATCGATTTCATGGGACCATTTCCATCCTCTTTTGGTTACTTATACATATTAGTGGCAGTAGATTATGTATCCAAATGGGTTGAAGCCATTGCTACAATAACTAATGATCATAAGGTTGTTTTGAATTTTCTTAAAGATGTGATTTTTTGTAGGTTTGGAACCCCAAGAGCTATTATTAGTGATGGTGGCAGCCATTTCTGCAACAAACCCTTTGAATCCTTGATGAAGAAGTACAACATCAACCACAAAGTGGCAACCCCGTACCATCCTCAAACCTCAGGACAAGTGGAGATTAGCAATAGGGAGATCAATAACATTTTGATGAAGACCGTAAGCCCTACAAGGAAGGATTGGTCACTGAGGTTGAATGATGCACTATGGGCATATAGAACAGCATATAAGACCCCCATTGGCATGAGTCCTTATCGCCTTGTGTTTGGGAAAGCTTGTCATTTGCCAATAGAGCTTGAACACCGTGCATATTGGGTCATCAAGAAGTTCAACTTTGATTACAAGGATGCTGGAATAGCAAGGAAGCTCCAACTTAATGAGTTGGAAGAACTCAGAAATGAAGCATATGAGAATGCCAAAATCTACAAGGAACGAACTAAGCTCTATCATGACAAGGCCATCCTACGGAAGGAGTTTCACCAAGGTATGAAAGTACTGTTGTATGACTCACGTTTGAGACTTTTTCCAGGTAAATTGAAGTCTAGGTGGGTGGGACCATTTAAGGTGCTGCAAACATTTCCCCACGGAGCTATGGAGATAGAGAACATGAAGAATGGCACCTCTTTTAAAGTCAATGGGCAGCGATTGAAACCATATTTGGAGAAAGTGGAGGAAGAGCAAGTTTATCAAGTTGTAGATTTTCTTGAGTTTACAACACCGTGAACAAGCTACCATGTCTTGCCTAGACATTAAATAAAGCGCTTACTAGGAGGCAACCTAGTGTGGTTTGTGTTCTTTCCTTATTTTGTGTTTATGTTGTCACCATTCCATATTCTTTGCCTACTTGCCTTGTGTTAGTTGTGGTTAAAGTGTGTTTTTGCTTACTAATACGAATGTATATGAGGGCTATGTTTGTAGACAAACTATTGGGTTGCTTTGAAAAAGGGTTTTATGACACGGGACATGTTATAACTTTCGAATGGGTGTTTATTTTTAAGTTCATGTCGGAGCACAAAGGTAAGCCGCCTCCCCGAATTTCAATTTTCTTTTATACTAATATGTTGTTAATGATTCAGGCATCCACTCTAGAGTTTAAACCATTACCGGATCATTTCAAGTATCATCCTCCATTCAAAGATCAATTCCATGCCGTTTGATTTGATTAAAAAAAAAAAAAAAGGATACTAAACATGGAGAAAGATGGAGCTTCACAAAGGTTGTTTACGTGAAGCCCCACTACGAGGCGTTGGAGCGGAAGGCATAGAAGCGGGAGGCATCGGAGCGGAAGCCATCGGAGCAGAAGGCATCAGAGCTAGAGCATTCCAGGCCTCAATACTTGGCCAAGCGCTGGATGACCCAGGAAAAAGGTGCCTCTGGAGATAAGCCGCAAGCCTTTGACGGTCACTGTGAATTCGACCCTCAGATTCTTGCAGCTCATCAAGCTTCCTTTTCATGCCCGACGAATAGTTATTTGCAAGCACATGCAAACTTCTATTCTCGTACTTAAGCTGCTGGATCTCTTGCTTAAGACTTTCCACCTCTGCCATCAATGATTCCACCTGACGGGAGCGGGCAAGCAGGCGTTGGCCCATGTTGGACACAGAACTCGCACACTGAACACTAAGTGCGAGGGACTTTTGACCGGCCAACTCATCGGACCGTCCTGACAGCAGCCTACTATCTTTTGGAGTGAGGAGGTTCCTAGCTACTATTGTAGTTGTTGTGGCGTCCTGCATCACGGAGTCTTCACCTGTAAGAAGACCGTTAGAAGATAAGAAAGAAGGGCGCCATACGTTACCTTGACGCGGCGTGCCCGTATCACTACTAAAGCTCAATTCCAAGCTAAGGTTCGATAGGTTTGCCATTTTTCAAAAGTGTTCAAAGAGAAGGGATGGAGTTAAATTTCAAAGGGCCGGAGTCGATTTTCAAGAATGGGAAATCTTCAGAGTGTGTTTGTTGGCGGTGATCGATACCTCTATAAAAAGCAAAGGCGACGCGTCCACCGATTCAAAAAGCCGGAATTTCCGGCGTAATTTTGGCGACACTTTCTCGGCTTTTCAGAAGACGTGTTCAACTTTGTCAAAAGATTTCTTCTTTTCAGAAAAAACGTGGAGGCCATCATCGCAACTACACATCTTTAGCCGACAGGCGCAAAGTCCGGCGACGCTTTCTCTGCTTTTCAGAAAACGCGTGCAGCTTTGTCAAAAGGAGCCGCATCCGCACTACTACGTGTCGTTCAGAAAGCAAAGGGGCGCCTGCTCAGAAATCGAAGGAGCGTCGTTCAGAAATCGAAGAGGCGCCTGCTATTTCAAAAAGCCGGATTTGCGGGATCAAAACGTTTGTCGACAATGGTAAAAGAACAGTACCACCACTTGATATTATCTCTATATATGTCGACCTTCGTCTTTTATGGCAAGGAAAACCTGAAGAAAATGCCCAACTCTCCCTCACCTCTGAGGGCGCACTCCCAACAAAGCCTTCCGAAATACTCAATTCTTTCTTCTTCCCCAAAGATAATACCAGATGCCTGGAGTACAGATGACCCAGGAGGAAACGGCGGATTGAAGTGTGCTGATTCATTCACCGCTTCTTCAAAAGCAAAGGTATCTCATATCATCAAGGTCAAAAGCAAAAGTATCTCATATCATGCTCTTTCCCTGTCTTTTTCTTTGTCCTTGTTCTTACTCGCATGGCAAAGTGAAAGAAGCAATCAGCCGGCACTTGGAGTCAGTCTTCTGTTCTGGAGCCAACTGCCTGGAATCTATTCCTAATTGCTTACCTAGCGTTGTTCTCGAGTAGCCATCTTCAACGGTTGATACACTTCCAGAGAAGGGACCACTTCTGCGAAGATTGAACAAAGAAACAGATAAAAGGAGGAAGCTCAGACCTTCGAGGAAGACCAAAAGAATCCTGCTGCCCAGTTCAAGAGTAGCACAAAGGAAAATCAACGATGGGCGGAAACCAGTCCAGTTCAAGAGTAAGCCTGTGGAATCACCAAGATCATGCCTCAATACAATCACCAAGGAGAAGAGGGAATATACACTCCATAACCAGATTTGCGTCCCTAAACTCTTCTCTTTGTTAATTACATTTTGCCATGTTTAGTATGTTTAAGTGTTTTTTGTGTGTTTACTTATGTTTTGTGTGAATCTATGCTTAAAACATTGAGGACAATGTTTGATTTAAGTGTGGGGGGGGGTAACTAATGTTGTTAATGCAAATTCGTGGGATTTTATCACCCATAACTTCAAATGTTGTTCCTTGCTGTTTTAAGGTGTTTTTAAATTGTTTTAGAGTGTTTTAGTGTGTTTTGTTTTATAACTCCGAAAATCACATAAAAATTTGAAAAAAAATGTTTTGAAAAGCCTAAAAAGAGTGTTTTGAGTCGTTTTTGTGTGTTTGTGTCTTAGGGTACCTTCCAACACAATGATAAGGATTTGGTTTGTAATTGCATGACGGTTAAAAAGAGTTATAAACATGGATGAAAGTTTGATTTACTCTTGGTATATGCTTGGTTATGGTTATAATGTATGACTTCACATGCAATCATAAAAGAAAAATTCGTTTTTGTAACATGCTTGAAGGAAGGAACTCAAACAAACGCTACAACCTTGTGAGACTTGAGCCTAAACATTCTTTGGAGAGTTATTTTCTGTGATTCTTTGTTTTCTAAAGTTGTTGCATGATCTCATTATTCCTTACTTGGTTGCTACTTAGAATGCAATTGTATCATGCTAGAACTAAATGCTAGAACTTATATCCATTTCATTCAAAGCATTGAATTGCATAACATATATCAAGATAAAGTTGTGTAGTTGCCACCATAGCCAAATAGCCTTACTTCCCATATTTCGTATTTGTTGTAAGTTTTAACCCCTTTGAGCCTTGTTTAGCCTATGTTCTTTGTTAACCCATGTTATCCTTACCTAGCCTAGAATAGGACCATCCATGCCTTTGTTCTTAAAACATAGTAAGCATGACGGAAAATGAATTCCTTTTGATTAATATGTTGCAGAAAATAAGTGTGGGGGAAGGATTATTGATGAGAGTTGTTGTGCCATAGGCACGGCTAAAAAAAAAAAAAGAAAAAAAAAATTTGAAAAATATGAAAAAGAAAAGAAAAATAAGAGTTGTTTGAATCTCCCCTATTAGTCTAAAAGTTGTTTTCCGCGCTCTAAGGGAATTCTAAGTGCCTAATTCAATACTTTGCTCACTATTGCTTTAAGAATGTTTGTTTATCCTTCACCTTTCATTGTTAGCCAATACCCCAGCCCGTTACACCCCTTTGACTTCTATCTTGATCGTTATGTGTTCAATAATGTGGAGTTTGGATTTGATATGAGCTTATGGAATCACTGGTTCTCATTCTAAGTAGTAGCATTCCATTCATGAGATCATATTCATGTCATTATCGTAAATCCAGAAAATGCTTTCTTTGTTATAACATATGTGAGATACTAGTCTTTCATGTTTACATCAATCTCTCACATATAACTAGTGTAGGGTGTGTAGTTAGAGAATCTGTGTGAAAATAGAGTGCATTCTAGTAAGGAATTGAGTAAATTCTCTAAAGCATGTTACTACATTCAAATCATGGTTTTAAATGCTTAATTGTGAACTAGTATGTGGTGACTATGATTAAGAATGTACTTAAGTGTAAAGATGGCCAAAATCTGTGGGAATAATGATTTTTAACTTGTCATGTGCTTTGGAAATCCGTGAGACGATTGTTGGAAGGTGTAGGTGGTGTTTTGTTCGTTTTGTCTAGTTTCGTGTTCTTTTGTTTTTTTGTTTTGTTTTTTTTGTTTTGCTCGAGGACTAGCAAAAGCTAAGTGTGGGGGTATTTGATAGGAGCATATTCATGCGACTTAAATGGCTTGTTCTCGTACATTTACGTTATGTTTCTTTAGTTATTTTAGTTCTTTATGCTTCTTTTGTGTGTTTTCAGGTTCTAAGGGCTTAGGGAGCAAGAAAATGCATTTTGAGGCTATTTGGAGCATTTTTGGGCATGGATTGGATAGCTTATCCATGGAGCCAAAAGGATGGACGAAATTGAAGGCCATTTATGCAATTTATGACATACAACAAAGGGCCTAGCCCATTCTCTCTTATTCTCTCCCTTATAGCCATGCAAAGAACCATCCATTCCATCAAAAACACCCCTATTTTAAGCCCATTCTAAAAACCTTGCCATGCATCACATGCATTCCCCTCATAACCTAGTTGTCATTCCACTTCATCAACACATGCATTCCTTTCATAAATCAGCCACATATTCACCCACATGCACTTTAATCATTCAAACATGCACTCCCATTAATTAAACCATTCAAACCAACACAAAAACACCAACATTCCCTCTTTGCCGTGCAAACACATGCATTTCCCTTGCCATTTTCAGCCATCACACTTCATCATTACACCACCATTCATTCTTTAATCCATATCCATTCATCATCATTCACCCTAACTTCAATTCACATGCAAACAACACCCATTTCTGCACCAAAGAAGTCTATGCCGTGACCTTCCTAGCCATTTCCAGCTTTTCCCTTTACATTTCACATGCATTCCATACTTCTCCTAGCTGTTTTCCATCATTATTTCAGCCACCATTCACTCTTTAATCCACATGCATTCACACACACTTCACATAAACAACATTCACATGCAAACACAAGCTTTAACCAACAAACAAAACAGCCAACACATGCACCAAAACACCCATGCCGTGCACTTCACATTGAAATTCCAGCATCTTCACATGCAATTCCAGCTTTCACATGTTGTCCTAGCTGTTTTTCCATCATTCCTCCACACAAACACCTTAAACAAACAGCCATATACACCTCCACTCCTCCTATAAATACCCTTGCATTCCCATTACCAAAACACATCTCATTTTCATACAAAAGATACCACAAACACATCCAATCTTCCCCTTTGCCGCAAATCCCCTTCCATTTCTACACAATCTCTTGTCGGCTTCATTCCATTCCATACACTCTCCCATTCGCAGAAACCATTCAACCTTAGCCGCTCCACCTTCATTTACAACACACTTGGAGCACCAACACCGAAGGCAACTCTTAAGGGATTTCGACATCAGTTTTGCTTCAAGGGTTCTTTCTTCTTAATCCTATGTTCACTCATGTTATATATTTTTATGTCAAACCTTTTGTAAACATGAAGTGTAACTAATCTCTCCCTAGGGATTCGATGTAGCCTTGCAAGATTGCCATGTAGTTAATTCAGAATTCTCATTTAATCTATCTATTTCTTGTTTCATTCTCCGATTTAATTGTGACTTAGTGTGTTGATTTTAATGCTTGATCATCATTTGAATTAACCACAGGTTGTTTAGCCAAGATTAAAGCACACATCATGCATAATCTTGGTGGATATGTGAATGAATGAAGGGAATGTTTTGCAAACATCCTGCCGAGTGTTCCCTTTGGTTTTGTGAAAGTTTCTTGTGCACTACATATTCTTGATTAGGAACCAAAGTTGCACATCACAATTAGGCTCATGATTAGAGACATTTGATCAAATCCACACATCATATGGTTGATCATATCTAAGTGAAACAAACTCAAGAAATAGGTAGATGGATGAGTATAATCTGATTCAACAGGCATGGCCTTGGGTTAGCAATGGTAAAATCGAATCCCTAGCTTCATCTCCATTGGTACTATCTAATTTTATTAGCTATTGATTCATTCATTTTGTGTTTACTTCATTTCCTTATGCTTTCAAGTTACAACAACAAATCTGCCTACATTGATTAGTTTTATTTCTCTAGTAAAGAGTTCTTGCAAAACAAGTGATTATATAGGTCCAATTAGTCCCTGTGGATTCGACACCCTTACTTGTGCCATTATACTAAACCTATTTTAGCACTAGGAAGGAAGACAACAATCAGTCACATTCGGAGCAGTAGGTTTCACAGGCTTAGACTCAATGGCCTTCTTACCCCCTTGGGGGAAGTTAGATCAATAACAATCTTTTCGGCAGCAGATGAGCTCCCACGAGCAACAGAAGAAATCATTGGCTTCTTCTCAACTGAAGGTTCACAAGCAGGTGAGGAAGACTTATTCTTTCCACCCTTATTGGTTGCTCATTTTTCCCCTTTATCTCTTCCTTCGGAGGCAGGCCATATTTCTCCCGACGAAGAGGGCTGAGTAGCTAGTGTCACTCACGGTACTCAGCAGGAATGCCCAAGGCGACGTGCATTTTCTTCATATCTACCGAAGTCCATAGAGTTGAGTCGAACTCAGAATCTATGCAAAGTAAGAAAGACGATCAATAAATTGAAGTCATAAAATAGCTCAACAAAAATTCAAGCAAGACAAGAATGAAGTAGTTCACTTACCACTAATAAAGGTGTCGGGACACGCAGCTCAGGAAAAGAGTTAGACTCCCACTCTTTGCTCACCTCCAAGGTATCTTTCGCCCACTTATGATCACCTTTGCTAGAAGGATCGAGCAACTTATGGCAAGATCTCAGCTGCCCCACACCTTCCTTGTGGCCGATCTTAAAGAAGTACAAAAGCTCATTTACGGTCAAGCCAAGATCAAAGAACCTGCTCAAGTTTGAGAATCCCACCATCGCATGAACTTCATTTGGGGAGCACTGAGCAGGCGCGCATTTCATGGAGCAGATCACTTTCTAGAAAAGATGCGGCATGGGGAAAATAAATCCCAACACGAAGTAGTACAGATGGAATTTGATAGCTCTCTTCCTAGCATAGGCACTTTCACCGTATGGTTCATAACCACTATCATCTTTCACTCGTTTGACGTGAACCCCTGACGGAATAACATGCTTGTATGCCTCAAGAAAATCTCGAAACAGCTCGTCGGAATTAATCTTGATATGCGAGCCTTGAAATAGCCCACCTTGATGGAAGAACCACTTTGACGGTACAATGGTGGAGGATATTCGTCACTCTTGCGATTGGAGGAAAACATCTCAAAGTCTCTGCAAAAAGTACGAGGAAAAATATTCAGAAGGTAGCTCACGATGAGAGAATAAAAAATAAATAAAAACCACGAACCGCAGAGCCCAGTGCCCCAGCATTAGGCCCCACAGCCCAGCTCTCAAGTCCGCACTTTTTCTCTTATATGTGGCCAATGCCGCTGAGCCCAATACGGATGAGGCCTGTGCCCCTCTCCCCTTTTCCTCACGCACCAAGCAGCCTAACGAGGCCCAAGGCTTCTCGGCACTCTCTCTTTTACATGCAGGCTGACCCAACGCTGGGGAAGGCCCACACCTGTGCTCCTCTTTTGGAAGCACGCTAGGTACCCCAAGAAACAAGGCCGGGCCATATGGCCCAGGCCACCAAATCCCAAGAGCCGGCCTAAGTCGGACTCTTTTTCTCTCTCGCCTCTCACCTGCACGGGCCCCTGCCCAGCAGCCGACAAGGTCCGGCCCATGCTAACTTTTCAACGCCGCCCTTTCCTCTCAGCTCGTGCTAACCAGAGCTCAGCACCCCAGCGCATTGACCCTCTTGCCGCACCACTAAGCTGCACCGTGGCCTCTCTGCCACGCGCTTCTCACCTCCTTAGCCCCCACCGAGCCAATTTTTCAAGTCCAAGACTCCCAAAAAATTCAAGAAGAAGAAAATTTAAATTTTCTTCCCTTGGTACGGCACGGAGAAAGAGAAGAACAACGAGAGACGACTCTTTGCAAGGGCAAGAAAAGAAGAACGCTAAGGGAGGGGGAATAAAAATTTCCTCAGGCTTCTCTTCCTTGTTAGAATAAAGATTGCTCTTCAAATTTATTTAATCTCCTACTTAAGGCAGAATTAAATAGGTATTAGGAGCAATTGGTTTCCCTTTCCTAAAACAAGTCTATCTCCAAATCAAGAAAGAAGATCAAGTTCAAATTGGGAAACAATTTTACAAGCCTAAGCAACTTGGGATTCCTACACCTACTATCCTTTTCCTGCGCACAGCATAGTAGGTGTGGGGGTATTTATGGAGCCTAAAATAATCCCAAAAATTGTAGAGGCGACACATGGACTTTTATTCGAGAAAGACTAGATTGCCCTCAATAAATGGGCAGGTTTTTCAGATGCTCCCATGAGCAGCTCACATTCCTGGAGGTCTCAACAGCTGAATACGACTGCCCACAACTCACTTGCCCTTGGCAAGGAATTAAAGATAAGGATTAATAAGGATTAATTACCCAAATCCTATCTTTAATACATTCCCAATTGAAGATTGTCTCCAATCAAGTAAGTAATCCTAATTTAAATAAATTAAGGATAATTACACCATTATCTCAAGATATTATTTCCTAGTTAATATCTTGGGAATATTTAGAGAATATCTCTCCATTAAACATTATAGCTGGCCCTATCCCTATAAATACCTCATATTCTACCAAATTTTTAGAGCTTTTGGCAACCCTTAAAGAGCCCTAAACACTTTACTCTCTCAGAGAAACTAACTTAGGCATCGAAGATCCGTTGACCTAACCCCACCACCACACCCCCCACACCCCCCCCCCCCCCCCAAAAAAAAAAAAACACCTCGTGGGCACGTGAGGCTTAGGTCTCTGATCAAAGATGTTGTTTTGCAGGTGCATTTTTATCAAGATTGAAGAGGCGGAAATTTGCATCGACACATAGTTTTTTACGGTGATTGGTAGTTGATGAACCGAACTGTTAAATAAAATTATATATAAAACTATGACAAAAACTTGGCAACAACATAATCAAACCAAAAAGTATACTTAACAGAAGTGAAGAACTTTACCCCGATCCCTGAATTTTTTTTTTTTTTTGGGATGGATACTTTTAAAGATGCATAGTACTGAGGCATGGAGTAAAAAATTACGGGGTTATATAGCTTTAAAGCATTTTCTGCATAATGATTTTTTTTTAAGTCCAGTGTCTATACAACCAAATTCTTAGACTTTTCCTTTTAAGAGTTATTGTCAAATTATATTGGAAAGTGGTCTTGTTATCGCATTATGAAACTAAGTGTTACACTTTGTGTTCCTTGTCAAACATCCACTGTGTAGTTTAATTAATAAATATCTGCTCTCATGCTTCTTTGTTTTTTTTTTTTTTTTTTTTTTTTTAATTCTGTATACATTCCAAGGTCGAAGCCAAAAGGCACAAGAAAGCCTACTAGGAGGCAAACACCCAGAAAGGCACAACTAAAGAATAACAATGAAGAGGATACAAGCAAGAGGCACATCAACCAAGTTTAGCGTCACCCCTAGCATTGATGCGAATTAAATAAACCGGGGATTAGGAGGGATTGCTAAATCACTTGAAAACTGACTCAAAAACGTAAAACAAAGGTTAAAACACTAAACTAGACTCAAAGAATGCAAAACTAAACACTTAAAACACTAAAACAAACCAAAAGACTCAAAACAGCACCAAAACACTCAAAACTGCCTTAAAAACACAATCTGGACAATTTTGAGCACTTACACTAATTTGGACGAATTTGGGTGATAAATTGAATCAAAACACTTAGAAACACAAACTAAGACACTTTCTAACTAAATTGAACACTAAAGTAAAGGGGGATTTAGTTTTTGACGAAATTAAACAAAATGCACAGATTGTAATAAAGACAGAATGTAAATACGAATTTGATGAAAATATGGATGGAATGCTAGCTAGAAGGTTCTTCTCCACACATGTCACACTTGCATACAAGATGATTTTCAGTTGGTCTTTCAATGAATCATGAAACTCAACACCCCGGGTTAATTAGGTTCGCTTAAACTAACCTTTAAGTTCTCCTTAAGTTAATGAATTGGATGGGACAGCGCATACACAATTCAAAACATTCTCCAAAAGTCCTTTACGTGAAAAGCACAATAAAGATACAATCAAAGATCATTAAGCAACATGAAAACTATAAGTGTTGACGAGGCATTCGTTACTATGATGAGCATGAAACTAGTGCCAAGAATTCATTTAACGCGATCGTTTATAAGCGATCTCCACTACTTGTGAATATAAGATTGTAACTATTAGGTGAAACTCACTTATATTCTAGCATCATATTCATGCATGAAAACTAAGCGTGCACTCTCAATAAACATACACAAATAAGTTATCAATCAAGCAGTTAAACAAATTGAATCCACAACTCATGAAATTCCAACCGAAGGTAATCAATTTATATTGCAAGCATAAACATGGTTTCGAATCACCCCCTAGCTAACTAGGGGTTTAGCCTCTCATGTTCACAGAAAGAGAAACAAAATTGAAATTAAACATAGAGAACAAAAGATTGATTACACCTAGAACGCCCAACGAATCTACTTTGAATTTCTGCACGTTTCAAGCTCCTCTTTCTTCTTCTGCTTGCTGCGGCAGAGAAGGTTTAGGGGGTTTTTGGATGTTATTTTGGGTTGGGAATAGATTTAGGGTGGTGAAGGGTTGCGGCAAGGGGTTGTGAAAGGTGTATGGATGGTTGAATAGTGGCTGGAATGGTTGGAATTGCTGCGGCAGAGAAGGGTAATGGCTGGAATGGATGGGAGGCTACGGATTGAAGGGAGAAGATGGAAGGGTGGCTGCAGTAGAGAGTGTTTGTGGCTGTAAGATGAAAAGAATGAATGAAAAGTCATCCTAGGGTACGGCTAAGTGGTGTAATATATAGGGTTTCAGAAAATAAAACCCTAGCTTATTTTTATTAACTAAAATTAAGTCAAAGGCTGCTAGAATTAGGAAATTAAATCAGAAATTAAAAGGGAAGTGGCTGCAAGGTGCGGCTAGGGTTTAGTTTAGGAGAGGAGCATGTGTTTAATTGCATAACCTAGGACAAAATTGCCCCCCCCCCTTGCACGGCAAGGGAAGGGGAGAAGGGAAAAGGCCACGGCAAGGTGTGAAAGTGGGCTAGGGCCTTTGTTTTGTGTCCTAAAGTGCATACAAAGCCTTCTAAGTGGCTGGAAAATACAGACGTTTAAGATTAGGAAAGGTTACCAAAATGGGAAACCTAGGGTTAACTTTCCTACTTGAAGTAGGAATCCTCGTTGAAGTAGGAATCCATCGTTCTTCAAGTCTTCAACTCATTCATTCCTCTTTTGCTCCAAAAGACTCCAATTTGCATCTTCTTGCACACTTTGGCTTTATAATCTGAAAATACAGAAAAGTGACTTTAAACACTAAAATAACTAAGGAAACACAACATAAATGCACGAGAACAAGCTAATTGAGTCGCATGAATATGCTCCTATCAAGCATCGCCACCACCTTTCAATGAGGACTTGGGAGACCATCCTCATTCTTCCCACCTAATAAGCTCCTTATTCAATGGAATTTATAGGATCCTGGGACAAAAAAGCCGTGTGAAGCTATTTTGATAAAGAGACCGGAAAGAAAAAGGGAGACACACTTGTTACATATATGAAGGTAACAAAGTTTTTTATTACTTATGCTGCCTTTGTGATTGTAACACGTCATATCTGGGTATTTTATTATATGCGTTTATGTAAACTATATAGGAACCATCGATTTTAACCAAAGTTATAGGAGCAAGTTCAAGGCTTTGAGAGTCGATTTTCAAATCCTAATCAATTTGAGAGGAATTTTCGTAGAAACTCATCGTCGTTGTTCACTGCTTCATTGATGAAATTTCAAAATCATGGGTCATTTGCCAGTGGAAATTGTAAACACGAAAAATTCTTGAAACAAGAACATGTGTACAAAATATATTTTGTATTAATGATTTTGGGGTTACAATCTCTTTGTAATTTGATCCTCTGATTCGATCTCCGTAAGGTGTTGATTTGTGGATGTGCGATTGATCCAAGGGCCGTCGCGGTTTGATCTTGGATGAACGAATCTTCAAAGGCTTTTGGGCTTGATCTTGAAGAACGGTGATGAACGGATCTTCAAGGGCTTTTGGGCTTGATCTTGTAGAACGGTTGGACGGATCTTTAAGGGCTTTTGGGCTTGATCTTAAAGAACGGTGATGAACGGATCTTCAAGGGCTTCTGGGCTTGATCTCGAAGAACGGTTAGATATGTGGATTTGTTGATGTTGTTGATCCAAAGGGCCATTGAGGCTTGATCTTAGGATGAACGGTTGATGAACGGATCTTCAAGGGCTTTTGGGCTTGATCTTGAAGAACGGGTGTGTGGATTTGTTGATGTGGTTAATCCAAAGGGCCGTTGGGGCTTGATCTTAGGATGAACGGATGATAAACGATGAAAACTTTCTTCAAGAGCCGTTGAGGGCTTGATCTTGAAGGTTGAGGAAAGTTTTTTCAAGGGATGTCGGGGCTTGATCTTGAAGGAGGATTTGACGAAGAACAAAGAGGGCTTTCTTGATCCTTCGGGATTTGCTTGACAGCTATAGAGTTTCAAAGCTTCAAGGTTTTGGTGTGATGTGAATTGGTCTTTTTCTTTTTTCTTTTTTTATCCCTTAATGGAGAAGCCTATTTATAGGCTTTGAGAGTGGTACCACCATCCATTTTTTTGGTGAAGTGAGTGGATGTTGTAGGTAAAATAAATGGAGTTGGTAGGTGAAGTAAGTGTGTGATGTAGGTGAAATGAATGGAATTTGTAGGTGAAATGAATAAAGGTTGTAACTTTAATGCATTGGTCAACATTTGTTTCACTGAAATTTCGATGTCTACAGAAATTGGTTCCTATGAAAAGTGCTCTACACTCAAAATAATAATTGGTCATGGAGTTGTAACTAAAGACTAAAATCTTGAACGATTATAACCTGATTTGTTAAGTTTATTTCCTTACATCAACTTTTTTTATAGTATTTTCTATGTTATCTTTTCATATAGTGGTGTATGGACCTCTCGTAAAAATGACCTGGAATAAAAAAAAGTATTGAAATCGATTAAAAAGAAATGTTGTATTTTTTCAGAGCAGGGTAAATGGAAGAACACTTACATGGGGAGCCATTCATTAGAGTTTGCGAAGTTGATGAAATAGGAATTAAGGTATGCTTGCAGATTGTATAATACAAGAACAATTTTTGTTTTGTTTTTTTTTTTTTTTTTTTCCAAATCTTCCATTTCCTTTGTAGGGTGCATAGATAGCAACTGAGCGCCCATCTTGGTTAATACTATAGGCACTTTCGAAGTGCCTACTGTCCTTTCATCATGTCCTATTTTGATTTCCCTTTCTAATGCAACATTATAATTAGCTTAAAATGTGATTTCTTCTGTGTCAGTGTATGTGCACCGTAACTAATGTTTTTGGATTGCTGGATTGCTATTGCAGCCATTTGTGGAGGGCTTGTCCAAGTGCCCAAAACATGGTCTTCACAATCCATTCAAGGCACCAGAGATGTTTGTGTTTATTACCATTCTATTTCTGTGCCATCATTTATATTTAGGCATAATTTGTTTCTTTAGATTACTCGCATAGTTTCATGTAATGGTAGAGAACAACAAGATTTTCATTAACTTCCACTTTTGAAGAACTTGACAGTGATATTTTGCAACAATATCAATTAGTGAAACTCTTCACCGTAACATTTTTTATTTGTTCCATCTGTAACAATGAAAATAGTTAAGACACTATTTTATGAACTACAACAACTATTTTTGGAACTATAACAAGTGAACTCACACTATTTATGAAATGAACCAAAATAATTCACATTATGTCTGAAGGTAACAAAATAAACACTATATCTGAAATTATAGTAAAATAATCAACACTATTTCTGAAAGTGAACCAAAATAACTCATATTATTTTTGAAACTATAGCAAAGTGAACCAAAATAACTCATACTATTTCTAGAACAAAACAAAAAACTCACACTATTTATAAAACTAAACCAAAATACTCATTATGTAAAGGAGCAAAATGAACAATATTACTTAAATTATAACAAAATAACTTAGAAGAACCGCTATTTCTTAAATTACAACAAAATAACTCACATTATTTCTGAAAGTGAACCAAAATAACACACATCATTTCTAGAACTACAGTATAATAACCCAATATTTCTGAAAGTAACAAAAATAACCCACATTATTTCTAAAACTACAATATAATAACTCACTATTTATGAAAGTAAACCAAAATAACCCATATTATTTATGAAACTACAGTATAAATAACCCATACTATTTATGGATCTACAATATAATAACTCACACTATTTCTAAAAGTGAACCAAAATAACCCACACTATTCCTGAAAGTGAACTACTATTTCTTCAACTAAAACAAATAACCAATTTCTAAAAATGAACCAAAATAACTCACATTATTTCTCGAACTATAACATTATAACCCACACTATTTCTGAAAAGTGAACCAAAATAACTCACACTATCTCTAGAACTACAACCACACTATTTCTGAAACTACAGAATCATAACCTACACTATTTCTAAAAGTGGTCCAAAATAACTCACTATTTATGAAAAATAACAAAATAAACACTATTTTGTCACATCCCGACCCGGGCGGGACCATTTCCCGGGCGCGACTCCACCGTAGCATGATATTGTCCGCTTTAGGCCCCGACCACGCTCTCACAGTTTTGTTTCTGGGAACTTACATGAGAACTTCCCAGTGGGTCACCCATCATAGGAGTGCTCTCGTGCGCTACTCGCTTAACTTCGGAGTTCCAACAGAACCCGAAGCCAGTGAGCTCCCAAGAGGCCTCGTGCTAGGTAGAGATGGGAATATAAATATAAGGATCACTCCCCTGGGCGATGTGGGATGTCGCAATCCACCCCCTTTAGGGGCCCGACGTCCTTGTCGGCACACCACGGCCAGGGTTAAGCTCTGATACCAAATTGTCACATCCTGACCCGGACGGGACCACTTCTTGGGCCCGACTCCACCGTAGCACGATATTGTCCGCTTTGGGCCCCGACCATGCCCTCACTATTTTGTTTCTGGGAACTCACACGAGAACTTCCCAATGGGTCACCTATCATGGGAGTGCTCTCGCACGCTACTCGCTTAACTTCAGAGTTCCAACGGAACCCGAAGCAGTGAGCTCCCAAAAGGCCTTGTGCTAGGTAGAGATAGGAATATACATATAAGGATCACTCCCCTGGGCAATGTGGGATGTCACAATTTTTAGAACTAGAACAAAATTACTCACACTTATTCTGGTTTTGAACAAAATTATACACTATTTATAACACTGAAGAAAACACACACTATTTCTCATGGTTCTAAAAGACGTTAGGCGCTAGTCAGGTGGTGGACTGGGCGAATGGAAGTAAATTTATTTATCTTTAGTACTTTGATGAATTTGATAGAATGAGATGAAAGTTTAAATAATTACAACTTCGTAGTACAGAGTGGCAACCGTTTTGGAATAATATTGTCATAATTTCAGTATTTAAAAGAATTATTGAATAATTGTTACATGAGCAAAAACTTTTGAATGCATTTAACTTTTTGTAGAGATGACTTTAAATG
The DNA here is from genome assembly GCF_963583255.1 of Pyrus communis. Classification (NCBI taxonomy): domain Eukaryota; kingdom Viridiplantae; phylum Streptophyta; class Magnoliopsida; order Rosales; family Rosaceae; genus Pyrus; species Pyrus communis. The sequence goes on along the minus strand of NC_084809.1, from coordinate 22,253,477 downwards.
ACAACCTAATAATAAACAATTCAAATCGTCGTGCAACATTGCAGAATGAGAAAGAAAATAATAAAGTTTCCAAATTGATTTGTATAAAAAATAACAAGGCGACTTGTAAAAAACATAACATGGCGACTTGTAAAGCTACAATTCAAAACAATTGATTTGCTGATATAAAAATAATTTAATGGGATATTGCTACCATGTAATTTTAATTTCATATGCATTTTTTTTTTTGTTGATTAATTTTGATTTTATTCATGTTGCTAGATTATTAAGATGCATTCCTATTGGATACATGAGTAATAGGTAACATTGAAGAAAATAGATTATTTTTGCATTTATTTAAAAGTCAAATCAATTAATGCTACAATCAGGGTAGACCTGATTAGGAGAATTGATGGAAACTTTTAAAATTTTCATTTTTAAATGATATTCAGGCTTTAACGAGGTAGTGGCATACTTGTAAATATATACAATTTTGTTTGTAACGGAATTGGGTTGACATAATGAAGTTTATGTCAAGGGCATGGCTTGAAAGAAAAATTACTGCGTGTTAGGCTTTTTATTCAGCCCATCTCTCTTAATGTTTGTAGGACCTGGTATAAGTTAGTTTTGCCCTTATGATTAAATATAAAGTCTTTTTAGTTGAATAATAGTTTAGGATGGTTTTTTGGTTAAGTTAAACTTAGCCCAAACCCTTTTCATTAAAGTTCCCAACCATATTAATCAATGTTTAAGTAATAAGGAATTTAATAAAAAAAAGTCAATAAAAACTTTACTAATGAATCATATAGGAACTTCAAGATCAATGAAATCAATGAATTTGATTAGGTCCTAATCAATGAAATATTTGCTAATTTGGGCTAATTTGGGAGTTTAATTTTCTGATATTATTCATCCTCAAATGTCCAAAATATATAGGAACTTCCGGAGTCAGGGGTGGCACTAGAGGTGGAAACCAATTCGAAGGGGCTGATTCAAATGCTCAATAAAGAGATTCAAGCAGACGTGTCAATGGAGGTTTATTTGGTTGATATTTGGGCTATGCTGCCTTCTTTCCAGTCGGTGAAGTTTATCTTCACTCCTCGTCAATGTAATCGTGCATCCCATATGGTGGCGGCGTACGTTCATAAGCATGGTGGGAGTTTTGGTTGAGATGAGTTAGGACCAGAATTTCTATTTAATATCTTAGCAGAAGATACAAATGTTTCTATTCGTATTTTATTGATCAATATAATTCTATATTTCAAAAAAAAAAAAAATACATGAATTAAATACAAATACACCTCATTTACTCTTCATACACTAAATAGAAAGTAGAAGAGTTAATAAACCTATGTATAAGTTCAATGAACCTAATTAACACACCCCAAGTCGCTTTAACAATTTTTTTTTGTGAAAGATGGCTCAAGCAACATTTCAACCTTTTGTAAAAGATGGCTCAAGCCATTTTTGTAGGAGAATATTCAACTCACGCCAACAATATTTTTGTTAATTAGGCATAAGTCAATGAGGAATGTCACATGGATTTCAAGCCCATTCAAATAATTTTAAAATACTTTTTTGCCCCCATTAAATCATAAAAAGGTTCATGATATTCTCTCCAAAATAACCTATCTCTTCTTTACCAAAAAAACCTCTCTTTTCTCCCAAAAAAACCTCTATTTTATGCACATGAAGTTGGTTCTTTGTGCTAGTTTCCTCTGTAATTCAACCAGCATTGCTCATTTGGTTCTTTGAATTTGTTGAAAAATGTTGGTGTTACAGCATGCGCTGCGTTGATGCGCCACAGATTTGAACTCTTTTACGGAGACGACCTCTAGAGCTTTGGTAACTTGGTTTGTTGCACGTTTTGCAAGTTATATCTTTGAAGATTGGGGCAACTGTAGGTGTGAGGGCTGATTTGGGGAAGAGTTTGAAGGGTTAAATTTTTCGAGGTTGGGCAGCTTGATCTATTATTGTTGCTTGCTTGTAACTTAGAATGTGTGCCCACCAATTATTTGTGTTTATGCATGTGACAAAGAGTGTTTCGGGATTGAAATAAATATTTTTTTTTCGATTTCCAAAGTTCCATAACAAACAATTTTTTGGATTGGAAGGGTTGTACTTAAGAAATCATGAATTTAAAAACAATCACAAATTTTGAGTTAAAATTTTGGAATAGAATACCAAACGGGCACTGAATTTCTTGCTTACGATTTGCATAGTTTTAGCAACGTAAGTACTTCAATTGCCAACCACAAGAGAAAAGTGGGGGAAGGAGAAAGAATGGAAGAAAATGTAAAAAAAAAAAAAAAAAAACAGAAGCAAGAAATGGACACTGCATTGCAGTGTGTGAATTCAAATGTAAAAGACAGAACAAGGAAACAGGCATTGCATCACAGTGTCTAAATCCAAATGTAAAAATAAGAGTTGTGCAATGTAGGAGGCATGTGAGTGATGAAAAAACGGAACTAAGAAATGGACATTGCAATATAGCATAGGAATCTAAGTGTAAAAAACAAAATCAAGAAACAGATGCTGCAACGCAATGTTTGACTCCAAACTAGACCTGGCATTCGTGTCGTGTTTCCCTTGTTCGTGTCGTTTTCGTGTCATACCAAATAGCTTAACGGGTTTGATAGGAGCATATTCATGCGACTTAAATGGCTTGTTCTCGTGCATTTACGTTATGTTTCTTTAGTTATTTTAGTCATTTATGCTTCTTTTGTGTGTTTTCATGTTCTAAGGGCAAAGTATGCAAAAGGATGCCTTTTGGAGCCTTTTGGAGCAAATTAGAGATTGGAATGGATATCATATGCTTGGAGCCAAGAGGATGGACGAAATTGAAGGATTCCTAATCCATTGCAGCCATATGCACATTCAATCATTCACACCAAAACCTTGCACATGCTTTCCCATTTCATTATTTATTCACTTTGCAGCCACCATTCACTCTTTAATCCACATGCATTCATCATCATTCACCCTAGCTTTAATTCACATGCAAACACATTCATTTTCAGCACCAAACACCATCATTGACATGCACTCCCATTTTCTCCCAAAACATTGCACATGCATTCATAATCATCCACACCTTGCAGCCACTCCACATGCATTTCCAGCTTTCCACCAACCTCCTAGCTGTCATATTCCCTCTTTTTCACCTATAAATAAACATCCATTGCAGCCACATGCATTCCCCCTTTAATCCACATGCTCTCCCATTTCAGATTGCATTCCCACTCACCACAAATCAGCCACATGCATTTTGCCTTTCATCATTGCATCACAAATCAGCCACATGCACTTTTCCTTTCATCATTGCACCACAAATCAGCCACGTGCACATTCACCCCTTTCTCCCCTATAAATAAGCATCCATTGCAGCCACAAAACTCATTCCCATATTCAGAAATTCTCACATTCATTCTTCCATATTCAGAAATTCACCCATTCACACATCAAAACTGCCCTTTGGCCGTGAGTTCCCTACTAATCCAAACACCACCAGAAATTCAGCCATTTTTACCACTCCCCAAACCATTCACACCATCAAACTATCCTTAGACCTTGTGCTACAACGAAGAGGAAGATAAGAGGGCCTAAACGTTCATACAATTCAAGTTTGAGTTGTTGGAATGTTTAGGTGTTTCTTTGATTTCAATGTTTAATTTCAATACTCTTTGTTTTGTACGAATGAGGAATGGAAGAGAAGAGGGCCTAAACGTTCATACAATTCAAGTTTGAGTTGTTGGAATGTTTAGGTGTTTCTTTGATTCTCTTTGTTTTGTACGTATGAGGAACTAAACCCCCCTTGGCTAGGGGGGGATTCGAAATATATGTTTATGCTTGCATTTTGATTTGATTACTTCTAATTGCGTTTCATAAGTTGTGGATTCAATTTGTTTAACCGTTTGATTGATAACTTATTTATGTATGTTTATTGAGAGTGCACACTTAATTTTCATGCATGAATATGACGCTAGAATATAAGTGAGTTTCACCTAATAGTTACGAACTTATATTCACAAGTAGTGGAGGTTGCTTATAAACAATCGCGTTAAACGAATTCTTGGCATAAGTTTCATGCGTATTCCATAGTAACGAATGCCTCGTCAACACTTATAATTTTCATAGAGCGTAATGATTCTTGCTTGTATCTCTATTATGCAATCATGTAGGGGACTTGTGGGGAATGTTTTGGGTTGTCGTATGCAATCATCCAATTCAATAACGTTAGGAAGATTTGAAAGTTAATTTAAGCGGATCTAATTAACTTGGAGCATTGAGAATTCATGGTTTGTTGAAATGCAATTGGAAATCGTTTTATTATGCAAGTATAACATGTATGGAGATGAACCCCTTAGCTAGCCTTCATTCCATTCAATTCTATCACACATTCACATTTACATTTTGCTTTAATTTACAATCTGTACATTTAGTTTAATTTCGTAAAAATCTAAATCCCCCTTTACTTTAATGTCAAATTAGTTAGAAATCAATTTAGTTTGTGTTTTTAAGAGTCTTGAGTCAAGTTACAACTTAATTTCGTCCAAATTTGTGTTTATACTCAAAACTGCCCAGAAAGTGGTTTTTAGGCAAATTTGAGTGTGTTTGTGCTGTTTTGAGTCTTTTAGTTTGTTTGAGTGTTTTAAAGTTTAGTTTTGCATTCTTTGAGTCTAGCATAGTGTTTTATATTGTATTTTTACGTTTTTGAGTCGAATCCAAGTGATTAACAATCCCTCCTAATCCCCGGTCCAGAACGATCCCTACTTACATACTTACTACAATTTGACAAAAAGAGGGTTTAATTTGTGTGCATATAATTCTCGCATCAGGGTTGTGTCAGGTAATACCCATTAAAGTAAACGGGTAATATGACTCGACCCGAAATCAACCCGTTAATATGACCTGACCTGTTACCCGTTAAGAAAAATATATTTTAGATCAATAAAAATGAAAATGAAAAACATAATTTAACCCAAAAAAAATGTAAAACATAATACTTAATTAGTATATACATACTAAATTTCGGAGTTGACTCCTTCATGAAAGTTGTAAAGCTTTTCATTACGAGTTATTACATTTTTCACACTTCTAAAATAATTATTATTAATTTTGCACTCAAATAAAGAACACTGTTCATGAGATTTGGAGGGTTTTAAAAATCTAAACGATCATATAACCATCGTCTAAGCGTTGATGATGCAATTATAAACGTTTATTATGCTTTCACATCTTTCAGACTTATACATTAACGATTATGAATTTTGTTTATTTTGAACTCCCTTAAATATACTATTCATGAGAGTTTGTGTGGTTTTAAAAATTCAAATGATCATATACCCATTCTCAAAGCGTAGAGGATGTGACTACGAGTGTTTGCATATTTTTTCATATTTTTCGCACATGTAAATTAATTATTATAATTTTTTTTAATGTGTTTGGTATTTTTAAATTACTTGATATGTTTATTTTTAATGCGTTTTATAAATTTTTAATCTCAATCTTTGCTATAATATACTGTAAAATTAAATAAATAAATAAAAGTTAAATTTTAAAATTTATATGGAATAATAATTAATAAACAATATATACATATTCATTATATCTACTATATTTTATAGTAAGTTTTTTTAGTAGTTTAAAAAATTAAAATCATCAAAATAACTTTTTTCTTATCGTGTCAAAACAGGTTACCCACGTGTCACTCTCGTGTAAACCTGTTAAGGACCCGTTATTAACGGATTATTATCGTGTAACCTGATAGTGACCCAATTAGTTATTATATTGACCTGAAATCTATTATTTTCGTGTCGTTTACTTGTTATGTTAACGGGTCGTGTAAGAAATTGCCAGGTCTACTCCAAACGTAAAATTCAAGAGTCGCAAATGTAGAAGGCATGTGAGTGATAAAAAAATGGACCAAGAAACAGACACTGCAATGCAGCGTCTGAATCCAAGTGTAAAAACAAAATCAAGAAACAAACACTACGTTGCAGTAACATAGTGTCTGAATCAGTATTCACTTATTCAAAATATAAAAAATGAGAAAGGGTGTCTCAGTTGAAGTGAGTACCAGCTGTGACAGACCCCGACCGAAATTAAGGCGTGACGGCCAGCACGCCTTGATTTTAGTCCCAGAAACAAAACCGTGAAGGCGTGGTTAGGGCCCAAAACGGACAATATCGTGCTACGGTGGTGGAGTGGGCCCGAGCCGAGATGTGACCAGCTGTAGTGGTAGATTTGTAATGTTAATATTGTAGCTTTTTATTGATTTAACACAAAATCATCGTAAGTAAGAATTGAATCGTCAACAAACACGTCGTATGGTTTAAATCATAATCTCCCTAGCATTACCTAAAGAAAAAAAGAAATTGGCCAATTGCAAAAGTATTTAGTCAAAATAGAAATATAGATGCCGCCCAAAATTTTAACGTACTCGTGATAGGTAGAAATGTCTAAATTACTCCTTGGCGAATAGCACATAAAGTTGCAATATTGTATTTAGATAAAAATGCTATGATATAGTTCAAGTTGAAATGGTGTGAATGTTGTATTGAGATGATGTAGTTGTAGTTATTATTTATTGAAAAAACGATATTACTTATACTAAGGAGGAGGGGGTGAGCTTAGCCTCACAATGGGCTAGCAATAATGCAGTTCAAATTCTTCTTTGGTGAGAATTGGACCTAAGATATCTCACTTATAAGTAAAGAGGAATACCACTAAACCGTAGTACTAAGTGGCTCCATATCATAATATTTACACTAAGGGGGAGGAGGTGAGCTTAGCATCACAATAAGTTAGCAATAATGCGGTTCAAATTCACCTTTGATGAGAATCGAACCTAAGACATCTCACTTACATGTACAGAGAAATAACACTAGACTGCAGTACTAAGAGGCTATACGTTGATAATATTGTTAGTATTGGTGATATTGATCATTCCCCGCCATCCATGATGTCTTACAGACGGTAAAGTTGGTGGCTTGTCGAATGACATGCTTGGACTCAGACAATTCTAGCTTCCATGTTATGTTCAGGAAATCCATTTTTCCTATGATGGGCTCACTGATTGATGAGATGTGCGATGTGGAGAACAAACCCAACAACAAATATATCCATTAAGACACCACTATACTTCGTTTTGTGAGGGAGGAAAGCAATTTTTGTTCAATAGTTCAGACTACTCAGTAATACAAGAAATGAATGATCAAGATTAAATTTAGAAGATACTATTTTTTTTTTCTTTGCCAATCTAATGTATAAAAGTTGTACTACTCAATAGTCTGGACCGTTGGAAACAAACCCTTAACCTTCAACACAAATGAGATCACAAACATGAGCATGAAATGCTAAAAATGGCTCAGAGGAAAAAGTTTGTTAAGAGTGTTATTAAATAGACCAGTTGAATTTGGACTTTGTACTAACTTTTGCATTTGAATCTTTTCACTCTTCACATGACACAAGTCATCTTTTAACCAAAAAAAAAAAGAAAAAAAAACCTTTAATGTCTTTGATACTGTTTTATTTCAATAACTCGCACAAAACCTTCCTTCCTACTTGATGTGACACCTTTAGGGCAATGCTACACCGACAGTTGCCTCCTCAGACCTTCCTTAAGGTGTTGAAGATTTTGCAAACATAGATACGGACCATCCTGCTACCATCCAAGTCCTTCTCACCTGTTAGAATCGTCCTACCATATGGACCACAACTTGCTGACTTGAAGATTAAGTAAATAGTGCATAACTGTCATCCCTAACTATTGTATCACCATTATGACTGCTCGCTCAACTCTTCTCCAGCCTTACACTTTATAAGGCTAAATCACAAACCAATTGAGGGACGTAAATGTGAAATAAAGGAAAGATGATCAACAATCAACACAATTAGGCCAAAACAAGGTGTAGAACTTGAGAAGCAGAGCGTGATTATTAATAAGTACAGACTCAACGCTTCACCACCTTAATATGTTTCCTCTAATATTTGGGATAACCATATCAGAAGGCCCCCATGCCCGCACATGCTAAGGGCAGGCCATCAAACTTCATGCGCACTAGACCTAATTATCATCTACATGTACATAGATCCTTCGAAGCACTTAGAGCCATATGGGCCACTTTTTATACTTAGAGTCACAAGGTCATCACTCTTAATAACTTGGCATCATTCTTCGAGGTCTGTGCTCACCTTAGCACACTAATCACTGCGCATGTGCGCCTTACAGACAGCATGTTGGCACTCTGCCTAGACATGCCATGACAGTGGACTTTCCCATTTTGCCAGTCCAAAAGACGAAGGTAGGCCCATGACCAAAAATGCTCATTAAGCATGTGTCCATCCTACTGTGCAGAATGATCAACCCAATAATTAGATGCTTAAAGCCTAAAGAGTTTTAAAGGGCTGCAATTAGGGGTGGGCAAACGGGCCCTGGGCCCACGAGTAGGGTCGTGTACTAAAGGTTTGGGGCAGGTCCATATTATGTTATATACAAAACGAGGCAGGGCAAGGCATATCCAATTTTCTAAAGACACGAGCCCTCGCCCTGGACCGTATCCAATGAATTGAATCTCCTCTCAATTCATTTTCTCGAAGACTCTCAAACTCAGACTAAATCTCCTTTCTCTGTCATCCCTCTCGTATCTCGATCTCTCTCTTCCAAAGTCCAGAATAACTCTCATCCCTCTCAATTCTTGATCTTTCTCTATCGAATTCAAAAGGACAAATGACAAACTTAGTCTCTCTCTGTTGAACTCGAGGGGATGAACGACGAAAAATGGCAAACTCAATTAGATCAGAGAAGACGAACATTGCGAGGCTTCAAATCGGAGAAGATGGTGGGCTCAAGTAGATCTGAGAAAACAAAGGTGAACAACTGGGCCAATTCTGTGGCGCTCAAACAAATTGGAAAAGACGAACGTGAACAGATCAGAGCTGACCACTTAATGTGGTTCAACTTGCCAGATTTTGTGGCGCTATTAACTCGATCAATTTTGTCGAGCTTTCTTTCTCCGCCGTTGATAGCTTACCTGAATCTATTGAGTCCACCTTCAAGCTACCAATTAGCAAAGCCCCTACCTCAAAATAGCCTAGGACTTGCTCAAGCATGCAGTTATGCATTTCGTCTAACACTCGGGGGTCAACTGGGTCGTCCATGACTTGTTCTCAACCGTTGATTCCTTTCTGTGTTGAGGAAGACGACCTCAATGAGGTCGTCCTTCACCTTCTATGTTGGCCAAAACAAAAACATTAATTAGCTACAGTTGTTGATCACAGGATGGACGCTTGCAAGATTTTCTCACAGTGGCTAAGGAAAAAGCTTGATTCAACCCTTTTTCTTGTCCTAATTTGATTTCGAACTCGAATTCGATTGGGAATCTAGGTTCTGGAATACTGGAAATTAAAAGGAAAAAAAATATAGGGTACCCGTTAGACCAGTAGGAACCAGCCCATTTTATATGGGCCAGATTAGGTCCGATTCTTAGTTTTAAAATAGTAAAATCCGCCCCGCCCAACCTATTGTATTTTCAAGCGGGTCCGGTCCGGTCCCTCTAATTTTGAGCCAGGCCCGGCCCCTGTCCACCCCTATATGAGATAGTCCTCTACTAACTTCATGCGAAATCAAGCAAGAAGTGTCTCCTGTTTATACTATATCATTCTGAGGAAATAAAAGGAAATATTTTCCTTTTATGACTTGAAAACCTATCTTGTCTTGGAAGAAAAGTCATATTCAATTAGACAATACATCTCCTTTTATTTCCTATATAAACATAAGTAGACGTGGTGGCATTTGTAGAGACATAAATTAAGCACATCCATTATAAGAAGGACACATGGACAATATGTTCAATATGATGGTTTAACCCTTGACGTCATGAGTAGACCACAAATTACCTTAAAGGAATAAGACGTAGTCTGCCTTTTAGTAATGGGCGTTTTAGCCACTAATAGATCATAGACTTTCTAGGCTGACCATGGAATGGGTTATGGGATCTCTAGCGTGCCCATGACATAAATTGGGGGCTCTACAACTAGGCCATACCCATCCCAATGGCCATTGGTGTTCGGCACGATGTCGCTTTTACCAGCTAGCAAGACTGTAGAGATTTGCATAGACATTAAGGACTGCCTAGTACTATGCATAGCCTCATCTTCTAGCCATCTAGGATTTAGTCTCTATAAATAACTAGGTCAAGCAGAAGAAACAGTAATTACACTTATTAGTTACTACTCAGAACTCTCTAACGAATTTGTAGAAGATCCAAAGCTTAAGAAAGTTTTGATGGAGCTAGGTAGTTGTGTTAAAGGAAACCAGAGACTAAAACCAGCCATGCAAGCTCCAAGGTTTAATCAAAAGCAAGGCATTGCAAAGAGATGGAATAATCCATGGCAATTAAGAACGAAATAGACATTAGTTGAATAGTCTAATCTGAAATTTGACTGGATGTGGAAAATCTTGAAAAGATATGGGTGGTGGTTATTAGCTATGAGTTGTAGTTATTACCCAAGTCATTGGGGATCCTTCTTCTGCAAACATCGACTCGTGGAAACTATACAACTATACTATCTGGTTTTTATCCATGGAAGATGCTCAACAAAAATTGATTTGGTATTTAGAAACGAGCTCAGCTTCTCACCCTCTTGAACAATGAAATTTTTTATAAAGGAGCATTTACTTCACAATTTTATGGTATCTTGGAATCCATGCTATTGTTTCCATATGTTGCTAGTATGTATTTTACTTAATCCCCAGTGTCCATAATGTATTTTTGGCATATGGCTCCAATGTTGGTCAATTAGTTTATGGAGTTGACTTTAGTTTATCGTGGGTTCGATGGCTTGGCAGTAGTACTATTTTTCTCTTTTCATTGTTCCTTTTGTTTGCTCATACTGAACAAAGACTTGTTATAATAATTATTCTTAATGTGATATTTGATGGGTGACGGGTGAGATTGGAGATTGACGACGTCTGCTTATGACTTGAAATTTTGAAGGAAATTAGGGGAAGACATAAGAGATTCACGATGTGCTGCTGGTCCATGTGAGGGATATCACTGCTTTATGTGGCTTCATGCCTTTGCAAAGTGAGAATGTGCAGACGAGTTTGAGCTTTATAAAAATCTTGTTGAAAATAACGTCATTTTGGGTTTGGATATGAAAGTATTTCTAAAAGTAAATGTTTTTTTTTTTTTTGAAGAAACTGTTGTAAACGACCCTTAAATAAAGCAGGATTGAGTACTCGAAGAAAAATATTGAGATGGTGGCCTGTGTACCACCACCTACCCAGAGTCAAGGAATGAACGTGAAGTCGGGCTTTTTACTTGGACACATGAGATGAGAGCATGCTTGCATTTATCCACTCATGCCATTTTTTAAAGGATTTTTATCACACATAGTCCCCGAAATTGACCATCACCATCAAGATGGTCCCTGAAATTGAAAAACAATCAATGTAGTTCTTGAAAATAGGTGTCGCAAATCAATGTGATGCTTCCGACGCAATTTTGTTAAAATTATGTTAAGTGTTGATGTAGCACATAAATGGGCTCCATAAGTCAAATGATCCTTGAAATTGATTCACGACATCAAAATGGTCCCTAAAATTGACTCGCGACATCTAAATGGTCCTTGAAATTGATAATTAATCAATGTAGACCCGCAAGTAAGTGTCTCAAATTAATGTAGTCCTTCCGTCACAATTCTGTCAAAAATTATGTTATGTGCTAATATAACACATAAATGAGTCACACAAATCTAATTAAATTAAAAAAAAAATATTACAAATAGGCTTAATAATTTACTAGTTAATAAAAAAATTGTCAAGACCCAAAAACACAGTCCTACAATAACCTTCGATCCCAGTCCACATTTCTCTACATCCTTCTCTCTCTATTCTCTAAAAAAAATCTCAAAAAACAAAAAAAAAAAAAACATTCATCTTTACACACTTTGACACCCTTCACCGAATTGAACCTGGATTGAGATCAACTTTGGTGACGAATTGGCCCATTGGCAACGACTACACAGACATCACTGTTAACATTTAGGCGATCAACATCCTCACAACCTTAATCTTGGAGAGCTTGTTCGGCGCTTCCCTGGTGGTCTGGTAATGAAAAGAATGGCGAGGTCTGCCATGAGATAATGAGGTTATAACCGAGGTGCATCTATTGTTAGATGAAAACGATTTCTACACCCCATCTTAGGCCTTGGTTAAGCCTTGTGCCTTTGAGAATTTATAGAAGATATCTCTTTTCGAAGTAGGCCCTACTATAAGAAAAAAAAAAAATTCATTGTGCAAAAAGGTGTTTAGACATTTTTTTAATTAATTATTAAACTCACATTAGCGCATAACAAATTTTTTTACAAAACTATGGTGAAGGATCATATTGATTTGCGACACCTATTTTCATGGACTACATTGATTGATTTTCAATTTTAGAGACCATATTGATGGTATGGGTCAATTTCAAGGACCATCTTGCTGGTGTGGGTCATTTTTAGGGACCATTTGTGATAAAAACCCGTAAATCTTGTGGGGCCCATTTATGTGCCACATTAGCACTTAACGAAATTTTTAACAGAATTGTGACGGAAGGATCACATTGATTTGTGATCCTATTTTCAAGGACTACATTGATTAATTTTTTATTTCAGGGACCTTCGTAATGGTGTGGGTCAATTTCAGGGACTATTTGTGATTAAAAAAAACTTTTTTTTAAATGTTTACTACTACCAATTACCAACCACTACTTCCTCACTTGTGATTTCTTTATACAAATAATGCAGACATTATAATAATACTAGATAATTTTAAAATTTGATGTGATGTTATTTCTTAGAGAAAGTTTAGTCCAAGAAAATAGGCTGGCCTAAAGTCCAAAAATTGAGTCAACACCCCTGAAAAACACTCCAACCGAGCCTAATAGCTGGCACCCAACCTAAGCCAGTCTCTAGGCCGACCCAAAATGTGTTGAGCCAAGGCCTGACCTACATGACGTCAACCACTTGATATCCTTTTTTTTTGCGCCAGGCTCGTGGAAGACACACGCGCATGGTCGCGAGTGGTCGAGATGGGCCCACTGTGCAGGCACAATATGGGTTCTTCCGTGTGGATACGTGGCACAATGTCGACTGTTGGATTTCCAACGGCTATTTTTCTAGGCTGTTGGATTTCAACGGTAAAAAAAATTTGAAATTTGAAATTTAAAATTAATGGCTACTGACATGGCACAATGATGACCTTTCGATTTTCAGATCAACAGTCTAGATTTTTTGGCCAAAAAACTTAAAAAAAATAAATATTCAAAAATTTATAATATTTTTCTATAAAGTCAGAAATTAAAAATCAAATTATTATTTTATAATAAAAATTAATAATATTTTCATAAAATTGACTAGGCTATTTAGTTTTAGGGGTGGAGATGCATTTGGCCAATTCAACTGTTCATGGGGTCTATCACTGTTCACTAAGTGGATTAAATGGGCTGGGTGCTAGCGCATTTTTTAGGGTTGGACTTGCTCTTATGCTTGAGTTTTCACTCTTCATAAGAACAATTATTTAACAGCTACAAAGTAGGCCAAAAGTGGAGGGAAACTTGAATTCTGAATTTGAGTCGAGCGTAGGAAGATATTCTAACTCTCACTATTCATATGAAAAGTTAGAAACCACAAGTCTCCTCCTCCTCCTCTTGAGAATGAGTTACCAAATTTCCTATAGTATTCATTGTTGAGAATAAGTTCTGCAATGATGGGAAGAATGATCTTGCATGGATTTATAAGAGGTTGAACTACTCCTCATATAGCCAATTAGTTTCATGATAGAACCTCAACTTTCTTCGTTCATTTACAGAAATATAAACACGAACATATAACCTAGTGACTTATATAGTATTCAATTATATATCATGCTTTAATTCAAATATATACCCTTCCAATACACACTATACAGTGGACCACTCTGTCAACATTTGTTGGATTAGACTGGATTGGACTCCATATAATATTATTGTTGTGTTGTGGTGCCCACACACAAAACCCAAATAATTCTACTTTTAAACTCTCTTCTCTAGTAAAATAATAAAGTGAGTAGTGAGGAGGTGATAATTTTTCTGTTAGTTTTTCTGTTAAGTGCTGACATGGCTTGATTCGGGACCTACTTTCTATTAAAAAATTATTAAAAACTAAAAAACAATTATTTAATATTTTTTAAATATTAAAATAATAATAAAAAGTAGGAAAAAAAAAACCGTCATTTCGTCCATCCCCTCCCCCCTCCTCCCTCCTTTCCCCATCTTCATCTTCTTCTCCCACCTGCAAATCCCAAAAAAAAAAAAAAAAAAAAAAAAAAATCCAATTTGTGTTCCCCCACACCCACACTCTTTTCCCTCTTGCAACCCAAAAAAAAAAAAAAAAAAAAAAAAAACCCAGATCCTGTCGGCGGGATCTTGGGTGCGCAGAGAAGATGGAGGATGGGTGCGTAAGAGAATGTGGAGAATGGATGAGAGTGGTGGATTTGAGGTTTGATGGGTTTTCAAAATTTTTTTTTTTTTCCCCTCTTCTTCTTCTTCTTCCGCAGGGGAGTTGATGGTTTTCAAATTTTTAATTTTTTTTTTGTTTTTTTTTATCCTTCCTCCTTTTTTTCCTTTTCTTCTTCTTCCTCCTTCTCCTTCTCCTTCTCCTTCTTCTTCTTCCGCATGGGGGTGTTGATGGGTTTTCAAATATTTTTTTTTTCTTCCTCTTCTTCTTCTTCCTCCTCCTTTTCTTCCTCTTCTTCTTCTTCCTCCTCCTCCTTCTCCCTTCTTTTTCTTCCGCGCCGACCCAGGGGGGAATTTTTTTTTTCCCTTCCTCCTTTTTTTTCCTCTTCCTCTTCTTCTTCTTCCTCCTCCTCCTCCTCCTCCGCAGGGGGGGTGTTGGTGGGTTTTCAATTTTTTTTTTCTCTTCCTCTTCTTCTTCTTCCTCCTCCTTTTCTTCCTCTTCTTCTTCTTCCTCCTTCTCCTTCTCCCTTCTTCTTCTTCCGTGCCGACCCAGAGGGGAATTTTTTTTTTCCTCTTCTTCTTCTTCCTCCTCCTCCTCCTCCTTCTCCTTCTCCTTCTTGTTCTTCTGCAGGGGGTTGTTGGGTTTTCAAATTTTTTTTTTTTTGGGTTTGCAGGTGGGGGTAAGAAAATGAAGATGGGGGAGAAGAGAGATGCGGGGGGAGCGACGAACTGATGGTGTTTTTTTGTTTTTACTTTTTATTATTATTTTAATATTTAAATTATTTTTTTTATAGTTTTTAATAATATTTTAATGATTTTTTAATAGAAAGTGGACTCCGAATCAAGCCACGTCAGTACTTAACAGAAAAACTAACAGAAAAATTGACGGAGGTATGATATTGTCACAATTTCATAAGATGGGGTATGACATTGTCAATTTTAAAAGATGAGGTATGAAACTGTCGTGATCCCAATAATTGAGGTAGTTTTTTGTACTTTACCCAAAAAGATATGAAGTGCTTGAAGTTAATGGAAACCTTGTCACAAAAACCGAGCTCAATAATGTTCTAAATCCATACAACTGACTGTACTTATTAGAATAAACAACCAGGTTGTTTTTTGAGTGAGAAACGACCACCAAAAAATCACCAGATTCATTTCTATCTCTCATGGGCCTAATGGCTACAAGAAGTGAAATTTTTATGAAGAGTGTTATGAGCTCAAATTAAGTCAAATAAAAAAGCCTAAAAAGCAAGAACGTGAGCGGTGAGCTTGTACGTGATGCACTGCAGATTTTCGCCTTGAAGAAACCGCTCGCTCACTCCTTTTCCCTGCAAACGAAACGTTGTAATCCAGAAAATGGAGGATTTCATGAACCTGGTTTGCCCTAATTCTCCATCCGTACGCGCTCTCTCTTCATTTTCCTCTTTTTTCTTTTCTTTCTTTCGTATTTGTTTTCCCTATCACCTAGGAATTTAGTAAAGTTGCATATATATTTTTTTCTTTTCTTTCCGTTTCGCAGTCCTCTATTTGGAAGGTAATAAAATACTGTGGAATATAAATGAACACAATAATGGTCTCTGTTTCTGTTGCTGCTGATGTTTCTAATTACCTGTTCATTCTGTCTTCTCTGTTTGGCGCCAAGAACTAATGGCGCATTGGGTTTTCGAAATCCTGGAAATTTTTGTGGAGAAGTTCAATTCAGTTCTCACAGTGGTGAAATTAACTGAATTTTGATTGTAAATTGCTGCTATGTTCTGCAGGTATGGGATGTCAATGGAGTTTCCAAGTGTTTCAGAAACACATATCCTTTTGGGTTTTTGTGTGTAGTCTGAATTTCTTTTCCATATGAAGAGAAAGAAACTGTTAATTCAACTATTAACTGTTTGTCCTTGACAGTCTCTACTGTTTTAGGTTTTGGTGCAAATGCAGTGACTGTTTGTATGATAGTTGGGCTCGGAATAACACAACGGACTGGCAGAAGAAGTTGGAGGGTGGGTTTTATATTACATATGCCGTTCTTGGGTATTGAGAATACAAAGGAATGATGGTGTTACGTGCATTGCTATAGAACACTGCCTTAAAGTTTCAATTCTTTTTCTATTCACAAGAAAATGTAGAGAAAGGAAAGAAATTAAGGAAAGGCAATTACCATAAGAGTCTCCAATTTATAGCATGGCACTGCCTGATTTTAAGGTTATTATGTGGAGGTTTTCCTTGAATTCTATAACATTCAGACACACACGCACAAAGCTACGCTCAACAAGGATAATTAAAAGTGCACTTATTGCATTTTTTTGATAGTCAGTTCTGAACCTAATGTTTATTGGTGTTATGGTGTTATCAATGCTTTTATGTTGCTTTTGAGTAGCATCCCCACATATACTGATGGCTTTACAAACTTTACTCAGATGGACTTCATGGAAAAGCTTTTCTGGCTCTTTCTTCCTGCCATTGGAGCATGCATATCATTTTTAGACAGTGCATTACTGTTGAAGAAAGCGCTTCATGGCATCTTTGTCGCACATCATGAATGGTTTTTCAGATGTTCTCAATTTGCATCATGGGTAAGGATTTATTTATTTATTTGGTTTCTTGTTGAATTCTTTTTTATTGTAGTAACATGTAAAAATGCGTTATCATTTGTCATCTTTTCACTAAGTTATTGATTGTTAAAAAATACGCAGACACTTATCATACTGTTCTCAAAGTATTTCAATGGTTGTCAAATTTTCTGCAACCGGATCTTGTGTTTCTGGTGGATTATAAAACTTCTTCTGGGAATACTTCATTTGCTCACGGCATATCCTCCATTCAAGGTACATTTGTTCTCTAGGAGTTTATTATTACCATTTTGTGTTGGCCAATGTGGTTTTTCTGTTACTATAATTACAGTCCATGGTGGGATATAAAAAGCTAGTTAATTCCTTAAAGAAGAGATTATATAAAGGAATTGGTCTTGAAAATTTTCCAGTATTTTTTTCAATTGGTAATTTGAATATATCATCTACCCAACTCACCAAGGTTTTACCACTTAAGATTAAGTTGATAAGAAATGTTGGTTAATCAACTTGACATTTTTATTCTAATTATGCTATCAGACTAGTTCTCATAAAGTTCCATAGAAAGTGAGTAGTGGTTATGATTGTTCTTCTATATGGGGTTGATTTTATACTTGGGTTCTAGAAATGGTGTCGGATTAGTATTCTTTAGGAAATGGAATTAATAATTTATAAGTTTTTTTTTTTTTTTCTGACAGGTCTTATTATGTGTTACTGTTACATTGGACACGATCTTTGGTGTATCGATTAACATTATCAGAATAAAGCGGGCATCTTACAAGAGAAGGTGTCAGCCACTTAACTCTTTTTTTTTTTAATCCCTTTCTTTCTGATAACAGTTGCATGGAAAATGTTGTGTGCAATTCATAGTATACTGGCTGAATTACATAAGTGATGCTAACCTTGGAGAAGACCATGCGTATATAGCCCAATGCTCCATTGTTCAACCCAGTGGAGTTGAAATTATAGGGTTTAGGCCTTGTAAAAAGTAACTCATCAATGCAACCCAGGGTATGACTTAGTGCGTATTGGAAAGTAAAACTTGCAAGTTTCCTTTCATTGAGGTGTCTCCAACTCTCTCTCTCTCTCTCTCTTGCACTCTCTCTCTCTCTACACATTTCGATTACCCTACTTTATTGTTTTTAAAAAAGAAAATACTTTTATTAACCATAATTGCATAAAATCAAACCGTTCAAGTAATGGACAACAATTCCATGTCTATAGTACATATCAAACTAAAGAAAACTGAAATAGATCTCCTCAAAACTAGAAAGAACGAAAGAAAAAAAAAAGTAACTGATAGCTGCCTTTGAGTTTAACAAGATGACAGACACATTAGTGCTCATTAAGACATTAGAAACAGAAGCTCAAAGAGATGATCCAAAAAATACTGTACCTCACAACTCTTCCACGTCTGCCACTTTGCAATCTTCGAATATACTACCATCTAGAGAACCCATATAATGTCTGAAAAGTTATAATTACAAATATGCCATATTCGAAATTCAATCTAGATTGCAATGGGCATGTTATTTCACAAATCACTAGGATGTTTACTGATAATGTGTCCATCTAGATTTAACTTTCCATCCCTGTCAAATTTCCTTGAACTATCCAAACCCAAACCCTTTAATTGTCCTGCCTGCTTGCATATATTGCAGTACACTTGAAGATTCACTACTTTCAGCTGACACAGATGTTGAGGAAGGCAGCCTTAATGATTCTGTAAGTTACATGTTGTCATGCTACTTTTCCTGTGCAATTACATATAATTGTGTGATAGTGCCATCCTTTTATTGTTGGGTAAATTTACTCTACAACTAACAATTGGTGTGTAAGAGATACTAGTAAGACTAGTGTTACCGAAAAAAAGATACTAGTAACACTACATCTTTTCTGGAAACTCTTATATGCTTCATTGTATTTTTCTAAACATGAAATATTGTCTTTATCTCTCGTGGGTTTTTCGTCATCCTACTTCTGGATTTCTTCCATCTTTATTAACAAGTTCTGTGTTTTTTTATTGAAAAATCATCTTGGAAATTCATGAGAAATGGGAATTTGTATGTCTGTTATAATATGATTTTCTTTTGTATATTTTATAAGTCATCTTTATGGTGATCTTTAGGCATTTCAGAAAGGTTTCCCCCCACCCCCTAATGTTATCCCTTATATTCCATAACTTTCTTGACTTAGTCTGCAAATGTATGGATCTGATTTTACCCTTTGGCTTCCTACGGTGCTGTCATGTTCCACTTTACATTACAGTTAAGTACAAATGTAGATGCTGACATGCTCCAAGCACTAATTCCTTAAGTATATGTATTCTTGAATCTTGATTAATGCTTACTTCTATGAGTTGATAGCTGAGTAAAGGGATACCTCCTCTTCTATGCTGTTTGTTATTAGTCTTCTTTTCCAATAAAGTTGGTTAGCTCATACTTACAATCTTGTACTGATTGTCAAAGGGAAACACTCAGGGCTATTTCGATCTTTTGACATTTAGATCTATCACTTCTGTGATGAATCATGGTGTCACAAAGCAGCTTGATTTTGAGGATTTGCTTCACCTTCCTTCTGATATGAATCCCTGTTCCTGTCATGACACATTGTTTGGCTGTTGGCAATCCCAACAGAGCAGTTCCCCTGATCCATCACTGTTTAGGGCAATATGTTGTGCATATGGATGGCCATACATTCGTTTGGGCTTGTTGAAGGTACTTATGTTCTGCTAATGGTTTTCGTACTATGTACTTCAAAGTTCAAAGTATTATTAAATGTAGAAACAAATGAATTTTAGAAATAATTCTGTTAAAGAATATGCTGCTTCTTTAAGTTCATCTTAATTTTTCTTTAGCATTATATAGAGAGAATGCAGCATAATAAAAAAAATGGGATAGAACAATAGTAATAAGCTATTTCACAAAAAATGCTTTACTTAGAAATTATTTTCTTTGTAAACGTGCCTTCACAGCTTGTCACTTGTACAATCATTTTCTTACTTATTTCTCCTTCATACTTTTGTTTAACAGTTTAAGTGATGGTGAAAATTAAAGGTCTGCATCCGAAACCACATAATGTCTGCAGTTAAATTACAGGGTTTCTGGAAATTGGTTCTTATGGTATGAATAAGGAAGTGAAACAGAAGACTTGCATTGTAAAAGCATATTGGGGAGCCATTTGAACAGTATAATCATTTTTTCAGTGTACGACTTATATGCTTCACAAAGTTCGCATGGCATTAGTCTTATGGGAATTTTGAGTTCTATTGGAAACAGTGTTTTAAAAAACTCACCTCGGGGTGCGCCTAGGCGCCCTTGGAGGCGGGCCTTCACCATTTTTGCCTTTGTTCTGTGGGAGTGGGCGAAATACTCGCCTAGCCTCATTGGGGCACGCCTAGGCGCTTGAGGCATCAACTTGGCGTCCCTTTTTCTTTTTTAGGTTGCAGAAATCTGGATTTCTTTTAGTTGCAGACCAAGAAACTAGCAAAGGAGATGGAGATGAAGACAGTGTGGCTAGGGATTTTTAGGCTGAGTTTGTTTTTTTAATTTTTGTCTTTAAATACCCTATAAATACTCCACTCAACTCTTTATTTTCACCATTTATTTCATTTTAAATACCTTATAAATACTCCACCCCATTTATTTCATTTTAAATACCCTATAAATACTTCACTCAACCCTTTATTTTCCTTAAATTCCCATAATTATTGCTTTATATCATTTTAAATACCCTATAACTACTTTACTCAGCCTTTATTTCCTTTTAAATTACTTATAATTGCAACATTAAGCCTTTATTTTGCTTGAAATTTTCCTATAATTGTGACCATTCATCCTTATTTTCCTTGAAGTTCTCTATAATTGCTTACAATAAAATAAATAATTATAACATTTTGAGACTATATGACATAGTTTCCAAGTACAACTAGACTTAGTAATAAAGAAGATGATATTATCTTTGATTTAGTTATAGTTATATTTGTTTTTACAAAGTATTATATTGCTATAAATATACGTACATATAATATATATTTAAATCTTAGGTTCCATGAGGCTTCGCCTCACGCCTCACGCCTCATGCCTAGGCTGGGCTTCCCCTCGGACGCCTCACCCACGCCTCACGCTTTTAATACATTGATTGGAAATGAGAATTTATCAAAGTATTAACTCCTCCAGTTCTATGTAGTATGTGCTATATACTCAGTTTTCACGAACATTAGAACTCCAATTCGTTTTTTCTTGATAAATTTGTTTTTACCAGGGGATAGAAGTATGTCAGTGGAACTTCTTAAATTTGACAATTCTCCTTGGAATATGGTTTGCAGGAATGTCTGAATTCGGGTATAGGTTGATACATCAATTTTTGATAGGATCAGTTCTTCTGCATGTAGCTTTCTGGTCACTAAATTGATAATTAATAAATTACGGTTTCCTATCTAAGAGTTTATGGCTTTTCACATATAAGCCCTTGATATCATTATGCCTGAGAGGAAAACACTTCAAACACTAGACTTATAAACAAAAAACCCTACTCACTTGTAATGAGAGAAGAACATCAAAGGAGTTTCAAATTTAAAGAATTAATCAGAGAATGATGAGTGGTTAAATGAGGTTTTGTTTTCCCTTTAATTGAGCCCTTGAAGTGTCTTCATATAAAACTTATAATTGTGAAGTTTTTTTTTCTAATTCGCCAACGACTTTAATTTATTGTTTGTTTTGGCTGAGCTTAAGAAAAATTTCTTTATTTAGTCCGTATAGCAAAGATAATTTAATAACTTAACTATAAATTGGGAGACAAAAATATGACAATTTAACTTTTTCAGGTACTTAATGACTGTGTTGGTTTTGCGGGACCACTCCTTCTCAATAAACTGATTCGCTTCCTTCAACAAGGTTTAGTAGAAACTGATGGTTTCCTTAGCATTGTCATTGATGCCATCACTTCGTTGGTTTTTTTTTTTCTTTCTGGAAAATACTTTGTAGGTGTAGTGGATTTTCACAGTACTACAAAAAACTAGTCTTGCTTATTTAAATGTGGTAGATCAACCTATCACTTATCTAAATCACAGTATTTTAGGTTGGGGTGCTACAATGGATTTTATGAGTATTCCTTGTTTGTCTTTAGTGCTAGTTCTATCGTGTAGGACTAGGAGCTGCTCCCTAGTAGGGTCCAGAGCATCTGTAGAGCTCTTACATCTGTTTCTATAATCATACTAATTATAATCTTCTGCGAAAATACTAGTTCTCAAAATCAGCAAAAGCGGTAGTAACAATTTATCTGTTATCCAACATAGTAATAAAAGGCCTCAATTTGTTAAAAAGGGCAAAAGAAGACCTCTAAGAGTGCCACCATCTAATTTTTCATTTGATGACCTTTCTGTCACCGCACATCTTATCAAATGCAGTTCTTGATTTTTACATTCAATTGTATTTCTTAGTTCATGGAATTATCATTTAAGCTAGCATGTGATGACCTTATTGTTTCCTTGATTGTTACTTACTAATGTCTTCATTGTGAAATTACTAATGGCCTACTCACGAAATTTGTCACTGTTCTGTTCCTTTTGCCAGGTTCGAAGAATATTGATGGCTATGTTCTTGCAATATGCTTGGGCCTTGTATCTATTTTGAAGTAACTATTCTGATTGTTGAACTTTAATGGCAATATTAGTATTTTTATCAGATGGTCTTCTCTCATCCTCTCTACCCCATCTCCACCCCCTTCTCATTTTTAAGCATTGTTACAGTTACTTTTTACATTTAAATATCTATCTGTTGTGTGCCCTCTGAATCTAAAGAAACACATTCATTACGATTCTTTTATTTAGGTTTGTCAAGTAAGTCTATCTCAGTTAATGCATTTCACAACCATTGGCCACACTAAGTGTGGTACATCCAGTTTCTGTTTTAAACATGGGTAACTAGAAGGGTCATTTTAACATATGGGATACCGTTATTTGTCCATCTATGGACGAGGCTGGTTTTATTTATTTTTTCATTATTGTTGTGGGTCCAAGAGAGTGTTGGTATATTTCTTTAAAGCTTAGGTTATGCACAGTCAACTATTATTGAATGCCTATTTTGTCCTTTGGGGTTATATGCCAATAAAGCGATAAACATCATGCTGTTTCCTGTTAAATTGTTTTTTTTTTTTCTCCAAGTTTTATATTCTGAAATTTGTGATTGAACGTCAACAAAGGAGCCTTTTATTTCTGGTCCTTTCCGATTTTATTTTTTATAATATCAAATCTGTAATTAATTTTCCGTAAACGTAAAAAACAATGCTTAATTTAACAGAACTTTATTGAAGAAATTTGCCAATTTTGCAGATCAGTTTTGGATACGCAATATACCTTTCATCTTTCAAGACTGAAGTTAAAGTTACGATCTAGTATCATTACTATTATCTATCAGAAGGTATATCTTTTCCTTATCCATTTTATCGTAACATACGATTTAAAATAACTTATTGTCTATTACATAATCTTTTTGTGAGGACATTGTTATGTAGGATTTGTTTGGGATTTCTACGAAATGTTACATTTCTGAAAATTCCAAACTTTTTTCATGGTTATGTGATATATGCCTTCATGTTGCACTTTTGAGTAATTTAAAATACAGTTTTTGGTTTCATTTATTTATTTGTTATATTATTCTGGTCTTGGTGATGAAGGATTTTGCAACTAGTATTATTGGAACTCTGGGATTATTGCAACTTCGAAGTAAATAGTTATCTTGCAAAGTTGATGTGCATGCATCTGTGGGTTTTTCTTTTTTCCTCTGCTTTTACTGATTAGGCATTTGATCTTCTGTAAAAAACTCCTGTTGCTGTGTCTTAAGTTTGTTCTTTATCGCCAGTGCTTAAGTATCAATCTAGCAGAACGATCAAAATTTACCGGGGGAGAAATCCAGACATTCATGGCTGTAGATTCTGATCGTACTGTCAACTTGTGTAACAGTTTCCACGATATGTGGAGGTAATGGTTTTGCTTTGCATCAAAGAACATGTTTATTTCATACTTTCCGTAGTTTCTAATGTTGAATTTAGTGTAAAGCTATACTGTGATTTAAGAGAACTCACCTTGTCAACCACATTTTACAAACTTCTACTCATGCCCTTGTTTACATTAAATAAAAAGAAAAAGAAACTAATATAATAAGGGTATAATAGTATCTAGAAAAATTTAAAGACAATAAGAGAAAACTCTCCATATGTTTCTCACCTCTCTCTCTATCCTCGTGCATTAACTGTCATCTCACATTAAGTGCATCAGTGTTGCGATCTTCACCATATGGTTTTCTTATCCATTCTCATGAATGTTTCAGCTTGCCATTACAAATTGGGGTGGCTTTGTTCCTTCTGTATACACAAGTCAAGTTTGCATTTGTTTCTGGTGTTGCAATTACCATCGCATTGATACCAGGTACCTCTCAGTATCCTATTTTTTACATGGAGTTTAAGAAAAGCAGATCATACTTGTTCTAGTTTTTATTTTATTTAATTAAATTTATTATAAGATGTGAATATGTTGCAAACATTTATGACATTTTCTGAAAATTCAATTTCATTTTTCCATAAAAAAGTAATAAAGTGCAATACAAATAGTTACTTAAAAATTCGTAAAGAGTTGGTTGTATGGATCACTTTGGGCCTTGTTTGCAATCATATTCAAATAGGATATTTGAGCTTAGGCTTGTTATGTCTTTGATACTGTGGTTTAATTAATCATTCTCACCCATAAATGGAGGGTGGGTGTACTGTGACTTGTGAGATTGAGTGTGTGAAGTTGAGAACTTGGGAATATATATACACACACACATATATATTGTGCTGATTGAAACTCTGTATCTTTTCTTGTAGTGAATAAATGGATATCTACATTGATTGCAAGTGCTACAATGAAAATGATGCAGCAGAAGGATGAGAGGTATATGTACTTTTTTACCTTACTTTTTACACTTGGTCTGAACATAGTGATTGCATCCATAGAAAGCATATTAGTATTACAGTTGATCTTGAAAGCTTAAGTTGACAACAATGTATTTCAATCCTGACAAAAGGAAAAGGAATACTAATGCTCCCTGTCATGTGTAGCGCTGGAATTGATTGTGTCGTGAGACACAAAAATGATGTGGAACTGTATATACTTCAACTATAAGCATCTGAAAATAACCTAATTCTGACGCCAAATTTGGTTACTATTTATCTCCAAGGTTAAGCCAATAAGAAGAACAATGCATATCAGCTAACACAATGCATATCAGCTAACAGAACTCAATAAGAGCATTGCATTTAATCTTGTTCGGTTCTGAATTAGGTTACATTCACTAAATAATGCATGATGGTGCCTTAACCCTGTAAACATCAGTGCATTAAGTTGAACAACTTATTCACCAACTTTTTCATCTGGGAATTCGTGAAATTTGAGAGAGTTCTGTATCTGTTTGAAATAGCTCCATTTAGTGCTAAGGAATTAAGAGTTTGAATTTTAAACCTGGTTTCAGTTTACAAAGCGTCAACCGATATTTATATTCTGGCTAAGAATTCCTCTGTTTGGTACAGATTTTCCATGATCTGGACATTGTACATTTGTTATGATACTAATCAGTCACATTCCTTAAGATAATAATTTGGACAGCTAAGATTGAAATGATAAAGGAGGATAAGTATACCTATGTGGACAGCTAAGATTTAAATGATAAAATTTTCTGCTTCCACACTCGGGCTTTGTATAATATTGGAAACACAACCCAAAATAACCGAGCTAAAACCATGTAATTGCTTAAAACATATTCCTGTAGAGGGTATTTGTGACATCCCACATCGCCCAGGGGAGTGATCCTTATATGTATATTCCCATCCCTACTTAGCACGAGGCATTTTGGGAGCTCACTGGCTTCGGGTTCTATGGGAACTTTGAAGTTAAGCGAGTAGCGAGCGAGAGCATTCCCAGGATGGGTGACCCATTGGGAAGTTCTCGTGTGAGTTCCCAAAAACAAAACCGTGAGGGCATGGTCGGGGCCCAAAGCGGACAATATCGTGCTACGGTGGTGGAGCGGGCCCAGGAAGTGATCCGCCCCGGGCCGGGATGTGACAATTTGGTATCAGAGCCTAACCTTGGCCGTGGTGTGCGGACGAGGACGTCGGGCCCCTAAGGGGGGTGGATTGTGACATCCCACATCGCCCAGGGGAGTGATCCTTATATGTATATTCCCATCCCTACTTATCTTCAGCTGATAATATCCAGACCTCAAGTCAATCTTGGAGAATACACAAGCACCTCGAAGCTGATCAAACAAATCATCGATACGTGGCAACGGATAACGGTTTTTAATCGTCACCCGATTCAATTGCCTGTAATCAATACACAACCTCAAAGTTCCGTCTTTCTTTCTCACAAACAATACTGGAGCTCCCCACGGTGAAATACTAGGCTGAATGAAACCCTTATCCACTAATTCCTGCAACTGAACTTTCAATTCCCTTAACTCAGCGGGAGCCATACGATAAGGAGTCAAGGAAATAGGATTAGTACCTGGAAGCAACTCGATAGTAAACTCCATGTCTCGATCTGGTGGTAAACCAGGTAAATCCTCGTGGAAAACATCGGGAAAGTGTCTGACTACTCTTACATTCTAAACTCTGCTAGGAACAGCCTCATCCAACACCACATGAGCTAAGTACCCCTGGCAACCTTTAGACAACAACCTTTTCGCTCGTAAAGCCGAAATAACGCCATGTCTCACCCCACTCTGCTCGCCCACAAAAGTAACCACAGGTAGTCCAGGACGATGAAACGTAACTATTTTTCCGTAACAATCAATATTGGCACGATAGAAATGCAACCAATCTGTGCCCAGAATCACATCAAAATCAACAATGTCTAACGGGATAAGATCAGCTGGCATAACAACATCCTCAACTATCACTGGACATCCTGGGTACACGCGATCTACAATACATCTCTCCCCTCTAGGCATAGCGAACTCTAAATCGTACCCTAGAGGTCTGGGGCGAGGTTGCGTCACTTGAGCAAATGTATGAGAAATCACAGGGACGAGGAGGTAGGTTTGCTGGTGGTGCTCGAGGCCAGAGACAGGGTGAGGGTGGTAGAGGCAGAGCTCCAGTTTGCCGCAGATGTAATAATCGGCATTTTGGTGAGTGCAGGCGTGGCAACAGTGGTTGCTTTACGTGTGGGCAGATGGGACATTGGGCTGCGAATTGTCCCCAGAGTCAGCAGCAGAAGCCGCAGCAGACTTTCTTGCCGCCACCTGCACCGATTCAGCAGATTCAGGGTCCGGGTAGTTATGGACAGGCAGGTCGAGGTGGTGCCTACCACTACCAGGGTGATGCTGTTCCTTATGCCCCGGGACAATATTAGTATCCCCAGGACCCGTATTCTCAGGGTGGTTATCCTCCGTATCCTGGCAACTATATGCCGTATCCTCCAGCTTCAGCAGGCGGTTCTCAATGGTTTCAGGGAGGACAGTTTCAGCCGGGAGAGATTGCTACGATTAGTGCGGGGTCTTCGAGGCAATCTGGTCAGCCCAGTTAGGGGCGTGGTACTCAGAGTCGTGGTGGTCAGACGAGCAGAGGTCGCGGTGGACGACAGCAGACCCAGGGGCGTATTCATAATATTTCTCTGCAGGATGCTCAGAACAATCCGGATTTGATTATGGGTACGTTAAATATCCTTGGTTATTTTGCTAGAGTATTAATTGATTGTGGAGCTACACATTCTGTGATTTCTCATACATTTGCTCAAGTGACGCAACCTCGCCTCACACCTCTAGGGTACGATTTAGAGTTCGCTATGCCTAGAGGGGAGAGATGTATTGTAGATCGCGTGTACCCAGGATGTCCAGTGATAGTTGAGGATGTTGTTATGCCAGCTGATCTTATCCCGTTAGACATTGTTGATTTTGATGTGATTTTGGGCATAGATTGGTTGCATTTCTATCGTGCCAATATTGATTGTTACGGGAAAATAGTTACGTTTCATCGTCCTAGACTACCTATGGTTACTTTTGTGGGCGAGCAGAGTGGGGTGAGACATGGCGTTATTTCGGCTTTACGAGCGAAAAGGTTGTTGTCTAAAGGTTGCCAGGGGTACTTAGCTCATGTGGTGTTGGATGAGGCTGTTCCTAGTAGAGTTGAGGATGTGAGAGTAGTCAGACACTTTCCCGATGTTTTCCCCGAGGATTTACCTGGTTTACCACCAGATCGAGACATGGAGTTTACTATCGAGTTGCTTCCAGGTACTAATCCTATTTCCTTGACTCCTTATCGTATGGCTCGCGCTGAGTTAAGGGAATTGGAAGTTCAATTGCAGGAATTAGTGGATAAGGGTTTCATTCAGCCTAGTACTTCACCGTGGGGAGCTCCAGTATTGTTTGTGAGAAAGAAAGACGGAACTTTGAGGCTGTGTATTGATTACAGGCAATTGAATCGGGTGACGATTAAAAACCGTTATCCGTTGCCACGTATCGATGATTTGTTTGATCAGCTTCGAGGTGCTTGTGTATTCTCCAAGATTGACTTGAGGTCTGGATATTATCAGCTGAAGATAAGTAGGGATGAGAATATACATATAAGGATCACTCCCCTGGGCGATGTGGGATGTCACAATATTCTACTCTGGGAATTTAGGAGATTCCAAAAATGATGATGGTCTCGATTAAGTTTATTTAGATCCAAAAGCTATTTTCCATCATGAGGTGACATAGCTCTCTATTCAAAATTATTACTCTGCTCATTTAAATTGCTTTTGTCCTGCAGTTATTTATTTATTTTTTATTTCATGTCTATATACTGGTGATAATTATCCACCCTAAAGATTTAATTTTTTCTTTCAGGAATAGTTTTTTATTTTTTTTTTATTTTTTTTATAGTATTAGTAAGTACAGAATCAACAAAACAAGATGTACAGTGATGTCATGTTTTCTCAATAATCAATATTTTCATTCAGTAACATGGTCTATGCAGGATAAGGAGGACAGGAGAACTTTTGAAGTATATCCGCACTTTGAAGATGTATGGGTGGGAGCTTCTGTTTTCTAGCTGGTTGATGGAGACGAGATCATTAGAAGTTATGCACTTAACTGTAAGGCTCTACTTCTGTTATTAGCATACCCAAGAACAAGCAATTGATACAGATATCTTATCTTCCAGTGCTTGAGTTAACAGTTA
Organism: Pyrus communis; assembly: GCF_963583255.1. NCBI lineage: Eukaryota > Viridiplantae > Streptophyta > Magnoliopsida > Rosales > Rosaceae > Pyrus > Pyrus communis. The sequence goes on along the minus strand of NC_084809.1, from coordinate 22,224,262 downwards.
ACAGGATAGAATAATGCTTCATTTATTCACATTTTCTAGACACGGAAGTACTTGGATGCCTGGTGTGTATTTTTTTGGGCTACAACACCAACTCTTTTTTCTCTGTTCACATTTGGGCTTTTCACATTGATGGGACATCAACTTGATGCTGCAACGGTACTAACTGTTTCCTGTGATTTTAGTTTACATAGGCACTTCCTAATAGCATTGCTGTAATTTTCAAGAAAAGTTGACCTCTCTATGAATCTCAAATGCAGGTCTTCACCTGTCTTGCGTTGTTTAATAATTTGATATCCCCTCTAAATTCATTTCCATGGGTCATTAATGGATTAATTGATGTAAGTTTTCCTTATTCCGTGGGTCTTGGTGTAAAGCATTTCTTGTACTTTTGTAATTATTGGTTGAAATGCATCATTCTCTTACTCTATCCCAGGCCATCATATCTATCAAGCGGTTGACCAGATTTCTGTCTTGCTCTGAGCACAATTCCAAACTAGAGAAGACAGCTGGTTCTGCTTCATCATATATTTCAAATGACCAATCTGAGTTTACTCATGAAGATAAGGCTGTTGTGTTCCATGATTCCTGCTGTTCTTGGTCAAGCAGCGATGAAGAGCAATTGAATTTGGTTCTGAATCATGTTACTCTTGCTATTCCGAAGGGTTCCTTTGTTGCAGTAATTGGAGAGGTCAGATATGTGGGAAAAGATTTAAATTTGCTCATTATCACTTCATATCCATTACGGTTTGTCTGTAATATTGATTGTACAACAGAAGATGCTCAGCTTATTTGTTAAATTGTTTAATGTTTATGAATGGGAATTAATTTAGCCAGTATATTCCTCTGGAAGTTGGTGCACTTTCATTGATTTGATGTTATATAAACGAGACACTTTAAACAGTTACTTATACTTCTGGTAACAGTAGATATCTACAAAGGCCGTGTAAAACCTAGAACCTCGTAGCTATATAAAAGATGTCCTGATAAATCAATATAAATGAAATCTTGATAATTTATGTTAAATAGGGTCTGAAATACAAGTTAGTGTTTAGGAGGGTGAAGTATTGTTATCCTGTATCTGTCAGTTGTCATATTTTTACCCTACTGTTACTTTTGTACCTAGATATATGAATTTTGATTTACTACTAGACTATTGGATATGAATTTTTTTTGTGAAGAATTAATTTGACATCTGCTGCTTTACTATTCAGTCTGTTCATTGAATTCTCAGGTCGGTTCTGGTAAATCATCTTTGTTGAGTTCAATTTTGGGGGAGATGCAACTTGTTCATGGATCAGTGTATTCCTGTGGTTCTATAGCATATGTACCACAGGTTTGTTTATTAGTTATAGAGTGGTTGCTGTACTTAACACTCTTGTAAAATATATTATCTCAAGCTTGCTTTTTGGAATGGTAGGTCCCCTGGATTCTATCTGGAACAATACGTGATAACATACTGTTTGGAAAGCATTATGATCCCAGAAGGTGCGGTTCATTTTCCAAAGCTAAAATTGCATAATATTAATATCTTCCTTCCCCTGCCCCTTCCTCTATGTTACACTGTTCAAATCTAATTTTTCATTTAAAATTTATTTCGTGTCTTGAATATGCAAATTCTATTGGAAAAACAACTAATATCCTGCTCCTGTGTATGAAACTATGAGGCCAGTTACAGAGAGATCATAGATGCATGTCAGGCCTGCCTGAGCCACTCCCAATTCGAGGGGCTCATTTCTAAATCATTATTGAATTAAGAAAAGGGCTGACCCTGTATATTTTGGGGCCTAGGGTACCAACAAAAATTGGGTTTCTTTTGTAGCATATTAGGCTAATGACGTAAGTCATGTCAAATAAGTCCGCGATACATTTTGAAAATTTCAAGCCTCCCAAAGGCTAGTAATTCCAAAATTTTGAGTTTTGTTGTGTATGATGTCTCAATTAGCTTCTTCTTTTCAAGAAATAAAATATCATTTGAATAGATTTATTTATTTATTTTGGGATCTCTTTACAGAATTAATGTTTTTGGCCTCTCAAAGAAAAAGGGCCCTTCTACATGTACAAAATATTTTTTTTCTTATTGTGAAATTTTTTTGTTTGTAGATACTCTGACACTTTAGAGGCAAGTGCGCTAAACCTCGATATTTCATTAATGGTTGGAGGTGACATGGCTTACATTGGAGAAAAAGGAATCAATTTGTCAGGTGGACAGAGAGCTAGAATTGCTTTGGCAAGGTTACATCTCTCTCTCTTTCTCTCTCACCAACACTATTCTTCTATTTTCTGTTTCCTTGATTCTGATTAAATTTGTAACTTGGTGTGATTGCAGGGCTATTTATAATGGCTCTGATATGTTTATTCTTGATGACGTCCTTAGTGCAGTTGATGCACAAGTTGCTCAGTGTATTTTATATAAAGCCATTTTGGGTCCACTTATGAACCAGCAAACTCGTGTACTTTGTACCCATAATGTTCAGGTTATCTCTGTTTCTCCAGAGCTTTTTAGTTATACTGAGCTGAGCAGATCATCAAGACACTAGTTGTTATAATTTTTTTTTTTTTAATTTTTTTATGTATGGTTCTCCTTGCATTGACTTTGATTTTGATATGATTTGTTTGTTCTCATCTTGCCTGCATCAGTAAGTTCATGACTTTTGATACATGATTGCTTGTCTTACACTTCTAGTATGAAGATATATTTTGTTTCAGTAGGTGAACTTGTTATTGTCACATTATTCTTCTGCTTTTTAAGACACTATAAAGCAACTTCAGGGCATAGAAAACCGTTCAGGCGTTCATCGTATAATTTTGCTGAGGAGTTCCTTGGATAATGATTCAATTTATTTTCAATTACTGCACAGGCAATATCTTCTGCTGATAGAATAGTTGTCATGGACAAGGGACATGTGAAATGGGTTGGAAGCTCAGCTGATTTGCCAGTTTCTTCGTATTCAGCATTCTCTCCACTGAATGAATTTGATACTTGTTTACAAAATGAAAGACAAGAGTCCAATGTCGAAGATACTCTTATGGAAAGCCAACAAACTCTCATCCTAGAAAAAGAAACTGTGCCTGCTTCAGACGGAACACAAGAGATTATTGAAGTTGAGGCGCGAAAAGAGGGCAGAGTAGAGCTTACCATCTACAAGTGAGTAAAAAAAAAGTTTACAATTTCACACTACATTTAATTGAAAATCATTATTTATTCTCTTGATTTTTCTAATGATTTCTTAGTTATTATATTTGAAGATTTAGTATTTCACTTCATGTAAGAGATTACAAAAATCTTGTAGTGGATGTGGATATAGTTGGGGTTTCCAATATCAATCTTTTAGGGTTAACATTAACTAATATTAATCATTATTGCAGGAAATATGCCACATTTTCTGGTTGGTTGATTTCAGTTTTAATATGCCTCTCAGCAGTCTTAATGCAAGCTTCTCGTAATGGGAATGATCTGTGGCTGTCAAATTGGGTTGATGCAACAGGAAGAGGTCAGAAAGAATATTCCACATCCTTTTATCTGGTAAACAACTTCCCCAGTTTTCCATACTATGCCATGATTTTCCATTTTTTCTCTAACTTGGCAAATTGAAAGGATTGGCTGGATTCTGGTTCTCTTATTCAAATGATAGAAGCTTCCAGGAAAACAACATTAGAAGGTTTTTGCCAAAGGTTTACTGTATGGCAGCTCCCAATTCTGTATTTAGAATTGGATCATCAGATGGTCAAGATATCAAGTTTTTTCATGTTAATATAGATAGATAGGTCGTTATATGATTTATACTGTACTGCAATCCATAAAGCATATAACTCTTTTAATATTTTTTTCCTGAAATTGTGAAATTAACTTATAGACAGCGTAATGTTGTAAGGTCAACTTTTTTTTTTTTTATTATTATTATTATGAACATTTTTGCAAACAATGGCAAAAGAAAATGCCTACAATTTCTTATTAAGATGTTTATTGTTTTTGTTGGACTAGTGCAGATTATACTTTGCATCTTTTGCATTGTAAATTCAATTCTCACACTAGTGAGGGCCTTCTCATTCGCATTTGGTGGCTTACAAGCTGCTGTTAAGGTGCACGATACACTGCTGAAAAGGATTATCAATGCACCTGTGCAATTTTTCGATCAGACACCAGGTGGAAGAATACTAAACAGGTTTTATAAGAATTCTTCTCTATATTTTTATAGTTTCATCAACTATAATCTATTATATGACACATCTATTTTTTTATTTTATTTTATTTTGTTTTTTCTGTAGGTTTTCTTCAGATCTATATACAATTGATGATTCTCTTCCCTTCATTCTTAACATTCTCCTAGCCAATTTTGTTGGCCTGCTGGGCATTGCAGTAGTTTTGTCATATGTTCAGGTATCCGAAGCTACTTTTGTGAGACATTCTTCTGGAATTCCATACTTTGGCCATCCTCATCATTGAAATGCTGTTTTAAAGGTTTATGTATGTCTTTAGGTCTTCTTCTTGCTTTTGCTATTCCCGTTCTGCTACATCTACAATCAACTTCAGGTATTCTTCATACCCTTTAATTCATTTAATCATCTGAGCCAGGATTCAGGTGTAAACTTTTCAATCCACTGAGAACCTCAGGAACATTTAATTAATGTATGAAACTTCATTGCCTACAAAATTATTTAGGTGGGGCCCGTGGGGGAAATTGAATTCATGTGAAGTGTAATGTTCTATGTGACGGGGCATCTGTAGGATAGGGACATAAATTTAATTTTACATTAATTTACCATGGATGGTGGAACAATTGTTTCCCCCTTTTTAAGGGTATGGAAATTAACTCTTGTAAGAAATTTTTCTTTTTCTCCCTTCATGTCAACCAAATGAAGTACAATATTTTCATTTTTTTAATTAAATAAAATATTTCCATCCAAATAGAATGTAATTTGATCTATAAGAATAGGGCATATTACATTTCATATGGTATTAACGTTGGTTGGAATTTTTTATTTTATTAAAGAAAAAGAATAATCTCATTGGTGAAATATTATACAGTGCTTCTACAGATCAACTTCACGGGAATTGCGAAGGCTAGACAGTGTTTCTCGATCTCCCATCTATACATCCTTCTCGGAGACACTTGATGGATCATCAACCATACGGGCATTCAATTCTGAGGTAGATATTTGTACAAAATAAAAAATTGACTGCCAAGAGAAAATACCAGTATTTATCTTATGACATCATGCAGTAGAATGTATAATCTCTCGAAGGAAAGGAAAATGCATTCCTTTAACAAGCATAGACGGACATGCCTTAACAAAGATGCACCAACACCACTGTAAATCTGATTAATTTTAAAGTGCAAGAATATTAGGTGCTGAAATTAGGGTTGTTGAAACTAGGTGAGCATTTTGTATGCTAAATAAGTTGTATGTGCCTTAAATTTAGCATGCAGTTCAAAATTCCCAAAATGTTGAAAAATATATGTTTCATCCTTTTTCTGCAGGTAAAAGTTGTACCTTGGCCCTCAAACGGTGAACTAAGTTTGGAAATTACTGCTAGTTTAAGTGTCCTATTCCCCCTTTGAAATGGGTGTATATTGGGAATACTTATCATCTGTAGTAGCGTCATTTTCTCCTAGTTGCACTGGTCTCATTGACAATGTGTGAAAAATATCAGTAGAGTATAGCTGTCATTATCCAGTTCTGTAAAAAACAAAACAAGTAATTTTGTTTGTCCTGTTGTAGGTTGAAGAAGAGCATGGATCGTGATCATAAATTTTGAACATACTTAATAGGCAATGTTGAGACAGATCATGATGATAAGTTTTGAACATAATTTAACCGACCTCACTTAGTGGGATAAGGCTTTGTTGTTGTTGTTAGTGGACAAAGTGTACCACTTCTTGTAAGTAGTTCCTCAGTGGTAAAACCTAAAAATTGTTGGACTGCCTAGGAAAAATAAAATGTTGAGACGGCTCATAATGGGTATAGTTAGAAGAACGGAATAAGGTGCACAAGAATTAGGCCATTTTAGTATTATTGTGTTCTTACTTCTTGGATTCATAGCTTAGTATCATTTATTTAAGAATTTTATTTGGTAGAACAAAAGATGTACAAGAAGTCCATTATGATCGCTACAACCAAACAAAAAACGAAGCACAACTAAACTGAACAGAAAGTACTTTTTTGTATCATTAAAACTATGGTTACCATCAGAGTGATGAAACTTAGAAGCTTGAATGAATCAACCTTTCCTGTTGTTTGTTCTTTCATTTTGATTCATACTATTGTAACTACCAACTTTGCTTTTTTGTTATTTTATTCTTGTTGGTCATGGTGATAATTTGTGCTTATAGTAAAATTCATAGAGATAGTGCACTCAATCAGTTCCGGTAATGGACAGGACCTCTTTTTCGGCAGATTCACTGACCAGGTCAAATTGTATCAACAAACTTCATACACAGAGTTAACAGCAAGTTTGTGGCTTTCCCTTCGTCTTCAGGTACATCTCAGTAATTTGAAACAACCATTTTACGTAACTTTGGTTATTACTATACATATGCAGTCTGGAGCTTTATTCATCATTAGAACAACAAAATCTGAAGTATATGGGATACAATTTAAGCTGTGAAGTGAACTTTCGAAACAGAAGTTTTCTTACCTGTAAGATTATATTATCAGGTCTTAAGGCTTAACATTGTCTGGTTAGAATGAGAGTTTCATGCAAAAGTTTTACAGTTTAGGAGAAAAGGTTGTACAGTTTAGGCCCACATCCTAACAGCTTAATCTTTTGGAAATTGCGGCAATGTCAACAAGTTTTATCCTAGTATTACAATGGTGATTATAAGGTTTTAATCCTGTAATTGAAACCTTCCAATTTAACTTTTATTCCTTAGAGCCGACTTCCTAACAGTTCAAGTTCTGGGAAACCAGAAAAAGTTAGCCGCTTTAACATTCTGGATTTGCATTTCTTGCAGTTGTTAGCTGCATTTATCATCGCGTTTATTGCTATCATGGCTGTTATTGGATCTCGTGGAAGTTTACCAATCAATTTCAGTACTCCAGGGTTGGTAAGCTCTCTAGACCTTCATCTATCTATAACTTCTACCTTTTACACTTGAATTTTTATTTTTGAGAGTTGAGTTAAAGTTGAAGTCTTTTATCTAATTTGCATGTATTGTCAAAGTAAATAGTGTTAAAGAATGTGCTTTCTTTTATAGGTAGGATTGGCTCTGTCTTATGCAGCTCCAGTTGTCTCTTTACTGGGAAGCTTTTTGACAAGTTTCACTGAAACAGAGAAGGAAATGGTTTCTGTTGAAAGAGCTCTTGAGGTACAAAGAAGGATATATGTCTTAAATTGATTCTGACAAATTACTTATACCTGATTTTACACTTCACAGTATATGGACGTTCCACAAGAAGAAATGGATGGATTCCAACCCTTACATCCCAGTTGGCCTTATCAAGGACAGGTTGAATTCCACAATGTCACCTTGAGATATAAGCCGTCTTTACCAGCTGCACTTCGTGATGTTAGTTTTACTATTGAAGGAGGGATGCAGGTTGGTCATATGCTCAGTCTCATGCTAAAGGTTTTTTTGGCTGGATTGCTCATTTAAATTTCTTCTTGATTGTTAATCAGGTCGGTATCATTGGAAGGACAGGAGCTGGAAAATCTAGTGTATTGAATGCCCTTTTCCGCCTCACACCAATATGTACAGGATGCATTCTTGTGGATGCCATAAACATAGTTAATGCTCCTATCAGGGATCTTCGTGCACATTTCTCTGTTGTTCCTCAGACTCCATTTTTATTTGAAGGATCATTGAGGTACTCAATTGATACGTCATTATGGTTGTGGTGTATTTTGGTTTATGATATAGTCACGTGACGTTAACTTTTTGATCACATCAATTACTCTCTACAATTAGTCAGTTTGCACGCCCTTTGTTCAAAATTTGTAGGGACAACCTTGATCCGTTCCGGCTGTGTGATGATATAAATATTTGGAAGGCTTTGGAGAGATGCCATGTTAAGGAGGAAGTAGAAACAGCAGGGGGGCTAGATATTCACCTAAAGGAATCTAGGATGTCGTTTTCTGTTGGGCAACGGCAACTTCTTTGCCTTGCACGTGCACTTCTCAAGTCTTCAAAGGTAAGACTTGTAAGATGACCCTTTTTTATTAATTTGGCTGGTGGACAGTGCGAAACACTTCAGGAACACCACAATGAAATACACATAAGGTAAATTGCAGTGACAGTGTAAAAGCCACTTCTATAAGTTTCTTGATGCAAAGTGAAAGGAAGGGTCATGATTCATTAGTTACAATTTTAATTGATTAATGACGTATTTTTACCTTAGATTTGAAATAATCAAGTGTACATCACATATAAAGGCTAATAATGTTAAATTTTCAGGTCCTGTGTTTGGATGAATGCACCGCTAATGTGGACACTCAAACAGCATCCATATTACAAAAAACCATATCCAGTGAATGCAGAGGAATGACAGTTATTACAATTGCTCACCGTATTTCCACTGTCCTGAATATGGACAACGTCCTGGTCCTTGACCATGGTATGCTGGTATGTCACATTCTTATCTTTGTGTACATGTGTGTATGTGTTTGCCCGCAGTCATATTTTAATGGTTACTAATTGATGTCTATTATTTCAGTCACGAAATAAAGTTGTTTATAGTGAATGCATCCCTTATTGTGTCTTCCATCTTGCTATTTTCATGACTTACACAGAGTCTTGTTCGACTAGTGTTTAGTCATACTCTGAACACTCATGATCCTTAAACCAATTTACACAACAGTAACATGAACCCACAATTCAATGCACAACACTGGTTCCTTCGTTTAATGTTGGGCGAGAATCCACAATTCAATGCGCAACACCAGTTCATTTAATATTGGAATAGAATCCACAATTCAGTTGTGAACTTTCTGGACACATGACTTACTACCCTTTTCACCATTTGATTATTCCTTGCTAGATGTAGGCCACATCACCAATTTTAAAATTAGTTTCAACAAAATGCTAATTGAATGTCAATCTCATCATATTCCTCGAGGCGTCATCTACCGTTGCAGTAGTGGGCTGGCTGAAGCTCTATTTACCTTCATTGCCTACGTGAGTCTAGAAACATTTTTACTTTGTTCTGTGCTCCTGTGTAGGTTGAACAAGGGAATCCGCAGGCTCTCCTAGAAAATGAGTTCTCCAGATTTTCAAGTTTTGCTAAAGCTTCGACAATGTGAGTACCAAACAAGTTTTGCTGTGCTCATTGCCAGACGCCTTGCAATCTGCAAGTTTGATATGAAGTGGAAGTCATAGTTTATTGTAAGTTTGTAACTTGTCTATGCTTATCGGTGTTATCAGCAATGAAGTAACGTCACTGTTAAATACAGGCATATAGCCAAGGACGGTTTAACGTCGAGTATAAACATCAACTGATGAATGAATCTGTAATTGACCTTCTAGGTAGTGATTTCTGAATACGTCTCTGCTGCTTGGGAAATCGAAAACCGGAAATCAGATGTAACCCGTTAGTATTTCTGAATACGTCTCTGCTGCTAGGTAGTGATTTCCATTACATAGCAGTAGAAAAGGTATAAAGTTGTAGTAATAACATTTGCTGTGGCATAGAAGAAATTACATAGTAAATGTTTATGCTTGAATTCTTATGGCACAGTTTTACATAATATGGGATGCATTGTTCAATTCGACTTGTTTTTGGTCCCTCTGTGTGCTTGCAGGTGAAGCCATTATATTATCAAAAGAACGAAGGGTTTAGAAAAGGTAAACTGCCAATTTTCTCCCTGAACTTTCATTTAGCTTTCGATTTTCCTCCTAAACTTTTTAATTGGAAAATCAAGGACTTGAACTATTTTTTTGGATGGAATGAATGAAAAACTAAGAGCAAGGGGTGAAATCAGCCCAAAAAAAAAAAAAAAAAATTTAGTTTTGAGTCCTTAATTTTCCAACTGAAAGCTAAGCGAAAGTTTAGGGGAGAATCGACAGTTGACTCATATAAAAATGCATTGGTAATTATTTTGGCAACATCGAGTCATTGACCTAAGGAAGATAAATTTGCAAAACTTGTGAGAATACGATATTTTCTAAGCTAAAAAAAACTTAAGCAGCACCTCTTCTTTGGGTGAAGCATCAATAAACACTGGATGATGAAATATAGATGTCCATAGATTGCAACATGTGTTGATCAATCTATTGGAAAAAAATAAAATTAGCATCTTTTCGTATCTAGTGCTTATTTTATGTTGTTACCACAAAGAAGGTGAATTGATTAAAGAGGCAACGAAGAGTTGGTCATCAATTTATGAGTAATATGAGATGATGAGCTTTAAAGAGATGAGGACCTGCAGTCCCTCCAGCTCTCATCATAGTATTTCACATGGTCATGCATGCTATTCCATGGAAACTCTGGCTTGCACGTGAATTGTTACACCATTATTCCTTAATTGTCAAATAAGTTTATGACTTTTCGTATTATTATCTTCATTATTGTTTACATTAAATACAAGTGACTATTTATCTGCTTTTATTTACATAATGGTTACACATTAATTAATATGATCATTATATCATATTATGATGATGAATTTAATTATATCATTTTATAGCAAAAAATTGGACCTCAATCCGTCGATGTTTATTTCTCGTCCAATATGAATGGGAAGCACGTAGCCCCATAAGCATATGAATATAAAGTCCGTATTCACGCAATTGGCAGCCTGTAGCCTTTTGCATCCATAACTAAATGGTCATATGAATATGCCGATGAGAAATTTATTTGTCTCATGACTAGGAATGAAATTGTGGGATGCATCTCAACAAATGGAAAACGTCTATTTCGAAATTCTTGGGTAGATAATGACTACTCATCCCACGAATCGTTTAAGAGACATTAGAGTAACCTTAAACCAGATTGCCTTGTTTGGAAAAAATGCATATGGACGATAATACAATACTAATGTAAAGAAGCAGTAAGAGGTTCCTTCTTGGCAACAATTTCAGGGTTTTTTTTTATATCCGAGTCACTGACGCATTACACTTTAAAGAAAAACCCTTCGAACACAATTTAAAATCAATTAGGTATAACGAGTTTAATAGATGACAGTCTCTTCGAAATACTTTTGTATAAAACTAGTTTTTCGGTGTGTTTTTACTAAGATTTTTAATTCTAATTAAGGACCATATTTTGGGAAAAGAATCTTCACCGGATCCTTTTCCTAGGGATCCTAGGGATTCCGTGATCGTGACTGTTTATCGTACATCGTGCAATCATAAATTATTTTAAAATTTAAAATTTAAAATTAAATATAAATAGTACCTACCGAAAACTTACTGCACGATGTACGATGAACGGTCATGATTACGGGATCCTTAGGATCCCCAGGAAAAAATTCTGACGAAGATCCTTTTCCCATATTTTGTATTTTGTAGAACTGCCAGCTACACCTCTAAAATTAGGTCCACTGACTTAAGTTAAGATTTTATTGATGCACCTTTAACCTTTTAACACAAATCATTAGCGTGCCATTATAGCATAATTCAATCTTTGGTTCCCTTTGGAAAGAGGGGATGAAAAAGTCTCCGACCCTTTAAAGTAAGCAGAGAAAGTGAGAATATTTGGCTACTCAAGGACCAAAGTCGTTGTGGTGATTCACAAAATTTCATGTTTATGATCAGAATTAATTATATTATAAATTATTCTGTAAAGACCATCTATATAAAGAATCAATTTAAACTAAGATATTTTTAGACAATATGAAGCAAATAGATAAAAAATTCGTTTAGTCAACCAGTTCTAGTATTTCAAATGTCTATCTATTTACTATAGATGATTGACTAAATATCCTAAGTTTTTTTTTTTTTTTTTTGTAGCAATTTATAATAGGCTTTTTAGCCAAAATAGTCTATGAGATTTGCATAACTCATCACTTTGATCCCTGAATTTTGAAATCATTAGAAGTTGTCCTTGAGTTTGTTCACCGTCAATCATTTTGGTTGTGACAATCCGTCCCAAATTTTACTTTTTTATTAATTTTAGAAACGTGAATTTACGAAAATGTCCTAGAAGTAAGGACTTTGACTTCCGTTGATCATCGGTTACAGTGACATATGACTTATTCTTTTAGCATATCCTCGTAGTACTTGCCACTACGAACGCATAGGCGAAAGCCATTTGTGAGTCCGAATTATAATGGTATAATTAAGGAGTTATTTAAAGATAGTTAAATTATTTGAACTCCACCTTGTGGGAAGACTAACTAATCAGCCTTAAGTAAAGAGAAAAAGGGACCAACCAAATTAAAAGGGATGGAGGACCAATGAGAAATCAGAAAGAAAGAAGAAGAAGGAAAAAAAAAAAAAAAAGCTCCCAGCTTTCCCGTGGGTTTTTCCACTTGCAACCACCCGTTTTCCAAGGCCGGTTCCGGCCAACTCCGGCGGAGTTTTTCGACGCCACCACCACCATCTTGAAGCTCTCATTCCTCTCTACAAAACCCACCCAAGAACCACCTTGATTAACCATGGTATGTGGCGGTTTGAGGCCATGAAAGTTGACGGTTCTCACGGTGCTTCGGCCACCCTTTTTGATTTTCCGGCAAATCAACAAAGCGATGGCCGATGCCACCACTTGGGCTTTGTAGCCCATCCTCCCAGGAGCAAAACCCAACCAACCTTGACCCTGTTGGACCACTGTAGACGACGAATCGATACCGGGAAGCTTTAGGCACCCGACGGCTTCGTGAGAAAACTTGACCATCTTCTGTCCACTTTTGGACTTTGTGTCAGGTGATGATAGATCGTGATGTCTCGATGTACGTGCAAGATAATCATAGCGAGGACTCCAGGTGAGTGGGTCTTTCTTTCATAGGCATATAATTGATAGTTTCACAGACACTTCTAAAGTGATCTATGCTTGTTACCTACAATTAATCATTGCAAACTATGAATGGCTTGATCCCTGTTTAGGGTACGTAGGCAGTCTAACAAGACGTTAGATGCAGCCATATAATAAATGAGATTAAATAATTGAGACAATAGCCTTGTTTAGTGAATTGAGCAATGTGAGGGACATTGGTGGGAAGTATGAGATTTTGCTTTATGATTTGGTGATTAAATGTTGATCATAAATCAATGCGTGAAGAATCCAAAAATTGAAGTAAGGAAAGGTAAGTAATGATAGTTAATTTTAACTAGTGTCTAATTGGGCTTATCACTGATGATTACTCTCAAAAGTAAATAGTTTGGGAGTAGGGTGTTATTGATTGTACATGTTACGCCGTCTTATATATTTTGGGAATATCATGAAATGTTTGGGTTTAGATTGTATTATGGCATATTCATATGTATATTACCTGAATCTAATTATTGTGAATGCTTTGAAATGCCAAATGATGCTGTAGACGCTCAGGTGGGATTCAGGTAAGTATACTTTGATGATAATGATAGTAGTGAGTATGATTGTGTTGAGATATATTAGAGCTCATAAACTTGCACCCCGGTGTTAGTGCTTCCACCCGTGGCTAGGGCCTAGCCTTCTTGTGATCGTTCACCTCCTGCACCACACGCTTACCTTGAATCCAAGGTAGGTGCCAGCCTATCGTACAAACCACATTAGGTCGTTTCGACTCGTAGGTGACTTGCGATACTTTGCACAGCCTTCACGTGATCGTAGCACTTGAGCGTATTTATTTACACCCAGCCTATCGTACAGACCACTATAGATGGTTCCGACTCATGTGAAGGGATATGTGATGAGCTATGGGTTCAGCCGTACAGGCCACATGAGGTGGATTTGGCTGACATATTACTGAGATATGAATAAGTCGTACATGTCACTAGAGGTGACTTCGACTTATATGCTAGCCATGATTGATAAAATATGGATAAGTCGTACAGGTCACTAGAGGTGACTCCGACTTATATGCTAGTCATGATTGATGAGATATGGATAAGTCGTACATGTCACTATAGGTGACTTCGACTCATATGCTAGCCATGATTGATGAGATATGGATAAGTCGTACAGGTCACTGGAGGTGACTCCGACTGATATATCATTTTGTATTCATTAAGTTCATTTGGCTTACTTATTAATGCATGGTGGAGTTAATGGACATGGCAAACCATGGTTTTGGCCATTTTTGATGTCTTATGGAAAACGATATGGGTTTTACATTGAGGGGCATTACTTTTAGAGAGGTAATAACTTTGGGAAGCTTGGTTTTATTGCTCACTCACACTCTCTGTTTGGTGCCTTCCAGGTTTTAGCTGCTGAGTTTGTATCGACAAGGATCTGTGGCGAATCTTAGTATTGATGGATACTTTTGAGGGTATGATTCTTAACCACACTTATGTACCTTACTTATGCTCTGACGTAGTGTGTGAAATGGGTTCGCTCCCGCTCACAACGCACTCTGGTATTTAAAATTTTTAGGTTCAAATTATTCACATTTTTTTCTACACTCTATCACATTTTATGGCTTCGTCACCTTTCAGGTGTCGGCCAACACAGCTCGATTCAGGGTCCAAGTGGACTTCTGGGTCGAGGTGTGTCATTGGTCCTTTCATGAAAAATTATGTTAAATAAGGACCAAAATGACAAAACTACCCACAATTTTTGTCAAATCATTTGGTCCATTGTTCATTAAATTGAGGGTATTTTTGTCATTTTGATTCTTATTTAACATAATTTTTCATGGAATGACCAAAATGATTGATGGTGGACAAACTTATGGACTACTTTTATTGATTTCAAATCTCAGGGACCAAAGTGAGGAATTATACAAATCTCAAGAACCATTTTGACTAAAAAAAAACCTTTATAATATGTCTAATTTTGATAATAAGTACAAATTTTATGAATTGACCTAGAAAGAATCAACTCTAGACTTCTTAATAAAGGAGGTGGATTGTCTACCCTCCAATTTCCATACTCTCTCCATGCCCTCCTGTTTGTGTGGTTATGGTTAAACCACGTCAACATTTTATATTTCTATTACTTTTTGTTTTATTATTTCTATAAAAAATTAATATAAAATGTTGACATGGCTTAACCGTGACCACACATCATAGAAGGGCATGGGAAGAGTATTGAAATGGGAGGGCAGACAATCCACCTCCCTTAATAAACCACAATCAACCTCTTTTCATACTACCCTACCCTGAAGTCAAATCCCTGTTGCTTCCTTGAAAGACAAATGTCTTGAATCGCTAGATGATGATGGCAGACTCGAAGAGTTTTGAATAGAAAATTAATGCTCGAAAAGTGGTTACATGGGTGCTTTAGGCTCCAATGCCAGTGCCTTGCCCTCGCAAGTGTCAAAGTAGCCAGCTTTAGTTCCACAAAGATTTTGGGACCACATTTGTACTAGCATATGTGTAAGCAAGTTGGCATTTGGTATTTCAAATTATTCATTTCTGAGTATCTTATAGTGATGTGACTTGTAGAATGTTCCTGCTTTCCTTGATCTTTTATGAATAGTAGCATGCACCTATTTTTTCTTTCTTTCTAAGTTTCCCATACTGGAGATAATTATTGCAAGGAAAAAAAAATTTAGTATTTGGTCCTCTGTGACCTTATTACTTTTTAAATTTTGATTTAAGTTTCTGACAATAATTTAATAATGAATATATATATATATATATATATATATATATATACATCATTTTTTAATATAAAATTTAACAATTAATTTACATAATTTTTTAAATAAAAATTATTAATTAATTTAGGGTTTTAATATTCACACTTTCATTAATCTACTAATTTATTTTCAATTTATACAAAATAAAATTTAAAATAAGTTTGCATTAATTAATTTTATATAGAAAGATTTCAATTTTTTAGTTTTAAATGTACCGATCCATATAATTTTTTAGTTTTTTTTAATCTTAAATGTACTCATTCTTGAATATACCTATTTGTTATATGAAAATGTACCCAAGGGTACATTTGTTTGAACCCTACGTGTGTGTGTGTGTGTGTGTGTGTGTGTGTGTGTGTGTGTGTGTGTGGGTACATTCGTTTGATATCAAAATTTTATATTGTCCCAGCAAAATATTTTGAAATATTTTTCATTTTTTCAGTTGGCATTTTGTTAAGGTAACGAAAACTTATTAATTAAAGGTTGTTTCTTGTAATTTATATCCCACTAAATGTGGGATTTTAAATTTTGTAAAGTGTTAAACATAACTGCTGAAAATCAATAAGGTTTCAATTAGGAAATATTGATGTCTACGCATCCAAAGTCTCCCTAATTGCAAAGTTCTATATTTTGATTATCACTGAATCCAGTTTGTCTTTCATTATTTCCTTCCCATTGGACACTACTGTTGAATAATGTTCATTGTAGGTGTTAAATATACAACCGAGATTGGCTTGGATGCAGTTGGCATTAAAGATTACAGAAGAATACGTACGTACATCATTGGTTGCAACAAATTTCATGATTGCAGATCATTCATCGTAACATTTTTCAATTTTGTGCTAGGATACATTAAACAGTACCGGTTTGCGTTGTCTCGACCCTCTATACACCTCTATATTGTTATAAACTAAAATGTGAACTCTAATTGCCATGAAAATTCTTGCATGCATGGGTAGTGTTTGGGTTAATATTTAGACTTTGGACTTAAAGGAAAGAAAGCCCAAAAGAACTAAAGAAAGGAAACTTGCCTGAGGTCCAACACCAAGCCCATCCATCCATCCATCTCAAAGACAATATGACGGCCCCTCATTAATGCAAAGGTTAGGTGCTTATAAGGGAAGTGACAACCGATGGAAATCAACCTACTCTCAGCCCAAAAGCACTTTCTGAATGGCAGAACATGTAAAAAAGGTGATGACTCACTGAAGTGCTTTCGGGCAAAGCTTGCAACAACCAAGATCATTGCGTATAAAAGGGAAAATAGGGCCCAGAGAAAATGACACTCAACCAATAAAAAAAATCAAACATACAAACTTTGCTCTCAAGCCAAATTTACATCTAAAAGTTGTAATCAGCACAGATCTCAATCCTTTTCAGGATCATTCCTTAAAAAGCCATCTTTTGTCTAGTTTAAAGCTCTGCTATCACACCTAGTGGCGTAGTATCGATTCTCTCATGTAAACTTGTTTACCATCCATCTATTCTAAACACATAACCCTTTGTAATCACAAAGAGAAAAGACTGCAAGACGTTCAACCTTGCCCGACAAGGTGAAATCTTGCCCGACTCTCTTTGTTTCGTCTTTCCATTAGTAGATCTGGTATTATGATGTATTCTACAGTATATATTCAAGTTATTTCCAGTCTTTTGGTCATCAAAAGCTCCATTGGCCCTCAGATCTGGTTCACTTAGTGGTTTTACTATCATAAAAGATAAATGGGAATTAGACCAATGGCTTAAGCTAGATCTGGACTTTCACCCTTTAAAGCATACAAGATAATAAACTAAAAGTCCTTGGTCTCAAGGTATAGAAAATAATTTAATGTAGACTTAACCCATCTACGACAATCCTTTGATAACAAGAAGTCAGAATAACTTGGGGCGCAAGTAATCGACTTAAACACACTTGTTTTACATCTGCCATACTGAGATGGTAGTGGCACGCCTAAGCACTTAGCTAGTTTTGATTGTGAGCCTCAAGGCCTACACCTAAGGGCCTACAAAGGCACATTTCAGAACTAACTTTGTTCTCATCTTGCAACCTTTCAGCAAGAAGGAGCTCGACAACCAACCAAAGTGCCAACTCCTCGGGAAGTTGTGTGCCCGAGCCAGGGACATTTCCCAGTGAAATTCTTGCCCGAACATAGTTTTGGCACGCCCAATGGGACTACATTAGTCTTGTATGCCAAGAAGAAGAAGGAAGGAAAAAACGTTCAGGTGGAACACGGAGTACAAGCTACCCCAAGCTCTACCAAAATCAAGCATGACAGACCTCCTAAAGAATGTTCCCTCCTTACAAGGACTAGCTGTCTTGAGAAGCCCGACCTCATATGAGAAGTCGGGGGGAATAATAACCAATGAAGACTTGCAAGCCACCATGGTGCAAGTATTAAGAAGTATGAAGAAGAATTCTTTGGAAACCATGGGAGAAGTCAGTAGACTTTGTTCTTTAACAATGAGTTTGCAGAGAAAGCTAGATTTGGAGTATTCTACTCTAAAAAATGGCTATGTGAAGGGAACGAGCCCTGAGGAAGAACTAATTATTACATTATTTCCTTTCCTTGAGGAGAAGAATGGTAAAAATAGAAACAAGGAAGAATTCGGAGCTAGTGTACTAGTGTTGGAGGAAATACTAGAAGCGGAGTTGCTCGACTGCTTACTATTTCCATTTAATGGTAGGGGGCAAAGTGGGCTAGAAAGAACGAAGTATGGGATGCCCCCGTTGATTGCGGAATCCAATGGGAAAGGCGGGCCTACCAAGGTAGACAAGCCTTTTCTTTATAGGCCCTCACCATTGGCCAGTAAGGGAGGGGATGCTAAGAAAAGAAATTTTCTCGGGCAATGATTGGTAGCCTGAAATGGGAACCTCATACTCTTCCTGATAATATAGCTTACCAATAGCTAAGGGATGAGTTAGCCAAATTGAGGAAGATGGAGGCTCGGAATGCTCAGCCATAAGCTCGCCTGCTGTTTAGGGTCACTTATCCGAAACCTTATCCTGAGCATGTTGATGAGCATAACCCTTTTCCAGTCAACTTCAAGATGTCCACATTCCCAACATTCAGCGAAGAAGATGGCAATGTGTCTTTCAAAGATCACATTTTCAAGTTCTCTAATCATTGTGTAGCATTTGAAGACAATCTCAACTACAAGTTAAGATTGTTTGGGAACTCCTTGGTAGGCTTAGCATCTCAATGGTATTCTTTGTTACCCCCTAATTCCATTGCCAAGTGGGGGCAAATGAAGATGGCCTTCCATTAGCAGTTGTACAGGGTCAAGCCCGAAATTTCTATTAATGACCTTGTGGAGGTGAAGCAGTGCGAGCATGAGTCTACGGAAGACTTCATGATAAGGTTCAAGAGAACGAGGATGAGGTACTAGTTCCTTATAAATCATGCACATCTCATATCTATAGCTCATAAGGCATTGAGATTGCCTTTGAGGAAGAAGTTTTATGACATGTAGTTCAATAAGTTGCAGGAGTTAGTAATTGCGGCCACCAAGTATGAGAAGATGTTACTAGAGGAACAACAAGCAAAGACTTATTTAAAGTGCCTCCCTTCTACAAAAGCAAAGCTGCCATTCACCAAGTGGGGTTTGAAGGAGAGCCAGAAGAGAATAATGGCCATGAAGGAGAGAGAATAGATGTGTACGCAGCGGAGATGACTACCCCTTCAAACCATTGACTATAAAGGGGTTTGTACAGCCAGTTAAAGACCAGAAAGTGGTCACGAAAGATGGAGGATTTGTCCCCATGAAACCTTCCAAGTACCAGAGTTAATCCTTTAACTTAACTAATTCTACAGAGATCTATAAGGAGCTGGTTTGGGCAAGAGTAATCATGCCCGACAGTACTAAAAAGCTACCCAAGCCCGAAGAGCTAAAAGGAAAGAAATATTGCAACTTGCATTACACTTTCAATCACTTTATAACCAACTGCGTCCAGTTCAGGGACTGGATACAAGACCTTATAATAAAGGAAAAGTTGTTGCTGGAGAAACCGCAGGCCAACATGATGATTAACACTGACCCCTTCCCTGAAGTCCCAATAAACATGATCAACCTAACGTGGGTTGAGAAGGGGAAAGGAAAAGCTACATGGGAGATAAAGGCAGAAAGAAGGCAAGCTGATATGCCAACTAAAAGGCCTATCAAGTTGGCCGAGAAGCCTAAAGTAGCCATAATCAAAAGAGTGGTGTTATGTAGTAAATGCCAATGTGAGTGTGAGTAGCAGGACCCGTTATTGATCAGGAGTTGATCAAAAGAAGAGAAAAAAAAATGAAGCCCACAAAAATGTCATGCGGGCAGTGGAAAGAGAAACCTCAAGGAATGTTTTCCAACGGTTGGGAAGAGATTCTCAACCAAAGGGCTTGTCAGAAGTGTTTAGAAATTATGAAGCTTCTGAAGAAGTAGGGGACAGAGAAGCCAAGGCGCCAAGATGGATGGATGTGAAGCCACCCCAACCAAGTTATAATGATGGAGATGTCAGAGTAAAGGGAAGAACTGTGAATCCAGTTGCAAAGGAGAATCCTGCCCGACTCGGGTGGAAATGGTATGTGGTAGGAAAAAATGGGAAGCTCATTAAGGAAATGGGAGCCTCCATGATTAGGAGAGTTTATAGGTAACATAAAGCCCACATGAACTCATTGAAAGTCCCCGCTGCCTCAAAGACCTCAGAGAATGTAAAGTTTGAGAGGGTGCCCGATGGGGGAAGAAATCAACTCTATTGAAGGACCAAGAAGGAGGTGGAGAAGGCTAATAGCAAGATCGAAGGGGAAAGAGAACATATGCCGCAAAACCCCAATCCTGGGAAATACATAATCTTAAAAAGAGCTAAAGAGGATATGATGATGATGCCAACCCCATGATGGAGCCCAAAACCAATATGCTTTGGAACCATCTCACCTGAGAGGGGGTTGCCCACATCATTGTTGGTGGATACTCTCTACGAGGTTCCAGAACAAATGACAAACTTTGGCATAACCCAGGAAGAAAGGGTGCCCGAGCTGATGCTGCCAGAAGAAGCGCATGCCTAGTTGGATGAGTTCATGAACCATACTGGGGGCAAAAGTGACTTATCTAGACTGAGCAACTTCCATGTAAACATGACATATGTTTTATTTGCCATGTTTTGTGCTGAGCATGATCAACCTGCCACAATGAAAGGTGACTACTTAGCAACAGGACCTATGATGGCATATGTTAGTGTTGAAGAGGCCGGAAAAAAAGAAGCAAGCAAATGGATTTGCCCGAATCTATAAAAAGAGAGCCTAAGAGGGTATACACAGACATAATGGTCTTCAGTCACTTGAATTTGGCCATGGCCAACCATCTCAAACCCATATATGTGACTGCTCATCTAGAGGGAGTACCCTTCAAGAAGGTTTTGATTAATGGTTGAGCAGCGGTCAATGTGTTGCCATACAAGCAGATGAAGAGAGTGTGCGGAAGTGAGAAGGATCTCATCCCCACAAATCTTACAGTTTCTAGTTTCTCAGGAGCTATCACTAAGACCCATGGGATACTACCATTAGAAGTTGATTTTGGTTCTAAACAAATCATGTTGGCCTTCTTTGTTGTAGACAGTACTTCCACTTATGGAACTTTATTAGGTAGAGATTAGATTCATCAAAGCCTCCCTGTGCCATAGACCTTACACCAATAAATGGCTATCTATCATGAAGAGGGGGAAGCAAGACCTGGATTTTGGGAGATGGTAGAGGCCGAGTCACGATCATTCCTTCCCACTGCCAATGTGGTAGCAGTTTGATGTGTTATAAACTAACACTCAAATTAAACCATCTTATTGACAATTGTAGTAAAGATGTAAGTAGGGATCGTTCTAGGCCGGGGATTAGGAGGGATTGCTAATCTACTTAAAATGACTCAAAAACACAAAACGAGGCTTGAAAACACTTAACTAGACTCAAAGAACTTGAAACAAACTAAAGAGACTCAAAACAGCATAAAATAATCAAATAGACTCAAACTAGACACTAAAGGGTGATTTGGACGAAAATTAATTTTAACTTGACTCAAAACACTTAAAAACACAACAAAGTAAATGGGATTGTGTTTTTGACGAATTTAAAGTAAAGACAAGTAGATTAAAGACTTAAACAAGTTTGGCATGAAATTGGGGGAAATTATGGGTGATTGACTAGCTAGAGGGTTCTTCTCCACACATAACACACTTGCATACAAATCGATTTCCAATTGCTTTTCCAATAAACCATGAACCTCAACACCCCAGATTAATCGTGAACAACACTAATTAACCCTCTGATTTTCCTTAAGTCATTGAATTGGATGGATAACGCATCGACAACCAAATCATTCTTTAATAGTTCCCTACATGAACAACATAATAGAGATACAATCAAAGATCATTAAGCTTGGTGAAAATCATAAGCATTGACAAGGCATTTGTAACTATGAACAGTATGATACTCCTGCCAGGAATTTACTTAACATGATTGTGACTAGCAACCTCCACTATTTATGAATATAAGTTCATAACAATTAGGTGAAACTCCCTTATATTCTATCATCAAATTCATGCATGCAAACTAAGTATGCAACCTTAATCAACAAACAAGAATAAGTTCTGAATCAAACAATTAAGTAAATTGCATTCACGATTTATGAAATCACAACTGGAAGTAATCAATTCATATTGCAAATAGCTTCATGGCTTTGAATTCTCCTCTAACTAAAATGAGTTTAGCTCCTTATGTTCACAATTAAACAAGGAAAACTTAAATTAAAGGCAAGGCATTAATTAATTAATTTTTGGGAAAGATTTGTTCTCCAAATCCTCAAGGAAAAAGGGTAAATAAATGTCAAAATCCAAGAGGAAAAGGGTAACAAGGGTGCGGCAAGGAAAAGAAAAGGGGAAAGGTGTTTGCCTTGCACGGCAAGGGAAAGGGAAAGGGAAAGGTGGTGCGGCAAGGAAAGGAGATAGGACTAGGTCTTCTAGAATTATTATTTAAGTGTCCTAAAATAATTAGGGATCCTCTTTTGCAACTGAAACCTAGATGGTGAAGGATTAGGAAAGGGAAAGGACAAAATAAGGTAACTTTGGCTAACATTCCTTCTTTCTTTGCTTAGATCCATATCTTCTTTGTCTTGAATTAATTCTTCCATCTCTTTAGCATATTCTTAGCCCTTCTTGAACTTCAATTTCGTCCATCCACCTTGCTCCATGCATGTGTTAACCATTCCAAGCCCAAAACTACTCTAAAATGCTCCAAATTGTCTTTTCTTTCCATTTTAGTCAATTGGACCTACAAACACATGAAAATAGCTTAAATCACTATAATAAATAAAAACTAACTAAATAGCTTAAATCACTATAATAAATAAAAACTAACTTACTAAATATAAGGAAATAAGCTAACAAAGTCGCATAAATATGCTCCTATCAAAGACAATTTTTATAAATATAGCATTGGGATTCTTCAGTGTTTAGGAGCTGATGAGAACGGCTGCCCAACTAAGGTGATGGCCCAAAAGCTTTTGGAACAAGGGTTGTTCCTTACAAGGGAAGAAGAATGGGACCGACCCATATTATGCCAACTCCCCAACACCAGTGATGTTAGAACAAAGAAAGAAGGACCTGGTAGTTGCAATCAGGTCCTTAATCAAAAGACTGTTGGTGTATGAAAGAGAGAGAAAGCAAGAAAGGGAGAGCTAGGTCGAAGAGCACCAGGAGGAAGCCTCAAGTAGTCAGAGTGAAGAGGAGTTTTTTGGAAAGGAGTTGGAAGCGGCCATACAAATGGCTGAATGTATATATGACCTGGATAGACCAGAAGACTTGCCCGAGAATCCAGAGTTAGTTGAATTCTTATGCGCAGAACCTGACAAGCCACCACCAGAAGCACAAGACCCCTTGGAAACCATTGATTTAGGAACTAAGGAAGATCCAAGGCCTATCCAGATCAGTGGCTTATTAGAAACAAGATCGGGCAAATTTGGAGATTAAACTAATATAAGAAGGGTGGAGATAGACTTCTACTGTTAAAAGTTCAGAAAAATGGAATTAAACTAGAAGAATAATTCATTTCATGAAGGGATTACAGAAATCTTAGTATAAAAAATTTACATTTTCAGCCAGAGCAATTATTCTAGAGAAATAAGTTTGCATGATACTGAAAATTCGGCCTGGTTATCCTAAATACATGTTGCTATTCACAAATTGGTCCTTGGAATCATCAACATCTTGAGAAATCTTCTCTATTTCTTCAACTTTTTGGGAAAGACTGTTGGTAAGGGTCACTTTCTCGACTCTGAGTAAAGACAACTGCTCTTCCAAACACTGGATTTCAGAATCGACCACTACAATCCTTTCTTCCGTCACTGACCCTTCTTCCACCAACTGTTGAAGAGTGGCTGTATTCTTCACATATTTTTCCTGAAAACACTTCACTCTATTTGATGCCGCTCTGTCTTATGATGCTGAAAATCAGAAAAGACTCATATTGAGCCTCGAATAGCAACTGAGCTTTGTAGAGCTTAATAAGGGCCTTCTCTACGTTATAGAGAATGTCAAGGCCCAAAGAAGCTGTGAAGTCCCTTTTCATCCAATCCTTGAAGATTTGAAGAGCATTTTGAAGAAGAGGAGACTCAGAAGATGTTGAAGGTGACTGCAATTTAGTTTTTATTTGCCCGAACTTCTTTACCAGTTCAGGTAAGGATGATGTTGATGAAGCTGAGGGCGCGTCTTTCACACCTTCAGTCGTGGTAGTAGGAGTAGTCTCAGTTAGAAGGGTAGAAAAGATTGCAGGAGCAGGAATAAAAGCAGTTGTTGCAGTAGTCTTGGCTTGCCTTTTTCACAGGCTTAGGGACGGAGATCCCTGTGATCCTAGGAACCAAATGAGGACGAGGAATATCTCTCTTATGCACTTTGTACGGTGGAGATTTGCCCGAGCCTTCTCCAGAACCTTGTTACAGCTAAGGCAGACATGTTTAAAAAGTTCACAAGTTAAGGGAGGACAAGGTATGAAAAGTCGATATACTTGAATTAAGCCCGAAACCTTGAAAGGAAATGGAGGAGGAGTTACTTCCTTTGATTGTTGGGGGAGATTATCATTGGTTACTAACGAAGGAGAGACAATACCCAAACTCTTAGCAGTCAGACGAAAAGGTGAAGCCCAGTCATGAGTCACAACCACGATTCTGCCCGATGGTCTTAGCCCAAAGACTTGCACTATATCTAGGATGGTTGGAGACATGGGGCCCATCTTGAAATCAAATGTGTTGGTGCCTAAGTTCCAAAAGACGAGAGCGGTGGTCAGTAGCTCAGGCTTAGCAACCATGGTGGTATTTGAGAGCATTATCAGTTCATGGATGTCATTGTTCATCCATTTCCTTTCGAAGATAGGCTCGAGCTCATTTATCCACTTAACCCAGGCAACATCATTCATCAGAGAAAAGCTGCGGCGGTGGTTTGACCACTTAGAAAAGGAAATGCCCGACTCAGCCATAAATGGGTTTGGAGTAAACCAATCGGCTTTAGGCATATTGGTCTCTACTGCAATTGGAATTTGAGAAGTCCATGCAGGTCCTAGTGAGTGTACTCCCCCATCTTCAAAGAAAAGTTCAGAATGCAAGCCTGTTCGAGGGCGATGAAGGTTGTTCAGCAAACGACGCAGAGTGGTAATACCTTCACTAGATTCATAAGAAGATCAAGGTTGAGTGGTTGGTCGAGATTGGGTGGTTTTTGGGGCCATTGATTGAGTTTGAAAAGAAAAGGGATAAGAAAAATTTAAGTCAAAAGGAAGGAAGAGGCCGAAAACAAGAAGGGTTCTTAGGTTCTTAGGAATTCTGGGAATTATGGGAAGTTTCGAGAAATTGAGGTTTGAAATGACTTAAGGTATTTTACCAAGGGATTAAAAAGGGATTATGTAATAAGCAGTTGATTAATAATAGAGATCGTGGGTTAGTGTAGGGGTCCAGTTCACAAATGGTTGCATTAAAAGGGCATAAGTTGTTAGTAAATGTGTGCGACGATGGCGGCTGTTTAATCATTATTTATGCCTTGCGTTGCAAGCTCAACAACGATTGAAGAGGGCACTGTTTGGGTTAATATTTAGACTTCGGACTTAAAGGAAAGAAAGCCCAAAAGAAGTAAAGAAATGAGACTTGCCCGAGGTCCAGCGCCAACGTAATCCATCCATCTCAAAGACAATATGACGGCCCCTCATTAATGCAAAGGTTAGGCATTTACAAGGGAAGTGACAACCGATGGAAATCAACCTACTCTCAGTATAAAATCACTTTCTAAATGGCAATACATGTGATGACTCACTGAAGTGCTTTCGAGCAAAGCATGCAACAACCAAGATCATTGCCTATAAAAGGGAAAACAGGGCCCAGAGATAAGGACACTCAACCAATCAAACAAACAAACATACAAACTCTTCTCTCAAGCTAGATTTGCATCTAAAAGCTATAATCAACCTAGATCTCAATCATTTTCAGGATGATTCCCTACAAAAAGCCATCTTTTGTCTAGTTTAAAGCTCTGCTATCACCCCTAGTGACGTAGTATCGATTCTCTCGTGTAAACTTGTTTACCATCCATATATTCCAAACACACAACCCTTTGTAATCACAAAGAGAAGAGACTGCAAGCCGTTCAACCTTGCCCGACACGGTGAAATCTTGCCCGACTCTCTTTGTTTTGTCTTTCCATTAGTAGATCTGGTATTATGATGTATTCCACAGTATATATTCAAGTTATTTCCAGTCTTTTAGTGATCAGAAGCTCCATTGGTCCTCAGCTTTGGTTCACTTAATGGTTTTACTATCATAAAAGATGAATGGGAATTAGACTGATGGCTTAAGCCAGATCTGAACTTTCACCCTTTAAAGCTGATAAGAGCATATTCATGCGACTTAAATAGCTTGTTCTCATGCATTTACGTTATGTTTCTCTCGTTATTTTAGTCCTTTATGCTTCTTTTGTGTGTTTTCAGGTTCTAAGGGCCTAGGGAGCAAGTAAGTGCATTTTGAGGCCATTTGGAGCATTTTTGGGCATGGATTGGATAGCTTATCCATGGAGCCAAGAGGATGGACGAATTTGAAGGCCTTGTATGCACTTGAAGACACAAAACAATGGCCCTAACCCAATCACATAACACATTATGCCATACAAACCAACCTATTTTAGGCCCATTCTATGTACTTAAACCCTAGCCCTTTAAACTAGTTCATTTATCACTTATCAAACCATTCACTTATCACTCACCACATATCATTCACTTATCACTTAACATATCATTCATTTATTTTACTTCCATACTCCTCTTAATTCCACATGCATTCTCACACATGCACATCATTCACTCACATTTCCACCATTCATTCTTTATTCCTTTCCAAACATCTCACATGCATTTCCACCTTCCTACTTCATCATTTCACCACATTCTCCCTCTTTAACTCACATGCATTCATCATAATTCACAACACAAAACAACTTCATTGCCGTGGGTTCCCATTTCCTTTCCAAACATCTCACATGCATTTCTTCATTATTTCCTAACCCTACATGCATTATTTATTGCATCTTCACATGCATTCACACACACTTTACACATTCAAACCGTAAGCCCCATTCCTATATGCCATTTTCAGATTTCCACCCACTAACCTAGTCATCAACACATGCACTTCCACCTTTCATCCACAATGATTCATGATTCATTCACTTTGCATCCTTTAATTCAATCATATACTTTTCCATCATTAATTAGCCACTTGCATCTTAAACAAACAACCATATGTTCCCTCCACTACTCCTATAAATACCCTTGCATTCATTCATTCAAGAACATCTCATTTTCATACACAACACACCACAAAACACTTCCATCTTCTCCCTAGCCGTGAGTCTCTCCATTTTCTGCACCATTCCCTTCCCTTTCTCCTCCATTTCTTCCATTTCCATAATCCCCCAATCCATTTAACACACCAACAACATCCCTTAGTCCTTGTGCTACAAAGAAGACGAAGAGAAGAGGGCCTAAACGTTCATACAATTCACGTTTGAGTTGTTGGAATGTTTATGCGTTTCTTTGATTTCAATGTTTAAATTCAATTCTCTTTGTTTTGTAATATGAGAAATGGAAGAGAAGAGTGCCTAAACGTTCATACAATTCAAGTTTGAGTTGTTGGAATGTTTAGGTGTTTCTTTGATTTCAAAGTTATGAGGAACTAAACCCTTTTTGGCTAGGGGTGATTTCAATACCATGTTTATTTATGTGATATGAATTGATGAATTCCGGTTATGAACTCTTGATTCGTGAATGCAATTGGCTTAACTATTTGATGATTAACTTATTTGTGTTTGTTGATTGAGGGTCGACACTTAATTAGCATGCATGAATATGTGACTAAAGTTTAAGAAGGTTTCACATAATCGTTACTATCTTATACTTGAAAGTAGTGAAGGTCGCTTGTCACGATCGCGTTAAGTTTAATTCTTAGCATGAGTAACATGATGTCATAGTTGCAAATGCTTTGTCAATGCTTATGGTTTTCATTATTCTTAATGATCTTCGATTGTATCTCTATTATGATGACATGTAGGGAACTTTTGAGAATGTTTTGGGTTGTCGAATGATGCCATCCAATCCAATAATATAAGGAAAATCTGAGGGTTAACTAGTGATGTCACGGTTAATTTGGGGCATTGTCGTTCATAATTCAATGAAGGAATAACTGGAAATTGATTCATATGCATAAATATCATGTGTAGAGAAAGAACCCTTAGCTAGCTTCCCATCCATTCATTTCCGTCAAATCCATATTTACAATTTGTTTTGTTTCCAAGTATTCATTTTAGTTTAAATTCGTCCAAATCCAATTCCCCCCTATTTCGTTGAAATCTTAGTCTTAATCTTCCTTATTTTTAGTTTTGCTTTCTTCGAGCATTAAATAGTGTTTTATATTGTGTTTTTATGTTTTTAAGTCAATTTAGAAGGTTTTAGCAAGCCCTCCTAATCCCCGGTCTAGAACGATCCCTCACTTATCCATTCTACTACAATTGTCAAACGAGGGTTTAATTTGAGTGTCAAGTAAATCACGCATCAAATTTTGGCGCCGTTGCCGGGGATTAGCAACTTTGCTAATCCTTTGTCTTTATTTTTATATTATTTTTTTTGTTTTTCGTGCATTCTTATTTCAGATTCTTAGTTTGTTTGTTTCCTTGTTTTTTTAGGTACTGTGTATGACTCGTAGCTCTCGGCCTATTATAGAGAACATCTCCGACTTTGACGGTGATTTTGAGCGCACTTTGAGGAGAACGAGAAGTCAACAAGAGCCACCACAACCTCCACCACAACCTGGGCTTGAAGAAGACGAAGTAGGTGTAGAAGAAAAGCCCACGGATCAGATTTTTGAAGAAGAACAAGCCATGGCAGCAGATAATAGAACCATCAAGGAGCTTTCGGCCTCGGGTTTGGATAATGCATTGCCTCTTTGTATCCAATACCCCACGGCTGCAGAGGGGAAGACTGAGGAATTTGAACTCAAATCCAGTTTGTTACACCATATTCCGAAGTTCCATGGCTTGTCTATGGAAGACCCCAACAAACACTTGAAGGAGTTCGAGGTGGTTTGTTCGAGCATGACCCCCGTCAATGTGGATGGGAGTATATTGAAGATGAAGGCCTTTCCATTTTCACTTATGGACAAGGCCAAAGATTGGCTCTACGAACTAGCCCCGGGAACTGTGACTTCGTGGGAGAGTATGAAGCGTGCTTTCTTGGAGAAATTCTTCCCTACTTCGAGAGTGATTCTCCTACGGAAGAAAATTAGTGGTATTCAACAGAATCATGGTGAGACATTCCCGGCTTATTATGAGCGCTTCAAGGGCCTTGTAGCTTCATGTCCTCAACATCAAATGAAGGAGGAACTTCTCCTTCAATATTTCTATGAGGGCCTCCTTCCTATCGAACGTCAAATGCTTGATGCATCAGCGGGAGGAGCATTGGTGGACAAAACACCAAGGGATGCCAAGATTCTCATAGCCAACCGAGCGCTCAACGCTCAACAATATGAAGGAGTGGGCCAAAGGGAAGCCCCACGGCAACAAAGTGTAAATGAGGTGAGTGCTATTTCTGAAATTCAATCACAACTTGCTAATCTTAATTCTCTTGTTTCTCAGGTTGTGATTGGTCCAAAAGCACAAGAACACCAAGTTTGTGGCGTGTGCTCAATTCAAGGGCATCCATCCGACAAGTGCCCTCAACTAATCGAGAATGGTGGGTGGGAATCTGCCAATGCAATTGGTTTCCAAGGACAAAATCAAAACAACCCATACTCGAACACTTACAATGCCGGATGGAGGGACCATCCAAACTTCAAATGGAGGGAGCCACAACAAGCTGCCCAACAAGGAGGATTTAGGCCAAACCCCCCTGGTTTTTATTCCAAGCCGTATGCACCCCAACAACCCCAACAACCTTCGACATCATCTCATTCAGGTACGTCCTTGGAAAGTGATCAAGCTATGCAATTACTAACCTCTATTTCGCAGGGGTTGCAAAATCAAAACAACCGAATAGCAAATAACGAGAAGGAGATGACGGATATGAAGAAACAAATAGGGCAGATTTCTGAGTTCCTTGGACAGATTAGAGAGCAAGGAAAGCTTCCTAGCTCAACCACAGTCAATCCAAAGGGAGGATTCGAATTCGCCAAGGCCATCACCCTAAGGGGTGGAAAAGAAGTTGGGACCGAGCCAAACAATCCCAAATCTGCCCAGAAAGTAGATGAAGAGACGACACAACCTGAGGCAGATCACCCTAACTCGGCCAAATCAGGTAATTTAAGTTCAAATTCATGTAATTCACGTCCTAATCTGCCCAATGTACCTTTTCCTCGCAGGTTCATGCAAGAAAAAAAGGAAGAAAGCGAGAAGGACATTCTTGAAACGTTCCGGAAGGTGCAAGTGAACATACCGCTTCTCGATGCAATCAAACAGGTTCCAAAGTATGCTAAATTCCTCAAGGACCTATGCAATACAAAGAGAAGAAGGGCAAACAAAGAGGTAGTGAAGGTAAGCGAGAATGTGTCCGCTGTTTTGCAACGTAAACTGCCTACCAAGTGCAAAGACCCCGGTAGTTTCACGATTCCTTGTGTGATTGGACATAATCGTTTTGAACATGCCATGCTTGATTTAGGTGCATCCATAAATGTCATGCCTTATTCTATTTATGCATCTATGAATTTGGGTGAATTAAAACAAGATGGTGTAATTATACAATTGGCCGATCGTTCTAACGCGTATCCAAAAGGAGTTTTGGAAGATGTGCTTGTGCAGGTGAACCATTTAATTTTTCCGGCTGATTTCTACGTCCTAGACATGGAGGATTCAGCCCATTCTACATCTTTGCCGATTCTCCTTGGTAGGCCATTCATGAAGACGGCCCGAACGAAGATTGATGTATACAAAGGCACCTTGACAATGGAATTCGATGGGGAAGTGATTGATTTTAATATTTCTGAAACTATGAGATATCCCGTTGATGACCATTCTTGTTTTTCCATTGATGTTATCGATTCTTTGGCGCAGGTATACCTTGAAGAATTGAACGAGGACGCCCTGGAAACAACCATCACTAAGGCCATAGAGTGCAAAAATGAAGGATTTTGGCCAATGCAAGGCCACGGCAAGGAGGAGGAATTCTTTGCAATGGGTTCTAGTGAAGAAATAATTGAGGTTGTGGCAGCCCTTGAGTCATTGCCACAACAATATGGTAAGGTTCCACTCTCACTTTCAAATTCAGTTTCCACTAAGATGCTACCTTCTGTTGTTCAGGCACCATCGCTTGAACTTAAGCCGTTGCCGGACCATTTGAAGTATGTGTTTTTGGGAGAAGGCGAAACATTGCCCGTCATCATTTCATCAAGTCTCACGGCAATGGAGGAGGAGAAGCTTGTGAGGGTGCTGCGAGAGCACAAAACGGCCATAGGGTGGACTTTGGCCGACATTAAAGGAATAAGCCCTACCACATGCATGCACCGTATACTTCTTGAGGAGGGGGCTAAACCAACTCGAGAGGCTCAACGTCGTCTCAACCCTCCGATGATGGAAGTGGTGAAGAAAGAAATAATCAAGCTTTTGGATTGCGGAGTGATCTACCCTATCTCCGATAGCCGTTGGGTCTCTCCAGTTCAAGTCGTTCCCAAGAAGTCCGGAGTAACTGTTATCAAGAATGATGAGAATGAGCTCGTGCCTACACGCATTCAGACTGGATGGCGAGTATGTATCGATTACCGGAAGCTAAATGCCATGACTAGGAAAGATCACTTTCCTTTGCCATTCATCGACCAGATGCTCGAAAGGTTAGCCGGTCATGCTTTTTACTGTTTTCTTGATGGATACTCTGGATATAACCAAATTGTGATAGCCCCGGATGATCAAGAGAAGACCACATTCACATGTCCCTTTGGAACATTTGCTTATCGTCGCATGCCATTTGGCTTATGCAACGCACCGGCCACTTTCCAAAGGTGTATGGTAAGTATATTTTCCGATTTTGTTGAAAAGATCATTGAGGTTTTCATGGATGATTTCAGTGTATTTGGGAGTTCATTTGATAATTGCTTGGATAATCTGACCTTAATTTTGAAACGATGTGTTGAAACTAACCTTGTCTTGAATTGGGAGAAATGTCATTTTATGGTGAAACAAGGTATAGTTTTAGGACATATTGTTTCAGAAAAAGGAATTGAAGTAGATAAATCGAAAATAGACCTTGTACGTCACTTACCCTCTCCTACTTCGGTTAGAGAGGTACGTTCGTTTCTTGGCCATGCAGGGTTCTATAGACGTTTTATCAAGGACTTCTCCAAGATGTCCAACCCTCTTTGCCGATTGCTTCAAAAAGATGTGCCATTCAAGTTTGATGAAGAGTGTAATTCGGCATTTAACCAACTCAAGGAGAAGCTAGTCTCGGCCCCCATTATTGTACCTCCAGATTGGAGCCTTCCG
Organism: Pyrus communis; assembly: GCF_963583255.1. Lineage (NCBI taxonomy): Eukaryota > Viridiplantae > Streptophyta > Magnoliopsida > Rosales > Rosaceae > Pyrus > Pyrus communis. The sequence continues at coordinate 22,191,599 of NC_084809.1, read as the reverse complement.
TTCGAGCTCATGTGCGATGCATCCGACTATGCATTAGGAGCTGTTCTAGGACAAAGAAGAGACAAGCGGCCGCATGTCATATACTATGCCTCTCGGACTCTCAATGATGCCCAATTGAACTACTCCACGACGGAAAAAGAACTTCTAGCTGTGGTTTTTGCTTTAGATAAATTCCGTTCATATTTAATTGGTACTAAAGTAATCGTTTATTCTGATCATGCAGCTTTGAAGTACTTGCTCACGAAAAAGGAAGCAAAGCCGAGGCTTATCCGTTGGATTCTTCTTCTTCAAGAATTTGATATTGAAATCCGGGATAAGAAAGGAAGCGAGAATGTAGTGGCTGACCATTTAAGCCGAATGATCCACGAGGAGCATGAACATGCCGTACCTATCCCTGAAACTTTTCCCGATGAGCAGCTGCTTTCCATTGAGGTAAGTGAACCATGGTATGCAGATTTAGTGAATTACTTGGTGGCTAAACAAATTCCAAATGAACTAAACAAGCACCAACGTGATAAGCTTAAAAATGATGCACGTTTCTATGTTTGGGATGACCCTTATTTGTGGAAGTATTGCTCAGATCAAATTATACGTAGATGTGTGCATGATTCTGAATTTCACTCAATTCTAAGCTTTTGTCACACATATGCATGTGGTGGTCATTTTGGCACACAACGCACTGCCCTCAAGGTTTTAGAGTGTGGTTTTTATTGGCCGACTATATTTAGGGATGCTAGAACCTTTTGTATGTCTTGTGATCGTTGCCAACGAATGGGTAACATAGGTACCAAGGACCAAATGCCGCAAACCCCTGTCTTTAATGTTGAAATTTTTGATGTTTGGGGCATTGATTTCATGGGCCCTTTCCCTCCATCTTATGGTTTCATTTATATCTTTCTAGCCGTTGATTATGTTTCTAAATGGGTGGAAGCAAAAGCCACCCGTACTAACGATTCTAAGGTGGTTGCAGATTTCGTGAAAACTAACATTTTTGCTAGGTTTGGAATGCCGAGAGTAATCATAAGTGATGGAGGGTCTCACTTTTGCAATCGGACCATTGAGGCGTTGCTAAGAAAGTACCATGTCAACTATAAGGTCTCCACACCTTACCATCCTCAAACAAATGGCCAAGCCGAGGTGTCTAACCGAGAAATCAAACAAATTTTGGAGAAGACCGTTGGACCAACAAGGAGGGATTGGAGCTTACGTTTAGATGATGCACTGTGAGCATATCGTATGGCGTACAAAACACCCATTGGGATGTCACCTTTTCGGCTCGTCTATGGTAAGCCATGTCATTTGCCCGTAGAGTTAGAGCACAAGGCACATTGGGCCGTGAAGACTTTCAACATGGACATAGATGCAGCGGGAGTTCATAGGAAGCTCCAATTGAATGAACTTGAGGAGATTCGGAATGAAGCCTATGAGAATGCCCGGATGTACAAAGCCAAGACCAAAGCATTCCATGATAAAATGATTCGAACCAAGACCTTCACAGTTGGGCAGAAAGTGTTACTTTTCAACTCTCACCTACGTTTGTTTCCTGGTAAGTTGCGTTCTAAATGGATTGGCCCGTTTGTTGTTACTAACGTTTTACCTTATGGTGCAGTCCACATAAAAAGCTTAAGGAATGGCGTAGAATTCAAAGTGAACGGGCATCGGTTGAAGCCATATTACGAGCATGGTGTGGGGCAAGTGGTGGAAGACATTCCTTTCCATTCCGTGGGCTCAAATGAAGATTAAAAGAGGGTACTCGTCCGGCTGAAGGACGTAAAAGAAAGCGCTTCGTGGGAGGCAACCCATGCATCCGAATAGAGAAGAACTTGGAAACCCCTTTAAGAGACTTATTTTTATTCCTCTCTTTTTCTTTACTGCCTTTACTTTGCTTTCTTTCTCGTATTTGTTTATTTGCTTGCTCTATTGTGACTTTCTGCTTAAAACATTGAGGACAAAGTTTGATTTAAGTGTGGGGGGGTAAACAATTTGTATTTGCATGAATTTCGTGAGATTTATTCACCTATCACTTAGAATGTTGTTTCTTGCTGTTTTAAGCGTTTTTAGAGTGTTTTAGTGTGTTTTATAGTGTCTTGGTATAAAACTCCGAAAATTTGATAAAAATTTAAAAAAAAAAAAAAAAAAAAAAAATTTCTTTTCTTTGTTGCTATTTCGTTTCTGCCTTGTTAGGTTGTTTAGTTGTTATTGTTTGTTTGTTTATTAATTGTGTGAGTCTATGATTGTAACATTGAGAAAATGTTTGATTTATTGATAGGCACTGCTAAACAAAGAAAGATGGTGCTTCATAAAGGTTGTTTGCTTGAGGCCCCACTACGTGGTTTTACTCTTGAAGCGGAAGGCGTAGGAACAGAAGGCATCGGAGCGGAAGGCGTAGGAACAGAAGGCATCGGAGCAGAAGGCATCGAAGATAGAGCATTCCAGGACTCAATACTTGGCCAAGCGCTGGATGAGCCAGGAAAAAGGTGCCTCTGGAGGAAAGACGAGAACCTTTGACGGTCACTGTGAATCCGACCTTCAGACTCTTGCAGCTCATCAAGCTTCCTCTTCATGCCCGTCGAATAGTTGTTTGCAAGCACGTGCAAACTTCTATTCTCATACTTCAGCTGCTGGATCTCCTGCTTGAGACTTTCCACCTCTGCCATCAATGATTCCACCTGACGGGAGCAGGCAAGCAGGCGTTGGCCCATGTTGGACACAGAACTCGCACACTGAACACTAAGTGCGAGGGACTCTTGAACGGCCAACTCATCGGACCGTCCTGACAGCAGCCTACTATCTTTCGGAGTGAGGAGGTTCCTAGCTACTATTGTAGCTGTTGTGGCGTCCTGCATCACAGAGTCTTCACCTGTGAGAGGACCGTTAGAAGAAAAGAAAGAAGGGCGCCATACATTACCTTGACGTGGCGCGGCCGCATCACTGCTAAGGCTCAATTCCAAGCTAAGGTTCGATGAGTTTGCCATTTTTCAAAAGTGTTCAAAGAGAAGGGATGGAGTTAAATTTCAAAGGGCCGGAGTCGATTTTCAAGAATGGGAAATCTTCAGAGTGTGTTTGTTGTGGTGATCGATAGCTCAATAAAAAAGCCAAGGCGACGCGTCCACCAATTCAAAAAGCCAGATTTTCCGGCGTAATTTAGGCGACGCGTTCTCGGCTTTTCAGAAGACGCGTCAACTTTGTCAAAAGATTTCTTCTTTTCAGACAACACGTGGAGACCATCATCACAACTACACATCTTTAGCCGACAAGCGCAAAGTTCGGCGACGCTTTCTCGGCTTTTCAGAAGACGCGTCAACTTTGTCAAAAGATTTCTTCTTTTCAGACAACACGTGGAGACCATCATCACAACTACACATCTTTAGCCGACAAGCGCAAAGTTCGGCGACGCTTTCTCGGCTTTTCAGAAGACGCGTGCAGCTTTGTCAAAAGGAGCCGCATCTGCACTACCACGTGTCGTTCAGAAAGCGAAGGGGCGTCGTTCAGAAATCGAAGGGGCGCCTGCTCAGAAATCGAAGAGGCGTGTTCAGAGATCGAAGAGGCGCCATTATTTCAAAAAGCCATATTTGCGGGATCAAAACGTTTGTCGACAAAGGTAAAAAGTACCACCACTTGATATTATCTCTATATATGTCGACCTTCGTCTTTTATGGCAGGGCAAACCTGAAGAAAATGCCCAACTCTCCCTCACCTCTGAGGGCGCACTCCCAGCAAAGCCTTTCGAAATACTAAATTCTTTCTTCTTCCCCAAAGATGATACCAGATGTCTGGAGTACAGATGACCCAGGAGGAAACAGCACAACAAATACATGTGCTGATTCATTCACCGCTTCTTCAAAAGCAAAGGTATCTCATATCATCAAGGTCAAAAGCAAAAGTATCTCATATCATGCTCTTTCCCTGTCTTTTTCTTTGTCCTTGTTCTTACTCGCATGGCAAAGTAAAACAAGCAATCAGCCGGCACTTGGAGTCAGTCTTCCGTTCTGGAGCCAACTGCCTGGAATCTATTCCTGATTGCTTACCTAGCGTTGCTCTCGAGTAGTCATCTTCAACGGTTGATACACTTCCGGAGAAGGGACCACTTCTGCAAAGGGGAGCGAGTAAGGCAAGTGAAAATGATACATTGAAGCATGTGGAGACAAACATAGGCTGAGTTATCCTCCAACCCTTTTCAATACGAATTGGAAAGATTGAACAAAGAAACAGACCAAAAGGGTAAGCTCAGACCTTCGGGGAAGACCAAAAGAATCCTCCAGCCCAGTAGCACAAAGGAAAATCAATGATGGGCGGAAACCAGTTCGAGAGTAAGCCTGTGGAATCATCAAGATCAAGCCTCAATGCAATCAACAAAGAGAAGATGGAATTTACACTCTATAACCAGATTTGCGTCTCTAAACTCTTCTCTTTGTTAATTACATTATGCCATGTTTAGTATGTTTAAGTGTTTTTTGTGTATTTACTTATGCTTTGTGTGAATCTATGCTTAAAACATTGAGGACAATGTTTGATTTAAGTGTGGGGGGGGGGGGGTAACTAAGTATATTTGATGCAAATTCGTTGGATTTTATCACCTATCACTTCACATGTTGTTTCTCACTGTTTTAAAACTGTTTTAGTGTGTTTTGTCTTAAAAATTCGAAAATCCCATAAAAATTTGAAAAAATTGTTTTGAAAAACCCAAAAAAGAGTTGTTTTAAAGTTGTTTTTGTGTGTGTGTTTGTGTCTTAGGATACCTTCCAACACAATGATAAGGATTTGGTTTGTAATTGCATGACTGTTAAAAAGAGTTATAAACATAGAGAAAAGTTTGATTTACTCTTGGTATATGCTTGGTTATGGTTATAATGTATGACTTCACATGCAATCATAAAAGAAAATTTAGTTTTTGTAACATGCCTGAAGGAAGGAACTCAAACAAATGCTACAACCCTGAGAGACTTGAGCCTATAACGTTCTTTGGAGAGTATAATCTGTGATTTCTTGTTTTCTAAAATCGTTGCATGATCTCATTATTCTTTGCTTGGTTACTGCTTAGAAGGCGTTTCATCATATAGTTCCAAATGCTAGAACTCATGCCCATTTCATTCAAAGCATGTTATTGATTTGCATAACATATATCAAGATGAAGTTGTGTAGTTGCCACCATAGCCAAATAGCCTCGCTTCCCATATTTCGTATATGTTGTAAGTTTTACCCCCGTTGAGCCATGTTAACCCATGTTCTTTGTTAACCCACTTTATCTTCACCTAACCTAGAATATGACCGTCCTTACCCTTGTTCTTAAAAGATAGTGAGCATGACTTAATTGAATTCCTTTTGAGTTACATTATGAAAGAAAATAAGTGTGGGGGAGAGAATGTCTAAGTGTTTTTGTTTTGAGATTCAAAAGAAAAGAAAAAAAAAAAAAAAAAAAAAAAAAAAAAAAAAAAAAAAAAAAGAAAGAGAAAAGAATAAGTGATTGAAGAAAGGTTCCAAAACACCAATTCTGGGCGTAAATTGTCTAAATTCTCCCTTTTTGTTCAAAAGTTGAGTTTTCATTCAAAAGTGAATTCTAAGTTGATTCAAATGCTTGCTCACTATTTCTTTAAGAACCTTTGTTTTCCATATCCCTTCTTTGTTATCCACATACCCCAAGCCCCGTTACAACCCTTGACTTCTATCTTGAGTGTTGTGTATTTCAATTTGTGGAGTTTGAACTTGGTATGAGCTTATGGTGTCACTGGTTCTCGCGTCTAAGTAGTAGCATTCCATTCATGAGATCATATCTAAACTTGATTATTAACTCCAGAATTTGCGTTCTTTGTGATACATATATGTGAGTGTCGTTTTCATGTTTACATCAATCTTCTCACATATGACTAGATTAGGGTGTGTAGTTAGAAAATCTGAGTAAAAATTGAGTGCATATCTTGAAAGAAATTGAGCAAATTCTCTAAGGCATGTTACTACATTCAAAACATGGTTTTAAATGCTTAATTGTGAACTAGTATATGGTGACTATGATTAAGAATGTACTTAAGTGTGAAGATGACTAAAATCTGTGAGAATGATGATTTTTAACATGTCATGTGCATTGGAAATCCCTAAGACGGTTGTTGGAAGGTTTAGGTTGTGTTTTACGTGTTTAGTGTCGTTTTGTTTATTCGTTTTTATTCTGTTTTGCTCGAGGACTAGCAAAAGCTAAGTGTGGGGGTATTTGATAAGAGCATATTCATGCGACTTAAATAGCTTGTTCTCATGCATTTACGTTATGTTTCTCTCGTTATTTTAGTCCTTTATGCTTCTTTTGTGTGTTTTCAGGTTCTAAGGGCCTAGGGAGCAAGTAAGTGCATTTTGAGGCCATTTGGAGCATTTTTGGGCATGGATTGGATAGCTTATCCATGGAGCCAAGAGGATGGACGAATTTGAAGGCCTTGTATGCACTTGAAGACACAAAACAATGGCCCTAACCCAATCACATAACACATTATGCCATACAAACCAACCTATTTTAGGCCCATTCTATGTACTTAAACCCTAGCCCTTTAAACTAGTTCATTTATCACTTATCAAACCATTCACTTATCACTCACCACATATCATTCACTTATCACTTAACATATCATTCATTTATTTCACTTCCATACTCCTCTTAATTCCACATGCATTCTCACACATGCACATCATTCACTCACATTTCCACCATTCATTCTTTATTCCTTTCCAAACATCTCACATGCATTTCCACCTTCCTACTTCATCATTTCACCACATTCTCCCTCTTTAACTCACATGCATTCATCATAATTCACAACACAAAACAACTTCATTGCCGTGGGTTCCCATTTCCTTTCCAAACATCTCACATGCATTTCTTCATTATTTCCTAACCCTACATGCATTATTTATTGCATCTTCACATGCATTCACACACACTTTACACATTCAAACCGTAAGCCCCATTCCTATATGCCATTTTCAGATTTCCACCCACTAACCTAGTCATCAACACATGCACTTCCACCTTTCATCCACAATGATTCATGATTCATTCACTTTGCATCCTTTAATTCAATCATATACTTTTCCATCAGTAATTAGCCACTTGCATCTTAAACAAACAACCATATGTTCCCTCCACTACTCCTATAAATACCCTTGCATTCATTCATTCAAGAACATCTCATTTTCATACACAACACACCACAAAACACTTCCATCTTCTCCCTAGCCGTGAGTCTCTCCATTTTCTGCACCATTCCCTTCCCTTTCTCCTCCATTTCTTCCATTTCCATAATTCCCCAATCCATTTAACACACCAACAACATCCCTTAGTCCTTGTGCTACAAAGAAGACGAAGAGAAGAGGGCCTAAACGTTCATACAATTCACGTTTGAGTTGTTGGAATGTTTATGCGTTTCTTTGATTTCAATGTTTAAATTCAATTCTCTTTGTTTTGTAATATGAGAAATGGAAGAGAAGAGTGCCTAAACGTTCATACAATTCAAGTTTGAGTTGTTGGAATGTTTAGGTGTTTCTTTGATTTCAAAGTTATGAGGAACTAAACCCTTTTTGGCTAGGGGTGATTTCAATACCATGTTTATTTATGTGATATGAATTGATGAATTCCGGTTATGAACTCTTGATTCGTGAATGCAATTGGCTTAACTATTTGATGATTAACTTATTTGTGTTTGTTGATTGAGGGTCGACACTTAATTAGCATGCATGAATATGTGACTAAAGTTTAAGAAGGTTTCACATAATCGTTACTATCTTATACTTGAAAGTAGTGAAGGTCGCTTGTCACGATCGCGTTAAGTTTAATTCTTAGCATGAGTAACATGATGTCATAGTTGCTGATAGGAGCATATTCATGCGACTTAAATGGCTTGTTCTCGTGCATTTACGTTATGTTTCTTTAGTTATTTTAGTACTTTAAGCTATTTTCGTGTGTTTGTAGGCCAAAAGGGCTAAAGGAGCAAAAAGATGCATTTTGGAGACGTTTGGAGCACTTTTGGGCTAAGGATGGAAAGCTTATGCTTGGAGCCAAAGTGTTGGACGAAATTAAAAACCTAATTGAAGACCAAAGTGTTGGAACCTTGTTCCTTTTAGTTTTAGGATATTTAAACCTTTCCTATATCCTTAGTCGTGCATAACATTCCAACATTCCACTCCTTCATTCACCACTTATCATATCATACACTTATCTTATCATCACCACATATCATATATTTATTACTTATCATATCATTCATTCATCTACATATCAATAACCACTTATCTTATCACTCAACATATCATACACTTATCACTTATCACTTCCATTCACTTATCACTTATCACTTATCACTTCCATTCACTTATCACTCACCACATATCATTCATTTATCACTTAACATATCATTCATTTATCACTTAACATATCATACACTTATCATAATCATTCACTTATTCTTTCATCATTCAACCACCAATTCAACACATGCATTCCCTTCACATTCACCCACATGCACTCCCACTCTTTAATCATATGCACTCCCATCATAATTCCACCACCAATTCAGCCACAAAACATTATCATTGCACCACATTCAACCACTCCACATCCCTCACCAAGAAATCATTCAACACACATGCATCCTGAAATTCTTTGCCATGCAATCACATGCATTTCCCTTGACATTTTCAGCCATCACACTTCATCATTACACCACCATTCACTCTTTAACCCACACACACTTCACACAAACAACATTCACATGCATTCACATGCATTTCCAACACAAAACACACTCAAAACCGTGGCCACCTTTGCATTTCAGGATTCCCATTTGCATTTTCAGATTTCCAGCTTTCCCTTTTATTTTCCAGCTTTCATTCTTCATCATTGCAGCCATTCCACATGCAATTCTCCATCATTCCTCCACACAAACACCTTAAACAAATAGCCATATACATCTCCACTCCTCCTATAAATACCCTTGCATTCCCATCATTCAAAACATCTCATTTCATACACAACACACCACAAACACATCCCTTTCTCTCTTAGCCGTGAGTCCCCCCTCCCTACTAATCCAAACACCAACCATCTTTCCATTTCCATCACTCCTCACTCCATTCCACACTTCCATTCCCCCAAACCAACTATCCTTAGACCTTATGCTACAACAACGAGGAAGAGAAGAGGACCTAAACGTTCATACAATTCAAGTTTGAGTTGTTGGAATGTTTAGGTGATTCTTTGATTTCAATGTTTCATTTTAATTCTCTTTGTTTTGTACGTATAAGGAATGGAAGAGAAGAGTGCCTAAACGTTCATACAATTCAAGTTTGAGTTGTTGGAATGTTTAGGTGTTTCTTTGATTTCAATGTTATGAAGAACTAAACCCCCTTTAGTTAGGGGGTGATTCGAAATAAATGTTTATGCTTGCATTTTGATTTGATTACTTCTAATTGCGTTTCATAAGTTGTGGTTCAATTTGTTTAACCGTTTGATTGATAACTTATTTATGTATGTTTATTGAGAGTGTACACTTAATTTTCATGCATGAATATGACGCTAGAATATAAGTGAGTTTCACCTAATAGTTACGAACTTATATTCACAAGTAGTGGAGGTTGCTTATAAACAATCGCGTTAAATGAATTCTTGGCATAAGTTTCATGCGTATTCCATAGTAACGAATGCCTCGTCAACACTTAAAGTTTTCATGATGCTTAATGATTTTTGATTGTATCTTTATTGTGCTTTTCACGTAAAGGACTTTTGGAGAATGTTGTGAATTGCGTTGCGCTAACCCATCCAATTCATTAACTTAAGGAAAACTTGACGGTTAATTTAAGCGGACCTAATTGACCCGGGGCGTTGAGAATTAATGATTTGTTGAAATGCAATTGGAAATCTTTTTATTATGCAAGTGTAACATGTATGGAGATGAACCCCTTAGCTATTCTATCATCCATTCATTCCATTTCATCAATTCCATATTTACATTCTGTTTTAATTTGTTCATTTAATTTAATTTCGTATAAACTTAAATCCCCCTTTACTTTAATGTCAATTTAGTTAGAAATCATTTTAGTTTGTGTTTTTTTTAAAGCATTTTGAGTTGTTGGTTTGTTTTAGTGTTTTAAACTTTATTTTACGTTTTTGAGTCAGTTTCCAAGAGATTTGCATTCCCTCCTAATCCCCGGTCTAGAACGATCCCTCACTTATCCATTCTACTACAATTGTCAAACGAGGGTTTAATTTGAGTGTCAAGTAAATCACGCATCAAATTTTGGCGCCGTTGCCGGGGATTAGAAAATTTGCTAATCCCTTGGATTGTTTGTTTCTGTATTGTCTTTTAGATTTAGTTTTTTTTTATTATTTTGTTTGTTAAGAACAAGATGGCACTTGATAATGCTTCTCTTTTGTCACAACTCATGGAAAGGTCTCAAATGCAAAGAGTTGATATATTGAATCTTCAATCAAGGAATAACATGTTTTCCAATACTTACAATTCGGATTGGAGTGATCATTCAAACTCTATGTGGTGGGAACCTCAAAATGCTCAACAAGGAGGATATTGGCAGCCACCACAACCTCATATTCAATATGCCCAACCAAACTCAAGTTCGTCAATAAATTATAATCAAAAGCTTGATGAATTAATTTGTTTGGTGCAGGGCTTACAAAATCAAGACAATGAGGCTCAACAAGAAGGATATTGGCAGCCGTATGAGGAGTTCTATTCAACGCCTATGCAGCCACCACAACCTGCCCAAAGTAATGTAGGTAATTCAAATGATAATGATACGATTTTTCAATTACTTACTACTCTGGAAAAGCAAATTGGGCAGATAGCGGAGTTCGAAGGACAATTTTGCGACCAAGGCGAACTCCCTAGTTCAACCATTGCAAGTCAGAAGGGAGAATTTGAAACCACCAATGCTTTCATGTTGAGAAGTGACAAGGAGGTTGGAACGGACCCTCAACCATCAAAATCAAATCACAAGGAAGAGGAATACACCCAACCCACGGAAAGGGTGGAAACACCTTTACCGGAGGCACCTATTGCTCCTATGCCATATAATACAGGTATGGTTGTTCCAAATTTCATTATTTTTAACCCCGTTCCAACAAGTATCCCTATTCCTTCCAGATTCATGACTTCCAAGGAAGAAGAAGGTGAAAAAGACATCTTGGAAGCCCTTTGATAGGAGCTTATTCATGCGACTTAAATGGCTTGTTCTCGTGCATTTACGTTATGTTTCTTTAGTTATTTTAGTACTTTAAGCTATTTTCGTGTGTTTGTAGGCCAAAAGGGCTAAAGGAGCAAAAAGATGCATTTTGGAGACGTTTGGAGCACTTTTGGGCTAAGGATGGAAAGCTTATGCTTGGAGCCAAAGTGTTGGACGAAATTGAAAACCTAATTGAAGACCAAAGTGTTGGAACCTTGTTCCCTTTAGTTTTAGGATATTTAAACCTTTCCTATATCCTTAGTCGTGCATAACATTCCAACATTCCACTCCTTCATTCACCACTTATCATATCATACACTTATCTTATCATCACCACATATCATTCATTTATTACTTATCATATCATTCATTCATCTACATATCAATAACCACTTATCATTCATTTATTACTTATCATATCATTCATTCATCTACATATCAATAACCACTTATCTTATCACTCAACATATCATTCATTTATCACTCAACATATCATTCACTTATCACTTATCTTATCATTCACTTACCACTCAACATATCACTCAACATATCATACACTTATCACTCATCACACTTCATCATTACACCACCTTCTCCATCTTTATTCCACATGCATTCATCATAATTCACCCTAGCTACCACCATTCACACACACATGCACTTATTCTTTCATCATTGCACCACCATTCACCATTCACACACACATGCACTTACTCCTTCATCATTACACCACCTTCTCCATCTTTATTCCACATGCATTCAACATAATTCACCCTAGCTACCACCATTCACACACACATGCACTTATTCTTTCATCATTGCACCAACATTCACCATTCACACACACATGCACTTACTCTTTCATCATTGCACCACCATTCACACACACATGCACTTACTCTTTCATCATTGCACCACCAATTCAACACATGCATTCACACACCAACAACCTAGCTCTTTTTCCATCATTATTTCATCCACATGCACTCTCAATCATAACAACCACATTCACTCTTAAACAATCACCCACATATTCCCCCATTCCCCCTATAAAAACCCATGCATTCATACACAAAAATCACATCTCATTTCATACACAACACACCACAAACACTTCCATTCCTTCTCTTTGCCGTGAGTCCCCTTAGAATCCAAAACCATCTTTCCATTTCCATCACTCCTCACTCCATTCCACATTTCCATAATCCCCCAAACCTCACCTTAGACCTTGTGCTACAACAACGAGGAAGAGAAGAGGACCTAAACGTTCATACAATTCAAGTTTGAGTTGTTGGAATGTTTAGGTGATTCTTTGATTTCAATGTTTCATTTTAATTCTCTTTGTTTTGTACGTATAAGGAATGGAAGAGAAGAGTGCCTAAACGTTCATACAATTCAAGTTTGAGTTGTTGGAATGTTTAGGTGTTTCTTTGATTTCAACGTAATGAGGAACTAAAACCCCCTTTAGCTAGGGGGTGATTCGAAATAAATGTTTATGCTTGCATTTTGATTTGATTACTTCTAATTGCGTTTCATAAGTTGTGGTTCAATTTGTTTAACCGTTTGATTGATAACTTATTTATGTATGTTTATTGAGAGTGTACACTTAATTTTCATGCATGAATATGACGCTAGAATATAAGTGAGTTTCACCTAATAGTTACGAACTTATATTCACAAGTAGTGGAGGTTGCTTATAAACAATCGCGTTAAATGAATTCTTGGCATAAGTTTCATGCGTATTCCATAGTAACGAATGCCTCGTCAACACTTAAAGTTTTCATGATGCTTAATGATTTTTGATTGTATCTTTATTGTGCTTTTCACGTAAAGGACTTTTGGAGAATGTTGTGAATTGCGTTGCGCTAACCCATCCAATTCATTAACTTAAGGAAAACTTGACGGTTAATTTAAGCGGACCTAATTGACCCGGGGCGTTGAGAATTAATGATTTGTTGAAATGCAATTGGAAATCTTTTTATTATGCAAGTGTAACATGTATGGAGATGAACCCCTTAGCTATTCTATCATCCATTCATTCCATTTCATCAATTCCATATTTACATTCTGTTTTAATTTGTTCATTTAATTTAATTTCGTATAAACTTAAATCCCCCTTTACTTTAATGTCAATTTAGTTAGAAATCATTTTAGTTTGTGTTTTTTTTAAAGCATTTTGAGTTTTTGGTTTGTCTTAGTGTTTTAAACTTTAATTTTGCATTCTTTGAGTCTAGTTTAGTGTTTTAAACTTTATTTTACATTTTTGAGTCAGTTTCCAAGAGATTTGCATTCCCTCCTAATCCCCGGTCCAGAACGATCCCTACTTATACATATACTACAATTGATAAAAAGAGGGTTTAATTTGTGTGCGTATAAATCTCGCATCAAATTTTGGCGCCGTTGCCGGGGATTAGCAACTTTGCTAATCCCTTGGTTCTTTTCTTTTTTTTTGGTTTAGTTGTTTTCGTTTTAGTTTCTAACTTAGTGTTGTTTTCTTTGTTTGTTGTTACTTTTGATTTTTGATTTAGTTCTCTTTCTTTGATTTTAGGTACGAGAGAAGTAAGATATGGATTTTGCTAGCATTCAAGCTCAATTGTTAAATCTTACTTCTAAATTGTCGCCGTATGCCGAAAGGACCACAATGCAGAGTGTCCCTACATTTGGTGCTTCATATAGGCAAGGATTTCAAGCCAATCAATGTCCACAAAGAGATTGGAGGGATCATTCAAACTCTATATGGTGGGAAGATCAACAAGTTCAACGTGAAGCATATTGGCAACCATATGAGGAGTTCTATTCAACACCTATGCAGCCACCACAACTTCATATGCAATATGCTCAATTAAATTCAAGTTCGCCAGTAGATTATATTCAAATTCTTAATGAAATAAATTCTTTGGCGCAGGGGTCACAAAATCAAGCCAATGAGGCTCAACAAGAAGCATATTGGCAACCATATGAGGAGTTCAATACAACACCTATGCAGCCACCACAACCTCCCCCACAACAATTCCAATCAAGTTCAAGTATGTCCATGGATAATGATAAAAATTTTCAATTACTAACCTCTTTGACGCAGGACGAACAAAATCAAGACAAGAAGTTGGGTAAATTGGACGAGCAATTTGGGCAGATTATGGAGTTCATGAAACAAATTCAAGAGCAAAGTGAACTTTCCAACTCAACTATTGAAAACTCGAAGGAAGATTTTGAAATCCATAATGCTATCACTTTGGGAAGTGCTATGGAGGTTGGAGCTGACCTAAAAATGTCCAAACATAGCCTAGAAGTGGATGAAGAGCTGCTAATTGAGGAGGAGGAAGAAGACATGCACACGGCAAGGGTAGAACAACCCTTGCCGCAGCCCCCTAAGCCCTTTAAACCACCCACCACCAGTAAGGACGTCCCAATTTCATGTTATTTTGATGTTATTCCACCCAATGTCCCTTTTCCTAGCAGGTTTTTGATTCCCAACCAAGAAGAGAGTAAAAATGACATCGTGGAAGCCTTCCCAAAGGTGCAAAATGCTATTCAAATTCTTGGTGCAACACAGCAAGTTTTAGATGGTGTTGAATTCTTCAAAGGACTTTGTACACCAAGAAGAATGATTCAAGAGAAGGTAGTGGCTGGAGAAGATGTAGAAGGCATCAAAGAGGACAAATTTGAAACCACAATTCCCAAGGAAGTTGGATTTTATGACACGGGACAAGTCATAACTTTCGAAGGGGTGTTTATTCTGGAGTTCATTTTGGAGCACACAGGTAAGCCGCCTCCCCGAATTTCAATTTTCTTTTATACTAACATGTGGTTAATGATTCAGGCACCCAAAATGGAATTTAAACTATTACCGGATCATTTCAAGTATCACCGCCCATTCAAAGATAAATTCCATGCCGTTTGATTTTATTTATGTTAATAAAAAAAAAAAAAAAAAAAAAAAAAATTTGAAAGAAAGATACTAAACATGGAGAAAGGTGGAGCTTCACAAAGGTTGTTTACGTGAAGCCCCACTACGAGGCGCAGAAGCGGAAGGCGCAGAAGCGGGAGGCATAGAAGCGGGAGGCATCGGAGCGGAAGCCATCGGAGCGGGAGGCATCGGAGCTAGAGCATTCCAGGCCTCAATACTTGGCCAAGCGCTGGATGACCCAGGAAAAAGGTGCCTCTGGAGATAAGACGCAAGCCTTTGACGGTCACTGTGAATTCGACCCTCAGATTCTTGCAGCTCATCAAGCTTCCTTTTCATCCCCGACGAATAGTTATTTGCAAGCACATGCAAACTTCTATTCTCGTACTTAAGCTGCTGGATCTCTTGCTTAAGTCTTTCCACCTCTGCCATCAACGATTCCACCTGACGAGAGCGGGCAAGCAGGCGTAGGCCCATGTTGGACACAGAGCTCGCACACTGAACACTAAGTGCGAGGGACTCTTGAACGGCCAACTCATCAGACCGTCCTGACAGCAGCCTACTATCTTTTGGTGTGAGAAGGTTTTTAGCTACTATTGTAGCTGTTGTGGCGTCCTGCATCACAGAGTCTTCACCTGAAAGAGGACCGTTAGAAGATAAAAAAGAAGGGCGCCATACATTACCTTGACGCGGCGCGCCCGTATCACTGCTAAGGCTCAATTCCAAGCTAAGGTTCGATGAGTTTGCCATTTTTTTTTTCAAAGGTGTTCAAAGATAGGGGTTGATGGAGTAAATTTTCAAAGGGTCGGAGTCGATTTTCAAGAATGGGAATTCTTCAGAGTGTGTTTGTTGTGGTGATCGATAGCTCTATAAGAAGCCAAGGCGACGCGTCCACCAATTCAAAAAGCCGGAATTTCCGGCGTAATTTAGGCGACGCGTTCTCGGCTTTTCAGAAGACGCGTTCAACTTTGTCAAAAGATTTCTGACAAAGCTGAAAACACGTGGAGGCCATCATCGCAACTACACATCTTTAGCCGACAAGCGCAAAGTTCGGCGACGCTTTCTCTGCTTTTCGGAAGACGCGTGCAGCTTTGTCAAAAGGAGTCGCATCTGCACTACCACGTGTCGTTCAGAAAGCGAAGGGGCGTCGTTCAGAAATCGAAGGGGCGCCTGCTCAGAAATCGAAGAGGCGTATTCAAAGATCGAAGAGGCGCCACTATTTCAAAAAGCCGGAATTGCGGGATCAAAACGTTTGTCGACAAGGGTAAAAAGTACCACCACTTGATATTATCTCTATATATGTCGACCTTCGTCTTTTATGGCAGGGCAAACCTGAAGAAAATGCCCAACTCTCCCTCACCTCTGAGGGCGCACTCCCAGCAAGGCCTTTCAAAATACTCAATTCTTTCTTCTTCCCCAAAGATGATACCAGATGCCTGGAGTACATATGACCCAGGAGGAAACGGCGGATTGAAGCATGTGCTGATTCATCCACCGCTTCTTCAAAGCAAAGGTATCTCATATCATCAAGGTCAAAAGCAAAAGTATCTCATATCATGCTCTTTCCCTGTCTTTTTCTTTGTCCTTGTTCTTACTCGCATGGCAAAGTAAAAGAAGCAATCAGCCGGCACTTGGAGTCAATCTTCCGATCTGGAGCCAACTGCCTGGAATCTATTCCTGATTGCTTACCTAGCGTTGCTCTCGAGTAGTCATCTTCAACGGTTGATACACTTCCGGAGAAGGGACCACTTCTGCAAAGGGGAGCGAGTAAGGCAAGTGAAAACGATACATTGAAGCATGTGGAGACAAACATAGGCTGAGTTATCCTCCAACCCTTTTCAATACGAATTGGAAAGATTGAACAAAGAAACAGACCAAAAGGGTATGCTCAGACCTTCGGGGGAGACCAAAAGAACCATCCTGCTGCCCAGTTCAAGAAGTAGCACAAAGGAAAATCAATGATGGGCGGAAACCAGTTCGAGAGTAAGCCTGTGGAATCATCAAGATCAAGCCTCAATGCAATCAACAAAGAGAAGAGGGAATTTACACTCCATAACCAGATTTGCGTCCCTAAACTCTTCTCTTTGTTAATTACATTCTGCCATGTTTAGTATGTTAGTTGTTGTTTGTGTGTTTACTTATGTTTTGTGTGAATCTATGCTTAAAACATTGAGGACAATGTTTGATTTAAGTGTGGGGGGGTAACTAATGTTGTTAATGCAAATTCGTGGGATTTTATCACCCATAACTTCAAATGTTGTTCCTTGCTGTTTTAAGGTGTTTTTAAGTTGTTTTAGAGTGTTTTAGTATGTTTTGTTTTTATAACTCCGAAAAGCACATAAAAATTTGAAAAATTGTTTTGAAAAGCCTAAAAAGAGTGTTTTGAGTCGTTTTTGTGAGTTTGTGTCTTAGGGTACCTTCCAACACAATGATAAGGATTTGGTTTGTAATTGCATGACTGTTAAAAAGAGTTATGAACATAGAGAAAAGTTTGATTTACTCTTGGTTTATGCTTAGTTATGGTTATAATGTATGACTTCACATGCAATCATAAAAGAAAAATTCGTTTTTGTAACATGCTTGAAGGAAGGAACTCAAACAAACGCTACAACCCTGTGAGACTCGAGACATTACCTTCTTTGGAGAGTTATTTTCTGTGATTCTTTGTTTTCTAAAGTTGTTGAATGATCTCATTATTCCTTGCTTGGTTGCTACTTAGAATGCAATTGTATCATGATAGAACTAAATGCTAGAACTTATATCCGTTTCATTCAAAGCATGACATTGAAATTGCATAACATATATCAAGATGAAGTTGTGTAGTTGCCACCATAGCCAAATAGCGTTACTTCCCATATTTCGTATATGTTGTAAGTTTTACCCCCGTTGAGCCTTGTTTAGCCTTTATTCTTTGTTTACCCACATTATCCTCACCTAGCCTAGTGTAGGACAGTCCACACCCTTGTTCTTAATTGATAGTGAGCATGACTAAAATGAATTCCTTTTGAGTACATTATGCAAGAAAATGAGTGTGGGGGAGTAAAAGTTTGTTCTTACGTTTATATGTATGTTTTGAGATTCAAAAGAAAAAGAAGAAAAAAAAAAAAAAAAAAAGGAGTGAAAATAAGTAAGAATGAACTCACGAGCGTTGATGGTTGAAGAAAGGGTCCAAAAAAGTTGAATATGGCCCTAAGTTTTGTGTGACTTTCCCTTGGGTGTTCAAAGTTGACTTCTGCGTTCTTAAGGGAATTCTAAGTGCCTAATTCAATACTTTGCTCACTATTGCTTTAAGAATGTTTGTTTATCCTTCACCTTTCATTGTTAGCCAACACCTTTAGCCCCGTTACACCCCTTTGACTTCTATCTTGATCGTTATGTGTTCAATAATGTGGAGTTTGAAATTGATATGAGCTTATGGAATCACTGGTTCTCATTCTAAGTAGTAGCATTCCATTCATGAGATCATATTCATGTCATTATCGTAAATCCAGAAAATGCTTTCCTTGTTATAACATATGTGAGTGTTCGTCTACATGTTTACATCAATCTTCTCACATATAACTAGTGTAGGGTGTGTAGTCAGAAAATCTGTGTGAAAAACGAGTGCATATCTTGTAAGGATTTGAGCAATTTCTCTAAGGCATGTTACTGCATTCGAAATGTGTTTTAAATGTTTAATTGTGAACTAGTATGTGGTGACTATGATTAAGAATGTACTTAAGTGTAATGATGGCTAAAATCTGTGGGAATAATGATTTTTAACTTGTCATGTGCTTTGGAAATCCCTGAGACGTTTGTTGGAAGGTTTAGGTTGTGTTTTACTTGTTCGTTTTGTTTTGTTTCTGGTTTCTTTTGTTTTGTTTTGCTCGAGGACTAGCAAAAGATAAGTGTGGGGGTATTTGATAGGAGCTTATTCATGCGACTTAAATGGCTTGTTCTCGTGCATTTACGTTATGTTTCTTTAGTTATTTTAGTACTTTAAGCTATTTTCGTGTGTTTGTAGGCCAAAAGGGCTAAAGGAGCAAAAAGATGCATTTTGGAGACGTTTGGAGCACTTTTGGGCTAAGGATGGAAAGCTTATGCTTGGAGCCAAAGTGTTGGACGAAATTGAAAACCTAATTGAAGACCAAAGTGTTGGAACCTTGTTCCCTTTAGTTTTAGGATATTTAAACCTTTCCTATATCCTTAGTCGTGCATAACATTCCAACATTCCACTCCTTCATTCACCACTTATCATATCATACACTTATCTTATCATCACCACATATCATTCATTTATTACTTATCATATCATTCATTCATCTACATATCAATAACCACTTATCATTCATTTATTACTTATCATATCATTCATTCATCTACATATCAATAACCACTTATCTTATCACTCAACATATCATTCATTTATCACTCAACATATCATTCACTTATCACTTATCTTATCATTCACTTACCACTCAACATATCACTCAACATATCATACACTTATCACTCATCACACTTCATCATTACACCACCTTCTCCATCTTTATTCCACATGCATTCATCATAATTCACCCTAGCTACCACCATTCACACACACATGCACTTATTCTTTCATCATTGCACCACCATTCACCATTCACACACACATGCACTTACTCCTTCATCATTACACCACCTTCTCCATCTTTATTCCACATGCATTCATCATAATTCACCCTAGCTACCACCATTCACACACACATGCACTTATTCTTTCATCATTGCACCAACATTCACCATTCACACACACATGCACTTACTCTTTCATCATTGCACCACCATTCACACACACATGCACTTACTCTTTCATCATTGCACCACCAATTCAACACATGCATTCACACACCAACAACCTAGCTCTTTTTCCATCATTATTTCATCCACATGCACTCTCAATCATAACAACCACATTCACTCTTAAACAATCACCCACATATTCCCCCATTCCCCCTATAAAAACCCATGCATTCATACACAAAAATCACATCTCATTTCATACACAACACACCACAAACACTTCCATTCCTTCTCTTTGCCGTGAGTCCCCTTAGAATCCAAAACCATCTTTCCATTTCCATCACTCCTCACTCCATTCCACATTTCCATAATCCCCCAAACCTCACCTTAGACCTTGTGCTACAACAACGAGGAAGAGAAGAGGACCTAAACGTTCATACAATTCAAGTTTGAGTTGTTGGAATGTTTAGGTGATTCTTTGATTTCAATGTTTCATTTTAATTCTCTTTGTTTTGTACGTATAAGGAATGGAAGAGAAGAGTGCCTAAACGTTCATACAATTCAAGTTTGAGTTGTTGGAATGTTTAGGTGTTTCTTTGATTTCAACGTAATGAGGAACTAAAACCCCCTTTAGCTAGGGGGTGATTCGAAATAAATGTTTATGCTTGCATTTTGATTTGATTACTTCTAATTGCGTTTCATAAGTTGTGGTTCAATTTGTTTAACCGTTTGATTGATAACTTATTTATGTATGTTTATTGAGAGTGTACACTTAATTTTCATGCATGAATATGACGCTAGAATATAAGTGAGTTTCACCTAATAGTTACGAACTTATATTCACAAGTAGTGGAGGTTGCTTATAAACAATCGCGTTAAATGAATTCTTGGCATAAGTTTCATGCGTATTCCATAGTAACGAATGCCTCGTCAACACTTAAAGTTTTCATGATGCTTAATGATTTTTGATTGTATCTTTATTGTGCTTTTCACGTAAAGGACTTTTGGAGAATGTTGTGAATTGCGTTGCGCTAACCCATCCAATTCATTAACTTAAGGAAAACTTGACGGTTAATTTAAGCGGACCTAATTGACCCGGGGCGTTGAGAATTAATGATTTGTTGAAATGCAATTGGAAATCTTTTTATTATGCAAGTGTAACATGTATGGAGATGAACCCCTTAGCTATTCTATCATCCATTCATTCCATTTCATCAATTCCATATTTACATTCTGTTTTAATTTGTTCATTTAATTTAATTTCGTATAAACTTAAATCCCCCTTTACTTTAATGTCAATTTAGTTAGAAATCATTTTAGTTTGTGTTTTTTTTAAAGCATTTTGAGTTTTTGGTTTGTCTTAGTGTTTTAAACTTTAATTTTGCATTCTTTGAGTCTAGTTTAGTGTTTTAAACTTTATTTTACATTTTTGAGTCAGTTTCCAAGAGATTTGCATTCCCTCCTAATCCCCGGTCCAGAACGATCCCTACTTATACATATACTACAATTGATAAAAAGAGGGTTTAATTTGTGTGCGTATAAATCTCGCATCAAATTTTGGCGCCGTTGCCGGGGATTAGCAACTTTGCTAATCCCTTGGTTCTTTTCTTTTTTTTTGGTTTAGTTGTTTTCGTTTTAGTTTCTAACTTAGTGTTGTTTTCTTTGTTTGTTGTTACTTTTGATTTTTGATTTAGTTCTCTTTCTTTGATTTTAGGTACGAGAGAAGTAAGATATGGATTTTGCTAGCATTCAAGCTCAATTGTTAAATCTTACTTCTAAATTGTCGCCGTATGCCGAAAGGACCACAATGCAGAGTGTCCCTACATTTGGTGCTTCATATAGGCAAGGATTTCAAGCCAATCAATGTCCACAAAGAGATTGGAGGGATCATTCAAACTCTATATGGTGGGAAGATCAACAAGTTCAACGTGAAGCATATTGGCAACCATATGAGGAGTTCTATTCAACACCTATGCAGCCACCACAACTTCATATGCAATATGCTCAATTAAATTCAAGTTCGCCAGTAGATTATATTCAAATTCTTAATGAAATAAATTCTTTGGCGCAGGGGTCACAAAATCAAGCCAAGGAGGCTCAACAAGAAGCATATTGGCAACCATATGAGGAGTTCAATACAACACCTATGCAGCCACCACAACCTCCCCCACAACAATTCCAATCAAGTTCAAGTATGTCCATGGATAATGATAAAAATTTTCAATTACTAACCTCTTTGACGCAGGACGAACAAAATCAAGACAAGAAGTTGGGTAAATTGGACGAGCAATTTGGGCAGATTATGGAGTTCATGAAACAAATTCAAGAGCAAAGTGAACTTTCCAACTCAACTATTGAAAACTCGAAGGAAGATTTTGAAATCCATAATGCTATCACTTTGGGAAGTGCTATGGAGGTTGGAGCTGACCTAAAAATGTCCAAACATAGCCTAGAAGTGGATGAAGAGCTGCTAATTGAGGAGGAGGAAGAAGACATGCACACGGCAAGGGTAGAACAACCCTTGCCGCAGCCCCCTAAGCCCTCTAAACCACCCACCACCAGTAAGGACGTCCCAATTTCATGTTATTTTGATGTTATTCCACCCAATGTCCCTTTTCCTAGCAGGTTTTTGATTCCCAACCAAGAAGAGAGTAAAAATGACATCGTGGAAGCCTTCCCAAAGGTGCAAAATGCTATTCAAATTCTTGGTGCAACACAGCAAGTTTTAGATGGTGTTGAATTCTTCAAAGGACTTTGTACACCAAGAAGAATGATTCAAGAGAAGGTAGTGGCTGGAGAAGATGTAGAAGGCATCAAAGAGGACAAATTTGAAACCACAATTCCCAAGGAAGTTGGATTTTATGACACGGGACAAGTCATAACTTTCGAAGGGGTGTTTATTCTGGAGTTCATTTTGGAGCACACAGGTAAGCCGCCTCCCCGAATTTCAATTTTCTTTTATACTAACATGTGGTTAATGATTCAGGCACCCAAAATGGAATTTAAACTATTACCGGATCATTTCAAGTATCACCGCCCATTCAAAGATAAATTCCATGCCGTTTGATTTTATTTATGTTAATAAAAAAAAAAAAAAAAAAAATTTGAAAGAAAGATACTAAACATGGAGAAAGGTGGAGCTTCACAAAGGTTGTTTACGTGAAGCCCCACTACGAGGCGCAGAAGCGGAAGGCGCAGAAGCGGGAGGCATAGAAGCGGGAGGCATCGGAGCGGAAGCCATCGGAGCGGGAGGCATCGGAGCTAGAGCATTCCAGGCCTCAATACTTGGCCAAGCGCTGGATGACCCAGGAAAAAGGTGCCTCTGGAGATAAGACGCAAGCCTTTGACGGTCACTGTGAATTCGACCCTCAGATTCTTGCAGCTCATCAAGCTTCCTTTTCATCCCCGACGAATAGTTATTTGCAAGCACATGCAAACTTCTATTCTCGTACTTAAGCTGCTGGATCTCTTGCTTAAGTCTTTCCACCTCTGCCATCAACGATTCCACCTGACGAGAGCGGGCAAGCAGGCGTAGGCCCATGTTGGACACAGAGCTCGCACACTGAACACTAAGTGCGAGGGACTCTTGAACGGCCAACTCATCAGACCGTCCTGACAGCAGCCTACTATCTTTTGGTGTGAGAAGGTTTTTAGCTACTATTGTAGCTGTTGTGGCGTCCTGCATCACAGAGTCTTCACCTGAAAGAGGACCGTTAGAAGATAAAAAAGAAGGGCGCCATACATTACCTTGACGCGGCGCGCCCGTATCACTGCTAAGGCTCAATTCCAAGCTAAGGTTCGATGAGTTTGCCATTTTTTTTTTCAAAGGTGTTCAAAGATAGGGGTTGATGGAGTAAATTTTCAAAGGGTCGGAGTCGATTTTCAAGAATGGGAATTCTTCAGAGTGTGTTTGTTGTGGTGATCGATAGCTCTATAAGAAGCCAAGGCGACGCGTCCACCAATTCAAAAAGCCGGAATTTCCGGCGTAATTTAGGCGACGCGTTCTCGGCTTTTCAGAAGACGCGTTCAACTTTGTCAAAAGATTTCTGACAAAGCTGAAAACACGTGGAGGCCATCATCGCAACTACACATCTTTAGCCGACAAGCGCAAAGTTCGGCGACGCTTTCTCTGCTTTTCGGAAGACGCGTGCAGCTTTGTCAAAAGGAGTCGCATCTGCACTACCACGTGTCGTTCAGAAAGCGAAGGGGCGTCGTTCAGAAATCGAAGGGGCACCTGCTCAGAAATCGAAGAGGCGTATTCAAAGATCGAAGAGGCGCCACTATTTCAAAAAGCCGGAATTGCGGGATCAAAACGTTTGTCGACAAGGGTAAAAAGTACCACCACTTGATATTATCTCTATATATGTCGACCTTCGTCTTTTATGGCAGGGCAAACCTGAAGAAAATGCCCAACTCTCCCTCACCTCTGAGGGCGCACTCCCAGCAAGGCCTTTCAAAATACTCAATTCTTTCTTCTTCCCCAAAGATGATACCAGATGCCTGGAGTACATATGACCCAGGAGGAAACGGCGGATTGAAGCATGTGCTGATTCATCCACCGCTTCTTCAAAGCAAAGGTATCTCATATCATCAAGGTCAAAAGCAAAAGTATCTCATATCATGCTCTTTCCCTGTCTTTTTCTTTGTCCTTGTTCTTACTCGCATGGCAAAGTAAAAGAAGCAATCAGCCGGCACTTGGAGTCAATCTTCCGATCTGGAGCCAACTGCCTGGAATCTATTCCTGATTGCTTACCTAGCGTTGCTCTCGAGTAGTCATCTTCAACGGTTGATACACTTCCGGAGAAGGGACCACTTCTGCAAAGGGGAGCGAGTAAGGCAAGTGAAAACGATACATTGAAGCATGTGGAGACAAACATAGGCTGAGTTATCCTCCAACCCTTTTCAATACGAATTGGAAAGATTGAACAAAGAAACAGACCAAAAGGGTATGCTCAGACCTTCGGGGGAGACCAAAAGAACCATCCTGCTGCCCAGTTCAAGAAGTAGCACAAAGGAAAATCAATGATGGGCGGAAACCAGTTCGAGAGTAAGCCTGTGGAATCATCAAGATCAAGCCTCAATGCAATCAACAAAGAGAAGAGGGAATTTACACTCCATAACCAGATTTGCGTCCCTAAACTCTTCTCTTTGTTAATTACATTCTGCCATGTTTAGTATGTTAGTTGTTGTTTGTGTGTTTACTTATGTTTTGTGTGAATCTATGCTTAAAACATTGAGGACAATGTTTGATTTAAGTGTGGGGGGGTAACTAATGTTGTTAATGCAAATTCGTGGGATTTTATCACCCATAACTTCAAATGTTGTTCCTTGCTGTTTTAAGGTGTTTTTAAGTTGTTTTAGAGTGTTTTAGTATGTTTTGTTTTTATAACTCCGAAAAGCACATAAAAATTTGAAAAATTGTTTTGAAAAGCCTAAAAAGAGTGTTTTGAGTCGTTTTTGTGAGTTTGTGTCTTAGGGTACCTTCCAACACAATGATAAGGATTTGGTTTGTAATTGCATGACTGTTAAAAAGAGTTATGAACATAGAGAAAAGTTTGATTTACTCTTGGTTTATGCTTAGTTATGGTTATAATGTATGACTTCACATGCAATCATAAAAGAAAAATTCGTTTTTGTAACATGCTTGAAGGAAGGAACTCAAACAAACGCTACAACCCTGTGAGACTCGAGACATTACCTTCTTTGGAGAGTTATTTTCTGTGATTCTTTGTTTTCTAAAGTTGTTGAATGATCTCATTATTCCTTGCTTGGTTGCTACTTAGAATGCAATTGTATCATGATAGAACTAAATGCTAGAACTTATATCCGTTTCATTCAAAGCATGACATTGAAATTGCATAACATATATCAAGATGAAGTTGTGTAGTTGCCACCATAGCCAAATAGCGTTACTTCCCATATTTCGTATATGTTGTAAGTTTTACCCCCGTTGAGCCTTGTTTAGCCTTTATTCTTTGTTTACCCACATTATCCTCACCTAGCCTAGTGTAGGACAGTCCACACCCTTGTTCTTAATTGATAGTGAGCATGACTAAAATGAATTCCTTTTGAGTACATTATGCAAGAAAATGAGTGTGGGGGAGTAAAAGTTTGTTCTTACGTTTATATGTATGTTTTGAGATTCAAAAGAAAAAGAAGAAAAAAAAAAAAAAAAAAGGAGTGAAAATAAGTAAGAATGAACTCACGAGCGTTGATGGTTGAAGAAAGGGTCCAAAAAAGTTGAATATGGCCCTAAGTTTTGTGTGACTTTCCCTTGGGTGTTCAAAGTTGACTTCTGCGTTCTTAAGGGAATTCTAAGTGCCTAATTCAATACTTTGCTCACTATTGCTTTAAGAATGTTTGTTTATCCTTCACCTTTCATTGTTAGCCAACACCTTTAGCCCCGTTACACCCCTTTGACTTCTATCTTGATCGTTATGTGTTCAATAATGTGGAGTTTGAAATTGATATGAGCTTATGGAATCACTGGTTCTCATTCTAAGTAGTAGCATTCCATTCATGAGATCATATTCATGTCATTATCGTAAATCCAGAAAATGCTTTCCTTGTTATAACATATGTGAGTGTTCGTCTACATGTTTACATCAATCTTCTCACATATAACTAGTGTAGGGTGTGTAGTCAGAAAATCTGTGTGAAAAACGAGTGCATATCTTGTAAGGATTTGAGCAATTTCTCTAAGGCATGTTACTGCATTCGAAATGTGTTTTAAATGTTTAATTGTGAACTAGTATGTGGTGACTATGATTAAGAATGTACTTAAGTGTAATGATGGCTAAAATCTGTGGGAATAATGATTTTTAACTTGTCATGTGCTTTGGAAATCCCTGAGACGTTTGTTGGAAGGTTTAGGTTGTGTTTTACTTGTTCGTTTTGTTTTGTTTCTGGTTTCTTTTGTTTTGTTTTGCTCGAGGACTAGCAAAAGATAAGTGTGGGGGTATTTGATAGGAGCTTATTCATGCGACTTAAATGGCTTGTTCTCGTGCATTTACGTTATGTTTCTTTAGTTATTTTAGTACTTTAAGCTATTTTCGTGTGTTTGTAGGCCAAAAGGGCTAAAGGAGCAAAAAGATGCATTTTGGAGACGTTTGGAGCACTTTTGGGCTAAGGATGGAAAGCTTATGCTTGGAGCCAAAGTGTTGGACGAAATTGAAAACCTAATTGAAGACCAAAGTGTTGGAACCTTGTTCCCTTTAGTTTTAGGATATTTAAACCTTTCCTATATCCTTAGTCGTGCATAACATTCCAACATTCCACTCCTTCATTCACCACTTATCATATCATACACTTATCTTATCATCACCACATATCATTCATTTATTACTTATCATATCATTCATTCATCTACATATCAATAACCACTTATCATTCATTTATTACTTATCATATCATTCATTCATCTACATATCAATAACCACTTATCTTATCACTCAACATATCATTCATTTATCACTCAACATATCATTCACTTATCACTTATCTTATCATTCACTTACCACTCAACATATCACTCAACATATCATACACTTATCACTCATCACACTTCATCATTACACCACCTTCTCCATCTTTATTCCACATGCATTCATCATAATTCACCCTAGCTACCACCATTCACACACACATGCACTTATTCTTTCATCATTGCACCACCATTCACCATTCACACACACATGCACTTACTCCTTCATCATTACACCACCTTCTCCATCTTTATTCCACATGCATTCATCATAATTCACCCTAGCTACCACCATTCACACACACATGCACTTATTCTTTCATCATTGCACCACCATTCACCATTCACACACACATGCACTTACTCTTTCATCATTGCACCACCATTCACACACACATGCACTTACTCTTTCATCATTGCACCACCAATTCAACACATGCATTCACACACCAACAACCTAGCTCTTTTTCCATCATTATTTCATCCACATGCACTCTCAATCATAACAACCACATTCACTCTTAAACAATCACCCACATATTCCCCCATTCCCCCTATAAAAACCCATGCATTCATACACAAAAATCACATCTCATTTCATACACAACACACCACAAACACTTCCATTCCTTCTCTTTGCCGTGAGTCCCCTTAGAATCCAAAACCATCTTTCCATTTCCATCACTCCTCACTCCATTCCACATTTCCATAATCCCCCAAACCTCACCTTAGACCTTGTGCTACAACAACGAGGAAGAGAAGAGGACCTAAACGTTCATACAATTCAAGTTTGAGTTGTTGGAATGTTTAGGTGATTCTTTGATTTCAATGTTTCATTTTAATTCTCTTTGTTTTGTACGTATAAGGAATGGAAGAGAAGAGTGCCTAAACGTTCATACAATTCAAGTTTGAGTTGTTGGAATGTTTAGGTGTTTCTTTGATTTCAACGTAATGAGGAACTAAAACCCCCTTTAGCTAGGGGGTGATTCGAAATAAATGTTTATGCTTGCATTTTGATTTGATTACTTCTAATTGCGTTTCATAAGTTGTGGTTCAATTTGTTTAACCGTTTGATTGATAACTTATTTATGTATGTTTATTGAGAGTGTACACTTAATTTTCATGCATGAATATGACGCTAGAATATAAGTGAGTTTCACCTAATAGTTACGAACTTATATTCACAAGTAGTGGAGGTTGCTTATAAACAATCGCGTTAAATGAATTCTTGGCATAAGTTTCATGCGTATTCCATAGTAACGAATGCCTCGTCAACACTTAAAGTTTTCATGATGCTTAATGATTTTTGATTGTATCTTTATTGTGCTTTTCACGTAAAGGACTTTTGGAGAATGTTGTGAATTGCGTTGCGCTAACCCATCCAATTCATTAACTTAAGGAAAACTTGACGGTTAATTTAAGCGGACCTAATTGACCCGGGGCGTTGAGAATTAATGATTTGTTGAAATGCAATTGGAAATCTTTTTATTATGCAAGTGTAACATGTATGGAGATGAACCCCTTAGCTATTCTATCATCCATTCATTCCATTTCATCAATTCCATATTTACATTCTGTTTTAATTTGTTCATTTAATTTAATTTCGTATAAACTTAAATCCCCCTTTACTTTAATGTCAATTTAGTTAGAAATCATTTTAGTTTGTGTTTTTTTTAAAGCATTTTGAGTTTTTGGTTTGTCTTAGTGTTTTAAACTTTAATTTTGCATTCTTTGAGTCTAGTTTAGTGTTTTAAACTTTATTTTACATTTTTGAGTCAGTTTCCAAGAGATTTGCATTCCCTCCTAATCCCCGGTCCAGAACGATCCCTACTTATACATATACTACAATTGATAAAAAGAGGGTTTAATTTGTGTGCGTATAAATCTCGCATCACCCTTCCAAAGGTGACAAGTAGGGAATGTCATGAATCCATCAAAGAGGACGTTCTTGAAACCACAAAATCCAAAGAAGTTAAATTTGATGACATTGGACAAGTAATAACCATCACTTGCAATCTGGCCAAGTCCAATATCCCTGAAACTTTCAAAGGAGTAGTATTTGTCATTGAGTTCTTGTCGGACAAAACAAGTAAGTATTTTTTTCCAAATTCCATTAGATTTTATACTAACTTGCTATTTTTTTTGAATCAGGCACCTACACTAGAATTCAAACCAATGCCGGTTCACTTCAATTATCACCGTCCATTCAAGGACCAATTCCATGCCGTTTGATTTTATTTATGTTAATAAAAAAAAAAATAAAAAAAAAAAAAAAAATAAAAAAAAAAGAAAGATACTAAACATGGAGAAAGGTGGTGCTTCACAAAGGTTGTTTGCGTGAAGTCCCACTACGAGGCGCAGAAGCGGAAGGCGCAGAAGCGGGAGGCATAGAAGCGGGAGGCATCGAAGCAGAAGGCATCGGAGCGGGAGGCATCGGAGCTAGAGCATTCCAGGCCTCAATACTTGGCCAAGCGCTGGATGACCCAGGAAAAAGGTGCCTCTGGAGATAAGACGCAAGCCTTTGACGGTCACTGTGAATTCGACCCTCAGATTCCTGCAGCTCATCAAGCTTCCTCTTCATCCCCGACGAATAGTTATTTGCAAGCACATGCAAACTTCTATTCTCGTACTTAAGCTGCTGGATCTCTTGCTTAAGTCTTTCCACCTCTGCCATCAACGATTCCACCTGACGGGAGCGGGCAAGCAGGCGTAGGCCCATGTTGGACACAGAGCTCGCACACTGAACACTAAGTGCGAGGGACTCTTGAACGGCCAACTCATCGGACCGTCCTGACAGCAGCCTACTATCTTTTGGAGTGAGGAGGTTTTTAGCTACTATTGTAGCTGTTGTGGCGTCCTGCATCACAGAGTCTTCACCTGAAAGAGGACCGTTAGAAGATAAAAAAGAAGGGCGCCATACGTTACCTTGACGCGGCGCGCCCGTATCACTGCTAAGGCTCAATTCCAAGCTAAGGTTCGATGAGTTTGCCATTTTTTTCAAAAGTGTTCAAAGATAGGGGTTGATGGAGTAAATTTTCAAAGGGTCGGAGTCGATTTTCAAGAATGGGAGTTCTTCAGAGTATGTTTGTTGTGGTGATCGATAGCTCTATAAGAAGCCAAGGCGACGCGTCCACCATTTCAAAAAGCCGGAATTTCCGGCGTAATTTAGGCAACGCGTTCTCGGCTTTTCAGAAGACGCGTTCAACTTTGTCAAAAGATTTCTGACAAAGCTGAAAACACGTGGAGGCCATCATCGCAACTACACATCTTTAGCCGACAAGCGCAAAGTTCGGCGACGCTTTCTCTGCTTTTCAGAAAACGCGTGCAGCTTTGTAAAAAGGAGCCGCATCTGCACTACCACGTGTCGTTCAGAAAGCGAAGGGGTGTCGTTCAGAAATCGAAGGGGCGCCTGCTCAGAAATCGAAGAGGCGAATTCAAAGATCGAAGAGGCGCCACTATTTCAAAAAGCCGGAATTGCGGGATCAAAACGTTTGTCGACAAGGGTAAAAAGTACCACCACTTGATATTATCTCTATATATGTCGACCTTCGTCTTTTATGGCAGGGCAAACCTGAAGAAAATGCCCAACTCTCCCTCACCTCTGAGGGCGCACTCCCAGCAAGGCCTTTCAAAATACTCAATTCTTTCTTCTTCCCCAAAGATGATACCAGATGCCTGGAGTACATATGACCCAGGAGGAAACGGCGGTTTGAAGCATGTGCTGATTCATCCACCGCTTCTTCAAAGCAAAGGTATCTCATATCATCAAGGTCAAAAGCAAAAGTATCTCATATCATGCTCTTTCCCTGTCTTTTTCTTTGTCCTTGTTCTTACTCGCATGGCAAAGTAAAAGAAGCAATCAGCCGGCACTTGGAGTCAATCTTCCGATCTGGAGCCAACTGCCTGGAATCTATTCCTGATTGCTTACCTAGCGTTGCTCTCGAGTAGTCATCTTCAACGGTTGATACACTTCCGGAGAAGGGACCACTTCTGCAAAGGGGAGCGAGTAAGGCAAGTGAAAATGATACATTGAAGCATGTGGAGACAAACATAGGCTGAGTTATCCTCCAACCCTTTTCAATACGAATTGGAAAGATTGAACAAAGAAACAGACCAAAAGGGTATGCTCAGACCTTCGGGGGAGACCAAAAGAACCATCCTGCTGCCCAGTTCAAGAAGTAGCACAAAGGAAAATCAACGATGGGCAGAAACCAGTTCAAGAGTAAGCCTGTGGAATCACAAAGATCAAAAGCCTCAATGCAATTACCAAGGAGAAGATGGAATTTACACTCTATAACCAGATTTGCGTCTCTAAACTCTTCTCTTTGTTAATTACATTCTGCCATGTTTAGTATGTTTAGTTGTTGTTTGTGTGTTTACTTATGTTTTGTGTGAATCTATGCTTAAAACATTGAGGACAATGTTTGATTTAAGTGTGGGGGGGTAACTAAGTATGTTGATGCAAATTCGTTGAATTTTATCACCCATAACTTCAAGTGTTGTTCCTTGCTGTTTTAAAAATGTTTGAAACTGTTTTAGTGTGTTTTGACTAAAAAATTCGAAAATCCCATAAAAATTTGAAAAATTGTCTTGAAAAACCCAAAAAGAGTTGTTTTAAAGTTGTTTTTGTGTGTTTGTGTCGTAGGTCACCTTCCAACACAATGATAAGGATTTGGTTTGTAATTGCATGACTGTTAAAAAGAGTTATAAACATGGAGAAAAGTTTGATTTACTCTTGGTATATGCTTAGTTATGGTTATAATGTATGACTTCACATGCAATCATAAAAGAAAAATTGGTTTTTGTAACATGCTTGAAGGAAGGAACTCGTACAAACGCTACAACCTTGTGAGACTCGAGCTATTACCTTCTTTGGAGAGTTATAATCTGTGATTCTGTGTTTTCTAAAGTTGTTGCATGATCTCATTATTCCTTGCTTGGCTGCTACTTAGAATGCAATTGTATCATGATAGAACTAAATGCTAGAACTTATATCCGTTTCATTCAAAGCATGACATTGAATTGCATAACATATATCAAGATGAAGTTGTGTAGTTGCCACCATAGCCAAATAGCCTTACTTCTCATATTTCGTATATGTTGTAAGTTTTACCCCCGTTGAGCCTTGTTTAGCCTTTATTCTTTGTTTACCCACATTATCCTCACCTAGCCTAGTGTAGGACAGTCCACACCCTTGTTCTTAATTGATAGTGAGCATGACTAAAATGAATTCCTTTTGAGTACATTATGCAAGAAAATGAGTGTGGGGGAATAAAAGTTTGTTCTTACGTTTATATGTATGTTTTGAGATTCAAAAGAAAAAGAAGAAGAAAAAAAAAAAAAAAAAAAAAAAAAAAAAAAAAAAGAGTGAAAATAAGTAAGAATGAACTCACGAGCGTTGATGGTTGAAGAAAGGGTCCAAAAAAGTTGAATTTGGCCCTAAGTTTTGTGTGACTTTCCCTTGGGTGTTCAAAGTTGACTTCTGCGTTCTTAAGGGAATTCTAAGTGCCTAAATCAATACTTTGCTCACTATTGCTTTAAGAATGTTTGTTTATCCTTCACCTTTCATTGTTAGCCAACACCTTTAGCCCCGTTACACCCCTTTGACTTCTATCTTGATCGTTATGTGTTCAATAATGTGGAGTTTGAAATTGATATGAGCTTATGGAATCACTGGTTCTCATTCTAAGTAGTAGCATTCCATTCATGAGATCATATTCATGTCATTATCGTAAATCCAGAAAATGCTTTCCTTGTTATAACATATGTGAGTGTTCGTCTACATGTTTACATCAATCTTCTCACATATAACTAGTGTAGGGTGTGTAGTCAGAAAATCTGTGTGAAAAACGAGTGCATATCTTGTAAGGATTTGAGCAATTTCTCTAAAGGCATGTTACTGCATTCGAAATGTGTTTTAAATGTTTAATTGTGAACTAGTATGTGGTGACTATGATTAAGAATGTACTTAAGTGTAATGATGGCTAAAATCTGTGTGAATAATGATTTTTAACTTGTCATGTGTTTTGGAAGTCCCTGAGACGTTTGTTGGAAGGTTTAGGTTGTGTTTTACTTGTTCGTTTTGTTTTGTTTCTAGTTTCTTT
This sequence comes from Pyrus communis, assembly GCF_963583255.1. Lineage (NCBI taxonomy): Eukaryota > Viridiplantae > Streptophyta > Magnoliopsida > Rosales > Rosaceae > Pyrus > Pyrus communis. The sequence continues at coordinate 22,158,133 of NC_084809.1, read as the reverse complement.
TGTTTTGTTTTGCTCGAGGACTAGCAAAAGATAAGTGTGGGGGTATTTGATAGGAGCATATTCATACGACTTAAATGGCTTGTTCTCGTGCATTTACGTTATGTTTCTTTAGTTATTTTAGTACTTTAAGCTATTTTCGTGTGTTTGTAGGCCAAAAGGGCTAAAGGAGCAAAAAGATGCATTTTGGAGACGTTTGGAGCACTTTTGGGCTAAGGATGGATAGCTTATGCTTGGAGCCAAAGTGTTGGACGAAATTAAAAACCTAATTGAAGACCAAAGTGTTGGAACCTTGTTCCTTTTAGTTTTAGGATATTTAAACCTTTCCTATATCCTTAGTCGTGCATAACATTCCAACATTCCACTCCTTCATTCACCACTTATCATATCATACACTTATCTTATCATCACCACATATCATATATTTATTACTTATCATATCATTCATTCATCTACATATCAATAACCACTTATCTTATCACTCAACATATCATACACTTATCACTTATCACTTCCATTCACTTATCACTTATCACTTCCATTCACTTATCACTCACCACATATCATTCATTTATCACTTAACATATCATTCATTTATCACTTAACATATCATACACTTATCATAATCATTCACTTATTCTTTCATCATTCAACCACCAATTCAACACATGCATTCCCTTCACATTCACCCACATGCACTCCCACTCTTTAATCATATGCACTCCCATCATAATTCCACCACCAATTCAGCCACAAAACATTATCATTGCACCACATTCAACCACTCCACATCCCTCACCAAGAAATTATTCAACACACATGCATCCTGAAATTCTTTGCCATGCAATCACATGCATTTCCCTTGACATTTTCAGCCATCACACTTCATCATTACACCACCATTCACTCTTTAACCCACACACACTTCACACAAACAACATTCACATGCATTCACATGCATTTCCAACACAAAACACACTCAAAACCGTGGCCACCTTTGCATTTCAGGATTCCCATTTGCATTTTCAGATTTCCAGCTTTCCCTTTTATTTTCCAGCTTTCATTCTTCATCATTGCAGCCATTCCACATGCAATTCTCCATCATTCCTCCACACAAACACCTTAAACAAATAGCCATATACATCTCCACTCCTCCTATAACTACCCTTGCATTCCCATCATTCAAAACATCTCATTTCATACACAACACACCACAAACACATCCCTTTCTCTCTTAGCCGTGAGTCCCCCCTCCCTACTAATCCAAACACCAACCATCTTTCCATTTCCATCACTCCTCACTCCATTCCACACTTCCATTCCCCCAAACCAACTATCCTTAGACCTTATGCTACAACAACGAGGAAGAGAAGAGGACCTAAACGTTCATACAATTCAAGTTTGAGTTGTTGGAATGTTTAGGTGATTCTTTGATTTCAATGTTTCATTTTAATTCTCTTTGTTTTGTACGTATAAGGAATGGAAGAGAAGAGTGCCTAAACGTTCATACAATTCAAGTTTGAGTTGTTGGAATGTTTAGGTGTTTCTTTGATTTCAATGTTATGAAGAACTAAACCCCCTTTAGCTAGGGGGTGATTCGAAATAAATGTTTATGCTTGCATTTTGATTTGATTACTTCTAATTGCGTTTCATAAGTTGTGGTTCAATTTGTTTAACCGTTTGATTGATAACTTATTTATGTATGTTTATTGAGAGTGTACACTTAATTTTCATGCATGAATATGACGCTAGAATATAAGTGAGTTTCACCTAATAGTTACGAACTTATATTCACAAGTAGTGGAGGTTGCTTATAAACAATCGCGTTAAATGAATTCTTGGCATAAGTTTCATGCGTATTCCATAGTAACGAATGCCTCGTCAACACTTAAAGTTTTCATGATGCTTAATGATTTTTGATTGTATCTTTATTGTGCTTTTCACGTAAAGGACTTTTGGAGAATGTTGTGAATTGCGTTGCGCTAACCCATCCAATTCATTAACTTAAGGAAAACTTGACGGTTAATTTAAGCGGACCTAATTGACCCGGGGCGTTGAGAATTAATGATTTGTTGAAATGCAATTGGAAATCTTTTTATTATGCAAGTGTAACATGTATGGAGATGAACCCCTTAGCTATTCTATCATCCATTCATTCCATTTCATCAATTCCATATTTACATTCTGTTTTAATTTGTTCATTTAATTTAATTTCGTATAAACTTAAATCCCCCTTTACTTTAATGTCAATTTAGTTAGAAATCATTTTAGTTTGTGTTTTTTTTAAAGCATTTTGAGTTTTTGGTTTGTCTTAGTGTTTTAAACTTTAATTTTGCATTCTTTGAGTCTAGTTTAGTGTTTTAAACTTTATTTTACATTTTTGAGTCAGTTTCCAAGAGATTTGCATTCCCTCCTAATCCCCGGTCCAGAACGATCCCTACTTATACATATACTACAATTGATAAAAAGAGGGTTTAATTTGTGTGCGTATAAATCTCGCATCACCCTTCCAAAGGTGACAAGTAGGGAATGTCATGAATCCATCAAAGAGGACGTTCTTGAAACCACAAAATCCAAAGAAGTTAAATTTGATGACATTGGACAAGTAATAACCATCACTTGCAATCTGGCCAAGTCCAATATCCCTGAAACTTTCAAAGGAGTAGTATTTGTCATTGAGTTCTTGTCGGACAAAACAAGTAAGTATTTTTTTCCAAATTCCATTAGATTTTATACTAACTTGCTATTTTTTTTGAATCAGGCACCTACACTAGAATTCAAACCAATGCCGGTTCACTTCAATTATCACCGTCCATTCAAGGACCAATTCCATGCCGTTTGATTTTATTTATGTTAATAAAAAAAAAAAATAAAAAAAAAATAAAAAATAAAAAAAAAAGAAAGATACTAAACATGGAGAAAGGTGGTGCTTCACAAAGGTTGTTTGCGTGAAGTCCCACTACGAGGCGCAGAAGCGGAAGGCGCAGAAGCGGGAGGCATAGAAGCGGGAGGCATCGAAGCAGAAGGCATCGGAGCGGGAGGCATCGGAGCTAGAGCATTCCAGGCCTCAATACTTGGCCAAGCGCTGGATGACCCAGGAAAAAGGTGCCTCTGGAGATAAGACGCAAGCCTTTGACGGTCACTGTGAATTCGACCCTCAGATTCCTGCAGCTCATCAAGCTTCCTCTTCATCCCCGACGAATAGTTATTTGCAAGCACATGCAAACTTCTATTCTCGTACTTAAGCTGCTGGATCTCTTGCTTAAGTCTTTCCACCTCTGCCATCAACGATTCCACCTGACGGGAGCGGGCAAGCAGGCGTAGGCCCATGTTGGACACAGAGCTCGCACACTGAACACTAAGTGCGAGGGACTCTTGAACGGCCAACTCATCGGACCGTCCTGACAGCAGCCTACTATCTTTTGGAGTGAGGAGGTTTTTAGCTACTATTGTAGCTGTTGTGGCGTCCTGCATCACAGAGTCTTCACCTGAAAGAGGACCGTTAGAAGATAAAAAAGAAGGGCGCCATACGTTACCTTGACGCGGCGCGCCCGTATCACTGCTAAGGCTCAATTCCAAGCTAAGGTTCGATGAGTTTGCCATTTTTTTCAAAAGTGTTCAAAGATAGGGGTTGATGGAGTAAATTTTCAAAGGGTCGGAGTCGATTTTCAAGAATGGGAGTTCTTCAGAGTATGTTTGTTGTGGTGATCGATAGCTCTATAAGAAGCCAAGGCGACGCGTCCACCATTTCAAAAAGCCGGAATTTCCGGCGTAATTTAGGCAACGCGTTCTCGGCTTTTCAGAAGACGCGTTCAACTTTGTCAAAAGATTTCTGACAAAGCTGAAAACACGTGGAGGCCATCATCGCAACTACACATCTTTAGCCGACAAGCGCAAAGTTCGGCGACGCTTTCTCTGCTTTTCAGAAAACGCGTGCAGCTTTGTAAAAAGGAGCCGCATCTGCACTACCACGTGTCGTTCAGAAAGCGAAGGGGTGTCGTTCAGAAATCGAAGGGGCGCCTGCTCAGAAATCGAAGAGGCGAATTCAAAGATCGAAGAGGCGCCACTATTTCAAAAAGCCGGAATTGCGGGATCAAAACGTTTGTCGACAAGGGTAAAAAGTACCACCACTTGATATTATCTCTATATATGTCGACCTTCGTCTTTTATGGCAGGGCAAACCTGAAGAAAATGCCCAACTCTCCCTCACCTCTGAGGGCGCACTCCCAGCAAGGCCTTTCAAAATACTCAATTCTTTCTTCTTCCCCAAAGATGATACCAGATGCCTGGAGTACATATGACCCAGGAGGAAACGGCGGTTTGAAGCATGTGCTGATTCATCCACCGCTTCTTCAAAGCAAAGGTATCTCATATCATCAAGGTCAAAAGCAAAAGTATCTCATATCATGCTCTTTCCCTGTCTTTTTCTTTGTCCTTGTTCTTACTCGCATGGCAAAGTAAAAGAAGCAATCAGCCGGCACTTGGAGTCAATCTTCCGATCTGGAGCCAACTGCCTGGAATCTATTCCTGATTGCTTACCTAGCGTTGCTCTCGAGTAGTCATCTTCAACGGTTGATACACTTCCGGAGAAGGGACCACTTCTGCAAAGGGGAGCGAGTAAGGCAAGTGAAAATGATACATTGAAGCATGTGGAGACAAACATAGGCTGAGTTATCCTCCAACCCTTTTCAATACGAATTGGAAAGATTGAACAAAGAAACAGACCAAAAGGGTATGCTCAGACCTTCGGGGGAGACCAAAAGAACCATCCTGCTGCCCAGTTCAAGAAGTAGCACAAAGGAAAATCAACGATGGGCAGAAACCAGTTCAAGAGTAAGCCTGTGGAATCACAAAGATCAAAAGCCTCAATGCAATTACCAAGGAGAAGATGGAATTTACACTCTATAACCAGATTTGCGTCTCTAAACTCTTCTCTTTGTTAATTACATTCTGCCATGTTTAGTATGTTTAGTTGTTGTTTGTGTGTTTACTTATGTTTTGTGTGAATCTATGCTTAAAACATTGAGGACAATGTTTGATTTAAGTGTGGGGGGGTAACTAAGTATGTTGATGCAAATTCGTTGAATTTTATCACCCATAACTTCAAGTGTTGTTCCTTGCTGTTTTAAAAATGTTTGAAACTGTTTTAGTGTGTTTTGACTAAAAAATTCGAAAATCCCATAAAAATTTGAAAAATTGTCTTGAAAAACCCAAAAAGAGTTGTTTTAAAGTTGTTTTTGTGTGTTTGTGTCGTAGGTCACCTTCCAACACAATGATAAGGATTTGGTTTGTAATTGCATGACTGTTAAAAAGAGTTATAAACATGGAGAAAAGTTTGATTTACTCTTGGTATATGCTTAGTTATGGTTATAATGTATGACTTCACATGCAATCATAAAAGAAAAATTGGTTTTTGTAACATGCTTGAAGGAAGGAACTCGTACAAACGCTACAACCTTGTGAGACTCGAGCTATTACCTTCTTTGGAGAGTTATAATCTGTGATTCTGTGTTTTCTAAAGTTGTTGCATGATCTCATTATTCCTTGCTTGGCTGCTACTTAGAATGCAATTGTATCATGATAGAACTAAATGCTAGAACTTATATCCGTTTCATTCAAAGCATGACATTGAATTGCATAACATATATCAAGATGAAGTTGTGTAGTTGCCACCATAGCCAAATAGCCTTACTTCTCATATTTCGTATATGTTGTAAGTTTTACCCCCGTTGAGCCTTGTTTAGCCTTTATTCTTTGTTTACCCACATTATCCTCACCTAGCCTAGTGTAGGACAGTCCACACCCTTGTTCTTAATTGATAGTGAGCATGACTAAAATGAATTCCTTTTGAGTACATTATGCAAGAAAATGAGTGTGGGGGAATAAAAGTTTGTTCTTACGTTTATATGTATGTTTTGAGATTCAAAAGAAAAAGAAGAAGAAAAAAAAAAAAAAAAAAAAAAAAAAAAAAAAAAAGAGTGAAAATAAGTAAGAATGAACTCACGAGCGTTGATGGTTGAAGAAAGGGTCCAAAAAAGTTGAATTTGGCCCTAAGTTTTGTGTGACTTTCCCTTGGGTGTTCAAAGTTGACTTCTGCGTTCTTAAGGGAATTCTAAGTGCCTAAATCAATACTTTGCTCACTATTGCTTTAAGAATGTTTGTTTATCCTTCACCTTTCATTGTTAGCCAACACCTTTAGCCCCGTTACACCCCTTTGACTTCTATCTTGATCGTTATGTGTTCAATAATGTGGAGTTTGAAATTGATATGAGCTTATGGAATCACTGGTTCTCATTCTAAGTAGTAGCATTCCATTCATGAGATCATATTCATGTCATTATCGTAAATCCAGAAAATGCTTTCCTTGTTATAACATATGTGAGTGTTCGTCTACATGTTTACATCAATCTTCTCACATATAACTAGTGTAGGGTGTGTAGTCAGAAAATCTGTGTGAAAAACGAGTGCATATCTTGTAAGGATTTGAGCAATTTCTCTAAAGGCATGTTACTGCATTCGAAATGTGTTTTAAATGTTTAATTGTGAACTAGTATGTGGTGACTATGATTAAGAATGTACTTAAGTGTAATGATGGCTAAAATCTGTGTGAATAATGATTTTTAACTTGTCATGTGTTTTGGAAGTCCCTGAGACGTTTGTTGGAAGGTTTAGGTTGTGTTTTACTTGTTCGTTTTGTTTTGTTTCTAGTTTCTTTTGTTTTGTTTTGCTCGAGGACTAGCAAAAGATAAGTGTGGGGGTATTTGATAGGAGCATATTCATACGACTTAAATGGCTTGTTCTCGTGCATTTACGTTATGTTTCTTTAGTTATTTTAGTACTTTAAGCTATTTTCGTGTGTTTGTAGGCCAAAAGGGCTAAAGGAGCAAAAAGATGCATTTTGGAGACGTTTGGAGCACTTTTGGGCTAAGGATGGATAGCTTATGCTTGGAGCCAAAGTGTTGGACGAAATTAAAAACCTAATTGAAGACCAAAGTGTTGGAACCTTGTTCCTTTTAGTTTTAGGATATTTAAACCTTTCCTATATCCTTAGTCGTGCATAACATTCCAACATTCCACTCCTTCATTCACCACTTATCATATCATACACTTATCTTATCATCACCACATATCATATATTTATTACTTATCATATCATTCATTCATCTACATATCAATAACCACTTATCTTATCACTCAACATATCATACACTTATCACTTATCACTTCCATTCACTTATCACTTATCACTTCCATTCACTTATCACTCACCACATATCATTCATTTATCACTTAACATATCATTCATTTATCACTTAACATATCATACACTTATCATAATCATTCACTTATTCTTTCATCATTCAACCACCAATTCAACACATGCATTCCCTTCACATTCACCCACATGCACTCCCACTCTTTAATCATATGCACTCCCATCATAATTCCACCACCAATTCAGCCACAAAACATTATCATTGCACCACATTCAACCACTCCACATCCCTCACCAAGAAATTATTCAACACACATGCATCCTGAAATTCTTTGCCATGCAATCACATGCATTTCCCTTGACATTTTCAGCCATCACACTTCATCATTACACCACCATTCACTCTTTAACCCACACACACTTCACACAAACAACATTCACATGCATTCACATGCATTTCCAACACAAAACACACTCAAAACCGTGGCCACCTTTGCATTTCAGGATTCCCATTTGCATTTTCAGATTTCCAGCTTTCCCTTTTATTTTCCAGCTTTCATTCTTCATCATTGCAGCCATTCCACATGCAATTCTCCATCATTCCTCCACACAAACACCTTAAACAAATAGCCATATACATCTCCACTCCTCCTATAAATACCCTTGCATTCCCATCATTCAAAACATCTCATTTCATACACAACACACCACAAACACATCCCTTTCTCTCTTAGCCGTGAGTCCCCCCTCCCTACTAATCCAAACACCAACCATCTTTCCATTTCCATCACTCCTCACTCCATTCCACACTTCCATTCCCCCAAACCAACTATCCTTAGACCTTATGCTACAACAACGAGGAAGAGAAGAGGACCTAAACGTTCATACAATTCAAGTTTGAGTTGTTGGAATGTTTAGGTGATTCTTTGATTTCAATGTTTCATTTTAATTCTCTTTGTTTTGTACGTATAAGGAATGGAAGAGAAGAGTGCCTAAACGTTCATACAATTCAAGTTTGAGTTGTTGGAATGTTTAGGTGTTTCTTTGATTTCAATGTTATGAAGAACTAAACCCCCTTTAGCTAGGGGGTGATTCGAAATAAATGTTTATGCTTGCATTTTGATTTGATTACTTCTAATTGCGTTTCATAAGTTGTGGTTCAATTTGTTTAACCGTTTGATTGATAACTTATTTATGTATGTTTATTGAGAGTGTACACTTAATTTTCATGCATGAATATGACGCTAGAATATAAGTGAGTTTCACCTAATAGTTACGAACTTATATTCACAAGTAGTGGAGGTTGCTTATAAACAATCGCGTTAAATGAATTCTTGGCATAAGTTTCATGCGTATTCCATAGTAACGAATGCCTCGTCAACACTTAAAGTTTTCATGATGCTTAATGATTTTTGATTGTATCTTTATTGTGCTTTTCACGTAAAGGACTTTTGGAGAATGTTGTGAATTGCGTTGCGCTAACCCATCCAATTCATTAACTTAAGGAAAACTTGACGGTTAATTTAAGCGGACCTAATTGACCCGGGGCGTTGAGAATTAATGATTTGTTGAAATGCAATTGGAAATCTTTTTATTATGCAAGTGTAACATGTATGGAGATGAACCCCTTAGCTATTCTATCATCCATTCATTCCATTTCATCAATTCCATATTTACATTCTGTTTTAATTTGCTCATTTAATTTAATTTCGTATAAACTTAAATCCCCCTTTACTTTAATGTCAATTTAGTTAGAAATCATTTTAGTTTGTGTTTTTTTTAAAGCATTTTGAGTTTTTGGTTTGTTTTAGTGTTTTAAACTTTATTTTACGTTTTTGAGTCAGTTTCCAAGAGATTTGCATTCCCTCCTAATCCCCGGTCTAGAACGATCCCTCACTTATCCATTCTACTACAATTGTCAAACGAGGGTTTAATTTGAGTGTCAAGTAAATCACGCATCAGTTGCAAATGCTTTGTCAATGCTTATGGTTTTCATTATTCTTAATGATCTTCGATTGTATCTCTATTATGATGACATGTAGGGAACTTTTGAGAATGTTTTGGGTTGTCGAATGATGCCATCCAATCCAATAATATAAGGAAAATCTGAGGGTTAACTAGTGATGTCACGGTTAATTTGGGGCATTGTCGTTCATAATTCAATGAAGGAATAACTGGAAATTGATTCATATGCATAAATATCATGTGTAGAGAAAGAACCCTTAGCTAGCTTCCCATCCATTCATTTCCGTCAAATCCATATTTACAATTTGTTTTGTTTCCAAGTATTCATTTTAGTTTAAATTCGTCCAAATCCAATTCCCCCCTATTTCGTTGAAATCTTAGTCTTAATCTTTCTTATTTTTAGTTTTGCTTTCTTCGAGCATTAAATAGTGTTTTATATTGTGTTTTTATGTTTTTAAGTCAATTTAGAAGGTTTTAGCAAGCCCTCCTAATCCCCGGTCTAGAACGATCCCTCACTTATCCATTCTACTACAATTGTCAAACGAGGGTTTAATTTGAGTGTCAAGTAAATCACGCATCAAAAGCATACAAGATAATAAACTAAAAGTCCTTGGTCTTAAGGAACAGAAAATAACTTAATGTAGACTTCACCCATCTATGACAATCCTTTGATAACAAGAAGTCAGAATAACTTGGGGCGCAAGTAATCAACTTAAACACACTTGTTCTACATCTGCCATACTGAGATGGCAGTGACATGCCTAAGCACTTAGCTAGTTTTAATTGTGAGCCTCAAGGCCTACACCTTAGACCCTACAAAGGCACATTTCAGAACTAACTTTGTTGTCTTCTTTCAGCCTCTCAGCAAGAAGGAGCTCGACAACCAACTAAAGTGCTAACTCGTCGGGGAGCTGTGTGCTCGAGCCAGGGACCTTTCCCAGTGAAATTCCTGCCCGAACAGGTAGAATAGGCTTGTTTTAAGTCATTTACTATTAAGAGTGAATGGTAACTACCCTATCCTACCTCTGCCCCTTGCCATGACAAAACGGGCGGACTTGCTCTTATAGCAATTATTCAGTATTCGACTAATTCCCCTAGTAGTAGTTTGCAATTTGAGACATTTATGTGCAGCTATAGAAATAGAAGATACAAGTATAACTATGAACATTTTTTTTCCTTCTCAATATGATATGAGTACATATATATATGCATGCTAGAAGTCACGAGGGTCAACAAAAACCACCGATGAAGAAGATCGAGTGTTAATCCAATCAAACTGGCCGTCATCAGATGATGTCGTCTTCTCTCCTTGCTTTGCTTGATCAGCAAGCTTCTTAACGCACCACATATCTTCTTCCCACGACAACTTTCTCCAATGTGGGATTGCCTTTCTAACTGGGTCCCTCTGGCTCACCTCAGTCACCACAGCAGCACAACCATCGTCTTCTCTAGCCATGTTATGCACAAAGTTGCACAAAGCCTTCATGAGCCAATTTCCGTTTTTACCCTCCCTGTGTAGTCCGTACATGAAGTGGACCCCAAACTGCTTAAAAACGTTGGGAAACGAAGGCAATCGCAGCCATGGAAGCCATGCATCTAAAACCCTAGTCCCCACGCAGCATGCATACGTTAGGCTTGACACTCCCTTCACTTGCAACTTGAACACTTCTTTCGTGTTCCAAACACTGAGGATGGCAAAGTTTGTAGGCAGAGTAGTGTCCCTTTGTGGATCAAACTTGAGGAGGGACTTTTTCGGTAGGGCCATGAAAGTACCCAAATTGAGGTGACTAGATAAAATGGTGTGGATATCTTTGGGGAAAAATTCTGACTGGGCAAAGAGTTGGCAATAGATTGACTCGGCTAGCTTGGCTGGAATTTGAACGATTGCAATTTTGGTCGAGGATATTGGCTTCTTGTGTGCATGGACTGGTTGGACCAATATTGTGGGTGTGCGAAACTTTTGGTATGCACATTTTATTGTGAACAGATTGATAGAAGCCTCGTTTGTGCAGTCTGTGGCCATGTATGCATAGTTTGCTCCGTTTTGCTTGCACCATTCTTCCAAATGTGTGACCAGTTTTGTACCAATGCCTAGCCTCCTGCATGGAAATTAAATACGTCACAACAATAAGAAACCTTTTACACTCCTTAAGGGATTCCACTCGCGTAATAGATAGTACTCTCGTATTAACTGTTTCGTGACCACATTTTTTCCCGTAGAACACTTGTATATTGTGGATCCAAAAAAGGGCAAAAGTAATGAACTCTGAATGCTCTTTACGTAGCATGTACTTCGGCCACGAAACAGTCAATAGAAGGTCACAATCCTATCCCGCTCAACGAACAACGGATATGGAATGGGATATACCTACTATGAAGCTAATTTATAAGTATTGCAAATTAATCGGCAGTTTCTTAGCACTCTTATATGCTAAGATATCAATTTATTTTTTCAGCAGGCTCGCTTTACATCCAAGGGAGGCTTTGTCTATAGGTAGTGAAGAAAAAAAGAAAGAGAAAGAGGAATCACAAAATATTGATCAAAAGGTGGGGTGGATAGTAGAGCAAATGCACTGTGTGGATAAGGTAATATAGGAGAGGTTTCTTCAAGTATCGGTATTTTAGGGGTACACCACATGTTATAATACAATTGGAGAAGATAATTTTTTTAAGACGATGCACTTATTTTATGACACATGAAATATCTGGTTGAATATTGGACAATTTGAAAATTTTCTCGTAATATAATAGCTACGAGACAATATGGATGGTAGAAATAAGGGAATAGGGGGGAACTACATTCCATCTAAGATGTCATTTACTTTCTTTAATTTTTTTTTTTTTGTAAGGTCGCTGGTCGATGCATGTGTCGAGGACAGGCTAACTACCTAGCTAGTTGCATGCTTTTGCTCCTTTCCATGATACGAGGAACATCGCATTTCTCTTTTTGGTAGAATCTAATCTCCCTTTAAATCACTCTCACCTTATTCCTTTCTTTTTTTTTCTCTTTTTATTTATTTATTTTTTTGGTGGGTTGGGAATGAGATTAGAATCAACCACGTATCTATTCACATGAGAGAGAGAGAGAGAGAGAGAAGAAAATAGTGAAAACTACTGTTGTAATTTCTTGCCTTCATAGCTAGCAAAAATTCATGCAAATATTAACATGCCGATCGATACCAAGGTTTTGGTCACTCTTATCTTCCTAATACAATTTTGTGGTAAATGATATGCTTGTTCATGTAGTTAATGGATTAATGGAATCAACATATTGAAGTTAGAGAGAGAGAGAGAGAGAGAGGGAGAGAGAGAGAGAGAACCTGTGCGTGGGAGAGACCCTAAGTCCCAAAATATAAGCAAGGCTTACAAAAACTGAATTGCCTGATGTTGCCTCTTTTACACAACCCCTTATCACACCAACTATATTTTGTTCTCCGTACTCTGCAATCTGTTCACAACTGCGTTTTATTAATTTTAACGAAAAATAAAAAATGAACAAATATTAAAATTGTATTTATTTATATATATTGTCTATCATGCTCTAATTTTTTTTTTCTATTTCTTCGCATACAAGTAATTAAAAGATGAAATAAAATTAGGGAATTATTAGTGACACTTCAAAATTCTAATTGTGCATGCATTTGAGATTTTTTATATTTAGAAAGAAAATACACTAGTGACGAGTGCACAATGAAATTTTTGGAGTGTCAATAAAAGTTGTCTAACATTAAACAATTAAACTAGGGTTTTACTAGCTAGTAATTTACATATACCTAGCTAACCAATATGTTATGGAACTACCCAATCATATACAACCACATTATTTAGTTTGCAAATGTGGTTTAAAAATTTGGTCTACTTAGCATTACTCCATGTATATATATTATCTGTTTTCGAAATAAAGTGTTAATGACGTAGAGGTTAATTACCAGCATAACGTGTGTCGGGAAACGGCGAATGCGACATATAGGATCACCCATGAGATCAGTGACTAAAGAAGGATTTCCACGCTGCTCAAGTTCACACTTCCTTTCCATCTCCTCCACCGCCGTCTTATCACGTTCTTCATCCTACTCTCTCACCACCAGTTGAAGCAAAGGCACCCTTATTGGCGAGTTTTCAGCAGCTACCTTAGTTAGCACCATACTGGCTAGTAGTTTTAGTAGAGAAAGAAATTACAAATGCTCGCAATAGGTCTTCTATTGTGTTTCTCTGTGACTCTCTCTCTTCTTATTTATAAGTAGAGGTATGCTGATGGCACCGATAAGTTTTTGTACTGGGTACAGCCGCATGCATGATATATGTACTATACTTCATTTGGTGATTGACCACATGTTGTACCAATTATTGGCTTATAAGGTACATGATGACCATGCATATGCAGCGCACACAAAATATAATAATTATAATAATGAAATCAACATCAATATAGAAACTTAAAGGAACGAGAGAGAGAGAGAGAGAGAGAGAGAGAGAGAGAGAGAGAGAGAGAGAGAGAGAGAGAGAGAGAATGAATGGTATTTAGCATGTGGCGTGTCAGCTGGGGATTATATTATGATAACTATATGATGGTGAGTGATAATCAAACTGATGAAAAATACTACTATTAATATAGGAGAGATGATTCTCTGTGAACTGTGGTTATGACATCCACTTTCACTCGTGTATGTACGCAAAATTATGTTATGAATATAGTTGGACAGTTGTGAGCGACTGTTAACCGAGTGTTACAATTTAAATTCTGGTACATGAATAGTTAACACCGTATGTATATGTATAACTATTGCTAGCACAATTTTAAACAAAATATCAACATTTAGCGTATGTGCTCTTTTTCTAAACGAAAATAGTGAGAGTATGATCTAGATGTAGTATAAAGCTAAATAAATAAATTATACTAAAGCATCCTATCTTTGTGAATGTGGTCAGTAATACCTAATATATATGGTTAATGGATTAATACCCATATGTACGATACTGATATTCTTTCACCAATTATTGGTGTAGGTAGTGATAGAAGCATGCTAGTACCACGTAATTGTTGAGCATGTGAATGGTCCTGTAAGTGATCATATCCACAACCAAAAAGAATGTTTTTTTATACAAGAAACAGAGTATATACTAAAGCAAAGGGGTTATAAGCTAAAGTTTTATCTGGTGTTCCTTTCTTGGAAGTTTACTTGGCCCTTTTACATGTGAATATGTAATTTAAGGGCACTTAGCAAGAGACACGGTGTCTATCTGTGACCTTGTGCGTTGTGTAACTGATTTGGTGTTTGACATATTTACTAAGATTGTTATAGGCTATTGTTCAAAAATAAAAATGACATCAACCAAATATGGAAGGCAAGAAACTCAATTACCTTGTCCACATTTGACCCCGAGTTGTATAGAAAACTCGGATTGCATGTGAATTAACTATATGTTTACGATTTTGAATCGATGAACAGTTTCCTTATTGTACTCTCGATTTGCATGCGAAAAACTATGTAAACAGCATACCAAGATAAACTATTGTTGGTGCCATAATCGGACGGAGGCTCTATTTCGTCAACACGAAGTTTGCTTCGAGTGTTTCCTTCAATCTCGGCGCCAAATGAAGGCTTGAGCAAAAGAAGATTGCATCCACGCCACTGTTGGAGGCCACTGTTTGTGTAATGATGTCGTAGATTTTTGTGATTATACTTAACTTCTAAACCAAAGATTGAGTGCCGAATGGGACTCAAAGTTCTTTTCTATACCTCGATGATTGAGGAATTGAAATTGTTTTGTTTTGTTTTTGTACCTACCTAAAACGTAATAACGAAAGAAGATGAAGAAAAACTGATCTTAATCACTCCATAGCTAAAAGAAGAATACAATTCATAGAAATGCAGAAACTATTAACTAGATTCAAAGAAAATACACTTGAAATGGAACAAGCCGTGAAACAAGCAACATTCAAGCCATGAGAAGCAGGCGCGATTCATGATATCAGGTTAAACTAAGTTGAAAATATTTGTCATCAATGAGGAAACTTAGTTGGGAGAGACATTAACTAAAATCATACTACAAGGTAGCAGAGCAATAAACATTGAGGATCACTTCGATCGATTGAGGATTGGTTTTGAAGAACACTTTTGGATTGAGCTGAACGGCTTTTGAGAGTTTGGTTCAGCTCCGATTTGAATTTGTAGATTTGGTGTTTGAGCTCCGATTTGGACCCGTGATACTTTTTCAAAAACAGAATTACGCCATGGTCCAAACTCACCACTATGATGTGGCATAAGATGGATTTTGGCCATCCATAGTCGTTTTAGTCTCCAAAACGTAGTTTAAAGTTTCGTAATAAAAATTGGACCTTCGGCTTCCGTTCGATTAATGTTGTTTTTGTTGTAGTCCTATTAGATTATGAATGTTATTGTGTAAATCCTAGTGTATCTAGGGATATCAGATATTATTCTATTAGAGTTGTAATCTTATTAGGGCAATGAATTAACCTTCCCGAATACTATAAATAAAGGCACCATGAGGTGGAAAAGAACACACCTCACAATAACACATCTCTTTCTTTCTCTCTACTATGCCGCACCCCCTCTCTCTCTGTCCTTTATATGATTAAGTAAATTAGGCCTACAACATGTTATCAACACGCTTTTGACGATGCGCTAAAGAGAGTTTGATCTTCAATCAGGGGAGTATTAAGTTTTAATCATTCTTTTTATGATTAATTTATTATTTTATTGAATTGATCTACATGCTATTGATTCAATTTAATTTTTCTTTGTTGAACGTGATACAGCGCATTAAAGATGCAATTCCAGCTTTCAGAGAAATTCAAAGGCTCAGTTGTTTTCTACCAATCAGGTTCCTTTAAAATAAATTAAAATATTTGAAAAAACCTTGAAGCATGAAAACATTCCCCATGATGCATGAACCCCCTATATTCATATTTTCCTTCCAATTATACATATTGTATATGTGTTCATATATTTTGTCAATATATATACTTGTTCATGCAATACAAAATTATGCTATGTGGAATTTGTGAGTCAAAGCATCAAAATTAATTTATAAGCAATTAGGGTTTTTAACCCTAGAGTTTGAAATATATATATATATATATATGGGATTTTTTTTGCTGCCAAGCCACGGCTCCATGCTGTGCCGCCGTTGGCACCGAGCCGAGTTGGCAGGCTTGCAATCATGCCACCACCTTGGGACAACGTCGTTTAACGTCCTGGACCTCTGTAATAGCCCTTTGGGCTTTGCTGCACGCACTAGACAGCCAGGCCGAAGGCCTGATTTGGGTTTATAAAACGGGCCTGCAACCCTAGCCCACTCCAGCACAGCCCGAAACTTTGTTGGGCTTGTCCCTGAGCCTTAGGCCTATAACCAGCATGCCTGAAGCCTGCTGGGCTTATTCCATTGCCCTGGCCCTCCTGCAGCAGCTTTCATGGCTGCTGGGCTTGCCATGTCACGGCCCGACCACAAAGCCAACTTCAGCTAGGCTTTGTAGCGCCGCAACCCAACCAGGGAATGTTGGGCTTGTTGGTGCTCCAAATCGAGACCACAACAAGCCAGCCCTTGCGATTAGGCTTGCCCAAAAAATGCCCATGGCCTGCAGCCATGATTGGGTTGCCCTGCAACAACCCATGGACTACTAAGCCCTTTTAAGGCCTTGCCCTACACACGACACCCAAGCCCACATATATTGGGCAATGGTTTTTTGAATCCAATGCTATTTTTGGCATTCTCTATAATTTTAACTTGAATGTTATTATTCTTTTTGCTTCTACAATCAAACCTAAATGGTTACGATCTACTGAATTAATTAAAGTGACCAGCAGTCCATTAATCTAACAATTAATCCAAAATTATTAACCTGAAGTTCACTTTTTGGCAATTAATGATTCAATAAATTATTTCATTTCTTTGAATCGTTGACCAGCTTTCATAGTCCCGAAGCTCCTGAATCAACCCAAATCCACTGCACTATATATTGTATTCTGTGTTCTTACAGGTACCTCCTTTTATGAATCGAAAGTTCATAACTAAACTCGAACCTGTAGTTTCAAATTTAGTGCCTTTGAAACCCAAAGTTTTCTTAAAACAATACACCCATGTAAACCTGACGATTTTCATGTAAACCATGTCTTAGAACCCGAATGTTCTAACTTTGATGCTTATGGATATCTTATCTTCATAGCACCAATTACAATATTGTTCCCTCCATTTAGTGGGTTGTCGAACCATAACAAGTTTGATTTCACTGATTTGGACCATTCTTGACCTAAACGGGTACAAGACATGAATCTCCACTTGACTATCAAGAAGCTGAGAAACCATTGTAGCCAACAATGGCATGGAAGAGCTGAATAAGCCTCTGCCATGATCTTCATGTGAAGACTTATGCCTGAAGCATTATAAATGGAAATACCTCCCAAATGAGGATTCCATGGCTCTTTGGCTCGCTTCTACGACCTATTTAATCATGAAAGATATTGCCTGAAGCACACCATAATTACGTCAATGAATGAGTACAATTCTGAAGTTTATAAATCCGATAGAATTTCGACCCGAGAATAATTTTTCTCGTCTTTCCATATTTCTAACTCGCTTCTGAAGCAGCAGTGTAAAGAGTGGAAGTTTACCAAATTCTCAAATCTGATTACTACCACACTAGTGAGAGAAAGGTACCCCAGTAATTCGTCTGAGAGGTACTGAACGGTATAGACCTAGTTTTGGCTGGAGTCTAGTAAATGGTGGTACCCTGCTTAGGCAAGGATGCACCGAGGAGCATGCTCTACTTCGGCAAAGGTTCATCGAATGGTATTGCTCTACTTCAATAGAGGCTTACTAAACAAACCCTTCCAACTTCGGCTGGAGCCTACAGAACCTAAATCTAGGTTTCTCTCTCTCACGATCCAATTTCAAGTTTATTTTTACGACCTATGGTAGAATGAGGTCCTGGCAAGGTGTGGCATCATGCTCGAAGCGTGATCCTTGGCACCTAAGACCTAAAACTTCAAGAATAAGGGATAATATTTCTAAACCTTAACCTTGCAGAATCTACTTCCGTCTCAACAAAATAGATCATTGGTTAAGCACCTGTTTCTGCCCCTACCAATGTCGTTAAGCAGTACCATTCTAGTAGTCAATATGTGAGACGAATTTTGCTTTATCAAACACCGTTGGAAAAGAAAAATTTTGACATGGATGGCCACGTTGGCCGAATCCCCTCAGTAAACCATTTAGTTTGTGAACATTTTTCTATGTTCTTGGATTCAAGTTTGGTGTATGTTTTAGTTATGGATAATCTTATTGATATCGTCCTCGAATATGAGTTAATTGAATCATGTTTCTTGTATACATGTGATTGAATTTAATTAAACACGTGATTAGGTATGAATGTTGGAAGGTTTGTTGTCTAGATGAATGCAATACTACGCACACTAACTTTATACCTAAATCACATCTCTAACAACGACTTCAGGTCAATCCAACTTGATTAAGAGCATTGACACGCTCCTCGTTGTATGAATGGTACTAAATTACCATTTAAGAGAGACCTTATATTTTCCCTATTCTGGAAGAACGTCGTTGAGTTTTAAGGATATTTGAGAGAATAATGATCATGAATAAAACCATTAAAGAAAATAGAGTGGAATATCTTTTCACCACCACCAAAAATGAGCCTAAAGCTTTACTTTGCGGCAAATAGGTTGCCTCCCAACTGGTAACACACCATATGTAGTCGGGTGATTCGAGCAGTTTACTTGCTTTGGCATGACCTTTTAGGACACTTAAGTCGAACAATGATGCCACAACGTATCTCCTTACCCGAAGTAAAGATCTTGTGCCTACAAGCACACTTTGCCAAGCTTACTCATTAGGGAAATTTTTTTTCTAAATTATCTCTCGCAAAGATACGAAATCACTCATTTTCACAATGGATTTAAGGGAATATATGTGGACTAATCCAACCAAAATGCAAACCATATAATACTGACGGTTTTGGTTGATGAATCGATAAATTGGTCATATGTTCGTCCACACACAATGCTGCTAAACCTCTTGGCCGATTTTAAGGGTTTACCACCGTACTTATCCCATAAAGTCTGGAAGACTGGATAATACCAGAGAGTTTATAATGACAGTTTTTTATAAGTATTGCATGTCTTTTGGGTTTATAATTGAGCATCGAATTCCTATGTTCACCCCAAATAGCCTTGCAGAGTGATCATCAAGCGCAACTTCAATGATCGCCTGGACCTTGGTGAACTCACAAAGCTTTCGATTTCTTCCTAGGGCTATGAAATCTTGTACGCAGTTATGTTGGTCCGCCTTGAGGCCTATTGCCACCCAACCATTTTTGATGTTACAACTGGTTACTGGTACTAACCTGACGTTTTGTATTTACGCATTTGGGTGTGCATTCCATGTGCCAAGTTACGCCGCCCTAATGTACCAATATGGGTCCTCAAAAGAAGGATGTGAATCTTTGTCAATTACGATTCTCCTTCACACTAGCTCTCTTAGAGCCCTTGCATGCGATCTCTTTACCGCTCATTTGCGGATTGTCACTTTAATGAGATAGTCTTCCTGCCGTTAGGGGAAGATAAGAACGTCAATGTTCCTGTAGGAACACTGCCTCATTAAAGTGACAATCCTTATACCGCATAAGTGTGATAAGTAAGTGCGATGAATTCTAACTTTTAGAATGTTGCTTCAGATGCATTCCTTTGATCTAGCTAAAGTGACGAGATCATATACCAATTGCGAACATGCTTTCAAGGATAGACTTACTTAATGAACATCGAATAAATATCCCCAAAGGATGTGCTTCCCCTATTGAACGGTTTAGCACCCCATGTTGGACAGTTCGGTACACCGACGGATAACCAATCAATCTATCTCGGCCTGAAGCATGACAGATCACTCAGTTCATAGGATTCACTTCCCTAGAAGAGGAAGGTCACGACACAAAATGAATCTGTACTCGATCGCTGTCTCAAATCATTTCTATCTCATGAGATTAATCTTGGATTACTCCCGAGACTTGAAGTTCTTGGTCCAGTATACTAGTTTGGCTGAGATAATGGAATTGGAATAAAATTATCATCAATGATATTTTCACTTATATGGTAGCAACTGACATAAATGAAAAGCAACGATATCGAACCATGTTCTGTTAGGGATATTGCAATATCTTGGACGTCCACGATATAACCTTAATTTCAGAATCTTTGAATCATTTCCAAGACTCACCTCACTTCATTACGCCACAAGTGGGACATGGTTAGAAGTTCTTGTTAAGTATATTCGAAGTACTTGTTGTTTTCATCCATCGTTGAGTCCCAACGACGATCCAAGAAGACTATGCTGCATATATCAACCCAACCAAGACATGATACATCAACGAAGTCAACACCAAGACATATTGCGTCTACATCTACATTAGCAAAGCATCAACATATTGAAGTCATGCAAGCCAATCTCAAACAACCTTACCGACCTCTGCACGACGTCACTATTGAAGTTAACCTTGTAGAAGCTTGTCTGAGGAATTGGTATGCCTAACTATTCATTTGCAATGCTTGTAGTTCTCATTTGGAAGTTCTGTCAAACTTAGGGGGAGTATCCAGAAGTATACTCACTTGATCTTAATGTACTCTTTTTCCCTACAATTAGGAGCATTTTTCCCATTGGGTTTTTGCTACCTAACTAGGTTTTGATGAGGCACCCATCTTAGGCTGATCATACCCCTGTGAGCTCTTGTACTTGTGTCCAGAAGACGTATAGTTTTGACTTAATGCAACTTCTCACTTTTCTCCTTAGTCTATGAGTTTTTTCTCCCACCTTGGGTTTTACTATAACGAGGTTTTGTGAGTTTTACCTTTTATGGATTCTTCTGTTGATCTGAGACTCACATTTACTCATTGTGCCGATGACTTCATCAACTATACTTACTTAATCGTTGAAGACCTAATGCGCGATTTAGTTGAGTATTTACACACTCAAGGGGGAGTGTTGCAGTCCTATTAGATTAGAAATGTGAATGTGTAGATCCTAGTGTATCTAGGGATATCTTGGAATATTTTCTAGGGTTAGATATTATCCAATTAGATTTGTAATCTTATTAGGGTAAGGAATTAACCTTCCCTACTACTATAAATAAAGGCACAATGAGCTGGAATAGAACACACCTCACAATTACACATCTCCCTTTTTCTCTCTACTGTGCCGCACCCCTCTCTATGTCCTTTATATGATTCAGTAAATTAGGCCCACAACAGTTTTTAATTTTTTTGGTCAAATGTTGTTTTAATTATCAAGGTTTTTTGAGTTATTCCAAACGGTTGTAATATTTTATATATCATTGGAAGTAACAATTGTAATCATTCAATCATTAATCAATTTCATCCCTTTGGGACTCCAAACTTTGTTTCGAGGGATTACGTTGGTAACCCTTTTAATTGCTTCGTACTATAGAAAAAAAATTCATTTTTTATCAGTTAAGAAACCTAGAAATAAAGCAAACCCTACTTTGAGTTTTTAGCCTCCCCTGTCCTCCTTTTTATCTTTCCATTATAGATTTCAAACCCTGCTTAACAATTCAATTCCCACCATCGATCAGACTTCAATCAATAACATGAGTCGCCAATGTGAACAATTGACATGAAAAATTGTTACTAACATGAAAATTGGTTCTGAGTTCAGACCCATATGCCAAGAATTTTCATAGTTTCTTTGTTGTCCATGGCTTTGAAAATCATACTCAAAACCCTAGATCTAGTTGAAATTTTTTGTTGCAAGAGTGCTTTTTGGAAGTTCAGACATGGAAAGAAAGGTGTTAGGAGTTTCAATTCACAAAAAAAAAAAAAAAAAAAAAAAAAAATAAAGGTTCTTTGGTATGATTTACTTGAATAAATTTCTCTTCTTCTGGCGAGTTGTGGGAGTCGGTTGTTCATTGGGAGGAGGGCAAAGTATCCTTCGTTCGATGGGTGCGTTGTTAAGAGGGGTCTAGAAAGTGGGTGGAGGTGAGGTTTTTTTTTTTTTTTTTTTTTTTTTTAAGTAATAATGAATAAACACTATTGACTTCTCTTAAAAAAAATAAAAGAGTCATAAAATAAATAAAAGAACATAACACATTTGGCGGTACAGTACATGGTAAGCCTAACATTACACTTTTAGCATTGTATGAGAATCACCCTGCCCTTAGCCTTGTCGATGGGTTTTTTTAGAACTTTAATTATCAAGGGAAGGGAAGAGAGTTCAAACAGAAGTTCGAACTCGAAAGGCAAGGATAGAAATTCAATACCTTATTCACTAAGATATTGTACCAAATATTGTTGGCTTACATGATTTTTGTAACATTGAATGAGCATGAGATTTTTTAGGGCTGGTTGCTCCTACACGGAAAGATCGATGCGTCTGGACGTTGGACTTTGGTCTTACATATGTTAATACAATAACAAGTAATTAAATTTTTGGTCAAAAATTTAATTGCAAGTTGGGTTAACAATATTCTTCTATACTTTACAATACTATTCCACATTATCTAGAAGCAAGGTGAAACAAAAGGTATATAGGAAATGGAACAAATGCTTCGCTATATGTATAAATCTTTAAAGTTGAGAGTGAAATTTTTTTGTAAGTATAAAAAGGAAAATTGTCATGGAATTATTCAAGTTTGCTTAATAAAAATGAGCCTTTGCAATATTTAATCGCATGGTTCAGTTCCTTGGTTCTTAAAGGGCATGTTTAGACAAAATCCCAAGAGATAAAATAAATAATTGAATAAAGTAGATTTATTTTACCTTGCTAAGAATTTTTGGAGGATAATTCAGCAAGATTTTGGCCTTTGGATGCATATGCTATGTGATAAATATCTAGCAGGAGGGGAGGGAATGAACATTGTTTAATATTGTTATATGGAAGGAGGCTTCTAGTATTTGCAAAGGCTTCATTGATGGTGCTCAGTTGTTGAAAAAATGTTTGGTTTGGCATATCAAATTTGGTGAGAAAGTTAGATTTTGGAATTATTGGTTAAATTATAGGCTTCTTTTAAAATTTTCTCTTCAACGACTTCTGCCAACTATGCTTATGTCCTACGTGGCTGATTTTTATTATAGTGAGAACTGGGATATATATAGAACATTGATCTATTTCCTTCCTAAAGTAATTGTGGAAAACATTGTCACTATTTTTGTGGATAATATTGGTGGCTCGTCGTACAAGTGTACATATAGAGACTAACTAATGATGGTAACTTTACTGTGAATTTCGCCTATGTGTTGGACCTAGACGCTAAGATGAACTCCTAATGATGATGGATATTTATCTCAGAGTCGTATCTTCCTCCTTAAGTGCTCTCTTTTCTTTGGATTTTGTTGCTAGACAAAATATTGACCAATGAACAATTAGTTAGACAGGATTGGCTGCGGATTCTTGATGCGGCAGATGTTAGGGTGCTTTTAAATAAAGTATTTATGTCTTCACAAACTGTTTCGCTAAGATTTGGAGAAGTTTTCCTATTCTTGATTAGTTTTTCATTGATGCATACTGTTGAGTAAAAAATAATCCCAAAAATCCAGAAGGAGACACTTGAACTTCTTCTCAAGAAAGATAAGATTGTCATCATTAAATGGGAAAGCTATCAAATATTTCCACATGTAGCTTAGCATCCTTGGAAGTTCAAACAATGAACACCATCATTAAATCAAATATTTCCACATGTAGCTCAGCATCCTTGGAAGTTCAAACAACGAACACGACTGTTCAAAGCTCCCCAGCTCATGACATGGAAAAGTCAAGGACATTAAAGATAGGATTAATTATTAAATCCTATCTTTAATACATTCTCAATTGAAGGTCAACTTAATCAAGTAAGCTCACGTGCGAAATTATGTCAGATCCCATTTAAGATCAAACAATTCCATCTAATTGAGTAAGATTGTATGTGTGATAGCATCTACTATACCAGGAATATCAATGAATCCTTATCACAATCAATCAATCAACAATATCTCCATCATCCTACGGATGACATAACCTTGGCCAATGGGAACATCGCCACGTGTAGGGCGAAACCCTACACCTAGGCCAGCCACCTCCCTATAAATATTTCATCTCCACCAAACTTTGATAAGCTCTTTCTACTCATACAAACCCTAAACACTTACTAGTTTCAAAGATATTGACTTAGGCATCAAAGATCCATTGGCCAACCCGGCCCCCCCCACCCTCCCTCCACCTTATGGTCATGTGCGGCTTTGGTCTTTGATCAAAGGTCTTAATTGTTTTGTAGGTACAAATTCGTCAAGACTAAAGACGACAGATTATTGCTACCACAAGTTGGTGCTTTCATTGAGAACTTGATTTAAACACTCGACGAAGGTTCTCGCATTCGTGTTTCGAATTTTTTCATTATATAAGTAAATTTTTCCACACATTCCTATGTCTAGAATTTTTATATGTTCTTTGAATAACTTTGAGGAAGAAATACAATGGCATAAAATTATGAAACCACTACCAACTATACATCCTACATTCAAGGATATGGACCTAATGATGGAGATTGTGATGTGGCCCCACACCGTCGCTCCTCGAGGCTCACCATGCCGAGGGGAGCAACGTTACTGGTCCAGTGTACCCCCTGACTGAGCTCAGATTATTGCCTGTGCAGTGGCATCAAGATATCCCCTCCAAAGCCCAATTCAAGATGCTATAGCAGTAGCTAGGGACCAAGGCCGAGCCCAAGCCCACCCTGCATAACGGCAAGACCAGGCGCCAAACGAGGCAGCTCAAGCCGAGCTAGGAGCAACCAGAGCCCAAGCCTA
Source organism: Pyrus communis (assembly GCF_963583255.1). Classification (NCBI taxonomy): domain Eukaryota; kingdom Viridiplantae; phylum Streptophyta; class Magnoliopsida; order Rosales; family Rosaceae; genus Pyrus; species Pyrus communis. Next base: position 22,133,131 of record NC_084809.1, on the reverse strand, counting down.
GCTGTAGGCCCCCATGCTTGAGCCTAGCTTGCCCAGCCTATTCCAGTAGCCTAGCCTGTATTCCAGACCAGTCTTAGACAAGTTTAATTGACCTAGCTCCAAGTTCCCAGACCAGCCGGACAAATCATCTGGCTTGCGATTAAACGAGAGGTATTTTCTCCATTTGTTTTTTGGAAGATTTGACTCGTACCAGCTCGAATTTTGTACTCAAAGTTACACTTCCACTTTTTATTGAGATGTTACCACCTAAGATTTTTGACCCCGAATGGCGAACAACACCTGTCTTGATAAGTCGCATATTTGACAAGTGCCCTCGTGCAACATATAACCTTGGTGAATCAGCTCTTGAAGCACATCGAGACTCAGCGCACTCTTGACGATGTATCCCAAAGTGGGACAAGGGTAGGTGACCACGTTTTGTTCCACCAACGTCTCAATAAGCAGCCACGAACTTAGCGTTCTAACAGTGTGCACTCTCGCTTGGGTCCTTAAGTTAACATCTCGCCTCAGCCTACAAATAACCATTCACTCCCGACTAGGTCCATGGGTGAATGTGTATTCATGGTTAGGTGCACACTTTGATGACCATCCCAGGCAAAATTTCAAGCAAAACGTTGGTTCGCAGCTTGGCCCACAAGGAGCATCCTCTGAAATTGTTACCAAGTGGAATAACCTACAATTTAAAATCTATATATGTGCTTGCCTGATGAGTCAGCAACACTCATCAACTAAGATTAGATATGTTAGTTTACTCACAGCGAAAGTAGTTAATTCAAGACTTAGTTTACTAAAGTGTTCCTAGTTAACTAAGATCCAATTCATTGCACATTTTAACTCTGACAATCTGAGTTATATGGACTTATCTATTTGCCAATAATGATGAATATATATCACAATCAAAGAGTAAGATAAGTAAACTTGAAAAGCGATAAATTGCACGGGAGGTTTTTGGCCGGAAAAACCCACTTCTTGGTTAAAAAACCGAGGACTCTCCACTAAGTCCAATCCTAAGTCCAATCCACTAATGTAAACAAGGTTTATACAAAGACCACACAAGCTCATTTCCTAGACCCCTATCTACGGAGCAGCATTATCTTTGTGCAACCTTGCTTTACAAGAGATGAACTCTTTCGGTCTTCATTAAGTGGTAGATTCTCCTGAGTTCTTCACCTTGTGGCACTAATATTGACTCAAATCCTGAAATGATATGATATGATATGCATATAAAATCTGGATTTAAATAACTAGTCAGATTATCCAGTCAAACAGTTGAAGGAAGAAACTAACTTGAATCCAAAAGCTTGGTCTAAAAATGGATTTAAAGCTTAAAACCAGACCAAGAACATAATGCAAAACCTTAAAACAATGCAACCCTAATATACAATGATTGGGTGTTTTATGCATGAAGTTGGTTTTGCAGCTAGGGTTCCATAAATGAAGAAGAGGCAAGCTCAAAGCTTTGAAGGTACTCTCTCTCTAAAATAAATTAGGAGACCCCAAATTGAAAACTGAAACCTTAGAGACAAATATACCAAAGGAAATCTGATTTTTCATCAACCAACTTGTCCCAAGGACAATTGTCGACTCCAAACGAAATCTAGGCAAATTAATAGCTAGAAACTGACTACCATCAGAAATGTGTCAATCAGCCCATGTGGGCTATCTTAATCTATATGCCTAGATAGCTGGAAGTCAGCATGGAAAACTGACTAGACAATTAACCTAGATAGAATGCAACACAGATAGAGATATGAGATGGACATGCATGAACAAACCTTAGACGTGAGGTGAGCCATGTCCTTGAACGTTTAATCCTAGTAGCATCATCCCATAATCAGATAATGTAGTCTAGAACTAAATTAAGCATATGGTACACAAATACAATGTTTGCCAACGAAAGCCAAACACTTAAAACTAGACTTTACGTCATCCACCTCACATCGAAGTAGGCAACACACCAGATGGAGAGAAAAAGTAACCCAATCGGGCTCAAGTTCAACTAGTAGCTTGCACCAAGCCCAACCACGAGCAGCCCGCTTGCCAGGCAAAAATGAATCCTTCATGTGTAAGACTTGGCACAGATGAGCAGAACACGAAGAAGAGCTGCGCAGACCCGCAGGTCACCACCAAGGGCAACTGAAAGCTCTGCTGCCCCAGCAGAGGCAAATTCAGGAAGAAGTAGAGAAATTACCTGCTGCCCAAGTTTAACATGCCGTATTTCACCATTTTAAGAGTGACGAAGACTTAGAGAGGCACTTAAAGCACTACCACAACGCGATAATCATTTATAGGAACAATAACTCCTTCATGTGTAAGACTTTCGCCACTACTCTACAAGGTGAGGCTCGAGATTGGTTTCACACCCTGCCACCACATAAAGAAAAAGAGAAAAAAATGAAACGTTTCTTGACTACGTAAAGAGGTTGAAGGTTGAGAAGGCCGAGATTGTCAGCTGCAAAACTCAATAGCCAATACAACCTTCCAGAAGAGACTCACACCAGACCACTTGTTACTTGAAGAATTGATCATAGGAAAAGACTTGACTCTAGCAAACTCGTTGGCTTTGGTAGAGAAGCATGCACTTTGGGAGAAAGAATGGCGAGCCAACAAAGCACCCGAGTAGCCTCAAAAGGAGCCAGAAGTAGCCCAAAAAAAGGTAGACTGGAAGTAGTCTAATGACAAAAACAAGTCATAAGCCAAGCGCAAGGACCACTCCTTGACAAGTGGAGGCCCGATGCCCAAGAACTACACATAGTTCTCAATTCCAATCTACTAGATCCTCCGCGACCTGAAGAATGAACCATGGTTCTTGTTGCCATGACCAATGAAGAGAGATACCTCCAAGTTGGATCACACTAAATATTGTGTATTCTACCAAGCTCTCGGTCACACGATCGAAACTTGCTTTAAGTGGAAAAACTACCTTGAGAAGCTCATGAAAATTGGCAAGTGCGACAGATACTTGAACAAGCTAGCAGTGCAGCCTAGGAAGAACACAGATCCATACGTAAAGTAGCCTGCCAAGACAACTAAATCCATGGCATTTTTCCTAAATTCGAATACTTGGGGGCCACCAACAAATCCAAAAAGGGAAATATCCAGTAGGCGAGATCAATCTCCTAGGTTAAGGTAATAAGCGTCGAGCTAGGACCAATCATCGGCTTCATTGAGCAGGACGCCAAAGGTGGATTTCCCTTTGACAACGCCCTGGAGATATTTGTCCAACTAGCCTACGTCATAAGTGTTTAGTAGTTCATAAGATGGGCTTGAAAAGTATGATCATAAGCTGAATAGAGGTTCTTACTAAATTTAACGGCTACACTTCGATTGTCGTCGATAACATCATGCTTGACTTGAGAACCCTTTCAATCATTTATTCGTGGACATTCAAGATCATTGACGACTCATTTCCCTAAATTGGGATTCTAGGTTGGGCCTGGCTAATGAAGTTGGGTAGGGTAACCTTTGTCGAGTATCAGAAAATCTGATTTTGCATCTCGAGAAAAAGAGGATGAGAAATCAAGTCAGACCAAGTTGCATCTTGACGATGCACTATACAAGTCCTGGATGAGTCAAAGAAGAAGTCTTTTACCCTAGTAGAAGCCATTAAGGTGCACAAGGACGTCCCAACTACCAAATAACAATTACAACCAACATATCAAGAAGATGGCATCCAAGTCGATGTATCAATAAACAAGACAAGACAGATTCCCTAGGAAGATGCCGAGTACATGATTTGTGATCCCTAGCAATCCGAGAAGACCGCTAGGATTGGCTAACGTCTAAGCCCGACAGAAAATAAGGAACTCACGAGTTTCCTTAGGGAAAGTCGTGATGTTTTCACATGGTCACATTCTAACATGGCCGACATCGACTCCAAGATCCCAAGATAGCTTGCCACAAGCTCCACGTCGACCCTACTACCAAACAATGATCTAGAAAAGATGACATTTTGCTCCTGAACATGTGGCGATTATTGAGGTGGAGATTGACAAGCTATTGAAGGTTGGATTCATCAAAGAAGTAGCGCACTAAGCATGGTTGGCAAACGTCGTGCTAGTGAGGGAGAAAGAGAAGGGCAAATGGCAAGTTTGCATAGACTATACCAACCTCACCAAAGCATGCCCTAATGATCCCTATCCAGTTACCAGAATCGTCCTACCGGTGGACTTAGCTATAGGGAACAAGTTACGCAATTTCTTGGATGCATACCTAGGCTACAATAAAATTTCCATGTATGAGCCTAACAAGGAGAAGACCGTATTCATGATCTAGAGGGACACCTATTGCTATAGGGTCATGCCCTTTTGGTTCTTAAGAATGCAGGAGCAACTTACTAGCGATTAGTAAACATGATCAATGGCGGAGCCAAGATTTCACGTGAGGAGGGGCCTCTCATAAATGTTAATGGATGTGTGGATTACCTATCCAGAAATCCATTTTTACCTCTCATACACATCTCTCAATTTCTGGCAGTTTAAGAAGAGTGTGTGAGATGTAAAAAAGATGTGTGAATAACACTACCCCAAATGTTAAAAATATTAATTCTAAACGGATAGTATCTACAAAAGTACAAACAAAAACAAAATATAATATGATACGAGTCCAAAATAACAAATTCATCGATAGCATTACCAATTCACAACAATTACAATTGTACTCGAAGAATTTTCATATTTTAAAACTGTATAATGATAGGCTCGTCATCTATACTATTTAAATATCTTTATCAATATAAGCAACCAAACAATTATTCGTCCACAAATCACACATTCGATTGTATAGGTTTTGATTATATAGGCTGGTCTTCATAATATAGCAAAAATACTTGCTCATGCTACAGACTCAAAACAAATTTGATAATCAATTAAAAAACTTGCAATAGATCAATTTAACAAAAACAAATTCATAATTTAAACAAATTATTTGCAAGATAGATGACAAAGTAAAATACAAATACTAGTATAAAAACTGGGACGCGAAACGGATTTGTTGCGACCTAGGCGGTGGAATTTGAAAGACTGCAGTATAGAACAAGTATGCTAAAAGTAAAGTGAGGATGGCCTATCCCCACCCTAGTCCCTTCTTCCCTCTGCCACTAAACATGACGTTTAAGAAGAAGATTGGAGTAACTATGGAGGTCTACATCGACGACATCATGGGTAAATACATATGAAATTCTCAAATTAAAAAGTGGATCTTTTTGCATACGAGGTTCAAAACTTCAAATCCCCTTCATCCGATATGTGCTTCTGAAGATGTGATAGCTCAAAGCCATGCTAAGTATCGGGCTGTAAGCATGGGCCTGCCACCTACCTCAGTACGACATTAAAATCAGCTTGAACAATGCATCTAAACCAAACATGTTTAATGTTCAAGCTAACAATGGCAAATATTAGAAGAATTTTAAGTCAAAAGGAAAACAGTGGAGTAATAAGACTGATTAGAGTAATAAGGTTGTTGTTCCTATGAAAAATGATGCAAATAACACTGGGGATAAGTGCAGATTATGTGATAGGCTTCACTATGGGGAGTGTTGGGTTAAGAACAAAGTTAAGTGTCACAAGTGCACCAAAATTGGGCATATTGCAAGATACTGCAATGTAAACAAGGCTATGCGACAAGTAAATTTTGCTAATCAGGTTGAAGAAACTGGTAATCTATTTTATACTAGTCACTCTAGTGAAGTGAAGAAGATGAATGGTGTGTGGTACATAGATAGTAGATGCAGTAATCATATGACAGCCAGAGAAGATTTACTTGTTGATATTGATAGAAATGTGAAAGCCAAAGTCCAAGTAGGCACTGCAGTTTTGGTTGATGTTGCAGGAAACAGAACATTAGTTATTGAGACAATTAAGGGCAGGAGATATATAAGGGAATTGATGCTTGTACCTAGTCTTGCAGGGAACTTGCTTAGTGTAGGCCAGATGACTAAGCATAGTTCTTTCTTATGTTTGGAGACTATAGAGTGGATGTGTTTGATGACAGGTCTCTAAGTAATCCGGTGATTAGTGTGAAACAGAAGGGAAATAGGTGTTTTCCTTTGATTTTTAGTACAAACAAGGAGCTTGCATTGAGTACAAGTGTGTAAGATGTGCAAAGATGTGGCACAAGAGATTTGGCCACTTGAATTTCAGGAGCCTCAAGCTATTGCAGAATCAAGGAATTGTGTTGGGACTACCTGAAATCCAAGATAGTGATGATGTGTGCCAAGGGTGTGTACTTGGTAAGCATCACAGGGAGTCATTTCCTAAGGAGACTACTTGGAAAGCATAAGAACCACTGGAATTGGTGCATTCTAATGTTTGTACACCTATTTTGGTTCCAACCATGAGTGGAAACAGGTATTTCCTCACATTCATTGATGATTATTCAAGAATGTGTTGGATTTACTTTATGAAAAAAATAAAAAATGTTTGGGATATTCAAGAAGTTTGGAGCTATGGTTGAACTGTAATGTGGTTACTCACTGAAGAAACTGAGAACTGATAGGGGTGGAGAATTTACTTCCATTAAGTTTAATGCATTCTCTGAATCAATTGGCATAGAAAGGCAGCTCAATGTGTCCTACACTCCACAACAAAATGGAGTGGCAGAAAGGAAGAACAGAACAATAGTGGAAATGGCTAAGAATATGCTGCATAAGAAGGAGTTACCCTATAAGCTATGGGGAGAGGCAGTCAACACTGTAGTCTATTAATTGAATAAATATCCTACAAGTGCATTAGACAATATTACATCATTTGAAGCTTATAGTGGAAGAAGACCTGGGATTAAACATCTTGAGGTATTTGGTGATGTGTGCTATTCTTTAATATCTAGAAATCTGAGACATAAGTTGGAAGCATCAAGTGCAAAGGAAAGCACCTATTTCCCCTCTGTTTCACAATAACTACTAGATTACTTAGAGACTTGTCATCAAACACATCCACTCTATAGTCTCCAAATAGAAGAAAGTAACCATGCTCAGTCATTTGGCTTACACTAAGCAAGTTCTCCGCAAGACCAGGTAGAAGCATCACTTCCCTTATATATCTCCTGCCTTTCATTGTCTCAATAACCAGTGCAATAATCACAAATGATTTCAACGTGATAAGATGGGATGATGCATCACTTTTCTTTGACGTATTCTCTGAAAATTTTATGCAGTCTTAATAACTTCTGTTTTAGTCTTATGACCTTAAAATGAGCTGAGGAAAAATTTAAACAAACTTCTCGCACGTTTATATTTTAATGCAACGGGAAGTATAGAAAATCCTTAGTCTGGTCTAAAACGAGGAACACATGATTGGAATCCACCAAACTAATATGTCTCAAATTTGTGATGATAAAACTGAAATTTGAATAATAGAACAGACAACTAGGCTTCAAATGGGCATCATAAACCTATTCCTACTAGAAAACTTAATGATGTACCCACCTTAGCCACTATTGATATTGGTAATTTCCATGGAATTTCAAGGTCGGCCCTTGTTTAAGAAACTAGAAATATGATTTTAATGTAAAATGACATTAGAAGGCAACTGAAAGCCTTCTAACTTGCAAAAGAGAAGGAATGATGCACATGCTTTATCCACTTGTTTGGGTTGTAGTTCTTGCTGATGCTTGCTATGACATTTGTACTTGTCATGCTCAACATAATGCTACTTTTGCAAGGAACTGTCAAGCATGGAGGAAAATACTGAAAACCTTTAGCACCAGATACCAGTAATCATGGAAGTAAGAAGAACAGTTAATTGTCTCATTGTAACCAGCATTGTTGCTCGGACAGCAAGCTATAGAAGTTGTAAACATCAATTGTGTTCTCAGAGTAACAGGATGCCAGCCTAGTCCTTTTGATTCAAGCTCACTAAACAATGTGATCTCGCCAGCAGGAAAATAACTAGTTCTAATATTTTGTCCTCTCTTAATGTATCCTTGCAGTAGGAATGTCCTTAAATTATATTGGTGTCGAATTCATACTTGTGTATGGAATTCCATTGTCTGTTTAAACGATTTGGGACTATCAGACTATGTTAACACTTAGAACGTCGATAACAGAAAAAATATATCCTACATGTATTAATCAACATTGCCTTAATGGTCCGTTATACAAATTGGGCTTTAGATTGGCTTTAGATTGTGTAGTAATACAAGAACAAAAGTAATTAAATCACTAATCAGGGTGAGCTTTAACCCCTCTTAGACTAGAGCTAGGGACACATTGAAATTGGAAGTGCATTTTAACAGCTTCAGTGTCAATATGATTTAACTTTTTTGTCTTGGATGAAATAATAACACAGTTCTTCTCTTCTGCTTTAGGGACGAATAGTTTCCCCTTGTCTACAGAGCCAAATAATGCAATGCTGCAAAACAATGACATTATGAGTTGAAGGGTATCGATGTGTTTTAGAAGCAACTGATTTGAAAATCAAAATCCAATGGTGAGAAAAATAAATCCCACGATAAAAAGGAAATGCAGTATATACGCATATGTTCAAAGTTCAAACAAGTACTTATCTAACGCAAGCAAACAAGTATTCACATATGTAATTTACCAGGGTTTTTGGCATGCATTTGCAAGTTGGATAGCTACGGTGTTTGTAGTTATCACACCAGCTGTGTCATTGATAAAGAGCAGAAAGTTAAAAAGATAAAAAGGAAAACTATTAGAAGTTGATCACGCTTCATTCATTGACTATTTTGCAAGAAAAACCGCAAAAGTCCTTGATAAAATTTAACCATTGCTTTTAATGAAGGAGGATCAAGATCACGAAACAAAAATGATTTCATTTTGGCAGCCGGAGACATCAGGAATCTTTTGTAGAAAGCTACAACTATGCAATGTTTAACAAGAGGAATCTTTTGTAGCAAAAAAACAATCAAGAGCATTCTCAAATCTGTAGTAAGCACTTAATAATATAGTTCTAGTTTACTCAAGTATGAAGCTGCGCCTCACTAAATCCTTAATTGCTCACATGCAACATTGTAGAAAAGAACCATAAAGATCATTCTTGTCGACAATTTTCTTTGCATTATTGTTCTGTGATTCAAGAAGCGGGACTTATTCGGCTACTTTTGAAATTTGGTTGAAAATTTGAAAAAACTGTATCTGTTATCCAAGTAGCAAAACACGTTTAGTATGAGAAACCAAGTACGTAAGGAAGACAGTGAAAGAGAACACCTTCATAAATGACCGAAATTACAATATTTTACCAGACACATTCTTGAGTCTTGAAAATTCAAATCCATTTTCTCGTTATCATTTTATAAAATATTCTCCAAAAACGTTACCAGACAGGCCCTAATCCTTTTAAATAACATGGAGGTACACAAATTGCCTAAATGATTTTAAAGAAAAATAATAGAGATATTTGTGCCAATGATAGGAGCATATTTATGCGACTTAATTGGCTTGTTCTCGTGCATTTATGTTGTGTTTCCTTAGTTATTTTAGTGTTTAAAGTCACTTTTGTGTGTTTTCAGATTATAAAGCCAAAGTGTGCAAGAAGATGCAAATTGGAGTCTTTTGGAGCAAAAGAGGAATGAATGAGTTGAAGACTTGAAGAAATATGAATTCCTAATTGAAGATGGATTCCTACTCACATGAGGATTCCTAGAAGAACAAGGATTCCTACTCCAACAAGGATTCCTACTTGAAGTAGGAAAGTTAAGCCAAGGTTTCCCATTTTGGTAACCTTTCCTAATCTTAAAAGTCCTTATTTTCCAGCCACTTTGAAGGCCTCGTATGCACTTTAGGACACAAAACAAAGGCCCTAGACCCCTTAGGGACCTTTGCCGCTCATTTCCCTTTCTCCCCATCCCTTGCCGTGCAAGGGACCCCTTTTCCCTTCAGTTTTAGGACACTTCACCTTTCCTAAAGCATTAAGCCGCACCTCTTAACCTTTCCTTTTCCCTTGCCGTGCAAGGGGGGTCCTTATTTCCTATTTTCTGCACTTAAACACATTCCCCTTTCAAATAAAACCCTAGCCGCATATTTTAGCCAATTTCCTTTTAGTTTCTGATTTGATTTCCTAATTCTAGAAGCCTTTGACTTAATTTTAGTTAACCAAAAAAAGTTAGGGTTTTAATTTCTGAAAACCCTTTTAATACTTCGACTTAAGCCGCACCCTAGGATCATTCTTTGATCATTCCATACATTGCCGCAGCCACCATCATTCTTCCACCTATAATCCGCAACCTTCCATCCATTCCAGCCACCATTCTACACCTCCATACACTTACACACCATTGCAGCCACCTTCCACCTCTCTGCCGCAACCCTTTATCATCCTAAATCCCTTCCTAAACCAAAATCACATCCAAAATCACCCTAAGACCTCTGTGCCGCAGCAAGGAGAAGAAGAAAGAGGAGCTTGAATGTGCAGAAATTCAAAGTGGAATCGTTGGGCGTTCTAGGTGTAATCAATCTTTTGTTCTCTATGTTTAATTTCAATTTTGTTTCTATTTCTGTGAACATGAGAGGCTAAACCCCTAGTTAGCTAGGGGGTGATTCAAAACCATGTATATGCTTGCAATATAAATTGATTACCTTCAGTTGGAATTTCATGAGTTGTGGATTCAATTTGTTTAACTGCTTGATTGATAACTTATTTGTGTATGTTTATTGAGAGTGCACGCTTAGTTTTCATGCATGAATATGATGCTAGAATATAAGGGAGTTTCACCTAATAGTTACAAACTTATATTCACAAGTAGTGGAGGTCGCTTATAAACGATCGCGTTAAATGAATTCTTGGCACTAGTTTCATGCTCATCATAGTAACGAATGCCTCGTCAACACTTATAGTTTTCATGTTGCTTAATGATCTTTGATTGTATCTTTATTGTGCTTTTCACGTAAAGGACTTTTGGAGAATGTTTTGAATTGTTGTATGCGCTTTCCCATCCAATTCATTAACTTAAGGAGAACTTGAAGGTTAATTTAAGCGAACCTAATTAACCCGGGGTGTTGACTTTCATGATTCATCGAAAGACCAACTGAAAATCATCTTGTATGCAAGTGTGACATGTGTGGAGAAGAACCTTCTAGCTAGCATTCCATCCATATTTTCATCAAATTCGTTTTTACAATCTGTTTTCTTTGTTTTAATTTCGTCAAAACTAAATCCCCCTTTACTTTAGTGTTTCAATTTAGTTAGAAAGTGTCTTAGTTTGTGTTTCTAAGTGTTTTGATTCAAGTTATAACCCAAATTCGTCCAAATTAGTGTTAGGTGTTCAAAACTGCCCAGATTGTGTTTTTAAGGCAGTTTTGAGTGTTTTGTTGCTGTTTTGAGTCTTTTGGTTTGTTTTAGTGTTTTAGTGTTTAGTTTTGCATTCTTTGAGTCTAGTTTAGTGTTTTAACCTTTGTTTTACGTTTTTGAGTCAGTTTTCAAGTGATTTAGCAATCCCTCCTAATCCCCGGTTTAGAACGATCCCTACTTATATATATATACTACAATTGTCAAAAGAGGGTTTTAATTTGTGTGCTTATATATTTCGCATCAGCCAACCAACATTAAGGAGTCTAACCATGTCAACATAGTCAGCAGGCTCAGGAAAATGATCATTAAGATCATAAAAATCAGCCTATCCCACATTCTTATTCAACTCATAAGCTTGTTATTGAATTAATATCTTGTTTTCTCACATTCTTATTCAACTCGTAAGCTTGCTGTTGAATTATAATCTTGTTTATGGTCCAAGGAGATGATCCAACACATAGAAAAGCTTATGAATGTGCTACATAATTCTAGCAAAAGGTGGTCTGTGCATCACACATGCATATAAAAAATGCTAGAAAGTTCTAGCAATATTTAAATCAAATGGTGGCAATTAGAAGTATCTAGAACCACAAACTTATGACTATGATGAATTAGTCCAATTCCACCGACTTAGTAAGTCGGCTGATCATGGCTATAAATATGAGTGTGTGTGATGCTATGTAAACTAAGTAAGAAGTAAGAAGAGTATTCTTGTGTAATACTGTGAGTGTTCCTCCTTTCTCTTGCCTATCAATTTTCGTTGTGTTACAAACATTCTTCTTTGTGAGATAAACATATCCAAAGTAGCGAAGTCTCTTTAAGCCCCAACAAAGTGGTACCAGAGCTATGGCTAGCAATGTTATGGCAGCCTTCCAAGTTCCAGCACCAAACAACAATTTTGATTATTGGAGTATCAAAATGAAGGCCTATTTGGGTGCACACGATGTTTGGGAAGTTGTGGAGAAATGTTACAGTGAGCTAAATGATGAAACTACTCTATCCCAACCCAAGAAGAAGAGTTTGAAAGATTCAAGAAAGGGAGACAAGAATGCTCTCTATCTCATTTCCCAAGCATTGGATGACAACAACTTTAAGAAAATCTCGAGTGCAACCTCCGCCAAGCAAGTATGGGAGAAGCTTTAAATCTCTTACAAATGAGCTGACCAAGTGAAAAGGTTCATCTTCAAGTATTGGGAGGTGAGTTCGAATCTCTACAAATAAAAGTGTCTGAATCAATCTCCAATTATTTTTCAAGAGTCTTAGCTATTTCCAATCAATTAAAAAAAAAACGGTGAAAAGTTGGAAGATGTTAAAATAATGGAGAAGATACTACGCTTGCTAGATCCCAAATTCGAGCACATCGTCGTGACAATTGAAGAAAACAAAAAAATGGAAGAAATGGCTATAGAGTAACTAATGGGTTTCTTGCAGGCATACGAAGAGAAACACAAGAAGAGACAAGGGATTGATGAACAACTCCTCAAGCCATAACTCCACCCAAAGAAGAAAGAAGAAAGCTTCAACAATTAGAGAAGTCAAAACGTAAGAAGTCGTGGCCAAGGTTGTTGACGTGGACGTGGTTGGAACTTCAACGACCATAACAACTATGAAAAAGGAGAGAGCTCAACAAGAGGTCGTGGAAGAGGACACTTAAATTTAAGGTATGATAAATCTCAAGTTCAATACTATAATTGTCAGACACTCAAATTTGAGGTATGATAAATCTCAAGTTCAATGCTATAATTGTCAAAAGTTCAGGCATTATGCTTGGGAATGTAGAGTTCTAAACAACAGACTTGATGAGGCAGTCAATTATGTGAAAGAGAAAAAAGAGAATGGCATTGTGCTACTAGCATGCAAGAACAATGATGATGACCAAGAATATACATGGTACCTTGACACCGGTGCCAGCAACCACATGTGTGGAAGAAGAAGCATGTTCATAAAGGTCAATGAATCAGTGAGTGGCAACGTTTCTTTTGGAGATGAATCCAAAATACCCAGAAAAGGAAAAGATAACATCCTTATTCCCATGAAAATGGGCAGTCACCAATTAATTTCAAATCTTTGTTACGTGCCAAATATGAAAAGCAACATTTTGAGTTTGGGTCAACTCTTAGAAAAAGGTTATGATATTCAAAACAATGTTGCAAAGTGTCTCAAGGCATTTTACAAAGACATAACCTAGCTTTGGCATCTTCATTTTGGGGATCTTAACCTTGGAGGATTAGAGTTATTATCTAAGAAGGATATGGTGAGAGGCTTACCGTGCATCAATCGCCTTGATCAAATTTGTGAAAGATGTTTACTTGGAAAACAGTTCAGGAAAAACTTTCCAAAGAAGTTGAAGATAAGAGCTCAGAAGCCACTCAAGCTCATTCATACCGATGTGTGCGGTCTAATAAAACCAAGCTTTTTTGGTAAAAAAAATAAATTATTTCCTTCTCTTCATTGATGATTTTTCAAGGAGAACCTAGGTAAATTTCTTGAAGTAGAAATTAGAGGTCTTTGGAGCATTCAAGAAGTTCAAAGCCACTGTAGAAAATGAGAGTGGTTGCAAGATCAAATCCATGAGATCTGATCGAGGAGGAGAATTCATTTTGAAGGAATTTCAAGAATTCTTTGAAGCCAATAAAATTCATTGACCCTTGACAGTTCCAAGATCCCTTCAACAAAATGGAGTGGTAGAAAGAAAAAAAATCAAACTATCTTCAACATGGCTTGAAGCATGCCCAAAAGCAAGATATTGCCTAAGGAGTTATGGGCGGAAGCTATAGCATGTGTTGTCTACCTATCCAATCAATCTCCAACAAGGAGTGTGTGGGGAAAGACTTTGTAAGAAGCATGGTGGAAGAAAGCCAGGTATTTCCCATCTAAGAGTTTTTGGAAGTATAGCCCATGTACATGTACCAAACAAGAGAAGAACCAAACTCGATGATAAAAGTGTGAAGTTCATCTTTATTGGCTATGAATCAAATTCAAAAGGCTACAAGTTGTATAATCCGAACAATGGGAAAACAATGACCAGTCGAGACGCAACATTCGATGAAGAATGAGAATGAGATTTTGGATCACATGCAAGTGATCTCAACTTCTTTCCTCAATTTGAAGAAAATAATAAACAAACAAAGATGGATCAAGCCAGAGAAGTTCAACAATAACCCACTACTGCATCTCCTTCACCAACATCAACCATTCATGGAAACTCACCTGCATCAACATCATTAAGTAGGAGTCTAAATGAAAGAGATGAACCAACCAGAAGTATATGAGATCTTTATGAGGTCACTGAAAGACTTGATAATTCAACATTTTTCTATCTCTTTGCTGACTGTGAACCAGTCAACTTCTAAGAAGCAGTGCAAGATATTAAATGGAAAAAAACGATGGACGAAGAAATTGAAGCAATCTAGAAAAATGATACATGGGAACTCCCTCTTTTTCCGAAATGACACAAAGCCATTGGAGTCCAGTGGGTGTACAAGACAAAGAAAAATTTCAAGGGAGAGGTCAAAAGATACAAGGCAAGACTAGTGGTGAAAGGCTGTAGTAAAAAACCTGGAAACAAGGTTCTAAAGTTGAAGAAAGCCCTCTGTGGTTTAAATCAAGTGCCAAGAGCATGGAATAATTGCACTAACAAGTACTTCCAAGAAATAACTTCACCAAGTGCCCTTATGAACATGCTCTCTACGTCAAAGTGAAAGATGGAGATATTTCCATTGTGTGCTTATATGTGGATGATCAAATCTTCACTGAAAGTAATCCAAACATGTTTGAAGAGTTCAAGAGAATGATGACCAAAGAATTTGAGATGACCGACATTGGGCTAATGGCATTCTACCTAGACATTGAATTTAAGCAGAAGGAAGAATGCTTTTTCATCCCCCAAGAAAGCTACACAAAGGAGATGCTGAAAAAGTTCAATATGGATGACTGGAGGTCCATAAGCATGCTAGTGGAGTGCAGAGTCAAACTAACCAGGCAAGACGAAGGAAAAAGTGTAGATCCAACATTTTTCAAAAGTCTTGTTGGAAGCTTGTGCTACTTGACATGCACAAGACCAAACATTCTCTATGCCATTGGATTAGTCAGATGCTACATGGAGAATCCCTCAATTACACATTTGAAGACCACCAAAAGAATTCTTCGATACCTTAAAGGTACAGTTAACTTTGGCTTGTTCTATTCAAGTTTTGATAACTACAAACTTGTTGGATATAGAGACAATGATTGGGTAGGAGATTCTGATAAGAGAAAAGTACTACTGGCCTTGTATTTTTCATGGGAGACACTGTTTTCACATGGATGTTGAAGAAGTAACCGATTATCACACTCTCTACATGCGAAGCTGAATATGTAGCTGCTACCTTATGTGCCTGTCATGCAATTTGGCTGAGAAACTTGTTGAAATAATTAAGCATGCCACAGGAACGACCAATTGAGATATATGTCGACAGCAAGTATGCAATAGCTCTGGCAAAGAATCCGGCTTTCCATGACAACAGCAGACACATAGATACCTGATATCATCACATAACATAGTATATTATGATGTGAAAATTATGTTGACACACAAATTAAACCCTATTTGTGACAATTGTAGTAATGAAGTAAGTAGGGATCGTTCTAACCGGGGATTAACTAGGGGTGCTAATCTAATTTGAATTGACTCAAACAGAAACTAGAACTTAATTGGGACGAATTTGAAAGTGTTATGACTCCAATTGCTTAAAAACACAAAATAAAACAAATACGAATGACTACGACTCAACAAAATATGAGGGAATTGTGGTTGGACGAATTTAAACTAAATGGGCAGATTGTAAAGAAAACAGATTTTAAGACAAAATTGTGATGAATCAATGGATGATGGGATAGCTAAGGGGTTCTTCTCCACACATAAAATATATGCAACGTAAATCAATTTCCAATTATCAATCCAATAAGTTATGAACCTCGATACTCCAAGTTAATTAGGTCCGCTTAAATTAACCTTCAGATTTCCCTAGAATCATTGAATTGGATGAATATGCATCGCAAACAAATTATTCCTAACAAATTCTCTATATGAACAGCATGATAAAGATATAAGTTAGAATCATTACGTTCTTTGGAAATCATAAGCATCGACAAGGCATTTGTAACTATGGAAAGCATGATACGCTTGCCAGGAATCTACTTAACATGATCGTGACTAGCAACCTTCACTACTTGTGAATATAAATTCATAACGATTAGGTGAAACAAACTTATATCCTAGCATCAAATTCAAGCATGCAAATTAAGCGTGCACTCTCAATCAACATACAAGAATAAGTTCTAAATCAAACGGTTAAGCAAATTGTATTCAAAACTTATGCAACGATAACTGGAAGTAATCAACTTATTTCACATATATAATAATGGTTTCGAATCACCCCCTAGCTAACTAGGGGGTTTAGCCTCTCATGTTCACAAAAAGAGAAATACAATTGAATTTAAACATAAAGCACAAAGGATTGATTACACCTAGAACGCACAACGAATCCACTTGAATTTCTGCGCGTCGAAGCCCCTCTTTCCTCTTCTCCTTGCTGCGGCAGAGAGTGTTTAGGTTACGGTTTGGAGAGTGAATATGTGTGAAGGGGCTGAATGAATTGAATGGTTTATGGGTGATAGTGGTTGCGGCACAAAAAGAGAGAATGGAATGGTGCTGCGGCTGTTTGGTTTTTGGGTGATGGGATGCTGGAATGGATGTATTCGCAGCGGCAAGGATGAATGAATGGGATAATGGGATGGTGGCTGCTAGGTTTTTTTGTGTGTGAATAAACAAGAGTTTTTTTATATGGTGAATGAGTGGAGTGACGGCTGAATGATTATGGAATCTGGGTGATAATGGCTACGGCACAAAAGAAAGAAATGGGAGAGAATGGGTAGAATATTAGGGTGAATGGTAAAATGGGGGGGGGGCACGGCTTAGAGTGAAAAGATTAGGTGCGGCTTAGAGTTATTTTTGGTTTATTAGGGTCCATCATAAAATGGGAGGCCACGGCTTAGTAAAGGAATTAGGTTTTTGTGGCTGTTTTGTTTTATTTATTTTTTTGCTGAAAAATATGAAAAGAAAAATAATAAGAGGTTCCTAAGGTGCGGCTAAATGGTGGAAACCCTAGGGTTTAGAAATTCAAACCCTCTTTTATTTTGGTGAATTAGAATTAAGTTAAAAGCTTCTAGAATTAGGAAATAAAATCAGAAATTAAAAGGGATGGCTGCAAGGTGCGGCTAGGGTTAGGTTAGGAGAGGGAAATAGGGTTTAAGTGAATGACAATGGACTTAAATACCCCCCCTTGCACGGCAAGGGAAGGAAAAGAAAGTGCAAGGGCACGGCTTGGGCTTTAAAGTGGGCTAGGGCCATGGTTTTGTGTCCTAAAATGCATACAAGGCCGTCAAAGTGGCTAGAAAATACGGACGTTTAAGTTTAGGAAAGGTTACCAAAATGGGAAACTTAGGGTTAACTTTCCTACTTCAAGTAGGAAACCTTGTTTGAGTAGGATTCCTCGTTTTGGTAAGAATTCATCGTTGGAGTAGGAATTCGTCGTTTCTTCAAGTCTTCAACTCATTCATTCCTCTTTCGCTCCAAAATACTCCAATTTGCATCTTCTTGCACACTTTGGCCTTATAATCTGAAAATACACAAAAGTGGCCTTAAACACTAAAATAACTAAATAAACACAACATAAATGCACGAGAACAAGCTAACTAAGTCGCATGCATATGCTCCTATCAAATTCCCCCACACTTAACTTTTGCTAGTCCTCGAGCAAAACAAAACAACTAAACTAAACAAAACGAAACAAAACAAACAAAACATAACCTAAACCTTCCAACGTTTGCCTCAGGGATTTCCAATGAAACATGACATGTCAAAGATCATTACTCACATAGCTTTTAGTCTTCCTTCCCCTCAAGCACATACTTAATCATAGTCACCATTCACTAGCTCGCATTTAATCAATTAAAACACATTTTGAATGTAGTAACATGCCTTAGAGAATTCCCTCAATTCCTCACTAGTTATGCACTCAATTTTTACTCAGATTTTCTGACTACACGCCCTACACTAGTTATATGTGAGAAGATTGATGTAAACATGAAAGACTAGTACTCACATATGTTATAACAAAGAACGCAATTTCTGGAGTAATTAAACATGTTTAGATATGATCTCATGAATGGGATGCTACTACTTAGATGCGAGAACCAGTGACACCATATGCTCATACCAAATTCAAACTCCACAATTGAAATGCACAACACTCAAGATAGAAGTCAAGGGTTGTAACGGGGCTTGGGGTATTGGCTAACAACGAAAGGTAGGGATAAACAAAAGTTCTTTAAGCAATAGCAAGCAAAGTAATGAAATTAAGACCTAGAATTCCCTTAGAATGCAGAAATCAACTGTTAGACAAATAGGGGAGATTCAAACAACTCTTAGGGCCTAATTCATTGTTTTGGGCCCTTACTTCAACAACCAATACTTTTTAACTATTTTCAACTCTTTTTTCACTTTTTTCTTTTCTTTTCTTTCTTCTTTTCTTTTTGTTTTTTTTTTCTTTTTTTTTTCTAACCATGCCTATGGCACATAAACTCATATCAATAATCCTTCCCCCACACTTATTTTCTGCAACACATTAATCAAAGGGAATTCATTCATGCTTACTATGCTTCAAGAACAAGGATACGGATGGTCCTATTCTAGGCTAGGTGAGGATAATGTGGGTTAACAAAGAACATGGGCTAACACAGCTCAATGGGGTTAAACTTAAACACAAAATGAGTGAAGGGCACATGGCTGTTTGGCTTTGATGGTGGTCACTACACAACTTCATCTTGAATATGTGGTATGCAAATCAATAACATGCTTTGAATGAAATGGGCATGAGTTCTAGCATTTGGAACTAAGTGATGAAACGCCTTCTAAGTAGTAACCAAGAAAAGAATAATGAGATCATGCAACAACTTTAGAAAACAATGATGCACAGATTATTACTCTCCAAATAAACGTTTAGGCTCAAGTCTCACAGGGATGTAGCGTTAGTTTGAGTTCCTTCCTTCAAGCATGTTACAAAAACTGATTTTTATCATTTGTGATTACATGTGAATTCGTAAACTATAACTACAACCAAGCATAAACCAAAGAGTCTATCAAACGTCCATCCATGTTTGTAACTTTCTTAACCATCATGCAATTAAAAACCAAATCCTCATCATTGTGTTGGAAGGTAACCTACGATACAAACAAACACACAAAAACAACTCTTTTTGGGTTTTTCAAAACAATTTTTCAAATTTTTATGGTATTTTCGGATTTTTAAGTCAACACACTCTAAAACACTCTAAAATAGCCTAAAAACACTTAAAAACAGTGGGACACAAGTTTAGACATGTTAGGTGGTAAAACCCTACGAATTTCATGCAAAAATATCTCAAAACAGAATGTTACCCCCCCCACACTTAAACTAAACATTGTCCTCAATGTTTTAGACACAATTGAACACAATACACATAACATAAAGTAAACAACAAAGGAAAGGGTTTAGGGACGCAAATCTGAGTGTGGAGCGATTCCCAAGTTCTTCCTTTGTTGATTGCATGGGTTGCCTCCCAAGTAGCGCTTGCTTTAACGTCTTCCAGCCGGACGAGTCCTTCTTTTCTCACTTAGGACCCACGGCATGCCATGGGATCTCCTCCACAACATGCTCCATGAATTTCTCGTAGTATGGCTCGATGAATGGGAGGGGATAGTGATCCTCCCTGATTTTGGTGGTTGGGTTCCTAAAATCCATATAAATGCTCCCACCACCTTGAAATTGATTGGGTACCTGCACCAAAGAAGGTAACAACCTATTAGTTGAAATGGGAATTGGAATTGGGCTTGGTGACTTACAAACATATTGTATTGAAGGCTCAAAATCGGCAGCCCTATCAACAATGTCCCCATTTGAAGTTTCGGCCATATTGGGTGGTTGTAGGGCAATCACTCCAAGTTCTTTTCCCATGGTGGTGCTTGACACATCCTTCGTGGTAAGTGTGGATCCTTTCGGTCCTTTATCCTTATGCACATCTACGACAAAACAAGAATGACTATCGTTAGGATTCTTAACAGAGTCATAAACATTGAATTTAATTACGTCACCACCAAACTCCATTGTTAGTGCTCCTTTGGCCACATCAATCTTGGTTTGGGCCGTTTTCATGAACGGACGGCCTAGCAAGAGTGGCAATGATGGAGCATCGCTCGAATCCTCCATTTCTAGGACATAAAAATCTACAGGAAAGATGAGATGATTGACCTGCACTAAAACATCCTCAAGGACTCCCTTGGGATAAACATTAGAACGATCGGCCAATTGAATTATAACGCCATCTTGTTTTAACTCACCCAGGTTCATAGATGCATAAATGGAATATGGCATGACATTAATAGAAGCACCTAAATCTAACATGCATTGTTTAAATCTAGTGTTTCCAATTGTGCATGGGATGGTAAAGCTCCCTGGATCCTTACATTTTGGAGGCAACTTTCGTTGCAAAACCGCCGATACATTTTCACTCACTTTCACAACTTCTTTGTTTGGAATTCTTTTCCTAGTTGTGCATAACTCTTTTAAAAACTTTGCATACCTTGGGACTTGCTTTATGACATCAAGTAAAGGAATGTTTACTTGGACCTTCCTAAACGTCTCCAGAATGTCCTTCTCCTGCTCCTCCTTCTTTGTTTGCATGAACCTACTAGGAAAAGGCACATTGAAAGGAAAAACATTAGTAGGAACCGAATTTGACCCATTCTTACCCTTTTTGGCCGAATTAGACAATTTTGAGTCATTTGAAGCTTGCGGCAAAGGTGTTTCCACCTTTGCCGTGGGTTGGCTTGCTTCTTCCTCTTCAATTCTCCGTTTTTCATCCTCTTCGGGGCTTGATGGTGATGGTTTGGATGGAATGCTAACTTCTTTTCCACTTCTCAAGGTGATTGCATTGGCCGTTTCGAACCCTCCCTTGGGATTGACTACCGTAATGCTTGGTAACTTACCATTTTCACGAATTTGTCCCAAAAATTCGGCCATTTGGCTCATTTGCTTCTTCAGCTCATTAACCTCCTTTGCTTGGTTCTGCATTCCCTGCGCCATTGTGGTTAGTAACTGATATGTTTTATCGTCATTCATAGACGTACCTGAGTTGGTTTGGGATGATTGTGCTTGAGGAGGTGGTTGTGGTGCCATTGGCCTTGGAAAGAAACCCGGGGGTTGTCGGAATCCACTTTGTTGGCCATATTGTGGTGCATCTCTCCATCTGAAATTGGGGTGGTCATGCCATCCCTGATTGTATGTATTGGAGAAAGGATCACCCCTTGGTTGATTCTGATTCCCATAGCCCACGACATTGGCAGATTCCCACCCTCCGTTCTCAATTAATTGAGGGCATTGATCAGATTGGTGTCCTTGAATGGAGCATACACCACAGATTGTACTTCCTTGCGTTTTAGGGCCTTCAACAAACTGCGATAACATAGACGTAAGGTTAGCCATTTGGGATTGTAACTCAGAAATAAAACTTACCTCATTTACATGTTGTGGCCGTGGGGTGTCTCTCTGCCCAACACCTTCATATTGTTGTGCATTGAGTGCTTGATTGGCAATGAGAGTTTTGGCATCCCTAGGTGTCTTGTCCACTAGAGCCCCTCCCGCGGATGCATCCAACATTTGCCGTTCAAGTGGTAAAAGGCCTTCGTAAAAATATTGGAGAAGTAGCTCCTCCTTCATCTGGTGCTGTGGACATGAAGCAACAAGAGATTTAAAACGTTCGTAATACGTAGGAAAAGATTCACCTTGGCTTTGCTGAATTCCACTAATCTTCTTACGAAGAAGAATGACTCGTGATGTCGGAAAGAACTTCTCTAAGAAGGCTCGCTTCATACTCTCCCATGATGTGACAATTCCGGGAGCCAACTCATACAACCAATCCTTGGCCTTCTCCACCAAAGAAAAAGGAAAAGCCTTCATCTTCAATATGTTGCTGTCCACGTTCACCGGTGTCATACTTGAGCATACGACTTCGAACTCCTTTAAATGCTTATTGGGGTCCTCCATTGATAACCCATGGAACTTGGGTATGTGATGTAGCAAACTGGACTTCAACTCAAATTCATCGGTCTTCTCAGGGGCTGCCCTAGGGTATTGGATGCAAATAGGGGCTGCATTCGCCAAACCCGAGGCAGAAAGCTCCTTGATGGTTCGATTGTCCACTGCCATGGTTGGTACTTCCTCTTCAACCCAATCTGTGGCCTCCTCTTCAACCTCAACTTCAACTTCTTGCTCTTCTAATTCAGGTTCGGGACTAGGAGGATTAGACGCTTGCGATTTCTTTTTCCTTCTCAAAGTCCTCTCGAAATCACCGTCAAAGTCGGAGATATGCTCACGAACAGGTTGTGAGCCACGGGTCATAAACTAGTATTTGCACACAAGAGCAAACAAGGCTAGCAATCAATCTAATAGACTCGGCACAAGTAAGGAAATAAGGTGCCACACACGGCACAAAAAAAACAAAACACACACACACGGTGCAAAAATTAAAACAAAACAGAAACTAAACAATTTAAACAAGACTCAAGACAAGGGATTAGCAACTTTGCTAATCCCCGGCAACGGCGCCAAAATTTGATGTGAAAATTATGTTGACACACAAATTAAACCCTATTTGTGACAATTGTAGTAATGAAGTAAGTAGGGATCGTTCTAACCGAGGATTAACTAGGGGTGCTAATCTAATTTGAATTGACTCAAACAGAAACTAGAACTTAATTGGGACGAATTTGAAAGTGTTATGACTCCAATTGCTTAAAAACACAAAATAAAACAAATACGAATGACTACGACTCAACAAAATATGAGGGAATTGTGGTTGGACGAATTTAAACTAAATGGGCAGATTGTAAAGAAAACAGATTTTAAGACAAAATTGTGATGAATCAATGGATGATGGGATAGCTAAGGGGTTCTTCTCCACACATGAAATATATGCAACGTAAATCAATTTCCAATTATCAATCCAATAAGTTATGAACCTCGATACTCCAAGTTAATTAGGTCCGCTTAAATTAACCTTCAAATTTCCCTAGAATCATTGAATTGGATGAATATGCATCGCAAACAAATTATTCCTAACAAATTCTCTATATGAACAGCATGATAAAGATATAAGTTAGAATCATTACGTTCTTTGGAAATCATAAGCATCGACAAGGCATTTGTAACTATGGAAAGCATGATACGCTTGCCAGGAATCTACTTAACATGATCGTGACTAGCAACCTTCACTACTTGTGAATATAAATTCATAACGATTAGGTGAAACAAACTTATATCCTAGCATCAAATTCAAGCATGCAAATTAAGCGTGCACTCTCAATCAACATACAAGAATAAGTTCTAAATCAAACGGTTAAGCAAATTGTATTCAAAACTTATGCAACGATAACTGGAAGTAATCAACTTATTTCACATATATAATCATGGTTTCGAATCACCCCCTAGCTAACTAGGGGGTTTAGCCTCTCATGTTCACAAAAAGAGAAATACAATTGAATTTAAACATAAAGCACAAAGGATTGATTACACCTAGAACGCACAACGAATCCACTTGAATTTCTGCGCGTCGAAGCCCCTCTTTCCTCTTCTCCTTGCTGCGGCAGAGAGTGTTTAGGTTACGGTTTGGAGAGTGAATATGTGTGAAGGGGCTGAATGAATTGAATGGTTTATGGGTGATAGTGGTTGCGGCACAAAAAGAGAGAATGGAATGGTGCTGCGGCTGTTTGGTTTTTGGGTGATGGGATGCTGGAATGGATGTATTCGTAGCGGCAAGGATGAATGAATGGGATAATGGGATGGTGGCTGCTAGGTTTTTTTGTGTGTGAATAAACAAGAGTTTTTTTATATGGTGAATGAGTGGAGTGACGGCTGAATGATTATGGAATCTGGGTGATAATGGCTACGGCACAAAAGAAAGAAATGGGAGAGAATGGGTAGAATATTAGGGTGAATGGTAAAATGGGGGGGGGCACGGCTTAGAGTGAAAAGATTAGGTGCGGCTTAGAGTTATTTTTGGTTTATTAGGGTCCATCATAAAATGGGAGGCCACGGCTTAGTAAAGGAATTAGGTTTTTGTGGCTGTTTTGTTTTATTTATTTTTTTGCTGAAAAATATGAAAAGAAAAATAATAAGAGGTCCCTAAGGTGCGGCTAAATGGTGGAAACCCTAGGGTTTAGAAATTCAAACCCTCTTTTATTTTGGTGAATTAGAATTAAGTTAAAAGCTTCTAGAATTAAGAAATAAAATCAGAAATTAAAAGAGATGGCTGCAAGGTGCGGCTAGGGTTAGGTTAGGAGAGGGAAATAGGGTTTAAGTGAATGACAATGGACTTAAATACCCCCCTTTGCACGGCAAGGGAAGGAAAAGAAAGTGCAAGGGCACGGCTTGGGCTTTAAAGTGGGCTAGAAAAGCTCATGAATGTGCTAGAGAATTCTAGCAAAAGGTGGTCGGTGCATCATGCGTGCATATCAAAAATGCTGGAACGTTCTAGCAATATTTAAATAGGATGGTTGCAATTAGAAGTATCTAGAACCACAAATGTACGGCTAGGATGAATTAGTCCAATTCCACCGACTTTGTAAGTCAGTTGATCACGTCTGTAAATGTGTGTGTGTGTGTGTGTGTGTATGTGTTGCTATGTAAACTAAGTAAGAAGTAAGTAGAGTGAGAAGTGAGAAGTAAAACGAAGCGACAAAGCTTCTAAGAGTGTAAGAAAAGTTAGGCGAGTGTGTTCTTGTACTTGTTTGTTGTGTGAGAGTAAAAATTCTTGTGTCATACGTTGACTGTTCCTTTTTTCCCTTGCCTGTCAATTTTCACTGTGTTACAAACATTCTTCTTTGTGAGATAAATATCTTCAAAGTATTGAAGTCTCTTTAGCCCCAACAAGTAATAAAAACAACTATGCATATTCTTATTTTATCATGGTTATTATTATATTTAAATATACTTTATTGCATATTTTACATGTTTTATGTATGTTACCTATTCTCATCGTTTGAGTAGTGGTTATTCGTTATGTTACGCACATTCCTTTTAGGTTCATTACAATAATATATAGTTGTTGTTGTGCCTAATGAGATGGGCCTAAAGAATGCCCACTAGAGAATGAGAAAGATCATGACTTTGAGCCTATAAGTCAGCCCACAGAACTCAGAAGATAGACCACTATCTCAATAGGCAGACCATGCAAATAGCCATGTGCAAATGTCACTTCCTCCACCGTATCAAATGGATAATTTAGACGTAGCTTATAATCTGAGCTTACATGTTCGATTCATTAAATGACAAAGTGGTGAGAAAATTAAGAACCCAGGACCTTTGGGGCTCACTCGGGACCTATGTAAAGGGACTAACTACCCTTTATAAGCGGCCGATTCCAAGAGAAAAAAATTACATAATATTATAGAATGTAGAGGGGAAGAGTGGGTCTAAGATTTTTCAATCCCAACTATCAAAATCAATTTTGAAAATCTTCAAAAAGACGGCATTTGAGTTCACAAATACATTGGTGAATAGAAAAGAACTCTCTGGACACTTATGAACAACTCTGCATGTTTGATGAATTTCCCATATATGAAGGGAAACTGCAAATTTGTGACACGACAAGTTTCAGTTCCACTATCATCCTGCTATTCTGGTAATCTCTCCTTTCTTTTACTCTACTTATTCATTCACTTATCAGTTTAAATTAATTTCATATATTTCCTTGTATGTTTGAAATAGTTGTTTCGTGTGATTGAACTTTTTCCAAATAACTCCGGATGATAAATTTATCATATTTTTATAAATTTCTTGTTTGAGTCCCTAATTGCCAAACTAGTCGAGAGTATCTCCGGTCGAATTAATGTAAAGTTAAATGTCATGGTTCTCAAAAAGGATGGTTTTTAAACTGTATTCTACTTACTAAACTTGTTTCACACCCATACTGAAGTTTTACTGCAAACCTCATAGTCTAGTCCCTATTAAAAGTTAATCTTTGTAGGATTGTAGAACCAATCAGCAATTTTATGTCAAATGTAATTTATTAACGCTCTGTCCTCATTTTTAGCTTTCTAATCCTTTCTATGATGAATCATTTTTTTCAAATAATATTTGAAACTTTATATGCAATGTAGTAAAGGAAGACCTAAAGACTTGGAAGACTTGGAAAGAGACTCTAAGAAAAGACATGGAGTATATGGAGCTAATGGAAGACTTGTCACAAAACCAAGCGCAGTGGCGTTCTACGATTTATACAGTCCATCCTATTTAGTGGTATAAGGCTTTGTTATTGTTTGTATGCAGTGAAGTGTAGTACATGCTCAAGGAAACTGTTCTAATAATCTTGAGGTATTACCGTTTTGGAAGATTGTGAGATAGAAACAATAGTCATGGAGATGGTGGCTAATGTATCATCAAATTCCTTGCTTTGCTCAAAAGATGGCTGAAAATTGTCTGAATCACGCCTAGAAGTCTCGACCCAAACCCTTTTCTTCGAACTCGTGTTTCGGGTTTGTTTTCAATGAAACAAAAATTACAACGAAGTTTATGATGGTGAGGACATGCAGATAATGGTGGTTTTGGTGTTCAAGAAGCCAAAATTTTTGGTGGTGGTGGTAGTTTGTTTCGCGGGAAGAAAGGGAGAGCCGAGAGAGAGTAAGAGAACTCTCGAGAGAAAGAGAGAACTGGAGAAAAAAATGGAGGAGAGAGAAAGAGAGTTCCAGAATTTTTGGGTGCCCACGTGGCACTCACCCAATAGTTAGACAAAAATATCACATGTCTAATTAATTATCAATTTACCAAAATATCTTCGACGTTCAAAACCTAATAAAATCTTCGTTATAATTTCAAATCACATTTTGTTTGCGCTCACGCGTTCGTAGCAACGAATACTACGAGGATACTCCAAGAAAATAGATCTTACTTGGTGGTCAAACAAAGTCAACGCATTTGTCTCGAAGAGCATTTTCGTAAATTCACTTATTAAAATTATAAAAATCGTAAAATTGGGAACGGACCGTTACACGCGATATAGTTGAATCAATTTTGTTGACTTATAGTTATACTAGCCTTCATGCATGCGCATTACTTATATTTATACTAGCCTTCATAGTGCGTGCAAAAAACATTTTTTGAATCACGACGAGCTACGTGTGACTTACATATTTTAAATGTATTTATATGCGTGAATTGCTTCAATATTTTTTTTATGACAGAAAGAAAGTCAAATATTTGGACTAAATGAATAATATTAGTTCATGCTAGAAGAAACTCCTCATAAACCAATCAAAGCCACTGAATCCACATAATAAATTTTCATCTATATTCTATTGAATTTACATTAAAAATAAAAAATAATAATATTTAATAAACAACTAATTGAATCACTTTATTGTTAACCTATTGTGAGGCTAAACCCACTCCTTCTCCCTTAGTGTAGATAACGTTGTTCGTTCAAAAAAAAAAAAAACACAATCATTTGACAACTAATTGAATCACATTATTATGCGCGTACGAAAGATCTTTTTTTAATACCCGGCACTACATGCCTCTTAAGATATTTTGAACGTATTTAAAAATAGAGAAAATAATATTTAATAAACAACTAATTGAATCACATTATTGCTAGTCCATTGTAAGGCTAAGCCCACCCTTCCCCCTTAGTGTAGATAATATCGTTTGTTGAAAAAAAATTCATTTGATAACTAATTGAATCACATTATTATGCACGTGCAAAATATCTTTTTTTATAACAGGCACTACGCGCCTCTTAAGATGTGACAACCCATTCCAAATGTTACATTTTTATTTTATTTTATAAGCGTGAATTTACGAAAATGCCATAAAGGCAAAGATTTTGACTTATGTTGACCATCATCTAGAGAGACGTATGACTTATTCTTTTAACATATTCTTGTAGTACTCGTTGGTGTGAACGCATAGGCGAAAGCCGTTTGCGAGTCTAGATTATAACGGTATAGTTATGGACGTTTGAAAATGGTTATTTAAAGTGTAGTTATAAATTATTTGAATTCCCACCTTGTGGGAAAGTGGCCAATCAGATTTTAGGCACAAATAGGAAGCAACCAATTAAAATTAGAGGGAGAGGGTGAGACCCAATCAGAAAAGAAAGAAAGAAAATAAATAAATAAATGGGAAAGCTTCCCGTGCACCCGTGCCCGACCCTGTGTGACCACCCATATTCCAAGGCCGATTCTGGCCAACTCCGATGGAGTTATCTTGAAGCTCTCATTCCCCTCTACAAAACCCACCCAAGAACCACCTTGATTAACCATGGTATGTGGCAGTTTGAGGCAACGAAAGTTGGCAGTTCTCATGGTGCTTCAGGCACCCTTTTTGATTTTTCGGTAAATCGGCAAAGTGATGGCCGATGCCACCACTTGGGCTTTGTAGCCCATCATCCCAGGAGCAAAACCCAACCAACCTTGACCCCGTTGGACCACTGTAGAAGACGAATCGACACCGGGAAGTTTTAGGCACCCGTCGGCTTTGTGGGCAAAATTGACCATCTTCTGTCCACTTTTGGACTTCGTGACAGGTATGAAAGTTGCTCCACTCACTGAGATCTTCATTTCTAGGAAGTTTGAGAATTTTTGGAAATAGTTGGACTTTCCGGCGAGTCGAGGTGGCCGACTGCCACCCGCGGCGGCGCGTGCGGCCACGAGTGGCCAGTCGGCCGCCAATGCTATTTTTAGGCTATGTCGAATGTCTTGAATTCAGCTTTGTTATTTGAATGACGTAGGTTGATCGTTGGAACCTAAATTCGTTACGATACGTTACTTGATAAAAATATGAATCGACGATCCGACCGTTGGATTGTCACCAAAATTGGATACATTATAATACGTAATATTTAAAGATCATAGAAATTTATGGATCGGGAATCCGACATACGGATCTTTCCGAATTGGATTTGTAAGTCAGTAAAATAAATGTTCACGGCCAATTGTTTTAGGCAATTGGCGAAGATCCGACCGTTGGATCGTAATGAAATTTTAATATGTTATTCTTGAAGCATATTGTGGATCTTTGGGAGTTATGGATTGGAAATCTATATGCGGATCTTCCGAGTCGAGTTATATAGGGTTGTAGACCCTACCGTTGATCTTTGATCGACTGTTGACTTGTGGTCAATGGGTCTCAAACTATTTTAGAATGCCTTTGAGGTTGTGTTTTATGTGAATTATGTATTCTACTGATAAGAGTTCTGAGATGTGATTTGATAACGGGTCACATGCACCAATCATTCAGTAAGCCTCGATGCGTGCGCTAGAGAATCATAGCGTGAACTCCAGGTGAGTGGATCTTTTCTTTTTTATCGTACATATTATTG
Organism: Pyrus communis; assembly: GCF_963583255.1. NCBI lineage: Eukaryota > Viridiplantae > Streptophyta > Magnoliopsida > Rosales > Rosaceae > Pyrus > Pyrus communis. The sequence goes on along the minus strand of NC_084809.1, from coordinate 22,103,432 downwards.
AGAGTTCTATCGACACTTTTAAATTGATTAGGTATATTACTTCATATAATTATTGTGACTGCTTGAAGTACTATATGAACTACGAATGGCTTGATCCCTATTTAGGGTAGGTAGTCTAACGAGACATTAGATGCAGCCATAAAATATTTGAGACAAAAGCCTTATTTGGGAAATTGAGTAATGCGAAGGAAATTGGTAAAGGCAAGTTTTAGTTTTGTGAATTAGTTAGTTAAATTAGTGTTAATTGGGTTGTCATGGATAATTATCCCTGAAAATAAGTAGTTCGGGAGTGAGTGGGATTTTGGTTTTCAGTATATACCTATATACTTGTGTTTTTCCCAGAAAGTGAAATGAAACGTTTATACGTTTATATGCCATGCATTATGTTTGTCGTTTAATTATGCATTATTGTTGCATATATACATATGTTTGGTGCTGCAGACGCCCAGGTAAGTGCCAGGTAAGTTATGGTTTATGTTTATGCTTAGTGGTGATATGAGATGTACAGAGAGCTCATAAACCTACACCCTGATGTTAGTGCTCCCGCCCGTGGTCAGGGCACAGTCTTTCACATGATGTTCACCTCTCGCACCTTACACTCACCTTGGACTCAAGGTAGGTGCACAGGCCTGTCGTACAGACCACTATAGGTGGTTCCGACTCGTAGGTGGCCCGTGATGCGAGATGTATAAGTAGGGATCGTTCTAGACCGGGGATTAGGAGGGATTGTTAACCACTTGGATTTGACTCAAAAACGTAAAATAACAATATGAAACACTATACTAGACTCAAAGAATGCAAAACTAAACTTTAAAACACTAAAACAAACCAAAAGACTCAAACATCACCCAAAACACTCAAAACTGCCTTAAAAACACTTTCTGGGCAGTTTTGAGCACTTTGGTGAATTTGGACGAAATTGTGTAATAAATTGAATCAAAACACTTAGAAACATAAACTAAGACACTTTCTAACTAAATTGGATTATAAAGTAAAGGGGGATTTAGATTTATACGAAAATTGAAATAACAAAACAAGTTAATAAACTAAACAGATTGTAAAACGAATTTGATGGAATGGAATGAATGGATGATAGAATGGCTAAGGGGTTCATCTCCATACATGTTATACTTGCATAATAAAACGATTTCCAATTGCATTTCAATAAATTATGAAACTCATCACCCCGGGTTAATTAGGTCCGCTTAAATTAACCGTCAAGTTTTCCTTAAGTTAATGAATTGGATGATTGCATACGACAACCCAAAGCATTCCCCACAAGTTCCCTACATGAATTGCATAATAGAGATACAAGCAAGAATCATTAAGTTCTTTGAAAACTATAAGTGTTGACGAGGCATTCGTTACTATGATTGCATGAAACTTATGCCAAGAATTTATTTAACGCGATTGTTTATAAGCAACCTCCACTACTTGTGAATATAAGTTCATAACTATTAGGTGAAACTCACTTATATTCTAGCGTCATATTCATGCATGAAAATTAAGCGTGCACTCTCAATAAACATACATAAATAGGTTATCAATAAAACAGTTAAACAAATTGAATTCACAACTTATGAAACGTAATTAGAAGTAATCAAATCAAAATGCAAGCATAAACATATATTTCGAATTACCCCCTAGCCAAGGGGGTTTTAGTTCCTCATGGTACAAAACAAAGAGAATTGAAGAAACACCTAAACATTCCAACAACTCAAACTTGAATTGTATGAACGTTTAGGCCCTCTTCTCTTCCATTCCTCATTCGTACAAAACAAAGAGTATTGAAATTAAACATTGAAATCAAAGAAACACCTAAACATTCCAACAACTCAAACTTGAATTGTATGAACGTTTAGGCACTCTTCTCTTCCTCTTCGTTGTAGCACAAGGTCTAAGGATAGTTTGATGGTGTGAATGGTTTGGGTAGTGGTGGAGGAATGGAAGGATGGTGGTGTTTGGATTTGTAGGGAAACTCACGGTCAAGGGGATGTTTCTTGGTGTGAATGGATGATTTTCTGAAATGTGGAAGAATGAATGAGAATGAATGCAATGGATGCTTATTTATAGGTGAAATGGGGGGAACATGACAGCTAGGAGGGAATGTGGCTGCATGTTTGAATGATTAAAGGATGCATGTGGGTTGGAATTGCATGTGCAATGAATATGAATGATTAAAGGGAGTGCATGTTTGAATGATTAAAGGGAGTGCATGTTTGAATGATTAAAGGGACATGTGGGGGTAGAAATGATGAATGAAATGCATGTGAATGACAACTAGATTGAATTAATTAAAGGGAGTGCATGGCAAGGTTGTTGTTGGTGCAATGATGGAGGAACAAGTGCATGTGGCTGAAATGTGGAAGGTGTGTGGCTACTTCAAGTAGGAATCCTTGTGACATCAACTCTTCAATTTCGTCCATTCCTTTTGCTCCAAGTATAAGTTATCCCTTCCAAGTCCAATTTTGCTCCAAAATGCTCCAAAATGCATCTTTTTGCTTCCTTAGCCACATGAACCTAAAAACACATGAAAATGGCTTAAACGCCAAAAACAACTATGAATTAACAATATAAATGCACGAAAACAAGCTAAGTAAGTCGCCTAAATATGCTCCTATCAAATTCCCCCACACTTAGCTTTTGCTAGTCCTCGAGCAAAACAAAACAAAAGAAACCAAAAACAAAACAAAACGAACAAAACACAACCTACACCTTCCAACAATCGTTTCAGGGATTTCCAATGCACATGACATGTTAAAAATCATTATTCCCACAGATTTTGGTTATCTTTACACTTAAGTACATACTTAATCATAGTCACCACATACTAATTCACAATTAAGCATTTAAAACTATATTTTGAATATAGTAACATGCCTTAGAGAATTTGCTCAATTCCTTACAATATATGCTCTCAATTTTCACTCAGATTTTCTGACTACACACCCTAAACTAGTTATATGTGAGAAGATTGATGTAAACATAAAAACGAACACTCACATATATGTATTTCAAAGGAAGCAATTTCTGGAGTTAATAAGCATGTTTAGATATGATCTCATGAATGGAATGCCACTACTTAGAACGAGAACCAGTGATTCCATAAGCTCATATCAATTCCAAACTCCACATTATTGAACACATAACGATCAAGATAGAAGTCAAAGGGGTGTAACGGGGCTAGGGTATTGGCTAACAATGAAAGGTGAAGGATTAACAAACATTCTTAAAGCAATAGTGAGCAAAGCATTTGAATTAACGTAGAATTCACTTTTGAATGAAAACTCAATCTTTTGAACAACAAGGGGGAACAAGCTCTTTTTCCTTTCTTTCTTTTCTTTTCTGTTTTTCTTTTTCATATGTTTTTCACAATTTTTTTTTTCTTTTCTTTTGACTCTCAAAACATACATAAACACTTAAGAACAAAACATTCTCTCCCCCACACTCATTTTCTTTCATAATGTACTCAAAAGGAATTCATTTAAGTCATGCTCACTGTCTTTTAAGAACAAGGGTGTGGACTGTCCTATACTAGGCTAGGTGAGGATAATGTGGTTAAACAAAGAATAAAGCAAGGAATAATGAGATCATGCAAAAACTTTAGAAAACAAAGAATCACAGAAAATAACTCTCCAAAGAAGGTAATGGCTCGAGTTTCACAGGGTTGTAGCGTTTGTTTGAATTCCTTCCTTCAAGCATGTTACAAAAACGAATTTTTCTTTTATGATTGCATGTGAAGTCATACATTATAACCATATCCAAGCATATACCAAGAGTAAATCAAACTTTTCTCTATGTTTATAACTCTTTTTAACCATCATGCAATTACAAACCAAATCCTTATCATTGTGTTGGAAGGTACCCTAAGACACAAACACACAAAAACGACTCAAAACACTCTTTTTAGGCTTTTTAAAACATGTTTTTCAAATTTTTATGTGATTTTCGGAGTTAGAAAAACAAAACATACTAAAACACTCTAAAACAACTTAAAAACACCTTAAAACAGCAAGGAACAACATTTGAAGTTATGGGTGATAAAATCCCACGAATTTGCATCAAATATACTTAGTTACCCCCCCCACACTTAAATTAAACATTGTCCTCAATGTTTTAAGCATAGATTCACACAAAACATAAGTAAACACACAAAAAGCACTTAAACATACTAAACATGGCAGAATGTAATTAACAAAGAGAAGAGTTTAGGGACGCAAATCTGGTTATGGAGTGTAAATTCCCTCTTCTCCTTGGTGATTGCATTGAGGCTTTGATCTTTATGATTCCACAGGCTTACTCTTAAACTGGTTTCCGCCCATCATTGATTTTCCTTTGTGCTACTCTTGAACTGGGCAGCAGGATTCTTTTGGTCTCCGCCACTTGTTGATTTTCCTTTGTGCTACTGGGCTGGAGGATTCTTTTGGTCTTCCCCGAAGGTCTGAGCTTACCCCTTTGGTATGTTTCTTTGTTCAATCTTTCCAATTCGTATTGAAAAGGGTTGGAGGATAACTCAGCCTATGTTTGTCTCCACATGCTTCAATGTATCATTTTCACTTGCCTTACTCGCTCCCTTTTGCAGAAGTGGTCCCTTCTCCGGAAGTGTATCAACCGTTGAAGATGACTACTCGAGAGCAACGCTAGGTAAGCAATCAGGAATAGATTCCAGGCAGTTGGCTCCAGATCGGAAGACTGACTCCAAGTGCCGGCTGATTGCTTCTTTTACTTTGCCATGCGAGTAAGAACAAGGACAAAGAAAAAGACAGGGAAAGAGCATGATATGAGATACTTTTGCTTTTGACCTTGATGATATGAGATACCTTTGCTTTTGAAGAAGCGGTGAATGAATCAGCACACTTCAATCCGCCGTTTCCTCCTGGGTCATCTGTACTCTAGGCATCTGGTATCATCTTTGGGGAAGACGAAAGAATTGAGTATTTCGAAAGGCTTTGCTGGGAGTGCGCCCTCAGAGGTGAGGGAGAGTTGGGCATTTTATTCAGGTTTGCCTTGCCATAAAAGACGAATGTCGACATATATAGAGATAATATCAAGTGGTGGTACTGTTCTTTTACCCTTGTCGACAAATGTCTCTTCGATATCAGAACGACGCCCCTTCGATTTCTGAGCAGGCGCCCCTTCGATTTCTGAACGACGCCCCTTTGCTTTCTGAATGACACGTAGTAGTGCGGATGCGGCTCCTTTTGACAAAGCTGCACGCGTTTTCTGAAAAGCAGAGAAAGCGTCGCCGGACTTTGCGCTTGTCGGCTAAAGATGTGTAGTTGCGATGATGGCCTCCACGTGTTTTCTGAAAAGAAAAAATCTTTTGACAAAGTTGAACACGTCTTCTGAAAAGCCGAGAAAGCGTCGCCAAAATTACGCCGGAAATTCCGGCTTTTTGAATCGGTGGACGCGTCGCCTTGGCTTCTTATAGAGGTATCGATCACCGCCAACATACACACTTTGAAGAATTCCCATTCTTGAACATTGTCTCCGGCCCTTTGAAATTTTAACTCCATCCACCCCTTCTCTTTGAACACTTTTGAAAAATGGCAAACCCATCGAACCTTAGCTTAGAATTGAGTCTCAGCAGTGAAACGGGCGCGCCGCGTCAAGGTAACGTATGGCGCCCTTCTTTCTTATCTTCTAACGGTACTCTTTCAGGTGAAGACTCTGTGATGCAGGACGCCACAACAGCTACAATAGTAGCTAGGAACCTCCTTACTCCAAAAGATAGTAGGCTGCTGTCAGGACGGTCCGATGAGTTGGCCGTTCAAGAGTCCCTCGCTCTTAGTGTTCAGTGTGCGAGCTCTATGTCCAACATGGGCCAACGCCTGCTTGCCCGCTCCCGTCAGGTGGAATCATTGATGGCAGAGGTGGAAGGTCTTCCGACGCTCACTTAGCTAAATCTTCTTCTTCAAAAGAACTTGTTTTAAGTCTTTTAGACAAAATTAGAATTAGAAAATGGTATTCTAAAATCAAGATAATAATTGACGATTTTCAGTTAGAAACCATTGCTTTAATTGATTCAGGTGCAGATTTAAATTGTATTCAAGAAGGGTTAATACCGACTAGATATTATCATAAGTCTACCGAAGTACTCAGTGCGGCAAACCAATCCCCAATGAAGTTAAAATATGAAATTCCCAAAGCTCATGTTTGTCAACAGGAAGTTTGTTTTAAAACTCCATTCGTTTTAATTAAAAATATTTCTGATCCAGTTATTTTGGGACTCCCTTTCATTGCATTAATTTATCCTTTCAAAGTTCATCATAACTGTATTTCTACCAAGGTTTTTGGCCAAAAAATTACTTTTGACTTTTGCATGGAAACAGATCTTAAAAAGTTAAAACAACTTCAAAAAGATAATGTTTCAAAAACCCTCAACCAGATTACCGCAAAATCCCAACAAATTGCATTTCTACAAGAAGAAATTATTCACAAAAGAATTGAAGAACAGTTGACAAACAAATCTTTATTAAATGCTATTCGTTAGTTTTCTGATAAGCTTACTAAAGAAATTTGTTCCGATCTTCCAAATGCTTTTTGGCACAGAAAACAACATATTGTTAAACTCCCTTATATTAAAGATTTTGCTGAATCAAAAATTCCCACAAAAGCACGACCGATTCAAATGAACCAAGAAGTTTTAGAGTTTTGTAAAACAGAAATTAATCAACTTTTGGAAAAAGGAATTTTCCGTAAAAGCAAGTCTCCATGGTCCTGCCCTGCTTTTTATGTCCAGAAAAATGCAGAATTAGAACGCGGCGTTCCACGATTAGTTATTAACTACAAACCCTTGAATGATGTTTTAGAATGGATCCGATATCCAATTCCTAACAAAAGAGATTTGATAAAAAGGCTTTCTCAAGCAACTGTTTTTTCCAAATTTGATATGAAATCAGGCTTTTGGCAAATCCAAATTCATGAATCTGATAAGTACAAAACTGCTTTTGTAACTCCTTTCGGACACTATGAGTGGAATGTAATGCCCTTCGGCTTGAAAAACGCACCAAGTGAATTTCAAAATATCATGAATGAGATTTTTAATCAATACAGCCATTTTTCGATTGTTTATATTGATGACGTATTAATTTTCTCAAAATCAATAGATGAGCATTGGAAGCATTTGCATGCATTTGTTAGGATCATTAGGTCTAATGGGTTAGTCGTCTCGGCATCTAAGATTAAGTTATTTCAAACCAAAGTTAGATTTTTAGGTTACCATATTTACAGGTCTACCATCCAACCAATTGATCGAGTCATCTAGTTTGCTGATAAATTTCCAGATCAAATTATTGATAAAACCCAGCTTCAAAGATTCCTTGGATCTCTCAATTATGTTTCAGAGTTTTATCCTCATCTTCGTCAACAATGTAAACCTTTGTTTGATTGTCTCAAGGAGAATCCTCCATCATGGTCTCAAAATCATACTTCCATTGTTAAACAGACAAAAAATCATGTCAAGACTTTGCCCTGCCTTGGCATTCCAACTCCCGACTCTCTCAAAATAGTCGAAACCGACGCATCCGATATCGGTTATGGAGGTATCCTCAAACAGAAAACTTCTTCCGAATCTCCTGAACAAATTGTTCGTTTCCATTCAGGAATTTGGAATCCGGCTCAAAGCAACTATAGTACTATTAAAAAAGAGATTTTATCAATTGTATTATGCATTAGCAAATTCCAAGATGATTTATTAAATCAAAAATTTTTAGTTCGTGTTGATTGCAAATCTGCAAAACATGTTTTACAAAAAGATGTTCAAAACATTGCATCAAAACAAATTTTTGCACGCTGGCAAGCCATATTAAGTATTTTTTATTTTGAAATTGAATACATTAAAGGCAGCCAGAATTGCATACCAGATTTTCTAACCAGAGAATTTTTGCAGGGGAAGAATGGGTACTAATCCTACTCAGCAACGAAGGCTCCCAGCCACCCTTACCCAAACCCCAGCACCAGTAAAACAAGAGTCTATTCCCGACTCTTCATCGGCCCTCGCTATTACAAACAGATTTACTCCCTTAGGATTAACAGTAGGAAATATCTGACCAAATTACCAAATGGCCTTAGCCACCCCTTATGATCCCTACTCTTCAGTTCGTTCTCCAGCACCTTCACAACCAAAAACACCTAGCTATGCTAAAACATCTCCATATGTCCAAAATCCCAATTCAGAAAAGCTTTTTAGCATCCCTCTTCACATTGACAAAAACCAACCCCCAGAGTGCATTGCCAAATTACTCCTTCCACCAAATTTTCATTTCTTACCAACTGAATCCTATAAAAGCCTAAAATATTACCACGCTATCCTTTCAGAAACAGAAAGCATTGCTATTAAGCCAATTTACAGTACCACTCACCAAAACAAAATATTGTATCATTAACTCCATATTGGAAAATTCCTTACCGAACTCGAATGGGGAATTCCCCTTTATCACACAAAACCCCTTCATACTCAGCATGTTCTCATCCCAAACAATCATTACAATTACTATGATTATATCCAAGCATGGACCAACATTTTTCTCCACCAGACAGAAGACTTTAGTCATTCATGGTTCATAACCTTTGATAAGAATTTCAGATTGCGGTTTCCTGCATGGTTTCCAGATTGGTGGGCTTCCCATGCCCAAGCTCTTCTATCATTCCAGATGACCTTCGTCATGTAGTCACAAACAACTTCCAGCCCAGTTTTGACAGAAGTCGTTTCGACAACAGAGTTACTATTTTTTCACTGCTCATGGCCAAGTACAAGATCCCATGGATTCTCAAATGGAACTTTGAAGTGGACACTGGTGGTATTTACAGAACCCGATGGGTAAAATTGTGGGATAAATTCAACCACCAAAAAATTATTGATCTTGTAAAAGTGGAATTTCCCCATGCATCTTCTCAGGCACTGCCAATCAAAGTTTCAACTTCGTCCTCACAAGCTTTGCCAGTTCATCAGCAATTTCCTGAGTTGCTAATAACCCAGGAGCCTGCGAGCTCCACCTTGTTTACTTGTTTCATCTGCCATTAGGCAACATCTGTTTGTAATCTGCATTGCAGTAAGTTTTCAATAAAACTTATTTTCAAGATATATTTGCATTATTTGCATCATTACATTTAATTCATTATTTTGATATGCTACTCTGTTTTTATATGTTTACTTCCGCACTTTAAATTCTATGGACAGCTTTGCCGCCTGCTGTTGTTAGTTTCGCCCCATTTGGTATCAGAGCCAAGTGGTTGGTAATTGCATTAGCATCTATCTAATCTGTTCATTGCTATCCACATACTTGTATCTTATCTGCATTTCTTAATCGTCAGTCCTCAGTTCTTCTTTCTTCCAGCCAAACAGTAAGACGTGGCCCAAACAATAAGTCTCAGGAGAGGCATGAGCAGAGCGCATGAGCGGGGGAAGAGTCTAGACATACGAGGAAGGTGAATCTTTTAAGTCTTGCATATAGTATACTTGTTTTGTGCATATCATGAGTAGATTATTTAGATCTAGTTCAATGGCCAGCACTAGCTCTAGATCCAACTTAGGAACTATACCTGACATTGTCAATGAAGAACAAAAACTGGATTTTTGATGCGTGATTTACTTGACACTCAAATTAAACACTCGTTTGACAATTGTAGTAGAATGGATAAGTGAGGGATCGTTCTAGACCGGGGATTAGGAGGGCTTGCTAAAACCTTCTAAATTGACTTAAAAACATAAAAACACAATATAAAACACTATTTAATGCTTGAAGAAAGCAAAACTAAAAATAAGAAAGATTAAGACTAAGATTTCAACGAAATAGGGGGGAATTGGATTTGGACGAATTTAAACTAAAATGAATACTTGGAAACAAAACAAATTGTAAATATGGATTTGACGGAAATGAATGGATGGGAAGCTAGCTAAGGGTTCTTTCTCTACACATGATATTTATGCATATGAATCAATTTCCAGTTATTCCTTCATTGAATTATGAACGACAATGCCCCAAATTAACCGTGACATCACTAGTTAACCCTCAGATTTTCCTTATATTATTGGATTGGATGGCATCATTCGACAACCCAAAACATTCTCAAAAGTTCCCTACATGTCATCATAATAGAGATACAATCGAAGATCATTAAGAATAATGAAAACCATAAGCATTGACAAAGCATTTGCAACTATGACATCATGTTACTCATGCTAAGAATTAAACTTAACGCGACCGTGACAAGCGACCTTCACTACTTTCAAGTATAAGATAGTAACGATTATGTGAAACCTTCTTAAACTTTAGTCACATATTCATGCATGCTAATTAAGTGTCGACCCTCAATCAACAAACACAAATAAGTTAATCATCAAATAGTTAAGCCAATTGCATTCACGAATCAAGAGTTCATAACCGGAATTCATCAATTCATATCACATAAATAAACATGGTATTGAAATCACCCCTAGCCAAAAAGGGTTTAGTTCCTCATAACTTTGAAATCAAAGAAACACCTAAACATTCCAACAACTCAAACTTGAATTGTATGAACGTTTAGGCACTCTTCTCTTCCATTTCTCATATTACAAAACAAAGAGAATTGAATTTAAACATTGAAATCAAAGAAACGCATAAACATTCCAACAACTCAAACGTGAATTGTATGAACGTTTAGGCCCTCTTCTCTTCGTCTTCTTTGTAGCACAAGGACTAAGGGATGTTGTTGGTGTGTTAAATGGATTGGGGGATTATGGAAATGGAAGAAATGGAGGAGAAAGGGAAGGGAATGGTGCAGAAAATGGAGAGACTCACGGCTAGGGAGAAGATGGAAGTGTTTTGTGGTGTGTTGTGTATGAAAATGAGATGTTCTTGAATGAATGAATGCAAGGGTATTTATAGGAGTAGTGGAGGGAACATATGGTTGTTTGTTTAAGATGCAAGTGGCTAATTAATGATGGAAAAGTATATGATTGAATTAAAGGATGCAAAGTGAATGAATCATGAATCATTGTGGATGAAAGGTGGAAGTGCATGTGTTGATGACTAGGTTAGTGGGTGGAAATCTGAAAATGGCATATAGGAATGGGGCTCACGGTTTGAATGTGTAAAGTGTGTGTGAATGCATGTGAAGATGCAATAAATAATGCATGTAGGGTTAGGAAATAATGAAGAAATGCATGTGAGATGTTTGGAAAGGAAATGGGAACCCACGGCAATGAAGTTGTTTTGTGTTGTGAATTATGATGAATGCATGTGAGTTAAAGAGGGAGAATGTGGTGAAATGATGAAGTAGGAAGGTGGAAATGCATGTGAGATGTTTGGAAAGGAATAAAGAATGAATGGTGGAAATGTGAGTGAATGATGTGCATGTGTGAGAATGCATGTGGAATTAAGAGGAGTATGGAAGTGAAATAAATGAATGATATGTTAAGTGATAAGTGAATGATATGTGGTGAGTGATAAGTGAATGGTTTGATAAGTGATAAATGAATTAGTTTAAAGGGCTAGGGTTTAAGTACATAGAATGGGCCTAAAATAGGTTGGTTTGTATGGCATAATGTGTTTGATTGGGCTAGAGCCATTGTTTTGTGTCTTCAAGTGCATACAAGGCCTTCAAATTCGTCCATCCTCTTGGCTCCATGGATAAGCTATCCAATCCATGCCCAAAAATGCTCCAAATGGCCTCAAAATGCACTTTCTTGCTCCCTAGGCCCTTAGAACCTGAAAACACACAAAAGAAGCATAAAGGACTAAAATAACGAGAGAAACATAACGTAAATGCACGAGAACAAGCCATTTAAGTCGCATGAATATGCTCCTATCAAATACCCCCACACTTAGCTTTTGCTAGTCCTCGAGCAAAACAGAATAAAAACAAATAAACAAAACGACACTAAACACGTAAAACACAACCTAAACCTTCCAACAACCGTCTTAGGGATTTCCAATGCACATGACAAGTTAAAAATCATCATTCTCACAGATTTTAGTCATCTTCACATTTAAGTACATTCTTAATCATAGTCACCATATACTAGTTCACAATTAAGCATTTAAAACCATGTTTTGAATGTAGTAACATGCCTTAGAGAATTTGCTCAATTCCTTTCAAGATATGCACTCAATTTTTACTCAGATTTTCTAACTACACACCCTAATCTAGTCATATGTGAGAAGATTGATGTAAACATGAAAACGACACTCACATATATGTATCACAAAGAACGCAAATTCTGGAGTTAATAATCAAGTTTAGATATGATCTCATGAATGGAATGCTACTACTTAGACGCGAGAACCAGTGACACCATAAGCTCATACCAAGTTCAAACTCCACAAATTGAAATACACAACACTCAAGATAGAAGTCAAGGGTTGTAACGGGGCTTGGGGTATGTGGATAAAGAAGGGATATGGAAAACAAAGGTTCTTAAAGAAATAGTGAGCAAAGCATTTTAATCAACTTAGAATTCACTTTTGAATGAAAACTCAACTTTTGAACAAAAAGGGAGAATTTAGACAATTTACGCCCAGAATTGGTGTTTTGGAACCTTTCTTCAATCACTTATTCTTTTCTCTTTTTTTTTTTTTTTTTTTTTTTTTTTTTTTTTTCTTTTGAATCTCAAAACAAAAACACTTAAACATTCTCTCCCCCACACTTATTTTCTTTCATAATGTAACTCAAAAGGAATTCAATTAAGTCATGCTCACTATCTTTTAAGAACAAGGGTAAGGACGGTCATATTCTAGGTTAGGTGAAGATAAAGTGGGTTAACAAAGAACATAGGTTAACATGGCTCAACGGGGGTAAAACTTACAACATATACGAAATATGGGAAGCGAGGCTATTTGGCTATGGTGGCAACTACACAACTTCATCTTGATATATGTTATGCAAATCAATAACATGCTTTGAATGAAATGGGCATGAGTTCTAGCATTTGGAACTATATGATGAAACGCCTTCTAAGCAGTAACCAAGCAAAGAATAATGAGATCATGCAACGATTTTAGAAAACAAGAAATCACAGATTATACTCTCCAAAGAACGTTATAGGCTCAAGTCTCTCAGGGTTGTAGCATTTGTTTGAGTTCCTTCCTTCAGGCATGTTACAAAAACTAAATTTTCTTTTATGATTGCATGTGAAGTCATACATTATAACCATAACCAAGCATATACCAAGAGTAAATCAAACTTTTCTCTATGTTTATAACTCTTTTTAACAGTCATGCAATTACAAACCAAATCCTTATCATTGTGTTGGAAGGTATCCTAAGACACAAACACACACACAAAAACAACTTTAAAACAACTCTTTTTGGGTTTTTCAAAACAATTTTTTCAAATTTTTATGGGATTTTCGAATTTTTAAGACAAAACACACTAAAACAGTTTTAAAACAGTGAGAAACAACATGTGAAGTGATAGGTGATAAAATCCAACGAATTTGCATCAAATATACTTAGTTACCCCCCCACACTTAAATCAAACATTGTCCTCAATGTTTTAAGCATAGATTCACACAAAGCATAAGTAAATACACAAAAAACACTTAAACATACTAAACATGGCATAATGTAATTAACAAAGAGAAGAGTTTAGAGACGCAAATCTGGTTATAGAGTGTAAATTCCATCTTCTCTTTGTTGATTGCATTGAGGCTTGATCTTGATGATTCCACAGGCTTACTCTCGAACTGGTTTCCGCCCATCATTGATTTTCCTTTGTGCTACTGGGCTGGAGGATTCTTTTGGTCTTCCCCGAAGGTCTGAGCTTACCCTTTTGGTCTGTTTCTTTGTTCAATCTTTCCAATTCGTATTGAAAAGGGTTGGAGGATAACTCAGCCTATGTTTGTCTCCACATGCTTCAATGTATCATTTTCACTTGCCTTACTCGCTCCCCTTTGCAGAAGTGGTCCCTTCTCCGGAAGTGTATCAACCGTTGAAGATGACTACTCGAGAGCAACGCTAGGTAAGCAATCAGGAATAGATCCCAGGCAGTTGGCTCCAGATCGGAAGACTGACTCCAAGTGCCGGCTGATTGCTTTTTTTTACTTTGCCATGCGAGTAAGAACAAGGACAAAGAAAAAGACAGGGAAAGAGCATGATATGAGATACTTTTGCTTTTGACCTTGATGATATGAGATACCTTTGCTTTTGAAGAAGCGGTGAATGAATCAGCACATGTATTTGTTGTGCTGCTTCCTCCTGGGTCATATGTACTCCAGGCATCTGGTATCATCTTTGGGGAAGAAGAAAGAATTGAGTATTTCGAAAGGCTTTGCTGGGAGTGCGCCCTCAGAGGTGAGGGAGAGTTGGGCATTTTCTTCAGGTTTGCCCTGCCATAAAAGACGAAGGTCGACATATATAGAGATAATATCAAGTGGTGGTACTTTTTACCTTTGTCGACAAACGTTTTGATCCCGCAAATCCGGCTTTTTGAAATAATGGCGCCTCTACGATCTCTGAACACGCCTCTTCGATTTCTGAGCAGGCGCCCCTTCGATTTCTGAACGACGCCCCTTCGCTTTCTGAACGACACGTGGTAGTGCAGATGCGGCTCCTTTTGACAAAGCTGCACGCGTCTTCTGAAAAGCCGAGAAAGCGTCGCCGAACTTTGCGCTTGTCGGCTAAAGATGTGTAGTTGTGATGATGGTCTCCACGTGTTGTCTGAAAAGAAGAAATCTTTTGACAAAGTTGACGCGTCTTCTGAAAAGCCGAGAACGCGTCGCCTAAATTACGCCGGAAAATCTGGCTTTTTGAATTGGTGGACGCGTCGCCTTGGCTTTTTTATTGAGCTATCGATCACCACAACAAACACACTCTGAAGATTTCCCATTCTTGAAAATCGACTCCGGCCCTTTGAAATTTAACTCCATCCCTTCTCTTTGAACACTTTTGAAAAATGGCAAACTCATCGAACCTTAGCTTGGAATTGAGCCTTAGCAGTGATGCGGCCGCGCCGCGTCAAGGTAATGTATGGCGCCCTTATTTCTTTTCTTCTAACGGTCCTCTCACAGGTGAAGACTCCGTGATGCAGGACGCCACAACAGCTACAATAGTAGCTAGGAACCTCCTCACTCCGAAGGATAGTAGGCTGCTATCAGGACGGTCCGATGAGTTGGCCGTTCAAGAGTCCCTCGCACTTAGTGTTCAGTGTGCGAGTTCTGTGTCCAACATGGGCCAACGCCTGCTTGCCCGCTCCCGTCAGGTGGAATCATTGATGGCAGAGGTGGAAAGTCTCAAGCAGGAGATCCAGCAGCTGAAGTATGAGAATAGAAGTTTGCACGTGCTTGCAAACAACTATTCGACGGGCATGAAGAGGAAGCTTGATGAGCTGCAAGAGTCTGAAGGTCGGATTCACAGTGACCGTCAAAGGTTCTCGTCTTTCCTCCAGAGGCACCTTTTTCCTGGCTCATCCAGCACTTGGCCAAGTATTGAGGCCTGGAATGCTCTATCTTCGATGCCTTCTGCTCCGATGCCTTCTGTTCCTACGCCTTCTGTTCCTACGCCTTCCGCTCCGATGCCTTCTGTTCCTACGCCTTCCGCTTCAAGAGTAAAGCCACGTAGTGGGGCCTCAAGCAAACAACCTTTATGAAGCACCATCTTTCTTTGTTTAGCAGTGCCTATCAATAAATCAAACATTTTCTCAATGTTACAATCATAGACTTACACAATTAATAAACAAACAAACAATAACAACTAAACAACCTAACAAGGCAGAAATGAAATAGCAACAAAGAAAAGAATTTTTTTTTTTTTTTTTTATTATTTATTTATTTATTTATTTAAATTTTTATCAAATTTTCGGAGTTTTATACCAAGACACTATAGAACACACTAAAACACTCTAAAAACGCTTAAAACAGCAAGAAACAACATTCTAAGTGATAGGTGAATAAATCCCACGAAATTCATGCAAATACAAATTGTTTACCCCCCCCACACTTAAATCAAACTTTGTCCTCAATGTTTTAAGCAGAAAGTCACAACAGAGCAAGCAAATAAACAAATACGAGAAAGAAAGCAAAGTAAAGGCAGTAAAGAAAAAGAAAGGAATAAAAATAAGTCTCTTAAAGGGGTTTCCAAGTTCTTCTCTATTCGGATGCATGGGTTGCCTCCCACGAAGCGCTTTCTTTTACGTCCTTCAGCCGGACGAGTACCCTCTTTTAATCTTCATTTGAGCCCACGGAATGGAAAGGAATGTCTTCCACCACTTGCCCCACACCATGCTCGTAATATGGCTTCAACCGATGCCCGTTCACTTTGAATTCTACGCCATTCCTTAAGCTTTTTATGTGGACTGCACCATAAGGTAAAACGTTAGTAACAACAAACGGGCCAATCCATTTAGAACGCAACTTACCAGGAAACAAACGTAGGCGAGAGTTGAAAAGTAACACTTTCTGCCCAACTGTGAAGGTCTTGGTTCGAATCATTTTATCATGGAATGCTTTGGTCTTGGCTTTGTACATCCGGGCATTCTCATAGGCTTCATTCTGAATCTCCTCAAGTTCATTCAATTGGAGCTTCCTATGAACTCCCGCTGCATCTATGTCCATGTTGAAAGTCTTCACGGCCCAATGTGCCTTGTGCTCTAACTCTACGGGCAAATGACATGGCTTACCATAGACGAGCCGAAAAGGTGACATCCCAATGGGTGTTTTGTACGCCGTACGATATGCCCACAGTGCATCATCTAAACGTAAGCTCCAATCCCTCCTTGTTGGTCCAACGGTCTTCTCCAAAATTTGTTTGATTTCTCGGTTAGACACCTCGGCTTGGCCATTTGTTTGAGGATGGTAAGGTGTGGAGACCTTATGGTTGACATGGTACTTTCTTAGCAACGCCTCAATGGTCCGATTGCAAAAGTGAGACCCTCCATCACTTATGATTACTCTCGGCATTCCAAACCTAGCAAAAATGTTAGTTTTCACGAAATCTGCAACCACCTTAGAATCGTTAGTACGGGTGGCTTTTGCTTCCACCCATTTAGAAACATAATCAACGGCTAGCAAGATATAAGTGAAACCATAAGATGGAGGGAAAGGGCCCATGAAATCAATGCCCCAAACATCAAAAATTTCAACATTAAAGACAGGGGTTTGCGGCATTTGGTCCTTGGTACCTATGTTACCCATTCGTTGGCAACGATCACAAGACATACAAAAGGTTCTAGCATCCCTAAATATAGTCGGCCAATAAAAACCACACTCTAAAACCTTGAGGGCAGTGCGTTGTGTGCCAAAATGACCACCACATGCATATGTGTGACAAAAGCTTAGAATTGAGTGAAATTCAGAATCATGCACACATCTACGTATAATTTGATCTGAGCAATACTTCCACAAATAAGGGTCATCCCAAACATAGAAACGTGCATCATTTTTAAGCTTATCACGTTGGTGCTTGTTTAGTTCATTTGGAATTTGTTTAGCCACCAAGTAATTCACTAAATCTGCATACCATGGTTCACTTACCTCAATGGAAAGCAGCTGCTCATCGGGAAAAGTTTCAGGGATAGGTACGGCATGTTCATGCTCCTCGTGGATCATTCGGCTTAAATGGTCAGCCACTACATTCTCGCTTCCTTTCTTATCCCGGATTTCAATATCAAATTCTTGAAGAAGAAGAATCCAACGGATAAGCCTCGGCTTTGCTTCCTTTTTCGTGAGCAAGTACCTCAAAGCTGCATGATCAGAATAAACGATTACTTTAGTACCAATTAAATATGAACGGAATTTATCTAAAGCAAAAACCACAGCTAGAAGTTCTTTTTCCGTCGTGGAGTAGTTCAATTGGGCATCATTGAGAGTCCGAGAGGCATAGTATATGACATGCGGCCGCTTGTCTCTTCTTTGTCCTAAAACAGCTCCTAATGCATAGTCGGATGCATCGCACATAAGCTCGAATGGAAGGCTCCAATCTGGAGGTACAATAATGGGGGCCGAGACTAGCTTCTCCTTGAGTTGGTTAAATGCCGAATTACACTCTTCATCAAACTTGAATGGCACATCTTTTTGAAGCAATCGGCAAAGAGGGTTGGACATCTTGGAGAAGTCCTTGATAAAACGCCTATAGAACCCTGCATGGCCAAGAAACGAACGTACCTCTCTAACCGAAGTAGGAGAGGGTAAGTGACGTACAAGGTCTATTTTCGATTTATCTACTTCAATTCCTTTTTCTGAAACAATATGTCCTAAAACTATACCTTGTTTCACCATAAAATGACATTTCTCCCAATTCAAGACAAGGTTAGTTTCAACACATCGTTTCAAAATTAAGGTCAGATTATCCAAGCAATTATCAAATGAACTCCCAAATACACTGAAATCATCCATGAAAACCTCAATGATCTTTTCAACAAAATCGGAAAATATACTTACCATACACCTTTGGAAAGTGGCCGGTGCGTTGCATAAGCCAAATGGCATGCGACGATAAGCAAATGTTCCAAAGGGACATGTGAATGTGGTCTTCTCTTGATCATCCGGGGCTATCACAATTTGGTTATATCCAGAGTATCCATCAAGAAAACAGTAAAAAGCATGACCGGCTAACCTTTCGAGCATCTGGTCGATGAATGGCAAAGGAAAGTGATCTTTCCTAGTCATGGCATTTAGCTTCCGGTAATCGATACATACTCGCCATCCAGTCTGAATGCGTGTAGGCACGAGCTCATTCTCATCATTCTTGATAACAGTTACTCCGGACTTCTTGGGAACGACTTGAACTGGAGAGACCCAACGGCTATCGGAGATAGGGTAGATCACTCCGCAATCCAAAAGCTTGATTATTTCTTTCTTCACCACTTCCATCATCGGAGGGTTGAGACGGCGTTGAGCCTCTCGAGTTGGTTTAGCCCCCTCCTCAAGAAGTATACGGTGCATGCATGTGGTAGGGCTTATTCCTTTAATGTCGGCCAAAGTCCACCCTATGGCCGTTTTGTGCTCTCGCAGCACCCTCACAAGCTTCTCCTCCTCCATTGCCGTGAGACTTGATGAAATGATGACGGGCAATGTTTCGCCTTCTCCCAAAAACACATACTTCAAATGGTCCGGCAACGGCTTAAGTTCAAGCGATGGTGCCTGAACAACAGAAGGTAGCATCTTAGTGGAAACTGAATTTGAAAGTGAGAGTGGAACCTTACCATATTGTTGTGGCAATGACTCAAGGGCTGCCACAACCTCAATTATTTCTTCACTAGAACCCATTGCAAAGAATTCCTCCTCCTTGCCGTGGCCTTGCATTGGCCAAAATCCTTCATTTTTGCACTCTATGGCCTTAGTGATGGTTGTTTCCAGGGCGTCCTCGTTCAATTCTTCAAGGTATACCTGCGCCAAAGAATCGATAACATCAATGGAAAAACAAGAATGGTCATCAATGGGATATCTCATAGTTTCAGAAATATTAAAATCAATCACTTCCCCATCGAATTCCATTGTCAAGGTGCCTTTGTATACATCAATCTTCGTTCGGGCCGTCTTCATGAATGGCCTACCAAGGAGAATCGGAAAAGATGTAGAATGGGCTGAATCCTCCATGTCTAGGACGTAGAAATCAGCCGGAAAAATTAAATGGTTCACCTGCACAAGCACATCTTCCAAAACTCCTTTTGGATACGCGTTAGAACGATCGGCCAATTGTATAATTACACCATCTTGTTTTAATTCACCCAAATTCATAGATGCATAAATAGAATAAGGCATGACATTTATGGATGCACCTAAATCAAGCATGGCATGTTCAAAACGATTATGTCCAATCACACAAGGAATCGTGAAACTACCGGGGTCTTTGCACTTGGTAGGCAGTTTACGTTGCAAAACAGCGGACACATTCTCGCTTACCTTCACTACCTCTTTGTTTGCCCTTCTTCTCTTTGTATTGCATAGGTCCTTGAGGAATTTAGCATACTTTGGAACCTGTTTGATTGCATCGAGAAGCGGTATGTTCACTTGCACCTTCCGGAACGTTTCAAGAATGTCCTTCTCGCTTTCTTCCTTTTTTTCTTGCATGAACCTGCGAGGAAAAGGTACATTGGGCAGATTAGGACGTGAAGTACATGAATTTGAACTTAAATTACCTGATTTGGCCGAGTTAGGGTGATCTGCCTCAGGTTGTGTCGTCTCTTCATCTACTTTCTGGGCAGATTTGGGATTGTTTGGCTCGGTCCCAACTTCTTTTCCACCCCTTAGGGTGATGGCCTTGGCGGATTCGAATCCTCCCTTTGGATTGACTGTGGTTGAGCTAGGAAGCTTTCCTTGCTCTCTAATCTATCCAAGGAACTCAGAAATCTGCCCTATTTGTTTCTTCATATCCGTCATCTCCTTCTCGTTATTTGCTATTCGGTTGTTTTGATTTTGCAACCCCTGCGAAATAGAGGTTAGTAATTGCATAGCTTGATCACTTTCCAAGGACGTACCTGAATGAGATGATGCTGAAGGTTGTTGGGGTTGTTGGGGTGCATACGGCTTCGAATAAAAACCAGGGGGGTTTGGCCTAAATCCTCCTTGTTGGGCAGCTTGTTGTGGCTCCCTCCATTTGAAGTTTGGATGGTCCCTCCATCCGGCATTGTAAGTGTTCGAGTATGGGTTGTTTTGATTTTGTCCTTGGAAACCAATTGCATTGGCAGATTCCCACCCACCATTCTCGATTAGTTGAGGGCACTTGTCGGATGGATGCCCTTGAATTGAGCACACGCCACAAACTTGGTGTTCTTGTGCTTTTGGACCAATCACAACCTGAGAAACAAGAGAATTAAGATTAGCAAGTTGTGATTGAATTTCAGAAATAGCACTCACCTCATTTACACTTTGTTGCCGTGGGGCTTCCCTTTGGCCCACTCCTTCATATTGTTGAGCGTTGAGCGCTCGGTTGGCTATGAGAATCTTGGCATCCCTTGGTGTTTTGTCCACCAATGCTCCTCCCGCTGATGCATCAAGCATTTGACGTTCGATAGGAAGGAGGCCCTCATAGAAATATTGAAGGAGAAGTTCCTCCTTCATTTGATGTTGAGGACATGAAGCTACAAGGCCCTTGAAGCGCTCATAATAAGCCGGGAATGTCTCACCATGATTCTGTTGAATACCACTAATTTTCTTCCGTAGGAGAATCACTCTCGAAGTAGGGAAGAATTTCTCCAAGAAAGCACGCTTCATACTCTCCCACGAAGTCACAGTTCCCGGGGCTAGTTCGTAGAGCCAATCTTTGGCCTTGTCCATAAGTGAAAATGGAAAGGCCTTCATCTTCAATATACTCCCATCCACATTGACGGGGGTCATGCTCGAACAAACCACCTCGAACTCCTTCAAGTGTTTGTTGGGGTCTTCCATAGACAAGCCATGGAACTTCGGAATATGGTGTAACAAACTAGATTTGAGTTCAAATTCCTCAGTCTTCCCCTCTGCAGCCGTGGGGTATTGGATACAAAGAGGCAATGCATTATCCAAACCTGAGGCCGAAAGCTCCTTGATGGTTCTATTATCTGCTGCCATGGCTTGTTCTTCTTCAAAAATCTGATCCGTGGGCTTTTCTTCTACACCTACTTCGTCTTCTTCAAGCCCAGGTTGTGGTGGAGGTTGTGGTGGCTCTTGTTGACTTCTCGTTCTCCTCAAAGTGCGCTCAAAATCACCGTCAAAGTCGGAGATGTTCTCTATAATAGGCCGAGAGCTACGAGTCATACACAGTACCTAAAAAAACAAGGAAACAAACAAACTAAGAATCTGAAATAAGAATGCACGAAAAACAAAAAAAATAATATAAAAATAAAGACAAAGGATTAGCAAAGTTGCTAATCCCCGGCAACGGCGCCAAAATTTGATGCGTGATTTACTTGACACTCAAATTAAACCCTCGTTTGACAATTGTAGTAGAATGGATAAGTGAGGGATCGTTCTAGACCGGGGATTAGGAGGGCTTGCTAAAACCTTCTAAATTGACTTAAAAACATAAAAACACAATATAAAACACTATTTAATGCTTGAAGAAAGCAAAACTAAAAATAAGAAAGATTAAGACTAAGATTTCAACGAAATAGGGGGGAATTGGATTTGGACGAATTTAAACTAAAATGAATACTTGGAAACAAAACAAATTGTAAATATGGATTTGACGGAAATGAATGGATGGGAAGCTAGCTAAGGGTTCTTTCTCTACACATGATATTTATGCATATGAATCAATTTCCAGTTATTCCTTCATTGAATTATGAACGACAATGCCCCAAATTAACCGTGACATCACTAGTTAACCCTCAGATTTTCCTTATATTATTGGATTGGATGGCATCATTCGACAACCCAAAACATTCTCAAAAGTTCCCTACATGTCATCATAATAGAGATACAATCGAAGATCATTAAGAATAATGAAAACCATAAGCATTGACAAAGCATTTGCAACTATGACATCATGTTACTCATGCTAAGAATTAAACTTAACGCGATCGTGACAAGCGACCTTCACTACTTTCAAGTATAAGATAGTAACGATTATGTGAAACCTTCTTAAACTTTAGTCACATATTCATGCATGCTAATTAAGTGTCGACCCTCAATCAACAAACACAAATAAGTTAATCATCAAATAGTTAAGCCAATTGCATTCACGAATCAAGAGTTCATAACCGGAATTCATCAATTCATATCACATAAATAAACATGGTATTGAAATCACCCCTAGCCAAAAAGGGTTTAGTTCCTCATAACTTTGAAATCAAAGAAACACCTAAACATTCCAACAACTCAAACTTGAATTGTATGAACGTTAGGCACTCTTCTCTTCCATTTCTCATATTACAAAACAAAGAGAATTGAATTTAAACATTGAGATCAAAGAAACGCATAAACATTCCAACAACTCAAACGTGAATTGTATGAACGTTTAGGCCCTCTTCTCTTCGTCTTCTTTGTAGCACAAGGACTAAGGGATGTTGTTGGTGTGTTAAATGGATTGGGGGATTATGGAAATGGAAGAAATGGAGGAGAAAGGGAAGGGAATGGTGCAGAAAATGGAGAGACTCACGGCTAGGGAGAAGATGGAAGTGTTTTGTGGTGTGTTGTGTATGAAAATGAGATGTTCTTGAATGAATGAATGCAAGGGTATTTATAGGAGTAGTGGAGGGAACATATGGTTGTTTGTTTAAGATGCAAGTGGCTAATTAATGATGGAAAAGTATATGATTGAATTAAAGGATGCAAAGTGAATGAATCATGAATCATTGTGGATGAAAGGTGGAAGTGCATGTGTTGATGACTAGGTTAGTGGGTGGAAATCTGAAAATGGCATATAGGAATGGGGCTCACGGTTTGAATGTGTAAAGTGTGTGTGAATGCATGTGAAGATGCAATAAATAATGCATGTAGGGTTAGGAAATAATGAAGAAATGCATGTGAGATGTTTGGAAAGGAAATGGGAACCCACGGCAATGAAGTTGTTTTGTGTTGTGAATTATGATGAATGCATGTGAGTTAAAGAGGGAGAATGTGGTGAAATGATGAAGTAGGAAGGTGGAAATGCATGTGAGATGTTTGGAAAGGAATAAAGAATGAATGGTGGAAATGTGAGTGAATGATGTGCATGTGTGAGAATGCATGTGGAATTAAGAGGAGTATGGAAGTGAAATAAATGAATGATATGTTAAGTGATAAGTGAATGATATGTGGTGAGTGATAAGTGAATGGTTTGATAAGTGATAAATGAATTAGTTTAAAGGGCTAGGGTTTAAGTACATAGAATGGGCCTAAAATAGGTTGGTTTGTATGGCATAATGTGTATGATTGGGCTAGAGCCATTGTTTTGTGTCTTCAAGTGCATACAAGGCCTTCAAATTCGTCCATCCTCTTGGGTCCATGGATAAGCTATCCAATCCATGCCCAAAAATGCTCCAAATGGCCTCAAAATGCACTTTCTTGCTCCCTAGGCCCTTAGAACCTGAAAACACACAAAAGAAGCATAAAGGACTAAAATAACGAGAGAAACATAACGTAAATGCACGAGAACAAGCCATTTAAGTCGCATGAATATGCTCCTATCAATTTTCAAACAGACGAAAGTATTGATTTTTCTGACTGGAACATTCCAAAAGTTTCAACCCAAAATATTTACAAGAAAAAATGGTCTTTGACCTCTTTTAAATCAGAACATCACGTTAAAACAGTTGAGAAGGCTTATGCTATTAGCAAAGAACATGAGACTTGTCAATTATTTTCTCCAGAACAAATCAAAGCGCATCGCAAAAACGGTCATAACTATCTTCACATTGGTTTAGTTCAAATCGTGGTTAAACCTTTAACACGAAAAGGTCTTAATACGTCTATTCTTTTATGTCTTCGTGACGCCCGATTTACTGATTTTAACGATAGTATTCTTGGAATGATTGAATCAAGTCTTTATAACGGACCTATCCATTTTGATTGTTTTCTCGATCTCACAATAAGTCTTTCAGATCCACAAGTTTTAAAAGCTCTTACTCTTAATATCAAAACCTCTGGGTACCAAGTCCTGGAAGGAACACAACCTTTGGCACTTATTTTTAGAATTTATTATAAAGTCACTGGCACAAACATGAATTTTCAAGCTTTGAACAAAAGTCCTCGCGACCACACTCTTTTGATCCAAACAACCCAAGAAAATGCAAACATAAGAGTACCGAGAACCATTAGGTGGTCAGACATCAGTCTCCCTTCAGATTGGTGTTTAATCAACAAAAGTAAGCCGGTTTCCGTTCAAAACAGCCTCGTTAATCTCGACAACATTGAACAATATTTTGACAGCACAGTTAAAATCAATTTTGATCGTCCAGCAAGAAAATCTTGTGAATCGGTTTTTTCACACAAATCTTTTGCTCCTAGCAGACAGTCTTTTTCTGGATCCACGTCAACCGATAGACTGGGTCGAGATCAAGATTTGATCAAATCTTTAGTAAACAAAAAACTAAAAGAGCAGGAAGCTGCACAACAAGATTTAGTCAATGATTTACTCAAATTAAAGTCTGTCGACACTTCTTCACAAGTTGCACATCCTGTTTATCATCCTCCAAACCAAGAAGAACCCATTTCTCCAACTCCTTCTGATTTTGAAACAACATCGGTGAATCACCAATTACTTGTTTTAAACAAACCACATAAAATACGATGGAGGAAGCTTAAAGCTGACATCGCTTCTGAGGAAAACATCCCCAGAAGAAATATTTTTAGAAGAAAGTATTGTGATGAAGAAAAGCTAGCCATATATGCCGAATGGAAAGCTTTTGTAAAACAATACCAATTTGAAATATCTTTCTTTGATTTTATTGAAAAACATTATGAAACAAAAAATAAAGTTACGGTTGTTACCAAAGAAAATTGGGTTAAGGAAGACAAAACTTTGATTTCTTCTAGTCATCCTCCCAAAG
This sequence comes from Pyrus communis, assembly GCF_963583255.1. Lineage (NCBI taxonomy): Eukaryota > Viridiplantae > Streptophyta > Magnoliopsida > Rosales > Rosaceae > Pyrus > Pyrus communis. Next base: position 22,078,064 of record NC_084809.1, on the reverse strand, counting down.
AAACTATTTTGATTTCCACCGGTAATAACAACATTCCCGCAACTCCTTTCAAAATTCCAAAAGAAGATTCTGGTTTTAAACCTGTCATTGAACAGAATAATTTTACAAACCAAAGTCTTCATACTATTGGAAAACAGTTAGACAAAATTGAAACCAAAATCGACAAATTGTCTCAACCAATTTCTTCTCCAAAAGAAAAACCTTTAGTAAATTTTACTAATACTTCTTCAAGCTCTACTGCTTTAAAGTCTATGATTACTTTACAAAGAATTGATCATATGCTCACTGAGCTCAAAAAAGAGAAAGTTGTTAATGTTTTGCAAAACAATGATGTTTCTGTCGAAGAAGAAAATACATCTGATCCAGATACTTCTCAGGACACGGAAACTAGTTCTGCTATTCAAAATATTGAAAATGTTTTTCAAAACATTGATCTTCAACCAACTTTTGATTTAAAACGTATTCGTACTCATTCGGTCAACCCTACTTCTCTTACAAAAAACTGGTATCCCAGGCCAACTCCTCCTGACCTTCAATTTGAAGAACGAAATATCCAAAATCAATTTTCGGTTTCAGCTGGCAAACTTTATGAATGGAATATAGACGGTTTGTCAGAACAAGAACTTTTGAACAAACTTCAACACATGTCCATGGTTGCTAATAGTTACATTTCAAATCACAGTTTTACACAAACACAAATCGTTGATCTTCTCATCACTGGTTTCACTGGAATGCTTCATTCTTGGTGGGAGAAGCACTTAACTTCTCAGTCCAGAGATGAAATACGCTTTGCGGTCAAAAAAGATGAGGAAGGATTTCCCATTTTTTACGAAAAGATAGGACAGGGAATACCCGACGGAGTAAATACTTTACTTTATACGATTATAGAACACTTTATAGGAACACCCAGCAACGTTACTACGCGTATTCACGACCAACTGAGTAATTTAAGGTGTCCAACCTTAAGTGATTTCAGATGGTATAAAAATGTTTTCATATCCAGAGTTATGCTTCGGGAAGATAGTAATCAACCTTTTTGGAAAGAAAAATTTATCAATGGTTTACCAAATCTTTTTGCTCACAAAATTCGAAATGTTTTAGTAAATGAAGAAGGTGTCATACCTTATCATACCCTTACTTATGGTAACATAGTTAATGTTATTCAAAAGGAAGGATTGAAAATGTGTATCGACATGAAGATTTCAAAACAAGTTCATAAAGATAAATCTATTGCTAAATACGAACTTGGAACATTTTGTGAACAATATGGTTTACCTCCAATCGCTCCTTCGAGTAAAAAGAAAAAAGCCCAACAAACCAACAAGTTTTCTAAACATCAATCCAGATTTTATAAAAACAAAAGATCTTCCAACAAACCTTTTCAAACAAATAAATTTTATGAAAAACCATCTTCAAACAAAAAACCTTTTCGAAAGTCTAATAAGGATTTTCAAAATAAAAAGGGAAAGTGTTACAAGTGTGGTAAATTTGGTCATTATGCAAATGAATGCAAGGTTAAAAGGGTTATTGATAGGAGCATATTCATGCGACTTAAATGGCTTGTTCTCGTGCATTTACGTTATGTTTCTTTAGTTATTTTAGTACTTTAAGCTATTTTCGTGTGTTTGTAGGTCCAAAGGGCTAAAGGAGCAAAAAGATGCATTTTGGAGACTTTTGGAGCACTTTTGGGCTAAGGATGGATAGCTTATGCTTGGAGCCAAAGTGTTGGACGAAATTGAAGACCTAATTGAAGACCAAAGTGTTGGAACCTTGTTCCCTTTAGTTTTAGGACATTTAAACCTTTCCAATTTCCTTAGCCGTGCATAACATTCCAACATTCCACTCCTTCATTTCAGCCACACTCCCACATATCATTACTTATCATCACATATCATATCACTTATCACTTATCACTCATCACTTATCTTATCATTCACCACTTATCATATCATACACTCAATCACTTATCACATATCATTCACCACTTATCATATCATACACTCAATCACTTATCACTTATCATCATCACTCTAGCTTTAATTCACATGCACATTCACTCACCACAAACATTTCACATGCACTTGTTCCTCCATTAAATCAGCCACATGCACTTCCCACTCACCATAACCTAGCTGCACAAGCCACCCCACATGTCCCTTTAATCATTCAAACATGCACTCCCATTAATTAAACCATGCAGCCACACCTTCACCCACATGCACCATTCAAACATACACCCAAACACCACCAGAAATCATCATTGCCGTGGGTACCTATCCCATTTCAGATTGTCATTCCACTTCATTGCACATGCATTTCATAATTCAACACATGCATTCATTATTTATTTACTTTGCATCCTTTAATTTAATCACATGCACATTCAAACAAACACAATCATTCCAGCCATACCTTGCATTTTCAGATTGTTCCTCCATCATTGCACCACAATGCAGCCACATGCACTTGTTCCTCTAACATTTCAGCCACTTGCACTCCCATTCTCTCCCAAAACCGTGCACATGCATTCTCCTTGCATTTCCAGCCATTCCACATGCTATTTCAGCCACATGCACTCATAATCATTCAACCAACTTTGCACATGCATTCATCATCATAACCTAGCTGTCATGTTCCCCCCATTTCACCTATAAATAAGCATCCATTGCATTCATTCTCATACACATCCATTCACCACAGAAATAAGGCCTTTGTGCCAGAAATTCATCCATTCCAAACACTCTTCCATAAACTCATCCATTGCAGAAATGTAGACATCAAACCACCCTTGTGCCGTGCCTTCCCTATTAATCCAAACACCACTCCCCAAACCATTCACACCATCAAACTCACCTTAGACCTTGTGCCACAACGAAGAGGAAGAGAAGAGTGCCTAAACGTTCATACAATTCAAGTTTGAGTTGTTGGAATGTTTAGGTGTTTCTTTGATTTCAATGTTTAATTTCAATGCTCTTTGTTTTGTACGAATGAGGAATGGATGATAAGAGGGCCTAAACGTTCATACAATTCAAGTTTGAGTTGTTGGAATGTTTAGGTGTTTCTTTGATTCTCTTTGTTTTGTACCATGAGGAACTAAACCCCCCTTGGTTAGGGGGTGATTCAAATATATGTTTATGCTTGCATTTTGATTTGAATACTTCTAATTGCGTTTCATAGGTTAGGGGGTGATTCAAATATATGTTTATGCTTGCATTTTGATTTGAATACTTCTAATTGCGTTTCATAAGTTGTGGATTCAATTCGTTTAACTGTTTGATTGATAACTTATTTATGTATGTTCATTGAGAGTGCACACTTAATTTTCATGCATGAATATGACGCTAGAATATAAGTGAGTTTCACCTAATAGTTACGAACTTATATTCACAAGTAGTGGAGGTTGCTTATAAACAATCGCGTTAAACAAATTCTTGGCATAAGTTTCATGCGTATTCCATAGTAACGAATGCCTCGTCAACACTTATAATTTTCATAGAGCGTAATGATTCTTGCTTGTACCTCTTCTATGCATTCATGTTGAGGACTTGTGGGGAATGTTTTGAATTGTTGTATGCGCTAACCCATCCAATTCAATAACGTTAGGAAGATTTGAAGGTTAATTAGTGCATCACGGTTAACCCGGGGTGTTGAGTTTCATGGTTTATTGAAATGCAATTGGAAATCATTTTATTATGCAAGTGTAACATATGTGAAGATGAACCCCTTAGCTAGCATTCATTCATTTCAATTCCATTCAATTCTATCACACATTCACATTCACATTTTGCTTTAATTTACAATCTGTGCAATTTAATTTAATTTCGTATAAACCTCAATCCCCCTTTACTTTATTGTCCAATTTAGTTAGAAAGTGTCTTAGTTTATGTTTCTAAGTGTTTTGATTCAATTTATTTCCCAATTTCGTCCAAATTCACCAAAGTGCTCAAAACTGCCCAGAAAGTGATTTTAAGGCAGTTTTGAGTGTTTTGGGTGATGTTTGAGTCTTTTGGTTTGTTTTAATGTTTTAAGTGTTTAGTTTTACATTCTTTGAGTTAGTTTAGTGTTTTATATTGTGTTTTTACGTTCTTGAGTCAAGTTATTACATAAATTCGTCCAAATTTGTGTTTGTGCTCAAATCTGCCCAGAAAGTGGTTTTTAGGCAGATTTGAGTGTGTTTGTGTTGTTTTGAGTCTTTTGGTTTGTCTTAGTGTTTTAAAGCTTAGTTTTGCATTCTTTGAGTCTAAGTTAGTATTTCATATTGTTATTTTACGTTTTTGAGTCAAATCCAAGTGGTTAACAATCCCTCCTAATCCCCGGTCTAGAACGATCCCTACTTGTACATATACTACAAATTTGACGAAAAGAGGGTTTAATTTGTGTGCGTATAATTCTTGCATCAAATTTTGGCGCCGTTGCCGGGGATTAGAAAATTTGCTAATCCCTTGGATTGTTTTATTTTCGTTTGTTTTTATTTTTCCAGATTCTTAATTTTGTTTTGTTTCTTGTTTTAGGTACTAGTTCATGACTCGGAGTTCTCATCCGATTCGTGAACATATCCTGGAGTGATTGGGTTCTTCGTCCGGCTGCAAGACGTAAAAGAAAGCGCTACTTGGGAGGCAACCCAATGCACTGAATAAAACAAAGCATGTTCATAAAAAAAATTAAAAAAAAAAAAAAAGAAAAAAAAAAAAGAAAAAGAAAAAAAAAAAGGATACTAAACATGGAGAAAGGTGGAGCTTCACAAAGTTTGTTTACGTGAAGCCCCACTACGAGGCGCAGATGCGGAAGGCATAGAAACAGAAGGCATAGAAGCGGGAGGCATCGGGGCGGAAGCCATCGGAGCGGAAGCCATCGGAGCTAGAGCATTCCAGGCCTCTATACTTGGCCAAGCGCTGGATGACCCAGGAAAAAGGTGCCTCTGGAGATAAGACGCAAGCCTTTGACGGTCACTGTAAATTCGACCCTCAGATTCTTGCAGCTCATCAAGCTTCCTCTTCATCCCCGACGAATAGTTATTTGCAAGCACATGCAAACTTCTATTCTCGTACTTGAGCTGCTGGATCTCTTGCTTAAGTCTTTCCACCTCTGCCATCAATGATTCCACCTGACGGGACCTAGCAAGCAGGCGTTGGCCCATGTTGGACACAGAACTCGCACACTGAACACTAAGTGCGAGGGACTCTTGAACGGCCAACTCATCGGACCGTCCTGACAGCAGCCTACTATCTTTTGGAGTGAGGAGGTTCTTAGCTACTATTGTAGCTGTTGTGGCGTCCTGCATCACGGAGTCTTCACCTGTAAGAAGGCCATTAGAAGATAAGAAAGAAGGGCGCCATACGTTACCTTGACGCGGCGCGCCCGTATCACTGCTAAGGCTCAATTCCAAGCTAAGGTTCGATAAGTTTGCCATTTTTCAAAAGTGTTCAAAGAGAAGGGATGGAGTTAAATTTCAAAGGGCCGGAGTCAATTTTCAAGAATGGGAAATCTTCAGAGTGTGTTTGTTGTGGTGATCGATAGCTCAATAAAAAAGCCAAGGCGACGCGTCCACCAATACAAAGAGCCGGATTTTCCGGCGTAAGTTAAGCGACGTTCCCTCGGCTTTTCAGAAAACGCGTTCAACTTTATCAAAAGATTTCTGACAAAGATGAAAACACGTGGAGGCCATCATCGCAACTACACGTCTTTAGCCGACAAGCGCAAAGTTCGGCGACGCTTTCTCTGCTTTTCAGAAAACGCGTGCAGCTTTGTCAAAATGAGCCGCATCTACACTACCACGTGTCGTTCAGAAAGCGAAGGGGCGCCTGCTCAGAAATCGAAGAGGCGTCGTTCAGAAATCAAAGAGGCGTATTCAGAAATCGAAGAGGCGCCAGTATTTAAAAAAAGCCGGATTTGCGGGATCGAAGAGACGTTTGTCGACAAGGGTAAAAGAACAGTACCACCACTTGATATTATCTCTATATATGTCGACCTTCATCTTTTGTGGCAAGGCAGACCTGAAGAAAATGCCCAACTCTTCCTCAACTCTGAGGGCGCACTCCCAGGAAAGCCTTTCGAAATACTCAAATTCCTCTTCTTCCCCAAAGATGATACCGGATGCCTGGAGTACAGATGACCCAGGAGGAAACGGCAGATTGAAGTGTGCTGATTCATTCACCACTTCTTCAAAAGCAAAGGTATCTCATATCATCAAGGTCAAAAGCAAAAGTATCTCATATCATGCTCTTTCCCTGTCTTTTTCTTTGTCCTTGTTCTTACTCGCGTGGCAAAGTAAAAGAAGCAATGAGCCGGCACTTGGAGTCAGTCTTCCGATCTGGAGCCAACTACCTGGAATCTATTCCTGATTGCTTACCTAGCGTTGCTCTCGAGTAGTCATCTTCAACGGTTGATACACTTCCGGAGAAGGGACCACTTCTGCAAAGGGGAGCGAGTAAGGCAAGTGAAAATGATACATTGAAGCATGTGGAGACAAACATAGGCTGAGTTATCCTCCAACCCTTTTCAATAAGAATTGGAAAGATTGAACAAAGAAACAGACCAAAGGGGTAAGCTCAGACCTTCAGGGAAGACCAAAAGAATCCTCCAGCCCAGTAGCACAAAGGAAAATCAACAAGTGGAGGAGACCAAAAGAATCATCCAGCCCAGTTCAAGAGTAAGCCTGTGGAATCACAAAGATCAAAGCCTCAATGCAATCACCAAGGAGAAGAGGGAATTTACACTCCATAACCAGATTTGCGTCCCTAAACTCTTCTCTTTGTTAATTACATCCTGCCATGTTTAGTATGTTTAAGTGCTTTTTGTGTATTTACTTATATTTTGTGTGAATCTATGCTTAAAACATTGAGGACAATGTTTGATTTAAGTGTGGGGGGGTAACTAATGTTGTTAATGCAAATTCGTGGGATTTTATCACCCATAACTTCAAATGTTGTTCCTTACTGTTTTAAGGTGTTTTTAAGTTGTTTTAGAGTGTTTTAGTATGTTTTGTTTTTATAACTCCGAAAATACCATAAAAATTTAAAAAAAAAATTGTTTTGAAAAGCCTAAAAAGAGTGTTTTGAGTCATTTTTGTGTGTTTGTGTCTTAGGATACCTTCCAACACAATGATAAGGATTTGGTTTGTAATTGCATGACTGTTAAAAAGAGTTATGAACATAGAGAAAAGTTTGATTTACTCTTGGTATATGCTTGGTTATGGTTATAATGTATGACTTCACATGCAATCATAAAAGAAAATTCATTTTTGTAACATGCTTGAAGGAAGGAACTCAAACAAACGCTACATCCCTGTGAGACTCGAGCCATTACTTTCTTTGGAGAGTTATTTTCTGTGATTCTTTGTTTTCTAAAGTTGTTGCATGATCTCATTATTCCTTGCTTGGTTGCTACTTAGAATGCAATTGTATCATGATAGAACTAAATGCTAGAACTTATATCCGTTTCATTCAAAGCATGACATTGAATTGCATAATATATATCAAGATGAAGTTGTTGCCACCATAGCCAAATAGCCTTACTTCCCATATTTCGTATATATTAGTTTTAACCCCGTTGAGCCCCGTTAAGACTATTTTCTTTGCTAACCACATCACCCCTTACCTAACCTAGAGTAAGACTTTCCTATACCCTTGTTCTTGAAGTATAGTGAGCATGACTTAAATGAATTCCTTTTGATTAATATGTTGCAGAAAATAAGTGTGGGGGAAGGGATTTTTGTGAATATGTATGTGCCTAAGTCTTAAAGGAGGCAGGGCAAAAAGAAAAAAAAATGTGAGAAAAAGAAGAAGAAAAGAAAGAAAAAGAGTGAAAATAAGTGAGAATGGACTCACAAGTGTGATTGTTGAAGAAAGGGCCCAAAAAGTTTGAATATGGCCCTAAGTTTTGTGTGACTTCCCCTTGGGTGTTCAAAGTTGACTTCTGCGTTCTAAAGGGAATTCTAAGTGCCTAATTCAATACTTTGCTCACTATTGCTTAAAGAACGTTTGTTTTCCCTATCCTTTCATTGTTAGCCAACTCCCCAAGCCCCGTTACAACCTTTGACTTCTATCTTGATCGTTATGTGTTCAATAATGTGGAGTTTGGAATTGATATGAGCTTATGGACTCACTGGTTCTCGTTCTAAGTAGTAGCATTTCATTCATGAGATCATATATATACATGTTAATAATTCCAGAAAATGCTTTCCTTGTTATAACATATGTGAGTGTTCGTCTACATGTTTACATCAATCTTCTCACATATACCTAGTGTAGGGAGTGTAGTCAGAAAATCTGTGTGAAAAACGAGTGCATATCTTGTAAGGATTTGAGCAAATTCTCTAAGGCATGTTACTACATTCAAAACATGGTTTTAAATGCTTAATTGTGAAATAATATGTGGTGACTATGAGTAAGAATGTACTTAAGTGTGAAGATGACAAAAAATCTATGGGACTAATGATTTTTAACTTGTCATGTGCATTGGAAATCCCTGAAACGATTGTTGGAAGGTTTAGGTTGAGTTTTTCTTGTTTAATGTCGTTTTGTTTTTGGTTTCTTTTGTTTTGTTTTGCTCGAGGACTAGCAAAAGATAAGTGTGGGGGTATTTGATAGGAGCATATTCATGCGACTTAAATGGCTTGTTCTCGTGCATTTACGTTATGTTTCTTTAGTTATTTTAGTACTTTAAGCTATTTTCGTGTGTTTGTAGGTCCAAAGGGCTAAAGGAGCAAAAAGATGCATTTTGGAGACTTTTGGAGCACTTTTGGGCTAAGGATGGATAGCTTATGCTTGGAGCCAAAGTGTTGGACGAAATTGAAGACCTAATTGAAGACCAAAGTGTTGGAACCTTGTTCCCTTTAGTTTTAGGACATTTAAACCTTTCCAATTTCCTTAGCCGTGCATAACATTCCAACATTCCACTCCTTCATTTCAGCCACACTCCCACATATCATTACTTATCATCACATATCATATCACTTATCACTTATCACTCATCACTTATCTTATCATTCACCACTTATCATATCATACACTCAATCACTTATCACATATCACTTATCACATATCATTCACCACTTATCATTCACCACTTATCATATCATACACTCAATCACTTATCACTTATCATCATCACTCTAGCTTTAATTCACATGCACATTCACTCACCACAAACATTTCACATGCACTTGTTCCTCCATTAAATCAGCCACATGCACTTCCCACTCATCATAACCTAGCTGCACAAGCCACCCCACATGTCCCTTTAATCATTCAAACATGCACTCCCATTAATTAAACCATGCAGCCACACCTTTACCCACATGCACCATTCAAACATACACCCAAACACCACCAGAAATCATCATTGCCGTGGGTACCTATCCCATTTCAGATTGTCATTCCACTTCATTGCACATGCATCTTCATAATTCAACACATGCATTCATTATTTATTTACTTTGCATCCTTTAATTTAATCACATGCACATTCAAACAAACACAATCATTCCAGCCATACCTTGCATTTTCAGATTGTTCCTCCATCATTGCACCACAATGCAGCCACATGCACTTGTTCCTCTAACATTTCAGCCACTTGCACTCTCATTCTCTCCCAAAACCGTGCACATGCATTCTCCTTGCATTTCCAGCCATTCCACATGCTATTTCAGCCACATGCACTCATAATCATTCAACCAACTTTGCACATGCATTCATCATCATAACCTAGCTGTCATGTTCCCCCCATTTCACCTATAAATAAGCATCCATTGCATTCATTCTCATACACATCCATTCACCACAGAAATAAGGCCTTTGTGCCAGAAATTCATCCATTCCAAACACTCATCCATTGCAGAAATGTAGACATCAAACCACCCTTGTGCCGTGCCTTCCCTATTAATCCAAACACCACTCCCCAAACCATTCACACCATCAAACTCACCTTAGACCTTGTGCCACAACAAAGAGGAAGAGAAGAGTGCCTAAACGTTCATACAATTCAAGTTTGAGTTGTTGGAATGTTTAGGTGTTTCTTTGATTTCAATGTTTAATTTCAATGACTTTGTTTTGTACGAATGAGGAATGGATGATAAGAGGGCCTAAACGTTCATACAATTCAAGTTTGAGTTGTTGGAATGTTTAGGTGTTTCTTTGATTCTCTTTGTTTTGTACCATGAGGAACTAAACCCCCCTTGGTTAGGGGGTGATTCAAATATATGTTTATGCTTGCATTTTGATTTGAATACTTCTAATTGCGTTTCATAAGTTGTGGATTCAATTCGTTTAACTGTTTGATTGATAACTTATTTATGTATGTTCATTGAGAGTGCACACTTAATTTTCATGCATGAATATGACGCTAGAATATAAGTGAGTTTCACCTAATAGTTACGAACTTATATTCACAAGTAGTGGAGGTTGCTTATAAACAATCGCGTTAAACAAATTCTTGGCATAAGTTTCATGCGTATTCCATAGTAACGAATGCCTCGTCAACACTTATAATTTTCATAGAGCGTAATGATTCTTGCTTGTACCTCTTCTATGCATTCATGTTGAGGACTTGTGGGGAATGTTTTGAATTGTTGTATGCGCTAACCCATCCAATTCAATAACGTTAGGAAGATTTGAAGGTTAATTAGTGCATCACGGTTAACCCGGGGTGTTGAGTTTCATGGTTTATTGAAATGCAATTGGAAATCATTTTATTATGCAAGTGTAACATATGTGAAGATGAACCCCTTAGCTAGCATTCATTCATTTCAATTCCATTCAATTCTATCACACATTCACATTTACATTTTGCTTTAATTTACAATCTGTGCAATTTAATTTAATTTCGTATAAACCTCAATCCCCCTTTACTTTATTGTCCAATTTAGTTAGAAAGTGTCTTAGTTTATGTTTCTAAGTGTTTTGATTCAATTTATTTCCCAATTTCGTCCAAATTCACCAAAGTGCTCAAAACTGCCCAGAAAGTGATTTTAAGGCAGTTTTGAGTGTTTTGGGTGATGTTTGAGTCTTTTGGTTTGTTTTAATGTTTTAAGTGTTTAGTTTTACATTCTTTGAGTTAGTTTAGTGTTTTATATTGTGTTTTTACGTTCTTGAGTCAAGTTATTACATAAATTCGTCCAAATTTGTGTTTGTGCTCAAATCTGCCCAGAAAGTGGTTTTTAGGCAGATTTGAGTGTGTTTGTGTTGTTTTGAGTCTTTTGGTTTGTCTTAGTGTTTTAAAGCTTAGTTTTGCATTCTTTGAGTCTTAGTTAGTATTTCATATTGTTATTTTACGTTTTTGAGTCAAATCCAAGTGGTTAACAATCCCTCCTAATCCCCGGTCTAGAACGATCCCTACTTATACATATACTACAAATTTGACGAAAAGAGGGTTTAATTTGTGTGCGTATAATTCTTGCATCAGTTATTAACCAACTAAAAATCTCTGAAGAAGAGAAAGTTCAACTTATTCAGGCTTTAGAAATTAGAAATACCGACTCTAGTCAATCAGATAAAAATCCCGATTTTTCCGTCTCCGACTCTAGCAGTTCTAGCGACGTCTCCTCACCAAACATTAAGTTTGGGTGCACGGACACTTGTTGTAATAAAATTTCAGTGCTTAATAAGCAAGAAGAACAAGGAGATTTTTTAATGGAATTAATTAGTAAAGTCGATGACCCTGATTTAAAATCTTTTTACTTGAAAAAACTCAAAATTTTGATTTCTCCTCATGAACCTGGCACTAGTCAAACTTCTTCTCAAAAGATTTCTCTCAGCACCACTTTGGAACGGTTTAATAAACCAAAAAAGGATTTAACCATCAAGGATTTACAAAAAGAAATTAATCAAATTAAATCAGAAATTAAGTTTTTAAAAACAGAGAACACTGAAATTCGTTCACAACTCAGTAGAGTACGTACACAAGCGCTTGTAGAAGAACAAGGTAATTCTTCCTCAAATTCCGATTCCGACGCTCACTCAGCTAAATCTTCTTCTTCAAAAGAACTTGTTTTAAGTCTTTTAGACAAAATAAGAATTCGAAAATGGTATTCTAAAGTTACGATAGTAATCGAAGATTTTCATTTAGAAACCATCGCTTTAATTGATTCAGGTGCAGATTTAAATTGCATTCAAGAAGGGTTAATACCTACTAAATATTTTCACAAGTCTACGGAAACACTTAGCGCTGCAAATCAATCCCCGATGAAATTAAACTATGAAATTCCCAAAGCTCACGTTTGTCAACAAAATGTTTGTTTTAAAACTCCATTTGTTTTGATCAAGAATATTTTTGATCCGTTCATTTTGGGACTCCCTTTCATTGCATTAATCTATCCTTTCAAAGTTCATCATAACTGTATTTCTACCAAGGTTTTTGGCCAAAAAATTACTTTAGAATTTTGGATGGAAACAGATCTTAAAAAGTTAAAACAACTTCAAAAAGATAGTGTTTCAAAAACTCTCAACCAGATTACTGCAAAATCCCAACAAATTGCCTTTTTACAGGAAGAAATTCTTCACAAAAGAATTGAAGAACAATTAACAAACAAATCTTTATTAGATTCTATTCGCCAGTTTTCTGATAAGCTTACTAAAGAAATTTGTTCCGATCTTCCAAATGCTTTTTGGCACAGAAAACAACATATTGTTAAACTACCTTATGTTAAAGATTTTATTGAGTCAAAATGAAGGATTATTTTGGAAGATGACATGTTCATTTAAGCAACATCATTAGCATGCAATTAACAAATTAAAGGCGGAATCATGCTAGCATGCACTTAAAAACAAAACATTACCCATGAATGTTCAAAGCCTAGTAAAATGGTGAACCAATAATCAACTCAAAACAAAGTGAGTTGAAATATATAGCTTTGTAGATTCCTCTTTGTATTTAAACAAAGGCTAATCACCCAAAGAGAGGGCCTTCATTCCTTGCATCTTAGATCTATGGATTTGGATGGATGAAAAAGGTTTCTCCAAAGTTCCCAAAATTGAGAACCTCTAATGATTCATCACCAAGGCATAATGAAGAAGAAATGAGTGACCTTGGAAGAGTTTGATTGCTAGATGATCCCTCCAAGGTGGCCGAAATTTTAGAGAGAAAGGAGAGCTTGTGTTCTCATCCTTTCCCCAAAAACAACCCTTAATGAATTTTAGGCTATAAAGTCCTTTATATAGTCCCTTCAAATAAGTGACCTAATGGACCAAAAGCCCTATTCTTCTAACATGGCCGGCCTATAGGGTTTATTGGGCTTTCAAGCTCTTTGTTTATTCAAGTTGTCATACAACTTGAGTTAATGGGCTTGACATTCAAATCCCATTGGGCCTTGCGGCCCAAAACTAACCCGAGGTCTTTAACGAACTTATTCGTTTGATTAATTAACATATTAATTAATCCTAGCCTTAGATAAATAATTAAACCATTTAATTATTCTTACTCATCTCCGTTGTTTCTTCAAACTCTACCTTACTCGGTGAACGATCCATTAGGTTCCTTTTAGCAAGGCAGTGGGCGATTAAAACTCTTTCTAATCGATTGTGAATTGAAACTTACTTTCAATTCTCCCGTTAGTGATAATACACTTTTAGGGCTTCCACAAACCATGGTTGACGCCTAGCAGCATGTCATGGTTACCCAAGCTAATCAGAAGAGGTGGTGAACCTATTCAGTTTTAGGATTACAAATGCAATACGGTCTTTCTCTAATACAATACTCTTGACCACATTGTTTGGTTTGATAGTTTATTCATGTCTACTATCCAATGTGAGTCTTGTGCTTATATGATTACCTTGAATGTGATTTGGAACACATTCCTAAATCTCATTCATACTTTGGCCAAAGATTCTTAATCATATCATAGAGTATTCTCCCTCAAACAGTTTGAAGGTTAGAGATCCCTTGTTGCGCATTCACTTGCCTCCATGGCTAAGTGGCTTAACCCCAACGATGCCGTGGACACCCTCCTGATGGAGTGACTTTGACATAATCAAAGATTAAGGACCTAACCACAAGACAACTGTGATGCCTCAGGTCAAAAGACTAATTTGCATTATCCCAACCATGAGTTCTCATGTGACATGAATATGAGAACTCTTCGTTGATCGTGTTCAGTGAACTCATTCTCTATTGAGCACCTACGTACTTGTCTTGATGTCACACACACCAATGACTCGAGACTAGTCACTCTCCCTGAGAGAAGACATAGCACGTACTGATCTTAACGGACTGTCAATGCCCAATTGACAATCCTATGATCAGGAACGTTTAGGATGTGTCAACGAAAGAATAGTCTCATGAATCTAACTTCTTTAGATCGCATTCTTCCAATCACATATTCCTTGGACTTATCGTTTAAGCATATAACATTTATATGAGACGGCTCAAACAATAATCCTTGCCCTTTACATTTAAACTACATTAGTTTAACTTTGTGAAATGTCCGTAAAGTATCATCATATGATTGGTTTTAGGGCACATTTCCAACACAAAAATCCCCACAAAAGCACGACCGATTCAAATGAATCAAGAAGTTTTAGAGTTTTGTAAAACTGAAATTAATCAACTTTTAGAAAAAGGAATTATCCGTAAAAGCAAATCTCCATGGTCTTGCCCTGCTTTTTATGTCCAGAAAAACGCAGAATTAGAACGCGGCGCTCCACGACTGGTTATCAACTACAAACCTTTGAATGATGTTTTAGAATGGATTCGATATCCAATTCCTAACAAAAGAGATTTGATAAAAAGACTTTCTCAGGCAACTGTTTTTTCTAAATGTGATATGAAATCAGGCTTTTGGCAAATTCAAATTCATGAATCTGATAAATACAAAACTGCTTTTGTAACTCCTTTTGGACATTACGAGTGGAATGTAATGCCTTTTGGCTTGAAAAATGCACCAAGTGAATTTCAAAATATCATGAATGAAATTTTTAATCAATACAGCCATTTTTCGATTGTTTATATTGATGATGTATTAATTTTCTCAAAATCAATAGATGAGCATTGGAAGCATTTGCATGCATTTGTTAGGATCATTAGGTCCAATGGGTTAGTTGTTTCGGCATCTAAGATTAAGTTATTTCAAACCAAAGTTAGATTTTTAGGTTACCATATTTACAGGTCTACCATCCAACCAATTGATCGAGTCATTCAGTTTGCTGATAAATTTCCAGATCAAATTATTGATAAAACCCAGCTTCAAAGATTCCTTAGATCCCTCAATTATGTTTCAGAATTTTATCCTCATCTGCGTCAACAATGTAAGCCCTTGTTTGATCGTCTCAAGGAAAATCCTCCATCATGGTCAAAGAAAGGTAAAGTAAAACAAACATTCTTAAAGCAATAGTGAGCAAAGTATTGAATTAGGCACTTAGAATTCTCTTAAGAACACAGAAGTCAACTTTGAACACCCAAGGGAAAGTCACACAAAACTTAGGGCCATATTCAACTTTTTGGACCCTTTCTTCAACCATCAACGCTCGTGAGTTCATTCTTACTTATTTTCACTCCTTTTTTTTTTTTTTTTTTTTTTTTTTTTTTCCTTCTTCGTTTTCTTTTGAATCTCAAAACATACATATAAACGTAAGAACAAACTTTTACTCCCCCACACTCATTTTCTTGCATAATGTAACTCAAAAGGAATTCATTTAAGTCATGGTCACTATACTTTAAGAACAAGGGTATAGGAAAGTCCTACTCTAGGCTAGGTAAGGGGTGATGTGGTTAGCAAAGAAAATAGGCTAAACGAGGCTCAACGGGGTTAAAACTAATATATACGAAATATGGGAAGTAAGGCTATTTGGCTATGGTGGCAACTACACAACTTCATCTTGATATATGTTATGCAATTCAATGTCATGCTTTGAATGAAACGGATATAAGTTCTAGCATTTAGTTCTATCATGATACAATTGCATTCTAAGTAGCAACCAAGCAAGGAATAATGAGATCATGCAACAACTTTAGAAAATAAAGAATCATAGAAAATAACTCTCCAAAGAAGGTAATGGCTCGAGTCTCACAGGGTTGTAGCTTTAGTTTGAGTTCCTTCCTTCAAGCATGTTACAAAAACGAATTTTTCTTTTATGATTGCATGTGAAGTCATACATTATAACCATAACCAAGCATATACCAAGAGTAAATCAAACTTTTCTCTATGTTACTAACTCTTTTTAACCGTCATGCAATTATAAACCAAATCCTTATCATTGTGTTGGAAGGTACCCTAAGACACAAACACACAAAAATGACTCAAAACACTTTTTTTAGGCTTTTTAAAACATGTTTTTCAAATTTTTATGTGATTTTCGGAGTTATAAAACAAAACACACTAAAAACACTCTAAAACAACTTAAAAACACCTTAAAACAGCAAGGAACAACATTTGAAGTAATGGGTGATAAAATCCCACGAATTTGTATTAAATATACTTAGTTACCCCCCCCCCCCCCCGCCCCCACACTTAAATCAAACATTGTCCTCAATGTTTTAAGCATAGATTCACACAAAACATAAGTAAACACACAAAAAGCACTTAAACATACTAAACATGGCAAAATGTAATTAACAAAGAGAAGAGTTTAGGGACGCAAATCTGGTTATGGAGTGTAAATTCCCTCTTCTCCTTGGTGATTGCATTGAGGCATTGATCTTGGTGATTCCACAGGCATACTCTTGAACTGGGCTGCATGATTCTTTTGGTCTCCTCCACTTGTTGATTTTCCTTTGTGCTACTGGGCTGGAGGATTCTTTTGGTCTTCCCCGAAGGTCTGAGCTTACCCCTTTGGTCTGTTTCTTTGTTCAATCTTTCCAATTCGTATTGAAAAGGGTTGGAGGATAACTCAGCCTATGTTTGTCTCCACATGCTTCAATGTATCATTTTCACTTGCCTTACTCGCTCCCCTTTGCAGAAGTGGTCCCTTCTCTGGAAGTGTATCAACCGTTGAAGATGACTACTCGAGAGCAACGCTAGGTAAGCAATCAGGAATAGATTCCAGGCAGTTGGCTCCAGATCGGAAGACTGACTCCAAGTGTCGGCTGATTGCTTCTTTTACTTTGCCATGCTAGTAAGAACAAGGACAAAGAAAAAGACAGGGAAAGAGCATGATATGAGATACTTTTGCTTTTGACCTTGATGATATGAGATACCTTTGCTTTTGAAGAAGCGGTGAATGAATCAGCACACTTCAATCCACCGTTTCCTCCTGGGTCATCTGTACTCCAGGCATCTGGTATCATCTTTGGGGAAGAAGAAAGAATTGAGTATTTCGAAAGGCTTTGCTGGGAGTGCGCCCTCAGAGGTGAGGGGGAGTTAGGCATTTTCTTCAGGTTGCCTTGCCATAAAAGACGAAGGTCGACATATATAGAGATAATATCAAGTGGTGGTACTGTTCTTTTACCCTTGTCGACAAATGTCTCTTCGATATCAGAACGACGCCTCTTCGATTTCTGAGCAGGCGCCCCTTCGATTTCTGAACGACGCCCCTTCTCTTTCTGAACGACACGTGGTAGTGCAGATGCGGCTCCTTTTGACAAAGATGCACGCGTTTTCTGAAAAGCAGAGAAAGCGTCGCCGAACTTTGCGCTTGTCGGCTAAAGACGTGTAGTTGCGATGATGGCCTCCACGTGTTTTCAGCTTTGTCAGAAATCTTTTGACAAAGTTGAACGCGTTTTCTGAAAAGCTGAGAAAGCGTCGCCTAACTTACGCCGGAAATTCCGGCTCTTTGAATCGGTGGACGCGTCGCCTTGGCTTTTTATAGAGCTATCGATCACCGCCAACATACACACTCAGAAGATTTCCCATTCTTGAACATCGTCTCCGGCCCTTTGAAATTTAACTCCATCCCTTCTCTTTGAACACTTTTGAAAAAATGGCAAACCCATCGAACCTTAGCTTGGAATTGAGCCTTAGCAGTGATACGGGCGCGCCGCGTCAAGGTAACGTATGGCGCCCTTCTTTTTTATCTTCTAACGGTCTTCTTACAGGTGAAGACTCCGTGATGCAGGACGCCACAACAGCTACAATAGTAGCTAAGAACCTCCTCACTCCAAAAGATAGTAGGCTGCTGTCAGGACGGTCCGATGAGTTGGCCGTTCAAGAGTCCCTCGCACTTAGTGTTCAGTGTGCGAGTTCTGTGTCCAACATGGGCCAACGCCTGCTTGCTCGGTCCCGTCAGGTGGAATCATTGATGGCAGAGGTGGAAAGACTTAAGCAAGAGATCCAGCAGCTTAAGTACGAGAATAGAAGTTTGCATGTGCTTGCAAATAACAATTCATCGGGGATGAAGAGGAAGCTTGATGAGCTGCAAGAATCTGAGGGTCGAATTTACAGTGACCGTCAAAGGCTTGCGTCTTATCTCCAGAGGCACCTTTTTCCTGGGTCATCCAGCGCTTGGCCAAGTATTGAGGCCTGGAATGCTCTAGCTCCGATGCCTCCCGCTCCGATGGCTTCCGCTCCGATGCCTCCCTCTTCTATGCCTTCTGCTTCTATGCCTTCCGCTTCTGCGCCTCGTAGTGGGGCTTCACGTAAACAAACTTTGTGAAGCTCCACCTTTCTCCATGTTTAGTTTTTTTATTTTTTTTTATTTTTTTTTTATTTTTTTATGAACATGCTTTGTTTTATTCAGTGCATTGGGTTGCCTCCCAAGTAGCGCTTTCTTTTACGTCTTGCAGCCGGACGAAGAACCCAATCACTCCAGGATATGTTCACGAATCGGATGAGAACTCCGAGTCATGAACTAGTACCTAAAACAAGAAACAAAACAAGATTAAGAATCTGGAATAAAATAAAAAAAACAAACGAAAATAAAACAATCCAAGGGATTAGCAAATTTTCTAATCCCCGGCAACGGCGCCAAAATTTGATGCGAGATTTATACGCACACATATTAAACCCTCTTTTCGTCAAATTGTAGTATATGTATAAGTAGGGATCGTTCTGGACCGGAGATTAGGAGGGATTGCAAATCACTTGGAAACTGACTCAAAAACGTAAAAACACAAAATAAATGTATTTCTAACTAATCTAACACTTTAAAATAAATGGGGGATTGGTTTTGGATGAATTTAAACTAAAACAGAAACTTGGAAACAGATTATAAAAACGAAATTGATAAAATAGAATGATGAAAAACTAGTTAGAGGGTTCCTTATCCACACATGAACATAAGCATATAATTTGACTCCCAGTTATGACTTCAACAAACGATGAATGACAATGCTCCAAGTTAATTAGGTCCGCTTAAATTAACTTTCAGATTTCCCTAGATTCATTGGATTGGATGATTGCATACGACAATCCAAAGCATTCCTAATCAAAGTCCCTAACCATGGAATACGCATGATAGAGACATTTAACAAAGATCATTAAGTTCAACGGAAATCATAAACATCGACTAGGCATTCATAACTATGGAAAACGCATGTTAATCCAGCCTAGGGTTTACTAAACACAATCGTGACTAGCGATTTTTTATTACTCATGAATATAAGTTCATAACGATTAGGTGAAATTCCCTTATATCCTAGCATCAAGTTTAGGCATGCAAATTAAGTGTCGACCCTCAACCCACATACATAAACAAGTTCTTAATCAAAACAGAAAAGTAAACCACATCTAAAGTTCATGAGTTCATAACTGGAGTAAATCAAATCATAACCAACATATGTCCATGGCTTCAAATTCGCCTCTAACTAAAAAGAAATTAGTTTCACATGTTTAACATAATTGAACAAGAAGTTAAATTAAACATGAAAACAGAAACAAGAAAAGAAAGAACAAATGGATGGAAAGTTAGCTACGGGGTTCATCTCCACATATGTTATACTTCCATAATAAAATGATTTCCAATTGCGTTTCAATAAATCATTAATTCTCAACTCCCCAAGTTAACCGTGATGCACTAATTAACCTTCAAATCTTCCTAACGTTATTGAATTGGATGATTGCATACGACAACCCAAAACATTCCCCACAAGTCCCCTACATGATTGCATAATAGAGATACAAGCAAGAATCATTACGCTCTATGAAGATTATAAGTGTTGACGAGGCATTCGTTACTATGATTGCATGAAACTTATGCCAAGAATTCGTTTAACGCGATTGTTTATAAGCAACCTCCACTACTTGTGAATATAAGTTCATAACGATTAGGTGAAACTCACTTATATTCTAGCGTCATATTCATGCATGAAAATTAAGTGTGCACTCTTAATAAACATACATAAATAAGTTATCAATCAAATAGTTAAACAAATTGAATCCACAACTTATGAAACGCAATTAGAATTAATCAAATCAAAATGCAAGCATAAACATATATTTCGAATCCCCCCCTAGCCAAGGGGGGTTTAGTTCCTCATACAAAACAAAGAGAATTAAAATTAAACATTGAAATCAAAGAAACACCTAAACATTCCAACAACTCAAACTTGAATTGTATGAACGTTTAGGCCCTCTTCTCTTCCTCTTTATTGTAGCATAAGGTCTAAGGGATGTTGTTGGTGTGTTGAATGGATTGGGGAATGATTGAAATGGAAGAGGAATGGTGTTTGGATTATAAGGGAGAGATGGGAAGCCACGGCAAAGGAAGTTTGGTGGTGTGTTTGTGGTGTGTTGTGTATGAAATGAGATGATATTGAATGAATGAATGCAAGGGTATTTATAGGAGTAATGGAGGGAACATGACAGCTAGGAGGTGGGTGGAAATGTGGCTGCAAGTTTGGTGGATGATTATGAGTGAATGCATATGAATGTGGCTAGGTTGGAAAGCTGGAAATCTGAAAATGCAAATGGGAATGCTGAAATGCAAAGGTGGCCACGGTTTTGAGTGTGTTTTGTGTTGGAAATGCATGTGAATGCATGTGAATGTTGTTTGTGTGAAGTGTGTGTGGGTTAAAGAGTGAATGGTGGTGTAATGATGAAGTGTGATGGCTGAAAATGTCAAGGGAAATGCATGTGATTGCACGGCAAAGAATTTCAGGATGCATGTGTGTTGGTGTGTTGTGTGATTGTTTTGTGGTTGAATGATTAAGTGGCTGAATTAAAGAATGGGAGTGCATGTGGCTTAGGTGGTGTAATGATGAAGTGGGAATTGAAAGAATGTGGTTGGAAAGTGGAAGGGAAGGCACGGCACAAAGGGGGAAGTGTTGGAAATGCATGTGATGCATGCCAATGTTGTCTTTTGGTGCATGTGTGTGTTGAATGGTGTCCTTTAATTATGCACGGTTTAGGGCTGTTAAGGGGAGAGAAATGGGAGTGAATGTGGCTTAATGATGAAGGGGGAAAGCTTGGAAAGCATGTGGCAAGGTTGGTTGCATGATGATGATGCATGTGAGTTGAAATGCATATGTTTAAATGGTTGAAATGTGTAGATGATTATGAGTATGATAAGTGATAAGTGAATGATGTATTAAGTGATAAATGAATGATATGTTAAGTGATAAATGAATGATATGTGGTGAGTGATAAGTGAATGGAAGTGATAAGTGATAAGTGAATGGAAGTGATAAGTGAATGGTTTGATAAGTGAATGATATGATAAGTGAATGCTTATAATAAGTGAATGATATGATAAGTGAATGCTTTAAGTGTTTAAAATAGGGAACAAAGCCCTTCCTTGCATGGCAAGGAAGGGAGACACAAGGAAACACACGACAATGTCCTAAGGTTGCAAGGAATGTTGTTTTTGTGTTCTAAAATGCGTAGGAGTCTTCAATGATGCTTAAACATGAGGTCTTTTAGGATTTAACTTTCCTACTTCAAGTCTTTAATTTCGTCCATCCTCTTGGCTCCAAGCATATGATATCCATTCCAATCTCTAATTTGCTCCAAAAGGCATCCTTTTGCATACCTTGCCCTTAGAACCTGAAAACACACAAAAGAAGCATAAAGGACTAAAATAACTAGAGAAACATAACGTAAATGCACGAGAACAAGCCATTTAAGTCGCATGAATATGCTCCTATCATCTGCTCAAGCTAATTATAGTACTATTAAAAAGGAGATATTATCTATTGTATTATGTATTAGCAAGTTCCAAGATTATTTATTAAATCAAAAATTTTTGATTCGGGTCGATTGCAAATCTGCAAAACATGTTTTACAAAAAGATGTTCAAAATATTGCATCAAAACAGATTTTTGCACGCTGGCAAGCCATATTAAGTATTTTTGATTTTGATATTGAATACATTAAAGGCAGCCAGAATTGCATCCTAGATTTTCTAACCAGAGAATTTTTGCAGGGGAAGAATGGGTACTAATCCTAACCAGCAAAGAAGACTTCCAGCCACCCTTGCCCAAACCCCAGCACCAGTAAAACAAAAGTCTATTCCCGACTCTTCATCGGCCCTCGCCATTACAAACAGATTTACTCCCTTAGGATCAACAGTAGGAAATATCCGACCAAATTACCAAACGGCCTTAGCCACCCCTTATGATCCTTACTATTCAGTTCGTTCTCCAACACCTTCACAACCCAAAACACCTAGTTATGCTAAAACATCTCCATATGTCCAAAATGTCAATTCAGAAAAGCTTTTCAGCATCCCTCTTCACATTGACAAAAACCAACCCCCAGAGCGCATTGCCAAATTACTCCTTCCACCAAATTTTCATTTCTTACCAACTGAATCCTATAAAAGCCTAAAATATTACCAGGCTATCCTTTCAGAAACAGAAAGCATTGCTATTAAGCCAATTTACAGTACCACTCACCAAAACAAAATATTGTATCATTCACTCCATATTGGAAAATTCCTTACCGAACTCGAATGGGGAATTCCCCTTTATCACACAAAACCCCTTCATACTCAGCATGTTCTCATCCCAAACAATCATTACAATTACTATGATTATATCCAAGCATGGACCAACATTTTTCTCCACCAAACAGAAGACTTTAGTCATTCATGGTTCATAACCTTTGATAAGAATTTCAGATTACGGTTTCCAGATTGGTGGGCTTCCCATGGTCCAAGCTCTTCTATCATTCCAGATGACCTTCGTCATGTACTCACAAACAATTTCCAGCCCAGTTTTGACAGAAGTCGTTTCGACAACAGTGTTACTATTTTTTCACTACTCATGGCCAAGTACAAGATCCCATGGATTCTCAAATGGAACTTTGAAGTGGACACTGGTGGTATTTACAGAACCCGATGGGTAAAATGGTGGGATAAATTCAACCACCCAAAAATTATTGATCTTGTAAAAGTGGAATTTCCCCAGGCATCTTCTCAGGCACTGCCAATCAAAGTTTCAACTTCGTCCTCACAAGCTTTGCTAGTTCATCAGCAATTTCCTGAGTTGCTAAAAACCCAGGAGCCGATTCAATCCCTATCAGACATTAGTCCGTCATCTTCCCTCAAAGGAAAACCTTCTAAGTCCTCCAGCTCAAAGAAAAAGGAGAATTCTGATAAGTCCTCCCAGCTTCTGGACTTGGCTCAACAGCTCATGGCTGAAGCAGCAAGGCTACAGAAAAAGAAAGGTTCTGACTCGGACTCTGACGCTTCTGATGCAGGGTCTCAGCGTCCCGCCAATTGGGCTGATCAAGTGGACCTTCAAGATGCTCAAGATCCGTTTGATTATTGAACTGCATTATTTGCCCATGTGATTGTGTCAGCCCAACAACATCATCAGCAGTAGCTGCTATCATCTCTTCTGCAAAAGACAAGGCATTATTCTTCAATAGTGAAAAACAAAAATGTCACTATTCACAATAGTGAAAAACAAAAAAGTCACTATTCAACTTTTGTAAAAGAATCAAAGCATCTTTACTATTCATTCAGCTTTTGTAAAAGTAACAACGTGACTCCACAGTAGAGAATCATCAGTCAGCCAGCTTTGCCAGCTTTCTTCTCTTGCCAGCGGGATTCCCGGATCAAAATGGCATTCTTCAATCATTCTCCTCCCTCTATAAAAGAGGAACTTATCTTCAGAAGAAGCATATATGTTTTTAACTCAAGAACTCAGTTCAACCACATCTCTCTGAGATTATTTTCCAAACACTTGTAATACATATATTATTCAGGATGCCTGCGAGCTCCACCTTGTTTACTTGTTTCATTTGCCATTAGGCAACATCAGTTTGTAATCTGCATTGCAGTAAGTTTTCAATAAAACTTATTTTCAAAATATATCTGCATCATTACATTTAATTCATTATTTTGATATGCTACTCTGTTTTTATATGTTTTACTTCCGCACTTTAAATTCTATGGACGGCTTTATATATATATATATATATATATAACAATAAAGGGGGAGAGGGCATGCTTAACCTCACAATGGTTAGCAATAATGTAGTTCAAATTTGTCTTTGACAAGAATCGAATCTAAAACTTTTCATTTACAAATGAAGAGGAATATCACTAAACCGTAGTACTAAGTGGCTATATATACGGATTATTACTAATGAAGTTTATTTTTATTAAGGGTAGCATTGTAAATCCCAGTTAATATTTTCTGTTTGTTTTCCTAGCTGTAATTAGTTAGATGAGCTGTCATTTACTAAAAGGATATTCTCTTGTATATATATATCAGAATCACAATGTAATCTAATTCATTAAGAAATACAGAAAGATATTTTCTCTATCATGGTTTCATCGCCATTTGTTTAACGACTTCCCGATCCTAACTGCTTCAGCACCGCCTCTCTTTGGCGCTTTTACACCCCCTTTCTTCGGCATCTCTATGCTAAAACCTTAACTCTCACCGTCATCAATGGCTGCTTGTTCGTCTCCCTCTGCTGATGCTTCGTCTCCCATCTCGTCCCTATGCCCTAATGTTTCCAACTCTTCAACTTCCTCAATCATGATTCAGAATATTGGTTTTATGTTGCCAATCAAACTCACCACCACCAATTATCTTACCTGGAGCGCTCTCTTTGCTCTGATCTTGAGGAGGTATAATCTCACTGGAATAATTGAAGGCTCTCAGGCTGCTCAGCCTAAGTATCTCTCTGATGCATCTAGAAATTCTTCTTTGAATCTGGCATTCATCGCCTGGTATGAGACTGATCAGAACATTCTCATCTGGCTCAACTCTACTCTCTCTGATTTTGTGATTCCTTACACTGTTGGTGTGAATTCTTCTCGATAACTCTGGTCCAAACTCGAATCGAGACTTGCAACAGCTTCGCAATCTCACATTCATGAACTCTTTTCAAGACTTTGTTCAATAACCAAGGGTGATTCATTTGCTGCCTCATATCTTCAAAGAATTGAAGAAATTGCTGATGCTTTGGCCAGCGTCGGTGCTCCGGTCGATGATTCTGAGCTGATTTCAGTAACTCTTCACGATCTACCTCCTGAGTTTGACTCTTTTTGTTGATGCGGTTCAATTTTGAATTAGATCCACAACCATTGATGAGCTCCATGGCATCTTACTGAGTAAGGAAATCCAAATCGAAAATCACAAGGAGACTACATCTGCACCAATTCAGGCATTCAATACCTCTATTGGACTTCTGCCTCTACCTTTTGATCCTCCAATCTCTAAGGCCTACACTGCTCAGAATTTCCCTAACTCCAATTCTCATCAAGGTCATGGTTTTGATCAAAATTTCTCAAACCTAAGAAATTCTTCAAATTGAGGAAATTTCAGGAACAATTCTCAGAGAAACAATTTCAATCGATTTAACAATTAGAGGTATAATCAAAATTGTAGCTCCAGATTCAACAACTCTAGCAGAAGAATTACTTGTCAAATCTGCAAACAATTTGATCATGAAGCTATTGAGTGTCCTCAACGCCTGAATCCTAACTTTGGCACTTCTTCTCAAGTTGCATTCTATGTCAATACTTCTGCTCCTCAGCACATTTGGCTGCTTGACTTTGGCGCATCATCACACATGACAAATTCCTATGCAAAATTGAACAATCTAGAATCATACACTAGACCTGAGCAAGTCTACATTGGATATGGCAAAGGTTTGCCTATATTTCATCTTGGTTCTTCAAGTGTCCCTACTATTACTCATTGTTTTGATCTTAAGAATGTTTTACATGTCCCTGCATTAAAGCAAGATTTTCTATCTGCAAACGAGCTTATTCTTGATAATCAATTATCAATAAATCTATATCTTTCTCACTTTGCTGTGAAGGATCTTTCTTCGAAGAAAGTGCTTTTCAAAGGCCCTGTACAAGATGGTTTTTATCTATTTTACACCACAACTTCCGTTGCTGGACAACAACATGCCTTTGCAACAACTTCAAAAGTATCTCAGGATATATGGCATCAAAGACCTGGCCATCCCTCATTCAAAATACTTAATAAAGTTGCATCTCATTCTTGTATTTTAGTTTCTGGTGATATTCATAAGTATTTGTGTTCTAGTTGTGCTATGGGCAAATGTTCGAAATTGCCATTTTCTGTAGCTTCTTGTTCTACAACTAAACCATTAAAGCTTCTACATACAGATAAATGGGGACCTTCACCAACTGTTTCTATACAAGGTTTCAAATATTATATCATCTTTGTTGATGATTTTACCAAGTATTGTTGGTTCTTTCCACTTAATTACAAATTTGAGGCTTTCTCTACTTTCATTCACTTCAAGTGTATGGTTGAGAACCTATTGTGCACTAAGATTGTTACATTGAGATATTATTCTGGTGGAGAGTTCATTAGCACTCAATTTTCCACATTCTTAAGGGATCATGACATTATTCATCAACTCAGTTGCCCCCATACTCCAGAGCAAAACAGGTGTGCTGAAAGAAAGCACAAACACTTGGTTGAAGCTGCGAGAACTTTACTTACAACTTCCAAGGTTCCATATGAGTTTTGGGTTTATGCTTTTGCCACAACCTTATATCTTATTAACAGGCTTCCTACTGCAACCAAATGTTCTTCTTAGGAATCTCTTTTTCACAAGACTCCAGATTACAACTCTTTCAGGGTTTTTTGCTGCAAATGTTTCCCCTTGCTCAAGACATATACAAACTCCAAGCTTGATCCCAAGAGTCAACCATGTGTTTTTCTGGGATACAGTTTACAACACAAAGGTTACAAGTGTATGTCCCTTGTAACTAGGGAAGTATACATTTCCAGGCATGTGCTCTTTGATGAAACTCAGTTTCCTTTTCATCATATTGTTACTTCTCCAGATCTGCACCAGTCATCTAGTTCCAATTTTAATCCTATTGCTACATCATTAACCTTCCCTACACCATCATCCCTCTCAACCACTTCTTCATCTACATCACCTATCTCTCTTCTTCCCACAACTTCACCTATATCTTCATCACCTCCAATTCCTTCATCCCTTAACAGTTAACAAATTAGTACTACTTCCTCTGCATCCCTATAAACCTAATTGCCAATCAACACTCATCCTATGCAAATCGGGTCTGAATCTGGCATTGTCAAACCTAATGCTCTTAATGCCACCAAACATCCTCTTCCTTCTCACCTTGCTCCAGACTATATCCCAACCATCTACTTTCAAGCTTCTAAACACCCTCACTAGAGACAAGCAATGCAGGAAGAATTCAATGCATTACTTAGCACTGGTACCTGGTCACTTGTTCCACCACATTCCTCTCAAAATCTAGTGGGATGTAAATAGGTTTAAAGCCCAGCTTGTTGCCAAAGGGTTTCACCAGCAACAAAGTTTAGACTACACTGAGACATTTAGTCTAGTAGCTAAACCAGTTACAATTCGATTGCTTCTTACATTAGCTGCTCACTTCAACTAGTTTCTCAATCAATTGGATGTGAGCAATGCTTTTCTGCATGAAACATTATCTGAATCTGTCTTTATGGTTCAGCCTTCGGGATCTGAAGATCCAACCAAGCTTAACTATGTTTTTCAACTGCACAATTCTCTATATGGACTCAAACAAGCCCCTAGGGCTTGGTATGAAAAGCTTCACATTGCTCTCTTTTCTATGGAATTCACTGGTTCTTAGAATGACCATTCATTATTTGTCAAAAAGGATCCAGCTTTAGTATTCATCTTAGTGTATGTTGATGATATACTAGTCACAGGTCCAAATCCTCAAGCTTGCAAGGATACTATTTCTCAACTCAGCAACCTCTTGCCTATCAAAGACTTGGGACCTCTTCACTATTTTGTTGGCATTGAAGTCAAAAGGTCAGTATTAGGGATCGTTATATCTCAAACAAAGTACATTCTTGATTTGCTTGAAAAATGAAATATGCTTGGTGCAAAACCATGTGCCACCCCTCTTAGCACTTCTTCATTGGATCATCAGTCTTCATTATTATCAAATCCATTAGAGTATAGATCCTTGGTTAGAGGATTACAATACCTCACTTAGTCCAGGCCTGACCCTTCATTTGCAGTCAATCTGGTATGTCAGTTTATGCATCAACCAAGGGAATCTCATCTTCAAGTTGTTAAAAGGATTTTGAGATACCTTAAAGGAACTCTGGATCTTGGTCTCTGGTTTCCTAAACATTCAAACTTCAACATTAATGCCTTTTCAGATGCTGATTGGGTAAGCTGTCATATAGATAGACGATCAACCGATGGATTTTGCATATTTTTGGGTAACCAACAGTGCCCAGATCTTCTACTAAAGCTGAATACAGGTCCTTGGCAAACACTGCAACTAAATCAAACATTGTCCTCAATGTTTTAAGCATAGATTCACACAAAACATAAGTAAACACACAAAAAGCACTTAAACATACTAAACATGGCAAAATGTAATTAACAAAGAGAAGAGTTTAGGGACGCAAATCTGGTTATGGAGTGTAAATTCCCTCTTCTCCTTGGTGATTGCATTGAGGCATTGATCTTGGTGATTCCACAGGCTTTCTCTTGAACTGGTTTCTGCCCATCGTTGATTTTCCTTTGTGCTACTTCTTGAACTGGGCAGCAGGATTCTTTTGGTCTTCCCCGAAGGTCTGAGCTTCCTCCTTTTATCTGTTTCTTTGTTCAATCTTTCCAATTCGTGTTGAAGAGGGTTAGAGGATAGCTCAGCATATGCAGTTGTTCCTTGTCTCCACATGCTTCAATGTATCATTTTCACTTGCCTTACTTGCTCCGTTGAAGATGACTACTCGAGAGCAACGCTAGGTAAGCAACCAGGAATAGATTCCAGGCAGTTGGCTCCAGATCGAAAGACTGACTCCAAGTGCCGGCTGATTGCTTCTTTCACTTTGCCATGCGAGTAAGACCAAGGACAAAGAAAAAGACAGGGAAAGAGCATGATATGAGATACTTTTGCTTTTGACCTTAATGATATGAGATACCTTTGCTTTTGAAGAAGCGGTGAATGAATCAGCACATGTATTTGTTGTGCTGTTTCCTCCTGGGTCATCTGTACTCCAGGCATCTGGTATCATCTTTGGGGAAGAAGAAAAAAATGAGTATTTCGAAAGGCTTTGCGGCCTCAGAGGTGAGGAAGAGCTGGGCATTTTCTTCAGGTCTGCCTTGCCATAAAAGATGAAGGTCGACATATATAGAGATAATAGCAAGTGGTGGTACTGTTCTTTTACCCTTGTCGACAAACGTTTTGATCCCGCAAATCCGGCTTTTTGAAATAGTGGCGCCTATTCGATCTTTGAAGACGCCTCTTCGATTTCTGAGCAGGCGCCCCTTCGCTTTCTGAACGACACGGAGTAGTGCGGATGCGGCTCCTTTTGACAAAGCTGCACGCGTCTTCTGAAAAGCAGAGAAAACGTCGCCGAACTTTGCGCTTGTCGGCTAAAGATGTGTAGTTGCGATGATGGCCTCCACGTGTTTTCAGCTTTGTCAGAAATCTTTTGACAAAGTTGAACGCGTTTTCTGAAAAGCAGAGGGAGCGTCGCCTAACTTACGCCGGAAAATCCGGCTCTTTGAATCGGTGGACGCGTGGCCTTGGCTTTTTATAGAGCTATCGATCACCGCCAACATACACACTCTGAAGATCTCCCATTCTTGAAAATCGTCTCCGGCCCTTTGAAAATTTACTCCATCCACCCCTTTTCTTTGAACACTTTTGAAAAAATGGCAAACTCATCGAACCTTAGCTTAGATTTGAGTCTCAGCAGCGATCCGGTTGCGCCCCGTCAAGGTAATGTATGGCGCCCTTCTTTTTTATCTTCTAACGGTCTTCTTGCAGGTGAAGACTCCGTGATGCAGGACGCCACAACAGCTACAATAGTAGCTAGGAACCTCCTCACTCTAAAAGATAGTAGGCTGCTGTCAGGACGGTCCGATGAGTTGGCCGTTCAAGAGTCCCTCGCACTTAGTGTTCAGTGTGCGAGCTCTGTGTCCAACATGGGCCAACGCCTGCTTGCCCGCTCCCGTCAGGTGGAATCATTGATGGCAGAGGTGGAAAGTCTTAAGCAAGAGATCCAGCAGCTTAAGTACGAGAATAGAAGTTTGCATGTGCTTGCAAATAACTATTCGTCGGGCATGAAGAGGAAGCTTGATGAGCTGCAAGAATCTGAGGGTCGAATTCACAGTGACCGTCAAAGGCTTGCGGCTTATCTCCAGAGGCACCTTTTTCCTGGGTCATCCAGCGTTTGGCCAAGTATTGAGGCCTGGAATGCTCTAGCTCCGATGCCTTCCGCTTCTATGCCTTCTGCTCCTATGCCTTCCGCTTCTATGCATTCTGCTTCGACGCCTAGTAGTGGGGCTTCACGTAAACATCCTCTGTGAAGGCTCCATCTTTCTCCATGTTTAGTATCTTTTTTTTTTTTTTCTTTTTTTTTTTTTTTAACATGCTTTGTTTTATTTAGTGCATTGGGTTGCCTCCCAAGTAGCGCTTTCTTTTACGTCTTGCAGCCGGACGAAGAACCCAATCACTCCAGGATATGTTCACGAATCGGATGAGAACTCCGAGTCATAAACTAGTACCTAGAACAAAAAAAAAAACAAAACAAGATTAAGAATCTGGAATAAAAATTTGATGCGTGATTTAAACGCACACAAATTAAACCCTCTTTTTGTCAATTGTAGTATAAGTATAAGTAGGGATCGTTCTGGACCGAGGATTAGGAGGGATTGTTAATCTCTTGGAAACTGACTTAAAAACGTAAAAACAATATAAAACACTAAACTAGACTCAAAGAATGCGAAACTAAACGTTAAAACACTAAGACAAACCAAAAGACTCAAAATGCTTTAAAAACACAAACTAAATTGATTTCTAACTAAATTGAACATTAAAGTAAAAGGGGGATTGAGGTTTGACGAAAATTGAAATAACGAAACAAGTTAATAAACTAGACAGAATGTAAATATGAAATTGATGAAATGGAATGAATGGATGCTAGCCAAGGGGTTCATCTCCACACATGTTACACTTGCATAATAAAAAGATTTCCAATTGCATTTCAATAAATTATGAAACTCATCACCCCGGGTCAATTAGGTCCGCTTAAATTAACCGTCAAGTTTTCCTTAAGTTAATGAATTGGATGGGCTAGCGCAACGCAATTCACTACATTCTCCAAAAGTCCTTTACGTGAACAGCACAATAAAGATACAATCAAAGATCATTAAACATTATGAAAACTATAAGTGTTGACGAGGCATTCGTTACTATGATGAGCATGAAACTCGTGCCAAGAATTCATTTAACGCGATTGTTTATAAGCAACCTCCACTACTTGTGAATATAAGTTCATAACGATTAGGTGAAACTCACTTATATTCTAGCGTCATATTCATGCATGAAAATTAAGCGTGCACTCTCAATAAACATACATAAATAAGTTATCAATCAAACGGTTAAACAAATTGAATTCACAACTTATGAAACGCAATTAGAAGTAATCAAATCAAAATGCAAGCATAAACATTTATTTCGAATCACCCCCTAGCTAAAGGGGGTTTAGTTCCTCATAACTTTGAAATCAAAGAAACACCTAAACATTCCAACAACTCAAACTTGAATTGTATGAACGTTTAGGCACTCTTCTCTTCCATTCCTCATACGTACAAAACAAAGAGAATTGAATTTAAACTTTGAAATCAAAGAAACACCTAAACATTCCAACAACTCAAACTTGAATTGTATGAATGTTTAGGCCCTCTTATCTTCCTCGTTGTTGTAGCACAAGGTCTAAGGTGAGGTTTGGGGGATTATGGAAATGGTAGAGGAGTGGTGTTTGGATTATAAGGGAATGGGAGCTCACGGCACAAAGGAAGAATGGATGTGTTTGTGGTGTGTTGTGTATGAAAATGAGATGTGTTTTTGTGTATGAATGCATGGGTTTTTATAGGGGGAATGGGAGAATGTATGGATGATTGTTTAAGAGTGAATGTGGCTGTTATGATTGAGAGTGCATGTGGATGAAATAATGATGGAAAAACAGCTAGGTTGTTGGTGGAAAGGCAAGGGAATACACGGCAAGGTGTGTGGAATTGCATGCGAATGCTGTTTTGGTGCTGAAAATGCATGTGAGTGCATGTTTTGGTGCTGGAAATGCAAAGGGGAGCTGGAAAGGCAATGGGAGTGCACGGCATTGAGTTATT
This sequence comes from Pyrus communis, assembly GCF_963583255.1. NCBI lineage: Eukaryota > Viridiplantae > Streptophyta > Magnoliopsida > Rosales > Rosaceae > Pyrus > Pyrus communis. Next base: position 22,045,645 of record NC_084809.1, on the reverse strand, counting down.
GTTGGTGTGTGAATGCATGTGTTGAATGATTAAAGTGCATGTGGGTGAATATGTGGCTGAAATGATGAAGTAGGAAGGTGGAAATGCATGTGAAATGCTGGAAAGGGATTGGGAATGCACGGCATTGAGTTGTTGTTGGTGTGTGAATGCATGTGTTGAATTGGTGGTGCAATGATGAAAGAGTAAGTGCATGTGTGTGTGAATGGTGGTAGCTAGGGTGAATTATGATGAATGCATGTGGAATAAAGATGGAGAAGGTGGTGTAATGATGAAGTGGAATGGCTGAAAATGCAAGGGGGAGTGCAAGGCACGGCAATGGGTGTTTCTTGATGGTTTTGGGGTTGTGATGCATGTGAATGCATGTGGCTAAGGGTTGTTGATTGGGCTAGAGGTTTTGCATGGCTCAAAGGATTGTTTGATTGGGCTAGGCCCTTTGTTTTATGTCCAAAGTGCATACAAGGCTTTCAAATTCGTCCAACACTTTGGCTCCAAGCATATGCTATCCATTCCAAGCCCAATTTTGCTCCAAAATGCTCCAAAATGCATCTTTTTGCTTCCTTAGCCATATGAACCTAAAAACACACGAAAATGGCTTAAACTACTAAAACAACTATGAATTAACAACATAGATGCACGAAAACAAGCTAAGTAAGTCGCCTAAATATGCTCCTATCAATGCTTCAATGTATCATTTTCGCTTACCTCATTTGTTCTCCAGGCAGATGTGGTACCTTCTGCTGCCTTGTCTATTTCCTCAGTATAGCAATGCTAGGTAAGCAATTAGGGAAGGGTTCCAGGCAGTCGGTTCCTGACTGGAAGTTTGACTTCAAGTTCTGAATGATTCCTCTCTTTCTCTTTATCCTGCAAGTAAGAACAAGGACAAAGAAAAGAACAGGGAAAAAGCACGATATGAGATACTCTTGCTTTGATTAGAGCAATGATGCCGAGCTTGGTTTTGACTTAAACTCCTCCATCTGGATATGCCATTCTGCAGGGAAGGGCGTTGTGCTATGGTGATCTGTTCCAGCTCATCATTGATCCTTATGCTTCAATCTCTTGTTGTATTTGTTCTTGATGCAGGAGTTGAATGCAACCTTTGCATTTAAATGGTGCTTCACAACACTACTTCTCAGTGACGATGAGTACTCGAGAGCAATGCAAGGTAAGCAACCAGGCAAAGGTTCTAGGCAATCAGTTCCAGGTCGAAAGTTTGATTTTAGGTCCCAACTGATTACTCTATTTCCCCTTGTCCTGCAGGTAAGAGCAAGGGCAAAGGAAAAGATAGGGAAAAAGCATGATATGAGATAGTTTTGCTTTCAACCCTGATGATATGTGATACTTTTGCTTTGGTGTCATTTGTTTGCAAAGGTATTCCTGGAGAGGAAGAAAACTGAGCATTTCGAGAGGCTCTGTTGGGAGTGTGCTCTCGGAGGTGAGGAAGAGTTAGGCATGTTTTTTTTTTTTTTTTTTGCAGGTCTGCCTTGCCATGAAAGACGAAGGTCATCATATATAGGAATTTCCCAACAACCAGTAGTGGCACTATTCCTTTACTCTTGTCGGCAACCGTTGGGTAATTGAAATAGTAAGATTCATGCATTTTCAACTTTGTCAGAAATCTTTGACAAAGTTGCCTGTGATTTCTGCAAAGCTGGGGTTGCGTGTGAAAGACGATGACAAATCTGGAAAAGCCCGACTTTTGAAATTCAAAGAGTGATGACTTTTCGATCCTTGAACGAGCGGCCCGGCTTTTGAGGTTTGGAGGGTGATACTTCTTTGATTTTTGAACAAACGCCTATTTGATTTCTGAGCAAGCATCTCTTCGATTTCTGAATGAACAGCCCTGTTCCCCCTTCTTTTTTTTATAGAAACAACAATTGTGTTTCAAAAGAACGCTTAAGAGTTGCTGTCTGTAGAAGCTACCCTCTTTGTATTTCTGAGATTTTGATTTACCTGACCTTTTCTTCCTTCCTTATTTCTGCAAATGGCTTGCCCGTCTGATCGTCGTCTTAATTTGAATGTTGGGGAAGATGCCGACATGCATTCTCAAGACAACATATGGCACCCATCCTTCGTATCCCCTAACGGTCCTCTTACAGTTGGGGATTCTATGATGAAGAACGGCATAACCGCTATGGTGGTTGCTAGAAATCTTCTCACCCCCAAGGATAACAAGATCCTTTCCAAGCGGTCTGATGAGCTGGCTGTTCAAGACTCTTTGGCTTTCAGTGTTCAGTGTGCGAGCTCTGTATCGAACCTGGGTCAACATCTTCTTGCTCGAACTCGTCAAGTTGAGTCACTTATGGCTGAGGTGGCGAGTCTTAAGCAGGACATTAAAAGGCTTAAGCATGAAAATAGAGACTTGCACATGCTTACCAATAGTTACTCAACGAGCATGAAAAGAAAGCTTGACCAGCTTCAAGAATCCAAAAGTCGGATTCAGAGTGACCATTAGATGTTTATGGCTTTACTCTAGAGGCACCTATTGCCTTCGACCTCTGGAGTTTTACCGAGTGTTGAGGCTCCAAACAATTAACCTTGGCACCTCTTCTTCCTAGAGTTCCGCCGAGTGATGAGGCTCCACCTGATCAATGAAGGCTCTTTTCTTTTTTCTTTTTTTTTTCTTTTTTTTATTTTTTTTATTTTTTAACTCATGTACATGTACATCCACATTTCTGTAATTTTCCAGAAAAGTCAATAAATGAGCTTTTATTTTGCCCAAAAGGCACTTACCCTTTATATATATATATATATATAGGTGCTCTTTGCATTTTTGGATTTCTTTACTATTTTGACAGATTACCCATGTTCACAATTGGTGGCAGCTTCTTGCGAATTTGCAATTAGTGACGAAGTGAGCAGGATGTGGGTGCAACTGTGCTCTTTGCCACTACTGCTCGGAGCTTGTTCCAGTGCGTCACTTTTACTGTGTGGGGTTGTGCAAAAGACTGTAGCGATTTTATGCTGTGTAGTGCCTTTTGGTTACAACTTTCCTCAGTGGTGACGTTGTCGTGCACATTGACCTTGCTGCACTGTCGTCGCTGTACTTGTTCGCTGCACACCATTGCATTGTCCGTTGTCATGCTATTCATTTTTTTTTTTTTTTTTTTTTTTGAAATGAGGCTTTGTAACCAAATCTTTCCCTTAAAGAATAAAGCATTCATATTTTGAATCTGCTCTTTATTCTTTAAAGTGTTTGTGTTTTTGTTGATGATGTGATTGTACTTGAAGTTTTGAAGTTTCAAGTTGCCTACGTACCTTTGGTTGAGGAGGGATTAAGTCATGATGTAGTTCAAATGAGTGATGGTTTTGATGATGATTTTGCCGTACACAGTTTATGCTCTTGCAGGTCAGGAGCGTTTATTGTCACCTTTTACGCTCGTGCGGACAAGGAGCTTTTGGTGCCGTTTCCAGTTTCTACTCGTGCAAGGAGCTTTTGATGCCGTTTGCAATTTCAGCTCGTGCAGGCAAGGAACGTTTGTTGTCGCCTTTTAGGCTCATGTGAACGAGGAGCTTTTGGTGCCGTTTGCAATTTCAGCTCGTGCAGGCAAGGAACTTTTGGTGCCATATGCAATTTCAAGTCGTGTAGGCAAGGAGTGTTTGTTGTCGCCTTTTATGCTCGTGCGGACAAGGAGTTTTTGGTGCCGTTGCATTTTCAGCTCGTGCAGGCAATGAGCTTTTGGTGCCGTTTGCAGTTTCAGCTCGTGCAGGCAAGGAACGTTTGTTGTCGCCTTTTACGCTTATGCGGACAAGGAGCTTTTGGTTGTTGTTGTGGATTTATCAAGCGATCTGGGAGAGGCGTTCCTCGCAATCTTCATAGGAATGAGCCTTGACCGAGTAATTGAAGAAGTCTTCTGGGAAGAGGTCGCACATTGTGATAGGGATGGACAATCTTTGTGTCAAAATTTCATTATCGCCAACACTTTCACATTGTTCTGGAGGTTGACAAGAGTTGCTTTTCCCCCTTTTCAACTGATAAACTTGTGGACAAGATGGTTGCTGCTTGTCCAATTTCTTCAAAGCGATCTTGGAGAGGCGTTCCTCACAATCTTCATAGCAAGGAGCCTTGACCGAGTAATTGAATAAGTATTCGAGGAAGAAGAGATCACGCATGAACGATCTATATGTTGAAATTTTCTTATCTTCAACATTTTCCCATTGCTTTGAAGGTTGGCGAAAGTTGTTTTGCCTCTTTTCTGATTAGTGCACTTGTGGAGAAGACTTACGCTTCTCGTGCAGTTTCTTCAGAGTGACATGAGTCCATCCTTCAATTTCACTTGACTTCGAGCATGCCCCTAACTGTCGAGGTGAAGACTTTGAGTCGAAAGAGCCAGAAGTGACGTCTTTCTTAAGGATTTCATCTTCAGTGCCATCTTCTTGGGTTTGTTGGCATGAAGATTTGCAGTGTGGACGATGATGCGCCTCCTTACCTTCAGTGGTCCTTTCGTGTCGACCTCCAAGGTTGCTTGGTGTTTCATCCTTAAAGGAATCGAGCTTCGAACGTCGTCTTTTCCTGCTAGACCGTCGAGCTTTTCTTCATTTGGCGTTGTCTTCCTCTTTCTAGAAGGATTGTTGGTTTCTTCAAGTTTTTCCAAAGCCGATCGTTGTGAAGGAAAGCTAGCCTTGCTGCTTTGTTTCTTAGGTTTTGACAACCTTTCAAAAACAGAGCTTTGGGGTGTTGGCGTGTTATGCCATTTGAACACGGAAGTTCGGTTTTGCCCACCAATGCGATCAAGTGCCGAATTTATGGGTTTTGAATGATTCAGCCTATCGAAGACCGACACTCGAATGGGAAGTTTAGGCTCATCTTGATTTTGTTCAATGCTCACGCTGATGTGTTGAACGCTAGCGTTTTTCGCTTTGCTTAAAATTTCACAGGTGCATTTGGTGTGAAGCCAAGTCCAGCTTTGTTGTTGTCAACTCCGTAATCATGCTCCTTCAACTTCTTTTGAGTCTCTGTGAGGTCACGATCTTTGTCGTTGACGGTGTTTGAAACCTTCTTTCCAAGATTTGAAGAGGAAGCAAAGTCAGGCCCAGCCTTTGACATGAGTTCGTAGGCGTTTGGGTTGAATCCTTCTTCGGTCATCTTAGTTGGAAGAGAGCTTGGTTTCACTTTGACGCCATGCTGCTCCTCCAGACGGTTGATGAGTCCGGTGGTTTGCAAGTTTTTCTCTTCAACAGTCTTTATCAGCCTCGCAATTGTTTCCTTCATCTGAACCAGCTGTTTTTCAATGGAGGTAGTGACGATGGTCATGACTTGTTCTTTGTTTGAAGCCATGGAGAGTGCTTGAATATCTTGAACGGAGACAGAGATAAGAGGTAGCGATTGTTCCATTGGGCGTACCAAATTTGTAAACACGAAAATTCCTAATGACGAACGAGACAATAACACATGTACAAAGTAATATTTTGTATTAATGATTTTGGGGGTACAATCTCTTTGTAATTTGGTCCTCTGATTCGATCTCCGTAAGATGTTGGTTTGTTGACGTGTTGTTGATCCAAGGGCTGTCGAGGCTTGATCTTGGATGAACAGTTGGAAGTTTCTTCAAGGGCCGTCGAGGCTTTGATCTTGAAGAACAGGGATGAACAGATCGTCGAGGGTTTTTGGGCTTGATCTTGAAGTTGTTGATCCAAAGGGCCATTGGGGCTTGATCTTAGGATGAATAGGTGATGAACGATGAACACTTTCTTCAAGGGCCGTCGGGGCTTGATCTTGAAGGAGGATTTGACGAAGAATGAAGAGGGCTTTCTTGATCCTTCGGGATTTGCTTGAGAGCTTTAGAGTTTCAAAGCTTCAAGGTTTTGGTGTAATGTGTATTGGTCCAAAAAAAAAAAAAAATGAATGAAATTGGCTTTTATTTATAGAAATTTTTAAGGCTAATTTTGAATATAATATTCAGATGAAATAAATCATTTCTACCAGGTGTTGACACATGTCCCATTTGATGACTTTTCTGATTCATTTCGATTTTTCGTTGAGTCACACGCTACGTGTAAAATTTATATGACACGTGAGCGTTGAAATTTTATTTATTGGTTAACATTCATTTCACCGAAATTTCGATGTCTACATTTTGTCACTATCTTTGTAAATTTTTCCCAGTTTAGCTCAACTTCCTCATTGTTTTCTCTATTTCTTTTGAATCAAACACCAATGTGGTAATGGTAGGTTATGTCAGACATCTTTCACTTTTTGAAAGCCTCCATTGTCTATCATTGACCAAGAAATAAACACCGACTGACCGTCCACCGTTGAACTCAACAGCTTCTCTCTCTCTCAAAATTGGGATTCAACATGTAAAGAAAATTTTCGAGGGAAAAACTTGTATAGAGATAACAAGTGATGATGAAGCTCATCGTTTTATTTATTATTGTTGAATAATTTTGAATTTCGAAATCTATGTAATGAATAAATACAAATTAAAAAAATTAAACTTATTCAATAATAATAAATAGAATAGTGATCATTACCACCAAGTGAGCAAAAATACACTCACAATTTTTCTTAGACCATGGACGAAGCAGGCATTAAATTAGTGTTCTCGGAGATACAAAAGCCGGTTAGGCTGAAACCATAGGATTCGAAAGCTCTGGCTCTTAGTTCTACTCATTGTTACAATTGTGCAGATTAATGCATTTTAGCTGAACTTTTAGCCGAGCAAATTCCGAAGAAATTTTAAATCCCCTGCGGATTGGAATTAAAAAGAGTGTCCTTGTACTGGCCTCTTTTTCCATTGTTGTATTTACAAATACACCTAATCTTCAGAAACAGTCTAACTAGTGAAAGACCAAGGCTTTTAATTGACCTTCACCATTTCTTTTCTTTCAATAAATATTATGTTGAAGTATTCTTCCTGATATGGCTGCTGCAAGTGCTTTCGTGAAATCGGGATCCTTTGTCAAGGAAGAAGCCATCTGCTGCACCAAAAATTTGCGAACTTCGGGTGTTTCAGTTCTTGTTTTTGTGCTCTTGGCATCTGCAGTACTGGACTTGGATTTGGTCAAGTCAAGAGTAATTGTAGGTCCAGTTGAGCCAAGGGAGGTTGAGCAAGGGACGGATCCTATTGCCACGCAGTGGTTTGAGCCCGATGTTGCTTCAATTTGGGAAGGGTTGGGGTGGTTGTGTTCACCTTCATAAGTTGCCACCAAAATAGATTGGTCCTCAACACTTCTTTGAACCTGAAGAGGAAATTATAGACAAAATTACATTTAACTTATAAGAACAATGAAAAGCAAACGAAATCGTCTATTTACACTAAGTTTTAAGCAACAAGAAGGTTAAGGAATTCACTCACCTTCTTTTTGACAGGGCAGCTTGGAGCAAAAGAGCATTTGAAGTAAGCTCTAGGACAAGGATTATCCCTAGTAACTTTTTGGCCATATTTCCTCCATTGATATCCATCTTTCACAACCTATTAAAATACACATAAAATTGCTCAATACAACAACTCAAATAAATAAAATTGAGTTCATTGTAAGTGTGTGACATTGATTACGGATTGAGGACTAACTAATTACCAAGCTTGTATCAGATGCTTCTGTCTGGACACAAGCCCTTGAAATCTTAGCCTTGACGATCTCTTCTCTTGGTTTCTTGTAGGACTCTCCATCACTGGAACTGCTCTCCGAGTTTCTATTCACTGCTCCATTCATGATATTATTACTGTTTGTGTTGTTGTTGCTGCTTTCGGACTTTCTTTTCTTTGAAATTGGGCTAAGCTCCTTCTCAGGGTTCTTGCTCATGTACTCCAACAGTTGGTTTCTCAAAGCATTGTAGTTCTCTCCCATCACCGTCAACATTTCTGTTAGCTTCTTGTTCTCTGCACTCACTCGGTGCAATTCTTCCAATAGGGCACCGCTCTGAATCAAAGCAGATCATAAACCTTTTAGCTAGCCATAGAACCCAAGCAGTTATATTTCTTGATATCAAACTACATATGCTCTGATACCATATGTTAAGCTTCCAAATAGACGCTTCAGGGGTCTACTACTAATTAAACATTTATATTTCATGGTAGCGAAAATCCTAAGCGCGTGGTTCAACGGCCTACTACTATATATATAGTTCATGTTTCAAGTGTTAAAGAGGTTGTATATTGAAGTTTTATAAGCAGTAGGATCCTAAGCGCGTGCTTCAACGGCCTACTACTATATATATAGTTCATGTTTCGAGTGTTAAAGAGGTTGTTTATTGAAGTTTTATAAGCAGTAGATTAGTTCTTCCTAAAGAAAAAGATTGTGAAAAATAAATAGTAGAATATCCTTATAAACCATGAAGGCAGGTCTTCATTGGCAACCACAAAACAAGAAGATAGAGAAGATAAGGCGGAGAAAACTAAGAAACCAACCTCTTCTTTAGGTGAAAGCTGCCTCCCAAAGTCGATCAATATTTTGCTATGCACCTCTTTTTTGATCATCTGAAATTAATCAAAGCAAATATTTAGACTTCTATAAGTTCATGAGCAACTTTTATAAACAATTAAGCAAAGTGATATAACTATATATTCGTGAGATTTTTATACATATAATTTTCGACTTACCGGAGTGTCATTGAAAAGTCTGAGAGGCATGGAATTAAGATCCAAAGAAGTATCATCATATGCAGCTGAGTAGTCCATTTCCTTTGAAATTAACAACAGCTCTTCCTTCCTTGTAATAATCCTCAAGAAAATCTCTCAAGCCCTCAAGTTTGACCTAAATCTTGACCAAGTAGTTGTGTGAAACCGTCTGAGTTTTACCAAATGAAAGGCAGTTTAATATATAGAACCAGAGAAAGCTCTCATAAGAGATGAGAAGAGAGAAGGAAACTGGGGAGAAAGAGAGAGAGAAGGAAAGATAAGAGATGAGTAGTGTCAGTGAAGAGCTGTATATAGACTCGCTTTTGGTGTGCGTTTATAAGAGGAATAATTATATGTAAGAACTGCAAGCTGTACGACGTGTCGGTCGTCATGGAGTTTGAATTTCCTTATACTTGATTTTTCTAGTCAAGCACGCCACCCCAAGAATTAAATAAGTCATTTGAATTGTAGTGTGAGTGTATACTAATGAATTTATTTTATTTCTAATATTTTAATAATTTATTATTTTATTTTAAAGAATAGTGGAAGGAAGCAAGAGAAGTTCTATATTGACCCGATGATGTGTCCGTCATACTATTATAATAAGTTCTACTTTTTCTGTTTTTCTAAGGGGGGTAATGAATATCGTATCAATGAGTAATATTATGGGTTTGCTTTTCTGTCGCGTTTTGAACTTCGAAGCATTTTTTCCACGTTCCATGAATCTATGTATTGTTTTTTGTTTTTACGTGGATGAAAAATGCATATATCTTTAAAAAAAAAAAAAATTAGTGAGAAGGATTTGAAAATTTTAAGTTTTAACGATAAGGATAAAATAAAGGGTAAAATAAATAGTATAAGGATTGACTTTTTAGTATAAAAACGTGATTTTTCGTTAAAGTGAACAGTATTATGAGTTTTTCATTAAAATTCTCTATATATTTTTGTATTTTTTGATTCGCATGTCCAAACCTGTCAACATGTTTATTGTAAAATTTCAAGTGAAGGATATTTTACAGTTTTACAGAGACACAAGTTAAACTTTTGTTTATTAGCAATGATAACTTGAACTTGGAATTGGAATCACCTTCCATTTATCCAAGAACTAGTTGATTTGAAAAGAGAAAAAAAAGAGTTACATTAAACTAATATTTCATAAACAATCGATGAAGATCTACATTGGACAGTAGATTTAGAACTAACCATGAGGTGGATCACCATCTAGGCAAACCAACGTTCTTCATTCTCCCTGCAGCCAACTTTTACAACTTCTTTGTGCACATGCATGGCATATATGTTTTACGGACAACATTAGGGTTAGTTTACGGTACTTTTTAAGAAAAAAAAAGGTATTAGTATCTTTTAATTTGAACAAGAATTTTGTAATGCAATCACGTCTACGCATAATATCTTTACCTTAATAGTGCAATAAAACATTCACAACATACCTTATTAGAGCCTGAGAGTAATAACAAAGTCATTATTATGTATTATTAATTAACTAAGACTAGCAGATGCTCACACACACGGTGTGTAAACATTTTCATCTTATTTATTTATTTTATTATGAAAGTGTGATTAGTTTTAAAAAAAATTTAAAAAAAAAGTTATGAAAATTGGGACAATGATGAGCAATTGTGTTTTTCATTTTTTATTTTTAAATAGGGCATGTGATACTAACATGACTCTTATGTAACCTTAGGTTGGTGTAAAAAAAGGGTAAAATTGATGTTTATGTAATTACTAAATTGTCTATGTTTTTTTATTTTTGTTCAGTTTTGGTGAAAGGGTTGAAATAGTAATTTTTTATACGGTTTTAGTTGACAATTAGAAGTCTATTAATAAGTAGTTTAAATAATCATATTTTGACAAAAAAAAAAATTAAAAACATTAAAAAAAAACCTATAACCATATCATTATTAAGTAACTGTAGGTTGTAAAGTTTAATGATTCTTATGTAACCTTAGATTGTAAACTTTAACAACATTTTTTAAACTTTGTTAAATTTGAATGTTAACATCAATAGATCAATAGTCTTAATTATTATTATTATTATTATTATTTTAAAGAGGGACAACTGGTGGCAAGCCACAATTATCTACACCTTCCAGGCCTGAAGAGGCTATGGAGAATTTTCACTCTGCTCGTGGCCATAGGTAAGCAGACTCACCAGCTCAAAGCATTAAACTTGGGTGTCCGTAGAATTTATGACAATATTTCTTATATATATATATATATATATATATATATTCATGTGTCAGAAAACTAATTAGCAACATGGGGTGCCCAACTTCATAAAAGCACATAATGTTCCATAATTTTCAAATGTAGGATTTACATTCTTAGTATATTTGTGTGTGTGTGTGTAGAATTTTTTTTTTTTTTTGAAGGTAAGTAATTAAATTAATTAAGTAGCTGAGCTTCTTATAGGGTTGTATGACACACCCCGACCGAGATCAGGGCATGCTGGCCGTCACGTGGAAGTGACGTAGCCATGTGCACAGTGCGGAAGTTAAAAATAATAATAAAAGTACGAATAAATAAAAACCACCTATACACAAAGTAATAACATACATGTGCAAGCGAAAGTGTGAGAAACAAAGTTCAGAGCACGGAAGACCTAGTGCAGTCCGGGAGAAACAACACTAAATAAACACACCCGAGGGTGGTCCTACACTGGTGATAATCTGTCAGATAAGCCGGAAAAATCCTCTGGGGAGCCACCAAAAGCGCTAGCCAAACTAGAACCTGGAGGGGCGCAAAACAGAAAGCGTGAGTGGGCAAAAACAAAGCTTTTCAAAAACCATTTCATAAACAAAGTTCTAACCCCTTGCCGTAAAACCTGTATACTTCCCAGAAAATATAATATATACATACATATAAATCATGCTCGAAAATATGCCATGCCAAATGCCTCGAAATAAAATGCAAGTACTCAGGTAATGCCAAACAATGCCATGTAATCTGTCAGCTGGAGTCACCTAACGTGACCTGTACGACTGAACCTAGAGCTCAAATCTCCAACTCGCTAACTATATCTGCACACGAGTCGGAACCACCTAAAGTGGTATGTACGACAGGACTGGGTGTATAATAAGTACGCTCAAGTGCTACAATCACATGAAGGCTGGGCGAATAATCGCGGGTCACCCTACGAGTCGGAACCACCTAAAGTGGTCTGTACGACAGGATTGTGCACCTAACTTGGATCCAAGATGAGCGTGTGGTGCGGGAGGTGAACCTCACGTGAAGGACTGTGCCTTACTCTGGGCGGGAGCACTAACACCAGGGGTGCAGGTTATGAGCTCTCTATGCATCTCAAATCACTACTGAACATAAACATAAACCATAACTTACTTGGCACTTACCTGTGCTTCCGCAGCACCAACACACACACACACACACACACACACACACACACATATATATATATATATATGTAACTAATAATGCATAATTAAATGGGCAAACATAATGCATGGCATATAAACGTATAAACGTTTCATTTCACTTTCTGGGAAAAACATAACTATATAGGTATATACGGAAAACCAAAAGCCCACTCATTGGTATGTAGAAGGGTCATAACCCCCTTGCCTTGAGTGACCACGCTCGTCCTCGAGATAGGTCTCACCTATATGCGAAACAACTATAAATACGTTAATTTTAAAGCACATAACCAACATTACGAAATAACTTCTCATACAATGCTTAAATGGGGTGTATGAATACACCAACGTGATCTACTCAATCTCACGAACATCCTCATATTTTTAAAATAATTTTTCGACGCCGCACGCGCCCCCACGCGCCGGCCAAGGCACGGCCACACGCGCCGCCCACGCGCAGGCACGTGCCTGGCACACTGATGGCGTCACTTAACGCCGTCAGGAATATTCCGTTAAATCTAACTGATGCCGTTAACGCCGTTAGGAATATTCCGTCCAAACTGATGGAATATTCCGTCGTCTTCTCTAGCCAAACTCCGGCACCATCGCCGATGCCGGAAAACCGGGAAATTTTCAAAACTTTGTATCTTCTTCGTTTTTCAACCAAATTTCACAAAATTGGTACTGAAATGAAGCTTACAACAAAAGGAACAAATCCATACCACTTTCAAGCACTAAAACCCACGGAATCTCGCCGGAAAAACACCACCAACTTCGGCCAAACCTGCAACTCACGATCCTGACGTCCAAAACCTTCAAACGAACCACCCCGAGCCTCCTAAGGACCTCACCAAGCTTCCTACAAGCTTGAAATTCTCAAAAACACAAGAATTACCGTGTGCATGAACAGTGACCAAATCGGGGGATCCCGAGTTCGACGTTAAAACGAAGGTATCCTTACCTAAAATGGGTATGGTTGAACTCCTAAAGACCTCACGAGCACAACTGTGTAACTTGTTTCCTCGATCCGTGAAGATCTCGAGGGTTATGGTGTTGTCCGTACGAAAAGAATAGGAAAGGGAGAGAGAAAGAGGGACTCGGGACAGGGATAGGGATGAGGGTGGGTGTGGGGGTGTGTGTGTGGTGCAAACTCCACCAATCAAAACTCAAAAACAACCACACAACGAAAAAACCATACTAGGGGCAAAACCGTCATTTCACCTCTACGGTACTTTACGAAAAAACCAAAAAACTTAATCGTGAGATGATACTTTACGAATATTTCACATATTAAACTAATTTAATTTAAGGGAAAATGTTATTGTTAAATGTTATATGCTTAAACAATAAGTCCAAGGAATATGCAATAGAGAATGTAATCTAAGGAAGTTAGATTCATGATACCTTTCCTTCTCATACACATATCCTAAACGTTCATGATCATAGGATTGTAAATTGGGCATTGGCACTTCGATAAGATCAGTACATATTATGTCTTGTTTCTTTAGAGAGTGATTAATCTCGAATTAATGGTGTGAAAGACATCAAGATAAGTATGTAGCTGCTCAACAAAGAGTGAGTTCATTGAACGCGATCAACCATGAGTTCTCATACTCATGTCATATGAGATTTCACTAGTTGGAATAATGCGAAGTAGTCCTATGGCCTAAGACACCACAATTATCTTGTGGATACATCTTTGATTATTTGATGATGTGTCAATAACCTTATGGTTTGTTATGTGCATTGTTGAGATAATTGATTTATTCACAGAGGCATGTGAGTATACAACAAGTGATCTTTAACTTTCAACCGTTGAAGTACAATACTCTATGATATGATTGAAGAGTCTCTGGTCATAACACATGAATATGATTTAGGAATCACGCTCCAAATCACATGTCAATGTATAATAATGGATCTTTAACCTTCAAACAGTTGCAGGAGAATACTCTATATGATATGATTACGAATTGGCCATGGTACATGAATAAGATTTTTGGAAGTATGTTCCAAATCACATTCAAAGTAATCATATGAACAAGAGAGTCACATTGGATAGTAGACATGAATAAACTATCAACCAAACAATGTGATAAAAAATATTGATATAGAGAAACATTGTATTGCATTGTAATCTCAAATTGAATAGGTTATCCACTTCTTCTATTGAGCTTGGGTAGCCATGACATACTGTTAGATATCACTCATGGTTTGTGGAAACCCTGAAAAATAACAATCACTAATCTTCACTAAAGGGAGAATTAGAACAATCTTTCAATTCACAATTGATTAGCAAAAGTTCTAATTGTCAATTGCCTTACTGACTAGAACCTAATGGATCGCACACTGTGTAAGCTAATGATTGAAGAATACAATAGAGTTGAATAAGAACAATTAAATGGTTTATTTTCTTATGGCTGGAATTAATTAATATGTTAATTAAACAAATGAATAAATTCGTTTTAAACCTTAAGTTAGTATTGGGCCTCTAAGTCCCATGCACTTCGAACCATCATACTCATTAACTTAAATTGTATGACAACTTGAAACACAAGGGGCCCTAAAGCTCAATGACTTGACATGGCCGGCCATTAGAGAATGGAGAGGGATTTTCACTTAAGTGGAAAACACTATATATAAATGGCATTATAAACTCATCCCTCATTTGGGTTTTCAAGAGACGAAAGGGAGGAAAAATCTCTCTCTTTTCTCTATTGTAGGTCGGCCCTTAGGAGAAGAATCTCTAGCAATTTTCTTCTCCTAGGTCACTCATCTTCTTCCTAAATCAAACTTGGTGTCGAAATGTAAGCGTCACTTACTTTGGTGGGTTGGGGAATCCATTCAAGCATCAAAATCTAAGAATCCAAGGAGCCAAAATAATGAAGATGAAGGTTATGGAGTCCAAATCAAAGAGAGGAGTGAAGGCCCTCACTTTGGGTGATTATCCTTTGCCTATGCAAAGTGGATCTACAAAGGTATAACAAATCTCAGCTGAAATTGGTACCAAGTGGCATATCCTGCAAATAAAAATTAAGTTTAGTAGAATAGTCAGATGAGCTAGTCAACTAGTTACAAGTTTGTCAGTGACCTAAAGTATAGTTGCAAGAACAAAACTTAATTAACTAGTACATCTAACTAGTCAGAGTCTACCAAAATTTGTCTCACAACAACAATTTCCGAACTTGAACACATTGACATATCATTTCATTATGCCAATGATAATTACAAAGCAATTATGAATTAAAGTATGTTGGATTGACTAGTCAAACTCGCCAGTCAACAAAGTACAGATTCGCTAGTTAACCAAACACAAATCATTGAATCAAACTTAGTTTACTACAAGTTTTCCTAGTCAACAATTCAATTCATTACTCATAATATGCATTATAAACTTAGTCACAAACACATATCAAATAACAACCCATAGGATGCATGAAACATAGGTAATAAATAAGATATGTGGACAAGTTTAAGAAACAAAGAACACAATAAGTTTTTGGCTGGAAAAACCCACCTCTGGGTTAAAAAAGGGGGAACTCCATGGAGTCCAATTCACTAGTGCAAATAAGGTTCTTACAAAGTATCACAACGAGCTTAATTCCTAGATCTAGAGATGGAGACATCTTTAGTCTTCACAAGATGGCAATTCCTTTCCCTAAACTCTTCACCTTGTGACACCGAGACTAACACAAACAAAATAAAATAATATGATGATGAAAATTATATGAAATCTGGACTCAACGACTAGTCAGTTTCTCTAGTCAAACAATTAAAGAAAGAAACCAAACTGAATCCAACCTAGGTCTATTTCTAGATTTGAAACTTATGAAAAACTAGACGATTGAAAAATACAGCCCTTAACTCAGAAAACATGTGTAGTGTTTTGTTGCGAAAATTATATTAATCGAAATTAACCCAATTAAGTTTTAAATTTTAATGCTCGCAAGTGTACGAATCATAGTATAATTATAGTAGGCAAGCACAAGATTGTTCCAACTAGAATTGATATAATTCTAATTACCTAACTTAATTTATACTTCACTTGAATTGAAATTGTACGATTAATGATTTGAGAAAAATTTAGGAGTTGAGATTCTACATGGATAAAATGTAAAATGAAATTAACAAGTGATTGAGAATTATGAACAACTTGCAAAGAAAATTATAAATCAGTTGTGAAAGACACTAAAGCATTGGATTCAGCATAACCAATCCAACTTTATTCCAATAGTTAATCAGTAACGAATAAACATCCATCTAGACAGTCTAGTTCCTCTAATTCATATAGTATGCATGGCATCTAGTTACTACGTTTACCCCTATGTGCTAACAATCTATGGCATCTAGATAACTAAACACATACAAATTTATTATGATTTGGGAACTAACTAAAAGACTACATGAAACTTAGTGTATGGCATCTACATCAAGGAATTCATGGTACCATTTGTAGGACGGTCAAACCGAATTAATAACATATGGCATCTGCGTTAATTTGCATCTCATACACTCAATTCAAACCAAAGTGGTGGCCAATCACCAAGATTAAAATCAAGCTCATAAGCACAACAAAATGATACTCGAAGTGAATGAAAATTCATTAATAATTAAACTGAAGTTTCAAGAATTCATGGTTAGGCTACATTGTAGCCCTAGCGGAAAGAAATTAGTTCCGAAACATAATAAAAAATATTATTGAATCCATAAAATTAATAAGAAAATTAAGTTTAGAAAAACCCTAAAAACTCCTTGCTTTGCCGCAGCCTTCTTACCGTGCCTTTTCTTTCCTTCCTTGTGGAATGATGATCAGTTTACCCCCTTTTAATTCCTCTTATTTTTTCTTTCTTTAATGAATAATGACCAGCCCAATTGACTATATTAATCAACCTTTTTTTCTTCTTTGTCTTCCCCACTTTTGCTTCTTTCTTCTGCTTGTTGTCTTATTCCTCATTTTCTTCTTCCCTCTTTCATTCATTTCTTCAATAATGAGCAGCCCCAATTGTTGATAAATTAAGCAAGTAGACTTTTACCATAGTGGTGGAAAGGTGTTGAGCCATTGCAAGACGGCATGAGTTCAATTCAGTGGCTAATCTAACACCTAATCCAACAAAATCTACCGTTTGACCAAAAAAAAAAAAAAATCATGTATAAATTAATTCCAATCAACTCCATTCGTCCTTTTTGTTTCTTTTGTCTTTGCCCTTCAACTTCATTCTTTCATTCTCCATAACTGACTAAAGTATTTGCCCGGCAACGGAAGTTTGATGTGTTGCGGGCGAGGAACGATTTAAGTTGATGAGGGTTGTTTTCTATTTTTTTTTAAAATAAGATTTTGTGGACTTTATATTTAATTCAATGAATAAATATATGTTATGTGGATGAGTATTAATATTTGCATCAATTATAATTTCTATTTGGGATACTAAATTAGTTTTGTTAATTAATTTAATGTTTAATTAGGTTTGAGTTTTTGATTTATAATAAAATAAAAATTTACAATATACAAATAAAAAAGAAAAACATAAAAAAAATTCAAAAAATATGCATTGTGCGACGATTCATCGTAAAACTACGCGACGAAGATCATCTTAGTCGCACAATGTGTGTTTGCGCGACGAATACCTTGTTTGTCGTGCAAAATCATTGTCCATTTTAATTTGAATTCAGCCATGTGCAAAGCCAAACTCCAAAAAAAATTGCAGATTGTGCCTCTGCACTCATCCCTTCGATTTTTCTCAATTTGGCATCCGTCATTTCTATTTTCTCTCAATTTCATCATCTACTACTCCTTCCATCTTCTTCTCTAGGTTGATCAAGCTATCTCGATGTGTCTGGTAAGTGTTTTTTGTTGTTAGAGTAAAAGTATTAATGTAAATTCATACTAACGCCATTAATTTCGTTGTCTATAGGGATATTGTCTGTGCTTAGCGATTGGTGGAGAACGATTGAGAAGGTATTTCCTTCGTTTTGTATTGGACATATAAAATTAATTAAACTATGTTGAACTTAGTTTGTTATGTTTATATTGTATTGTGAAATTATATTTATATTATGTTGTTAAATTTGTACGTGATGTACAAATATGTGTTGTGATGTACGGAGTTAATTAAAATTAACTTCGTACTTGTTTTTTATTTTTAGTAAAACTTAGTTTCCCGTTCGAGCATTAGTTGGATTTCGCGCATGGATGCGAAAGCATGACTACGGTCCAATTAATTCTTGAATTGTCCCATTATTTGGACAGTTTGGGAATGCACAGTTATGACGCGTAGTTTATGGTTGAAGGATTAAGTTTTGGTTGTGGAGATTTCAATGTGATCTTTGTACGTTCTTTGGGTCGTACACCTAAAAAACTGTATGGAAATGCTACCGAAATTCATCCACATTGAAATTTAATCTGATGTAGCTGTAAATTACGTGACATGACTATGCATTCCCAAATGGGATAAGGCCCTTACTGATGCGAGATTTATACGCACACAAATTAAACCCTCTTTTTATCAATTGTAGTAAGTATGTAAGTAGGGATCGTTCTGGACCGGGGATTAGGAGGGATTGTTAATCACTTGGATTTGACTTAAAAACGTAAAAACATAATATAAAACACTAAACTAGACTCAAAGAATGTAAAACTAAACTTTAAAACACTAAAACAAATCAAAAGACTCAAAATGCTTTTAAAAACACAAACTAAAATGCTATACTAAACTCGAAGAATTCAAAACTAAAAATAAGAAAGATTAAGACTAAGACTTAAACGAAATATGGGGGGATTGATTTTGGACGAATTTAAACTAAAATGGATAGATTGTAAAGAAAACAAATTGTAAATATGAAATTGACGGAAATGAATGGATGGTATGGCTAGCTAAGGGGTTCATCTCCATACATGTTACACTTGCATAATAAAAAGATTTCCAATTGCATTTCAACAAATCATTAATTCTCAACGCCCCGGGTCAATTAGGTCCGCTTAAATTAACAGTCAAGTTTTCCTTAAGTTAATGAATTGGATGGGTTAGCGCAACGCAATTCACAACATTCTCCAAAAGTCCTTTACGTGAAAAGCACAATAAAGATACAATCAAAAATCATTAAGCATCATGAAAACTTTAAGTGTTGACGAGGCATTCGTTACTATGGAATACACATGAAACTTATGCCAAGAATTCATTTAACGCGATTGTTTATAAGCAACCTCCACTACTTGTGAATATAAGTTCGTAACTATTAGGTGAAACTCACTTATATTCTAGCGTCATATTCATGCATGAAAATTAAGTGTACACTCTTAATAAACATACATAAATAAGTTATCAATCAAACGGTTAAACAAATTGAACCACAACTTATGAAACGCAATTAGAAGTAATCAAATCAAAATGCAAGCATAAACATTTATTTCGAATCACCCCCTAGCTAAAGGGGGTTTTAGTTCCTCATTACGTTGAAATCAAAGAAACACCTAAACATTCCAACAACTCAAACTTGAATTGTATGAACGTTTAGGCACTCTTCTCTTCCATTCCTTATACGTACAAAACAAAGAGAATTAAAATGAAACATTGAAATCAAAGAATCACCTAAACATTCCAACAACTCAAACTTGAATTGTATGAACGTTTAGGTCCTCTTCTCTTCCTCGTTGTTGTAGCACAAGGTCTAAGGTGAGGTTTGGGGGATTATGGAAATGTGGAATGGAGTGAGGAGTGATGGAAATGGAAAGATGGTTTTGGATTCTAAGGGGACTCACGGCAAAGAGAAGGAATGGAAGTGTTTGTGGTGTGTTGTGTATGAAATGAGATGTTTT
This sequence comes from Pyrus communis, assembly GCF_963583255.1. Lineage (NCBI taxonomy): Eukaryota > Viridiplantae > Streptophyta > Magnoliopsida > Rosales > Rosaceae > Pyrus > Pyrus communis. The sequence goes on along the minus strand of NC_084809.1, from coordinate 22,025,885 downwards.
GAATGATGGGAATGCAAGGGTATTTATAGGAGGAGTGGAGATGTATATGGCTATTTGTTTAAGGTGTTTGTGTGGAGGAATGATGGAGAATTGCATGTGGAATGGCTGCAATGATGAAGAATGAAAGCTGGAAAATAAAAGGGAAAGCTGGAAATCTGAAAATGCAAATGGGAATCCTGAAATGCAAAGGTGGCCACGGTTTTGAGTGTGTTTTGTGTTGGAAATGCATGTGAATGCATGTGAATGTTGTTTGTGTGAAGTGTGTGTGGGTTAAAGAGTGAATGGTGGTGTAATGATGAAGTGTGATGGCTGAAAATGTCAAGGGAAATGCATGTGATTGCATGGCAAAGAATTTCAGGATGCATGTGTGTTGAATGATTTCTTGGTGAGGGATGTGGAGTGGTTGAATGTGGTGCAATGATAATGTTTTGTGGCTGAATTGGTGGTGGAATTATGATGGGAGTGCATATGATTAAAGAGTGGGAGTGCATGTGGGTGAATGTGAAGGGAATGCATGTGTTGATAACTAGGTTAGTGGGTGGAAATCTGAAAATGGCATAAGGGAATGGGAGCTCACGGTTTTGAGTTGTTTGTTTGTGTGAAGTGTGTGTGAATGCATGTGAAGATGCTAATAAATAATGCATGTAGGGTTAGGAAATAAAATCATAACTTAAAGGGAGATGATTAAAGGGTGTTGAAAGGTTTGAAATGCATGTGTTGAATTGGTGGTTGAATGATGAAAGAATAAGTGAATGATTATGATAAGTGATAAGTGTATGATATGTTAAGTGATAAATGAATGATATGTTAAGTGATAAATGAATGATATGTGGTGATAAATGAATGATATGTGGTGAGTGATAAGTGAATGGAAGTGATAAGTGATAAGTGAATGGAAGTGATAAGTGATAAGTGTATGATATGTTGAGTGATAAGATAAGTGGTTATTGATATGTAGATGAATGAATGATATGATAAGTAATAAATATATGATATGTGGTGATGATAAGATAAGTGTATGATATGATAAGTGGTGAATGAAGGAGTGGAATGTTGGAATGTTATGCACGACTAAGGATATAGGAAAGGTTTAAATATCCTAAAACTAAAAGGAACAAGGTTCCAACACTTTGGTCTTCAATTAGGTTTTTAATTTCGTCCAACACTTTGGCTCCAAGCATAAGCTATCCATCCTTAGCCCAAAAGTGCTCCAAACGTCTCCAAAATGCATCTTTTTGCTCCTTTAGCCCTTTTGGCCTACAAACACACGAAAATAGCTTAAAGTACTAAAATAACTAAAGAAACATAACGTAAATGCACGAGAACAAGCCATTTAAGTCGCATGAATATGCTCCTATCAAATACCCCCACACTTATCTTTTGCTAGTCCTCGAGCAAAACAAAACAAAAGAAACTAGAAACAAAACAAAACGAACAAGTAAAACACAACCTAAACCTTCCAACAAACGTCTCAGGGATTTCCAAAACACATGACAAGTTAAAAATCATTATTCACACAGATTTTAGCCATCATTACACTTAAGTACATTCTTAATCATAGTCACCACATACTAGTTCACAATTAAACATTTAAAACACATTTCGAATGCAGTAACATGCCTTTAGAGAAATTGCTCAAATCCTTACAAGATATGCACTCGTTTTTCACACAGATTTTCTGACTACACACCCTACACTAGTTATATGTGAGAAGATTGATGTAAACATGTAGACGAACACTCACATATGTTATAACAAGGAAAGCATTTTTTGGATTTACGATAATGACATGAATATGATCTCATGAATGGAATGCTACTACTTAGAATGAGAACCAGTGATTCCATAAGCTCATATCAATTTCAAACTCCACATTATTGAACACATAACGATCAAGATAGAAGTCAAAGGGGTGTAACGGGGCTAAAGGTGTTGGCTAACAATGAAAGGTGAAGGATAAACAAACATTCTTAAAGCAATAGTGAGCAAAGTATTGATTTAGGCACTTAGAATTCCCTTAAGAACGCAGAAGTCAACTTTGAACACCCAAGGGAAAGTCACACAAAACTTAGGGCCAAATTCAACTTTTTTGGACCCTTTCTTCAACCATTAACGCTCGTGAGTTCATTCTTACTTATTTTCACTCTCTTTTTTTTTTTTTTTTTTTTTTTTTTTTTTTTTTTCTTTTTCTTTTGAATCTCAAAACATACATATAAACGTAAGAACAAACTTTTACTCCCCCACACTCATTTTCTTGCATAATGTACTCAAAAGGAATTCATTTTAGTCATGCTCACTATCAATTAAGAACAAGGGTGTGGACTGTCCTACACTAGGCTAGGTGAGGATAATGTGGGTAAACAAAGAATAAAGGCTAAACAAGGCTCAACGGGGGTAAAACTTACAACATATACGAAATATGAGAAGTAAGGCTATTTGGCTATGGTGGCAACTACACAACTTCATCTTGATATATGTTATGCAATTCAATGTCATGCTTTGAATGAAACGGATATAAGTTCTAGCATTTAGTTCTATCATGATACAATTGCATTCTAAGTAGCAGCCAAGCAAGGAATAATGAGATCATGCAACAACTTTAGAAAACACAGAATCACAGATTATAACTCTCCAAAGAAGGTAATAGCTCGAGTCTCACAAGGTTGTAGCGTTTGTACGAGTTCCTTCCTTCAAGCATGTTACAAAAACCAATTTTTCTTTTATGATTGCATGTGAAGTCATACATTATAACCATAACTAAGCATATACCAAGAGTAAATCAAACTTTTCTCCATGTTTATAACTCTTTTTAACAGTCATGCAATTACAAACCAAATCCTTATCATTGTGTTGGAAGGTGACCTACGACACAAACACACAAAAACAACTTTAAAACAACTCTTTTTGGGTTTTTCAAGACAATTTTTCAAATTTTTATGGGATTTTCGAATTTTTTAGTCAAAACACACTAAAACAGTTTAAAAACATTTTTAAAACAGCAAGGAACAACACTTGAAGTTATGGGTGATAAAATTCAACGAATTTGCATCAACATACTTAGTTACCCCCCCACACTTAAATCAAACATTGTCCTCAATGTTTTAAGCATAGATTCACACAAAACATAAGTAAACACACAAACAACAACTAAACATACTAAACATGGCAGAATGTAATTAACAAAGAGAAGAGTTTAGAGACGCAAATCTGGTTATAGAGTGTAAATTCCATCTTCTCCTTGGTAATTGCATTGAGGCTTTTGATCTTTGTGATTCCACAGGCTTACTCTTGAACTGGTTTCTGCCCATCGTTGATTTTCCTTTGTGCTACTTCTTGAACTGGGCAGCAGGATGGTTCTTTTGGTCTCCCCCGAAGGTCTGAGCATACCCTTTTGGTCTGTTTCTTTGTTCAATCTTTCCAATTCGTATTGAAAAGGGTTGGAGGATAACTCAGCCTATGTTTGTCTCCACATGCTTCAATGTATCATTTTCACTTGCCTTACTCGCTCCCCTTTGCAGAAGTGGTCCCTTCTCCGGAAGTGTATCAACCGTTGAAGATGACTACTCGAGAGCAACGCTAGGTAAGCAATCAGGAATAGATTCCAGGCAGTTGGCTCCAGATCGGAAGATTGACTCCAAGTGCCGGCTGATTGCTTCTTTTACTTTGCCATGCGAGTAAGAACAAGGACAAAGAAAAAGACAGGGAAAGAGCATGATATGAGATACTTTTGCTTTTGACCTTGATGATATGAGATACCTTTGCTTTGAAGAAGCGGTGGATGAATCAGCACATGCTTCAATCCGCCGTTTCCTCCTGGGTCATATGTACTCCAGGCACCTGGTATCATCTTTGGGGAAGAAGAAAGAATTGAGTATTTTGAAAGGCCTTGCTGGGAGTGCGCCCTCAGAGGTGAGGGAGAGTTGGGCATTTTCTTCAGGTTTGCCCTGCCATAAAAGACGAAGGTCGACATATATAGAGATAATAGCAAGTGGTGGTACTTTTTACCTTTGTCGACAAACGTTTTGATCCCGCAACTCCGGCTTTTTGAAATAGTGGCGCCTCTTCGATCTTTGAATTCGCCTCTTCGATTTCTGAGCAGGCGCCCCCTCGATTTCTGAACGACGCCCCTTCGCTTTCTGAACAACACGTGGTAGTTAGATGCGGCTCCTTTTGACAAAGCTGCACGCGTTTTCTGAAAACAGAGAAAGCGTCGCCGAACTTTGCGCTTGTCGGCTAAAGATGTGTAGTTGCGATGATGGCCTCCACGTGTTTTCAGCTTTGTCAGAAATCTTTTGACAAAGTTGAACGCGTCTTCTGAAAAGCCGAGAACGCGTCGCCTTGATTACGCCGGAAATTTCGGCTTTTTGAATTGGTGGACGCGTCGCCTTGGCTTTTTTATTGAGCTATCGATCACCACAACAAACACACTCTGAAGATTTCCCATTCCTGAAACTCGACTCCGGCCCTTTGTGAAATTTTTAACTCCATCCACCCCTTCTCTTTGAACACTTTTGAAAAAAATGGCAAACTCATCGAACCTTAGCTTAGATTTGAGTCTCAGCAGCGATCCGGTTGCGCCCCGTCAAGGTAATGTATGGCACCCTTCTTTTTTATCTTCTAACGGTCCTCTTTCAGGTGAAGACTCTGTGATGCAGGACGCCACAACTGCTACAATAGTAGCTAAAAACCTCCTCACTCCAAAAGATAGTAGGCTGCTGTCAGGACGGTCCGATGAGTTGGCCGTTCAAGAGTCCCTCGCACTTAGTGTTCAGTGTGCGAGCTCTGTGTCCAACATGGGCCTACGCCTGCTTGCCCGCTCCCGTCAGGTGGAATCGTTGATGGCAGAGGTGGAAAGACTTAAGCAAGAGATCCAGCAGCTTAAGTACGAGAATAGAAGTTTGCATGTGCTTGCAAATAACTATTCGTCGGGGATGAAAAGGAAGCTTGATGAGCTGCAAGAATCTGAGGGTCGAATTCACAGTGACCGTCAAAGGCTTGCGTCTTATCTCCAGAGGCACCTTTTTCCTGGGTCATCCAGCGCTTGGCCAAGTATTGAGGCCTGGAATGCTCTAGCTCCGATGCCTCCCGCTCCGATGGCTTCCGCTCCGATGCCTCCCGCTTCTATGCCTCCCGCTTCTGCGCCTTCCGCTTCTGCGCCTCGTAGTGGGGCTTCACGTAAACAACCTTTGTGAAGCTCCACCTTTCTCCATGTTTAGTATCTTTCTTTCAATTTTTTTTTATTTTTTTTTTATTTTTTTATTTTTTTTTTATTTTTTTATTTTTTTATTTTTATTAACATAAATAAAATCAAACGGCATGGAATTGGTCCTTGAATGGAAGGTGATACTTGAAGTGAACCGGCATTGGTTTGAATTCTAGTGTAGGTGCCTGATTCAAAAAAAATAGCAAGTTAGTATAAAATCTAATGGAATTTGGAAAAAAATACTTACTTGTTTTGTCCGACAAGAACTCAATGACAAATACCACTCCTTTGAAAGTTTCAGGGATATTGGACTTGGCCAGATTGCAAGTGATGGTTATTACTTGTCCAATGTCATCAAATTTAACTTCTTTGGATTTTGTGGTTTCAAGAACGTCCTCTTTGATGGATTCATGACATTCCCTACTTGTCACCTTTGGAAGGGCTTCCAAGATGTCTTTTTCACCTTCTTCTTCCTTGGAAGTCATGAATCTGCAAGGAATAGGGTTAAAAATAATGAAATTTGGAACAACCATACCTGTATTAGATGGCATAGGAGCAATAGGAGCCTCCGGTAAAGGTGTTTCCACCCTTTCCGTGGGTTGGGTGTATTCCTCTTCCTTGTGATTTGATTTTGATGGTTGAGGGTCCGTTCCAACCTCCTTGTCACTTCTCAACATGATTTCCTTGGCAGTTTCAAATTCCCCCTTCTGATTTGCAATGGTTGAACTAGGGAGTTCGCCTTGGTCGCAAAATTGTCCTTCGAACTCCGCTATCTGCCCAATTTGCTTTTCCAGAGTAAGTAATTGAAAAATCGTATCATTATCATTTGAATTACCTACATTACTTTGGGCAGGTTGTGGCGGTTGCATAGGCGTTGAATAGAACTCCTCATACGGCTGCCAATATCCTTCTTGTTGAGCCTCATTGTCTTGATTTTGTAAGCCCTGCACCAAACAAATTAATTCATCAAGCTTTTGATTATAATTTATTGACGAACTTAAATTTGGTTGGGCATATTGAATATGAGGTTGTGGTGGCTGCCAATATCCTCCTTGTTGAGCATTTTGAGGTTCCCACCACATAGAGTTTGAATGATCACTCCAATCCGAATTGTAAGTATTGGAAAACACGTTATTCCTTGATTGAAGATTCAATATATCAACTCTTTGCATTTGAGACCTTTCCATGAGTTGTGACAAAAGAGAAGCATTATCAAGTGCCATCTTGTTCTTAACAAACAAAATAATAAAAAAAAAAACTAAATCTAAAAGACAATACAGAAACAAACAATCCAAGGGATTAGCAAATTTTCTAATCCCCGGCAACGGCGCCAAAATTTGATGCGAGATTTATACGCACACAAATTAAACCCTCTTTTTATCAATTGTAGTAAGTATGTAAGTAGGGATCGTTCTGGACCGGGGATTAGGAGGGATTGTTAATCACTTGGATTTGACTTAAAAACGTAAAAACATAATATAAAACACTAAACTAGACTCAAAGAATGTAAAACTAAACTTTAAAACACTAAAACAAATCAAAAGACTCAAAATGCTTTTAAAAACACAAACTAAAATGCTATACTAAACTCGAAGAATTCAAAACTAAAAATAAGAAAGATTAAGACTAAGACTTAAACGAAATATGGGGGGATTGATTTTGGACGAATTTAAACTAAAATGGATAGATTGTAAAGAAAACAAATTGTAAATATGAAATTGACGGAAATGAATGGATGGTATGGCTAGCTAAGGGGTTCATCTCCATACATGTTACACTTGCATAATAAAAAGATTTCCAATTGCATTTCAACAAATCATTAATTCTCAACGCCCCGGGTCAATTAGGTCCGCTTAAATTAACAGTCAAGTTTTCCTTAAGTTAATGAATTGGATGGGTTAGCGCAACGCAATTCACAACATTCTCCAAAAGTCCTTTACGTGAAAAGCACAATAAAGATACAATCAAAAATCATTAAGCATCATGAAAACTTTAAGTGTTGACGAGGCATTCGTTACTATGGAATACACATGAAACTTATGCCAAGAATTCATTTAACGCGATTGTTTATAAGCAACCTCCACTACTTGTGAATATAAGTTCGTAACTATTAGGTGAAACTCACTTATATTCTAGCGTCATATTCATGCATGAAAATTAAGTGTACACTCTTAATAAACATACATAAATAAGTTATCAATCAAACGGTTAAACAAATTGAACCACAACTTATGAAACGCAATTAGAAGTAATCAAATCAAAATGCAAGCATAAACATTTATTTCGAATCACCCCCTAGCTAAAGGGGGTTTTAGTTCCTCATTACGTTGAAATCAAAGAAACACCTAAACATTCCAACAACTCAAACTTGAATTGTATGAACGTTTAGGCACTCTTCTCTTCCATTCCTTATACGTACAAAACAAAGAGAATTAAAATGAAACATTGAAATCAAAGAATCACCTAAACATTCCAACAACTCAAACTTGAATTGTATGAACGTTTAGGTCCTCTTCTCTTCCTCGTTGTTGTAGCACAAGGTCTAAGGTGAGGTTTGGGGGATTATGGAAATGTGGAATGGAGTGAGGAGTGATGGAAATGGAAAGATGGTTTTGGATTCTAAGGGGACTCACGGCAAAGAGAAGGAATGGAAGTGTTTGTGGTGTGTTGTGTATGAAATGAGATGTTTTGAATGATGGGAATGCAAGGGTATTTATAGGAGGAGTGGAGATGTATATGGCTATTTGTTTAAGGTGTTTGTGTGGAGGAATGATGGAGAATTGCATGTGGAATGGCTGCAATGATGAAGAATGAAAGCTGGAAAATAAAAGGGAAAGCTGGAAATCTGAAAATGCAAATGGGAATCCTGAAATGCAAAGGTGGCCACGGTTTTGAGTGTGTTTTGTGTTGGAAATGCATGTGAATGCATGTGAATGTTGTTTGTGTGAAGTGTGTGTGGGTTAAAGAGTGAATGGTGGTGTAATGATGAAGTGTGATGGCTGAAAATGTCAAGGGAAATGCATGTGATTGCATGGCAAAGAATTTCAGGATGCATGTGTGTTGAATGATTTCTTGGTGAGGGATGTGGAGTGGTTGAATGTGGTGCAATGATAATGTTTTGTGGCTGAATTGGTGGTGGAATTATGATGGGAGTGCATATGATTAAAGAGTGGGAGTGCATGTGGGTGAATGTGAAGGGAATGCATGTGTTGATAACTAGGTTAGTGGGTGGAAATCTGAAAATGGCATAAGGGAATGGGAGCTCACGGTTTTGAGTTGTTTGTTTGTGTGAAGTGTGTGTGAATGCATGTGAAGATGCTAATAAATAATGCATGTAGGGTTAGGAAATAAAATCATAACTTAAAGGGAGATGATTAAAGGGTGTTGAAAGGTTTGAAATGCATGTGTTGAATTGGTGGTTGAATGATGAAAGAATAAGTGAATGATTATGATAAGTGATAAGTGTATGATATGTTAAGTGATAAATGAATGATATGTTAAGTGATAAATGAATGATATGTGGTGATAAATGAATGATATGTGGTGAGTGATAAGTGAATGGAAGTGATAAGTGATAAGTGAATGGAAGTGATAAGTGATAAGTGTATGATATGTTGAGTGATAAGATAAGTGGTTATTGATATGTAGATGAATGAATGATATGATAAGTAATAAATATATGATATGTGGTGATGATAAGATAAGTGTATGATATGATAAGTGGTGAATGAAGGAGTGGAATGTTGGAATGTTATGCACGACTAAGGATATAGGAAAGGTTTAAATATCCTAAAACTAAAAGGAACAAGGTTCCAACACTTTGGTCTTCAATTAGGTTTTTAATTTCGTCCAACACTTTGGCTCCAAGCATAAGCTATCCATCCTTAGCCCAAAAGTGCTCCAAACGTCTCCAAAATGCATCTTTTTGCTCCTTTAGCCCTTTTGGCCTACAAACACACGAAAATAGCTTAAAGTACTAAAATAACTAAAGAAACATAACGTAAATGCACGAGAACAAGCCATTTAAGTCGCATGAATATGTTCCTATCACTTACCGGAAGCATAAGATGACATTATCATTTTGAATGAAGTTGTTGTGATTGTTGTATTGTTATTGTGGTTCCAAGAATTATGGATATGATGTGGATACAGAATGTGCAGACAAATACTTGGATGGAATCGAGGATTTTATTGACTTTGCACTTGCACGCAACCCGAGTGCAACTAGAATCCAGTGTCCTTGTAGCAGGTGTAACAACACGTTAAGGGAGACAATTGAAAATGTTTGAGTCCATTTAGTAAGGAATGGAATGATTGAGACATATAATACTTGGAACCATCATGGGGAACAATTAGAGAATGCTTCATCTTCAAACGCCACAAGAGTGGACAATGTCGAACCTATTGTGGATCTTAATGAACAAGTCACAGATATTATAAATGATGCTTTTCCATTTGCATCGACAAACACCAATCAGGAATGGGAAGATGACGTGCCTACACCAATGGACAGTGCAGAGTTCAAACAATATGAAAAGCTATTAAAAAATGCCAACCAAGAGTTATACCCGGGGTGCGAGAGCTTTTCCGTTCTCATAGCCATTGTGGAACTAATGCACAAAAAAATTAAATATCGTCCGTCGAACTAGTGTTTTGATTACTTTTTGAGGGTTTTCAAGAGAATGCTTCCAAAGAACAATTGTTTGCCGAAAGACCATATACATGCGCAAAAGGTGTTGAATGGTCTTGGATTAGGTTATGAAAAAATTCACGCTTGCAAAAACAATTGTATTTTATTTTACAAAGAGAATAAGGCATTAGATAAATGCCCTGTATGCAATGAGTCAAGGTTCAAAATGACATCTCAGAATAGAATGACTAAAATCCCAAAAAAGGTCATGCGTTATCTGCCCCTAACACCTAGGTTGCAGTGATTGTATATGTCAACTCATACTGCCACGGACATGAGATGGCATAAGGAAAAGCGGGTTGATGACGATGTCCTCAGACATCCTGCAGATGGAGAGGCATGGAAAGAGTTCGATCAAACGTTCCCTGATTTTGCTGCTGATTCTCTTAACATTAGATTGGGACTTGCCACTGATGGATTTAATCTGTTTGGGGTTTTAAACCAACACCACAATACTTGGCCGATTTTTGTATTTCCGTATAATTTGCCGCCATGGAAATGTATGAAAAAATGATACATGATTATGACTCTATTGATAACTGAGGATCCTGGTAGGTCAATCGATGTATACTTACGGCTGTTGGTGAATGAGCTAAAAGATTTATGGACACACGATGTGCGAACATACGATAAATGTACTGGCAATATGTTCACTTTGCAGGCTACAGTGATGTGGATTGTGAATGATTTCCCCATATATGCAATGGTTTCTGGGTGGAGCACTAGGGGTTATATGGCATGCTTTATATGTAAGGAAGACATAACATCTAGTTGGCACGCTGGAAAAGTTTGTTACCTTGGTCATTGGAGATGGTTGCCTTGGGGCCACGAGTGGTGAGAGAAGGATAAGGAGTTTGACAAGGAGAAAGAGCATCGCCTTAGACCTAGATAATGGTCCGGTGATCAGATTTTGGAACAACTTAACCATTCAAATTTTGCTCCTTTCAGTAGGACAAGTTTATGTTTTTCGAGCTCCCATATTGGTCTAAACTAAAATTGAGACACAACCTCGATGTTATGCATATTGAGAAAAATGTATTTGACACATTGGTCTACACAATTCTTGATATTGAGGGCAAGACAAAGGACACGATCAAAGTTTATCTTGATTTAGAATGAATAGGAATATGATGAGGTTTATGGATGAATAGGGACAATGATAAAGCCAGAAGGGATCTTGCAGTTTTTTCAATGAAACTGAACAACAAGAAAGAATTTTTAAAGTTTTTGTAATTTGTAAAGTTTCCCGATGCGTATACTTCAAATATCGCGTGTTGCGTACGTTGACGGGGGTAAATTAGCTGGCCTAAAGAGCCATGACTTCCATGTGGTTCTGCAACACCTACTTCCTATGGGTATTCGACATCTCTTGCCATCCAATGTAGTGAAACCAATCATGTTGTTGTCCAGTTTTTTTTTCGCAATTGACGTCAAGAATGTTGCGAAAAACAGACGTTAATCAGTTGCGCCATGACATTGTGCAAGTTCTATGCAAGTTTGAGATGATATTTCCTCCAACTTTCTTCACAAGTATGATACATGTGATGGTTCACTTACTAGATGAGGCATTACTTACTGGACCAGTCAACTTTTGATGGATGTATCCAATAGAAAGGTATATATTCCTCGTCTTTTTTTATTAATCAATATTAAATATATTATGATGAATAATATGTGTATCATATCGTTTTATTTTGGCAGGCTTTTCGGAGACTCGAAGAAAAGTGTACGAAACAAAGCGAAGCCAGAAGGATCCATTATACAAACTTGGGTGGCATATGAGGCACTTACATTTTGTGGAATGTATTTAAATGATGTTGAGACAACTTTCAATCGTCTTCCTCGCAATAATGACAAGGGTGTGAGAAAGGAGAAACTTTCACTTTTTGCCTAAATCGCTAGACCATTTGGAGATCAGATTTGTGGCGAGTCATTTTCTAAGAAAGATGAGCATCAAAATATGATGAAGCAGGCACATCCTTCACATTTGTATGCCAAGAAACACCGTGAATTGTTTCCGTGGTGGTTTCTCGAATATGTAAGTTTGAAGTGTTTTGTATTGGACGTATATATTGTATCAATTAATTTGCTCGGACTAACAAATTAAAATGTTTGTCTAATATTAGGTGAATCAACTGAAAGCATCGAATTCCCTGGCGTACAGTAAAGAGTTATATAACTTGGCGTTCAGGCCGATTCGCGTTGAATTGTACTCGGGTTGCCATGTCAACGGCGTCAAGTTCTTAGCGAGTGCACAAGATGACAAGTTATGTACACAAAACAGCGGTGTTCATGTCCCCAGGGGAGGCAAAAGTACAGACATTGAATTCTATTGCAAACTAACAAGTGTCGTGCGATTGCTTTACAAAGACCGGCACCAAGTGATCCTATTTAAGTTTCGATGGTTTGAAACAAACCCTAATAGGCAAGGAAGTGTGAAACGAGATCATGGATTGCTATCAGTGAACACTACCAAAACTTGGTACGATGATGACCCTTACATCTTAGCAACCATGGCAAAACAAATTGTGTATCTGGATGACCCTAAAGCCAGGAGGGGTTGGAAAGTTGTTCAGAAGATGGATCATAGGAACGTGTATGCTATACCAGAACCAGCCCATATTGATGACAACATCGACAATGTTACGGACCAACGTCTTGAATATTCGATGGAAAGTGGTGCGGAAACACTTCGAGATACTAATATTATCCAAGAACCATTTTAGATAGAAGGAGTATCTTCAATCGAAATACCAATTTAGTCGATCACAATTGACCTTGGTGATCTTCCACGATTCGATGGGCCAGTGCGCACAAACGACGATGGTGACGTACCTATCAATGATGAGGAATGGGACACTGAAAATGATGATAGCGATGAAAGTGAAAGTTATTATAGTTTGGATGAAGATTAAAGCAATTTAGTTGTAACTTTTTTTTGTAAAACACATGAAATGGTTAATGCATTATATAGAGTGATGAAAAAAAATGGTATGAATGATTCCCATTTTATATGTGAATTACTTTGTACAAAAATTTTGTTTTATTTGTATTTTATAATAAATTGTAAACAAAATAAATAAATAAATAAAAACCAATTTAAAACATAACTATGAGACGCATAAAAAGTTTTTGGTCGTGCAAACATTTTAATTTTACACAGGATTATTGAATTTTTAGACACTTGCGTGACGGAATATATGTTTTCGTCACGCAACTGTCTGAAAATTCAATTAAGGCGCTTTTTTTTTTGTGCAAAAATTTTAAAAAACTTGCACGACGATTGTTTAGCCTTAGGAGACAAAGCCTGCGTCGTGCAAGATTCTATATTATTAACCTTGTGCGTCTCTCCTTCACTCACCTCATCTCTCCGTCCCTCTCTCAGGCCGTCACCGCTTCTTCTCCAAAAGGTAAGTTCCTCCTCAGTTTTTAGTTTCAATTTTGTTTATTGACTAGGGGTTAGAATTAGGGTTTTTATTTTTTCAAATTGGGAGCGGTGGGGCTAGATTTAGGGTTCGTAAATTGGAGGTTACATTTACGTTCTTAAATTAGAGTTTTGAGGGTTCTTAATTGGGGCTAGATTTAGGTCTTAAATTAGGGGTTTTGTAATTTCAACTACAGGGTTCAAATTAGGGGTTTTTAAATTTAAGTACAGGGTTCTTAAATTAGGGATTTGTTAATGTTTTCCTATGTTCTATGCATCCACAACATTGTACTTACACTTTTTTTTCGATATGCAACAATCCTTTTATTTATTTATCTTTATATTGTATAATTCACCTTTTTAATTTTCTTTTATTACAATTAGATGAAATATATTTATTGTTGTGTTCCTTTCAAGTGCAAATATAAGGATAGTAGAATGGCACAAGTAAAGATGTCAAACCACAAGAACTTATTAAACCTCTACAAATTACTAGCTTTACGTGAACCCTAACTAAACAATGAAACTAACAAATTGAGTTTGGATTTTGATTTGAGAAGTAAAGTAACTTAAAATGCAAGAGAATGTAAATATGAATAATAGAATGATTCAGAAACGATGGGAATGGAACTAGGGATACCGATTTCACCATGACAAGCCAATTCCATGAAAATTAAGCCATTCAACTCTCCAATCTACGACTAGGGTTCATTTTACTTATTTATGATCATCCATTTGATGTGTGGTTGTCATCAAGCACTCCTAATATGCAACCTAGTTGTGATGTTCAACTTATATTACCAAATAAGAATCCATTAAGAATAAGAAAACTTCAAAGAACCAAAGAAATCATATGGCAGGATGTATGCATAGCAGTTTCTTCATTCCTTCACATGTCCACCAAGAGTAAGCATGATGTGTGCTATAACCTTGATCAAATAATTCATAAGTAGCCCTAATGGTTATCAAACACTAAGATTAACAAACAAATTATACTATAAAATTAGTGAATGAAACAAGAACACAAATTGGTAATTTGAATACTTTAACTTAATAACGTAGAGTAGGTTTGCAAGGCTACATCGAATTCCCCAGTTATGAACTTAATTACACAACATGATTCCAAAATATATAAAAATCAAGAACAACATGAGTGAAATTAAAGTTCATAGAAGAAACCCCTTTGAAGCAATTCTGATGTTGAACTTCTCCAAGAACAACGTAGCTGCGTGGTTTTTTCGGTGGCAGCGGGTGGTGAAGGGAAATAGGGTTTTGTTTCTGGAAGAAAGGCCAAAGAAAGAGAAGAGAGAGCTATGGGCGTCCCCAAGGGGAAGCTTATGTAAAAGTGGCTAAAAGTCTCAGTTTTATAAGGTTAAAGAGGCTGTTATAGATTGCCAATACATCCCAGTAATTGGGCATTTAAGTCCCACGTTTTTTTTCTTTCTGTTATTGGTCTTATAAAGAGCCATATTCATCACCATATTCAATTTCCACTTTTAATTCTTTGTCTACATCAACATCCTTATTCAATTCTCCACTTATAGCACCATTTTGCCTTATTTGTCCTCAACTGAGCTCCAAAATACGATTAGTTGCACACTAACACAAAAGAGGGTAAAATGCAACTAGTTTAACTCAAAAATATCACAAGGGGACTAGGAATGGATGGTATAAATGTATGAAATATATGAGTAATCATTTATGTTTGTGGTTTTTATGTTGGAATTTAAGATATTGTAGGATGTGTTCTCTATTGTAGGTTTGAAAGAAAAAAAAAATTGAATTACACTGTACATTTGTGGAATAAGTTTTTAGAGATTTGCATTGTTGACTACCACGATTTCTTGTATATAATGGGGTATTAGCCTTTGTTGTTGCCTTATTAATATGATAGACTCGGTTGTGTTGCTTGTTGAATTCGGCCTCCCAATTTTGAAGTTACATTTTTAGGAATGTCATGAATGGATTCTCTCCTGGGTTTGGCTATACTTAATTCACCAAGAAGGACAAAAAATGGGAAATTTATATATAAAATATCTTTTCAGCCAGATAAGGCAATGTCATGGTGATTAGGTATAACAAACCAATAGGAACACATTAAATCAAATGAAATCTGTTTGTGAACTCCATTATTATTATTATTCAAAGATATGGGAACCCAAATGATATAAGCAAATCTGGATTTTACTAGTAAATAATAATATGCTTTCTCTCAAATTATTAGTTTGTTGTGAGGTCTTTACTTAAACATAAGGTAGTAAGGATATCCAAGGCACCTCACATTTGTTTGGTTTTAGTTAGTAAACTTGTAAGGTTGTCCTTTATGCTAGTTTCTTCTTATAAGTTATAATTGTTGGGTCTATATCCTATCTGAATTGATTAGTTTGTGTATGTTATATCAGTTTTAAGTTTTGTTTCTGCCAAACTTGAATTGGGTTTAGAATTAGGGTCTTTAAATTTCGTTTTAAATTTAAATTCAAAGTATTAACATGTGTATGGTAAGTTAAATCTTTGTGTACGAAACAAATTGATTTCCAATTTTATAGATGACACACCTCATTAGAACCCGAAGGGTGATGACTTCTACACCTAGTCCAACGACTACACCTAGTCTGACGACTACACCTACTACTGCCGCCTTTGCTCCGGCAAAGATGGACCATGGGCAGGTTAATCTGGTTGACCCAGTTAGTCCTCCAGTCCCACAAATGCAGGCATCGTTGACTTCTTCGATGGCGTTACCTGTTAGTGCTCGACGTACTCACTGGTGCCCCCGTACTACGGACCAAATGTCACCATCGGGATCTACAACTGAAGCCTCGGGTACACGGCCAGGTATATAATCCTAATTTACTCCCTCATTCCCATGTTAACTGAGTTTTGTTATTTTAGGTTCAATTTGATAAGTTATTTCATGTAAGGATTAAAAAGTTGCCATCGTTCTAAACCTTTTATTAAACTGTTGTGATCATTGTGTTGGATACGTATATTGTTTATGTTGTTTTCAAGATTTTGGTAAATGTTTTAATTATAGGGGAGGTTATGCCACAATTTTAGTAGGATTTGTTATTATTTTTGGGTTAATAAATTTTTTTTCATCTCTTTGCAACGAAGAAACACACCTGGGGACCTTGTCGACAATTGAAGACGGCGAAGGTCACCCGGGTGACCAACGGTCGTATCCCAATAGGATACGATGACCGACATCGGGCAGCACCAATGGCGGAGCAGCATAGTGGATTGGCCCACGACATTGGGCATGTCGTGTAGATCGTTTGCCCTATGCGGTGGAAGTCTTGGAAGGCGATGCCGGAGGAGACGAAGAACACGGTGCACAATCAATTGTCCGTAAGTAGCGTCACTTTTTTAATGCATTTCATGTAAAATTTATATATTTATATTTATTACTGTCTTTTATTTGTAATACTTTCATAATATTTGTTACATTACAGACAAACTACAATTTGGAGGACATGGATGAAGACATGTTCGCGTACCTCCATCGGCTTTTCTCCGAACGCTACAAGCAGTGGAAGAGTGACCTGCACCAATTTTTCCAGCAGTTTGATGATTCACAGGTTGCTCTTGAGGAGGGTTGTCCAAAGGAGTTGGCGGACCGCTAAGATAGTTGGGTTTTGCTTTGCGGTCATTTTCAGGAGCCGGGCTATGTGGTGCTTTTTTAATTACGGCTTCATTCATTTTAATTTTTTTTTAATTTTTACTAATGTTTATTATTATGTTTTAAATTTTCTTTAAGAATTACAACTAATATGTTTATTTTTTGTATAACAGAAGAAGGCAAAGGCGAACAAGATCAATCGGGAGAATAAGACTCTTCTCCACCATTCGGGTTCGAGGCCTTTCTCTTATAGGATGGAGGTGCGATGAAAGGTATATATTATAGCTTTCATTTCCAATTTTAAAATGTTGCTAATAAATTTTTTTCCCTACTATCATTTTCCTTATCTTTTTCGATTTCAGGAGGGTTCAAAATTTCCGAAGATCGACGTTTTTGCTAATGTTTATGTTTGGCCTGGGAATGAGTTGACTGAGTCCCTTCATGTAACTAATTTCTTATGCATTCAACATTTATACTAAATATTTCAAATTGTTTTCTATTAATAATCCATGTTTTTTTTTCACAGGCAACTATGGTGAAGAAAAGTTAGTCGGTGCTTTAGGAGTCCGCCTCCCAGCTTCCCTCGGAGATGCCGATCGAGTTTGTGGATCCCCTTAAGGCCAGGGACATATTGTCGGGGGATGGGAAATGCCAAGCGGCAGAAGCGTGGAGCCTCATCATCCTCGCAGCCAAAGGGCCAAGTTACCGCTTTGACGCAGGAAGTCACTAGCTTGAGGAGTGAGCTGGCATCATACAAGTCTCAAATGTTAATGCTTGTACAAGCCCTCAGTTCCTCCGAAATATGTCTCCCCAATTTTTCTACATCATTGCCCTCAGAGCCCTTCCACATCGAGCAAGCACAACAATCAGGCCCGTTGACCTTCGACCCTGTCCCCAAACAGCAGCAAGATTACCAAGCACCTCCGAACGACATCCCAATAGATTTTTCAGCTTTTTTTTCATAGTTTTGTTCTCCCTTTCTTTTAAAACTTTATATTTGTAAGTACTTTTTTATTTAGATTATAAATAAAATTTGCCTTTTTATTCATGAATTTGCTTTTTTTTTTTTTTTTTGTCATTAGTGTGAAATCTTTTTTTATTTATTTATTTTTATTTTCATTTTCCTTTTATTCTATTTATTTTTTATTAAAATTTGTGCGACGCCAACCAGCCATCGCGTAAAATTAAGCATGTCTTATCACTTCGTCGCGCATCACCATGCAACTCTTAATTTTTCGTTACGCAAACAATTTCAAGACAAACTAGTCCAAAGCGCACTTGTACCCTCTTTGTCTGTATAACTTTCGTGCAACGAGTACTAAAGCATCGTGCAATTGTTTAGACGCGCAACAAATTTGAAGTTTTCATTGCACAATGTCTTTTTTTCACGACCTTTGCGCGACAAAATCTACGTGACGATTTTTTGGTCGCCATAATTTTTGTGCGACCTAAGAATGCTTTGCAGTACAAAATGTCCCTTGTCGCACAAACTATTTAATTTAGTAGCGTTGTTTTGTGAAAAGCCAAAAGTATTACGTCTTAAATTTCATCTCTCCCTCAGAAAAAAGGGTTTTTCCAGTGTATTCTTTCACATGCATGAGTGCATATTTTATCGACAAAAAATGCTAGGAGATTATCTTTTTAAACCATATTTTGTAAACCACATGATGTGGCAGTTGGTGGTTGACCTCTTTTTTAATGATTTAAAGAAGGAATCCAACCATCAACTACTACATTATGTGATCTACAAAATATATATGATCTAAATAAATGGTCTCTCTAGCTTCATCCTTTATGGACTTCATAAATCAGTCTCCTTCCTTCCTTAGTACAAAGTTTCAAGGCTTCCTTTGATATTTTCTTATAAGGATATTTAGCCAAAAATCAATAAAATCCTTACTAATTAGCCTATCAATGGGGTAATTTTTTGACATAATTAATAAAATATTTATAATAATTATGCATAGGTTAATGAAGCGTGCCACATGGGTTTAAGCTAGTTAGAAAATAACTATTATACCCTTTTCTCTTCACTTTATTCCATTCCTTCTTCTTCCCTCTTACAACTCAAAAATCAAAAATACAAAAATAATTCAAATAGTCCACAAGGCGACACGTGGACTTTTACTCAAGAAAGACAAAATTGCCCTCATTAAATAGGCAGGCTTCTCAAATACTCCCACGTGCAGCTTAACATCCCTGGAAGTTCAAACAACTAACTACGATTGCTCAAACTTCCCTGCTTGTGGCAAGGAAAAGTCAAGGGCAATAAAGATAGAATCAATTACTAAATTTCATCTTTAATACATTCCTAATTGAAGATCAACTAAGTAATCAATATTTCAATCAATTAGGGATACTTCCACCAGTATCCCAATATATTATATTCTACTTAATATCTTAGGAATATTCTTACCTCATTCATCTAACGGATGACACACCTTGGCCCATCAGATGTCGCCATGTGTAGGGAAAAACCCTACACCCATGGCCGGCCACTACCTCCCTAAATACCTCCATCTCCACCAAATTTTAGTAAGCTTTTCTATATACAGAAAACAATAAACGTTCACTCTATTTAGATAGAATAACTTAGGCATCGGAGATACTTTGGCTAACCCTCCTTACTCCTCCCCCAACTCCTCATAGGTACGTGAGGCTTTGGTCTTTAATCGAAGGTGTTGATTGTTTTGTAAGTACTTTTTCTTCAAGACTGAAGACGGCAGAAATTGTCCATGACATTATGTACCTAGAAATTCACTTGCATATGGTGATTGAATTAATCTCATGAGCATACAGTACTTTCTGATCATTGAGATTTTTAGGTTATCTTCCTTTTGACATAGGAGACAATCAAGTTTAGATGCAAAAATTAAAAACATAAACGTGCTTGACTTTCGGGTACAGTAGTTAGTTATTAAATGAATTATCAAATCAAAGAGTAATTCAAGTATTCAAACTGGTTTTCAATTTTCAAATGGCTTGCATTGTGGTTAATTTTGGATTAAAAATAGTGGTTAAAGTTAAGACTTTGAGATTGCCAAAAAGCTTAATTGGACGGTGGGGTGCGTCACCAAATGAAATCACGAGCTTGATCGCATAAGCAAAAAATAAGTCAAAACCTAATCCGTGAGGACAAAATAAAGAAGTACAAGAAGACTCAACCCTAGCTAAAGAACAAATGAAACACCAACCCCAAAATATAGATATTATAGACTCGCATCGCACAGTAGAATATGAATATGATGAATAAAATTAGGGTTTGATAGGGTCGGTCAGTCCACTGAGTTAAACTTGCAAAAATTGTCCACGCATGTTCTCATTCATGAATGGTTTTTTCCGTAAGTCCAAATCCAGTTAATTTCATGAATTTGGATATATTGTTGGACTTCAAAATGTTCTGGTCTTACTTACAAGCACATGTTTGAGACTTATACACGTACTGCCCCACTTCAACTTGCAGAATTGGTAGGGAAGGGAAGAGAGGCTCAACTACTAAAAGTAGATTTGATCCCACCAATTATAGAGTGGATGATATAGCACAGAAACGAAGAAAGAAACAAAGTCGTGCAAAAATAGGGACATAAGTTACATAAGTTTAGAAAATAGCATAAGATTATTAGAAAATTTAAGTTATAAAAAAATAAAAATAAAATAAAATAAAATAAAATAAAAAAAATAAAAGAAAGAAAGAGACAAAGATTACAGAGATATTGACCTTGACATTGACTATGGAGAATGTTAATCTTGTCACCCACTCGTGTCGGCTACATGGCATTGCGCCTAAAAATGAAAACTGATACATGTAACTAATAAGTACATTGGATCCCACCAATGTTAAAGGAGAACACATTTTTGAACGACATTTGTACATGATGCATCAGTTGATACATGTAACTAATATTTAATAAGATAAATTCATTAATAATGTAACATGTATATATCACTGGACATATATCATAAGATACAATAGTGTGACTAAAATATGTGATTTTTGAAAACTATTTAAATAATTTACCATGAATTACTAGAAGAGGATTTTTTTTTTTATTCTTTTTTAAACTAAGGATTCATCATAAATGCTAAAAGTAATAACTGATATGCAAAAACATCCACAAATCGTATTCACCTGGGGTGTATTTAGTAGTGTTTTTAAAATGACTGAAAGCACTTTTGATGAAAGTGTTTTTGGAACCAATCCTTAGTAAAAAATGCAAGTGAACCCTCAAACAACAGTTGAAGTGCTTTCTGCAAGAAACAAATAACTGGTGTGCCTTTCAAAATGCACTTCAATCGCTTCTAGAACCCAAAAATATTTTCATCAAGAGCAGTTTCATTCATTTTAAAAACACTTCTAAATAAGCTCTAAATTTTTTTATTGAAGGGAAAGAAACCATCAACAGATAAATTAACATTTCAATTTAACTATTTGATTTTGAGTTGGTTTAATAGGTTTAGGGTTATGGTTTGTGTTTAATCCCTTAAATAGGAAAACAATAATAGTTAGTAAAGAGAGCGAGGAAGGGTTGAGAAAGATAGCTAAGAAAGTTATTTAATATCAATTGATTAGTTTGTACGTTTGTGAATCCTTTCGTGGACGTGACTAAAAATTTGCAAGGTTTGCATTTTTCGGTGACCGTGGACATTTTTTAATCATTTCTTGCCGTGTAACTTACACGGCGTGACTAAAGATTACAAAATAATACCTTGAGGTCAAGAGATCCAAGTATAAGTTACAAAGAGTTGCCAACAAAAAGAAGGAGCTTGGTCCAAATAGACTAGACCAAAATTACATGACAAGTTCAAATTGATCAATGCTTCTACAAATAAAGTTTATTGCAAGATAGACTGTCGTACATTACAAGCTCAATCACAATGCAACATTGCATGACAAACTTAAACCACTAGAAGGATGATTATTACTAGCATTATAGAGTCTCAAGTGGATACATCAATCGCAAATAGGGTGATGATGATATTCTTTTACTCTTTTTATTAAATTTGTTCAAGCTGATGAGCATGAATAAAGAACAGTGTGAAATGATAAACATACAGTGTGTAAAAGTTAGCTCCCCAACCAATAATAATTTGAATTTATTGTTTTGAACTCACTTCCTCTCTATTTGTCACATCCTTTTTTTTTTTTTTTATTGATTTGAACTCATAATAAAAAATGTTTTTATGGAATATTGTTTTGGTATATAGTGCTTTTTTCCGATTGAAAGAGTATGAATTGCATTCAACGATCACCATAATGAAAAATATGGTGTGCAAAACGGGATTTTGTAAAAAATAAACCTTTTGTCCCACACTAACAATAATCATTTATTGATACAACGATATTAGAGGCGGATATTAAGAGCTTGTTTGGAAGTGTTTTTAAAATGACTGAAAGTATTTTTGGTGAAAATATTTTTGTAACCAATTATTTGTAAAATCGCAAGTGAATCTTGAAAGAGTACTTGAAGTGCTTCTTGGAAGAAGCACATAACTGGTGCTTGTTCGAGGAAGCACTTCAAATGCTTTTGGAACCCCAAAATATTTTCTCTAAAAGCACTTTCAATTATTTTAAAAGTACTTCCAAATAAGCTCTTAATTAGGTCAACCAACCAAATAACTCAACTATAATTAGGAATCGCAAGTGAGTGATTGCTTTGATAATTAAAGTCTTTCTCTTAAACCCACTGCGACTTGAGTTTAATCCTTCATCCATTCTTTTAGTATATATTAGTGTAACATATCGTTTGTACTAAATAAAATACTTCGTAATTTTCCTACTTATAATTAAGGAGAAATACAACTAAACCACCATAATAATCTTTTTTTTATTTTAACACACAATATAATCTACACTAAGGGGGTGGGAAAGTGGGTTAAACCTCACAATGGGCTAGTAATAATGTGGTTCAAATTTGTCTTTGACAAGAATCGAACCTAAGATATCTTACTTATAAGTAAAGAAGAATATCACTAAATCGTAATACTAAGTGGCCAAATTGCAAAGAAATATAAAGGCATCTTCAATAAATTGGGGACAAATAAATTGAAGGAGATTCATACGAGAAGATAGATGCTTCCTCTCCTTTACAAATTTACAACGTTCGCATTCGACGCCATGCGTGAGATCAGCTTCACCTGGGAGATGCATGGAATTGCCAGATCACAATCATGGTGGTCCCCCGAATTCGTCAATTTTCCAAATAAAAATACAAATCCCACATGTCGATATTACCCTATGTATAATTTATTTTTGTTCATTGTGGAATGATTGATAATATTCTATTGTTTTTCCATAAAATACAAACGTATGCATGCCGAACCCAGATCTTTTCTGGAGTATTTGAAACTGAGCTTAAAGATCAAATGATTCGGACTGTTGAAATTTGATCTAACAACTACAATTATTATAATTTTTAAAAAGATCCCCTGTTTGTAGCCATTAGATCAAATTTCAGGGGTCCAAATTATTTGATCCTTAAGCTCATTTTCAAATGATCCAGAGAGAATTTGGGTTGATGCATGTCCTTTTCTCCAAAAATTTTACTCACTAGTGATGTCCCGTCCTTAATATATTTTTTTCAATCTTTGTATAATTGGAAAGAAGGTCTAATTCCAAAGCATTTAAATTACCAAAAACTTGATTGAATTGCCTCAATAATATATTGCGGCCGGAATTGGAACAGTGCTTCTATTGAGCGAGAAAATTGTCAAATTTCTCCAAGAAGAAAATATTAAAAGGATTAAAAAATAAATTAAATATAAATTTGCCAGAGTCTTCTGATCAGGAGTTCTAGGGATGCACTTTACGTGGATCGCATCTTTTCAATTCAATTGGAAATGAATCACATGTACACGTTTGGGTTTGACATCAAAAAATAAATACATATAATTGTTGATACAAATGCACGTGAAATCTATGTCCTTCTGGGTGATAGTTGTCATGGGTTTGGTTTCGACCCACTTAGTGAAGTAGTTTGTTGCCATGATCATCATGCCTCAGCCCCCAGTAGGAAGCGGCATTGATCCCACCATGTCAATCACCTACTACATGAATAGTCATGGGCTTGTCGGCAGATGGAGCTCGCTAGCATGTAGTGTAGGCGTTGGCTTGAAGCGCTGGTAGCTGTTGTGAAATCTCATTCCCTAACATTGAAATTTTTTGATTATGCTCCTAAAGGGCTAAATAGAAATCCTTCGTGGACATTCAAGTCCTTGTCACTCCTTATTCCTTTGCACATATTTCTAGGTGGTATGTGTTCTTATGAACATGTGAGCGTGAACTGGCATAAATCGGATGATTTTTGCGCGTTTCCCAATGAGGGAAAAATGATAATTTTGTACTCTTGGGAATTTATTACTTGTATGATAATTTTGTATTCTTGGGAATTTATTACTTGTTTATCGAGACAACAATGAGTTATCAGTATAACAGGCTGCATACTGTAATATCGATAGTTTATTTGTTGGGTTTGTTAAGCAAGTGGGCAAGTAGACCTGTCTACGTTAGTATTTTATTAATTAGGCATCATACATAATTAATTATTGTTTGGGCTTGACCAAAGACACATACACACATATTCTCGTAGTACTTGATGATGAGAACGTGTGGGTGTAAGTGAAATTGAATTTGGAGTTCTAACGAAGATTTTACGAAGCATCGAATACTGAGGGTATTTTAGTAGATTCACGTTTACGAGAGATATTTTATGTTTTGTCTTTTGTGGCTTAGGCTGTGTGCCAAGTGGGGCCCACACCATTCCTTCCTCTCTTTCGTGTCCCCTCCTCTGTATTCCTCTCTTTTTCCTTTACTTTTTCCCTCTCTCACTCAAACTATCTCTCCTCTTTCAGTAAAACACCACTGAGACATCACCAAACACAACACCTTTGCCACTCCGGCGAACTCCAGACCACCACTGACTACCAAACTTTCTTCCCTTTTTCCTTATCTCCCTCACTAGTCTCTCTCAATCTCTGCAAGTGCAGAGAAAACACATCATCACCACTGCCCTTTTTCATGGAAGAACTCCACTCTACAGCTAAGGTAGGCCTCAAGATCACTTGGATTCTTCTTTTAATCACAATTTGATATTGTTTATAATCTCTCTACTTGATTTGGAGGAAGGTTAATGTTGAAAGGACGAAGGGGAGACTTTCCCAGTTTTCTGAGAAGTGAAATCCAAGACCACTTGGCCACTTTCAGGCCATTTTTCCAGCCAACACCGACCAAAACTCGGTCCCACTTTGGCATGGTTTTGTCCCCTACATTTCTTGCTAAAATTGCTTTTGAATCATCGAGTTTGGTGAATAATTGATCTAGGAATGAGCTCTGAAAGTTAGCTTAAAAACCTACAAAATCTGGAAATTGTGAAGAAGGCGCGTGGGCTCGCGTGGTGGCCAACGTGTGCAACCACCTTGTGGCGGCACGTGGAGGAACCCGAAGCCTCTTCCTAAGTTTCTCAACATGTTGAATCCAAATCCGCCCTCCGTTTTTTAAAATTCAATCATTTTAAAATAGTTCCTTTATTAGCCGTACTTTGTACGAAAACGGGTATTTACGTTAATGTTATATATATGTAAATGGTTTCGTTTCCAGGTGAAACACATCACAAGGATCTTCGATGCCTGCAAGGTGGGTTTGACCCGACTACATGTCTTGCGAATGGTTCTTTTCTTTTAAATATTATATTTATTTAGTTTCCATTTATGTATTTAATAAAGAATTTTCTACGTTATGCCTAGATTAGATTAACGTTTATAAGAATTAGCGCATTGACAGAATTTAAGAAATGATGCTACGTCCTATGGGATGTACAAGTGATGCGTGGTTTATACGCACACAAATTTTACCCTCTTTTTGTCAATTGTAGTATATGTATAAGTAGGGATCGTTCTGGACCGGGGATTAGGAGGGATTGTTAATCACTTGGAAACTGACTCAAAAACGTAAAATAAAGTTTAAAACACTAACTAGACTTAAAGAATGCAAAACTAAACACGTAAAGCACTAAAACAAATCAAAAACTCAAAATGCTTTAAAACATAAACTAAACAGATTTCTAACTAAATTGAACAATAAAGTAAAGGGGATTGAGTTTTGGACTAAATTAAACTAAATGCACAAATTGTAAATTAAAGTAGAATGTAAATATGAATGTGATGGAAAGTTAGCTACGGGGTTCATCTCCACATATGTTATACTTGCGTAATAAAACGATTTCCAATTGCGTTTCAATAAACCATGAATTCTCAACACCCCAAGTTAACCGTGATGCACTAATTAACCTTCAAATCTTCCTAACGTTATTGAATTGGATGATTGCATACGACAACCCAAAACATTCCCCACAAGTCCCCTACATGATTGCATAATAGAGATACAAGCAAGAATCATTACGCTCTATGAAAATTATAAGTGTTGACGAGGCAATTGTAACTATGAATGCATGATACTCTTGCCAAGAATTCGTTTAACGCGATTGTTTATAAGCAACCTCCACTACTTGTGAATATAAGTTCGTAACTATTAGGTGAAACTCACTTATATTCTAGCGTCATATTTATGCATGAAAATTAAGTGTGCACTCTTAATAAACATACATAAATAAGTTATCAATCAAATAGTTAAACAAATTGAATCCACAACTTATGAAACGCAATTAGAAGTAATCAAATCAAAATGCAAGCATAAACATATATTTCGAATTACCCCCTAGCCAAGGGGGTTTTAGTTCCTCATGGTACAAAACAAAGAGAATCAAAGAAACACCTAAACATTCCAACAACTCAAACTTGAATTGTATGAACGTTTAGGCCCTCTTCTCTTCCATTCCTCATTCGTACAAAAACAAAGAGTATTGAAATTAAACATTGAAATCAAAGAAACACCTAAACATTCCAACAACTCAAACTTGAATTGTATGAACGTTTAGGCCCTCTTATCTTCCTCTTCGTTGTAGCACAAGGTCTAAGGATAGTTTGATGGTGTGAATGGTTTGGGGAGTGGTGGAGGAATGGAAGAGGAGTGGTGGAAATGTAAGGATGGTGTTTGGATTGTAAGGGAGACTCACGGCACAAAGGGGGAAGTGTTTGTGGTATGTACAATGGATGAATTTCTGAAATGGAAGTGTATGGAAGAGTGAATGAATGAATTGTATGAATGCAATGCATGGTTTTATAGGGAGAGAAAGGATGGGAGAACATGTGAATGGCAGCTAGGAATGATTAAAGAAGGGAATGCATGTGTAATGACAACTAGATTGGTTGGTGGAAATCTGAAAATGCAAATGGGAATGCTGGAAATGCAAGGGTGGCCACAGCATGGGTGTGTTTGTGTGTTGTGGCTGATTTCTTTGTTGGTTAAAGCTTGTGAGTGAATGATTAAAGATGCATGTGGATGAATTATACAATGGGAAAGTATGTGATTGACAACTAGGGTGAATGATTGAAGTGGGAATGCATGTGCAATTGCAAGGGGGAAAACTGGAAATGGGATATGAAATGCACGGCAATGAAGGGAGATTGATGATGAATTATGAAGAGTGAATGCATGTAGGGTTGATATGTGTGAATGATGATGAATGCATGTGAATTAATGATTAAAGAGTGAGGGTATGCATGTGGAATTGCAAGGGAGAAAGCTGGAACAAAGGTGGGTTATGCACGGCAAGGTGTGGAGTGAATGTGCATGTGTTGAATGATTTCTAGGGTGCATGTGGGTTGGAAATGCATGTGTTTTAGGTTGTGAAAGCATGTGAATGCATGTGTTGATTTAAAGAATGGGTATGCATGTGAATTAGGTTGGAAAGAAATGTATTTTGGCTGCAATGGTGTGTAATTGGGCTAGGGTTTAAGTGAATGAAATGGACCCAAATTGCTCCCCCTTGCATGGCAAGGAATGGTGTTTGTGTTAAGCCCATGGCAAGGTGAATGTAATTGGGTTAGGGCCATTGTTTTGTGTCCTCAAGTGCATACAAGGCCTTCAATTTCATCCAACACTTGGGCTCCAAGCATAAGCTATCCATCCTTAGCCCAATAGTGCTCCAAAAAGCCCCAAAACGCTCCACAATGCATCCTTTCGTCAAACACGTCTTATTATCCTGAAAACACACAAAAGAAGCATAAAGGACTAAAATAACTAAAGAAACATAACGTAAATGTACGAGAACAAGCCATTTAAGTCGCATGAATATGCTCCTATCAAATACCCCCACACTTAGCTTTTGCTAGTCCTCGAGCAAAACAAAACAAAAGAAACCAAAAACAAAACAAAACGAACAAAACACAACCTACACCTTCCAACAATTGTCTCAAGGATTTCCAATGCACATGACAAGTTAAAAATCATTATTCCCACAGATTTTAGCCATCTTTACACTTAAGTACATTCTTAATCATAGTCACCACATACTAGTTCACAATTAAGCATTTTAAAACACATTTCGAATGTAGTAACATGCCTTAGAGAATTTGCTCAAATCCTTACAAGATATGCATTCAATTTTCACACAAATTTTCTGACTACACACCCTACACTAGGTACATGTGAGAAGATTGATGTAAACATGTAGACGAACACTCACATATGTTATAACAAGGAAAGCATTTTCTGGATTTACAATAATGACATGAATATGATCTCATGAATGGAATGCTACTACTTAGAATGAGAACCAGTGATTCCATAAGCTCATATCAATTCCAAACTCCACAAATTGAAACACATAACACTCAAGATAGAAGCATAAGGGTTGAAACGGAGCTAAAGGTGTTTGGCTAACAAAGAAGGGATATGGAAAACAAAGGTTCTTAAAGAAATAGCGAGCAAAGCATTTGAATTAACGTAGAATTCACTTTTGAATGAAAACTCAACTTTTGAACAAGGGGGAACAAGCTCTTTTTCCTTTCTTTCTTTTCTTTTCTGTTTTTCTTTTTCATATGTTTTTCACAATTTTCTTTTCTTTTCTTTTGACTCTCAAAACATACATAAACACTTAAGAACAAAACATTCACTCCCCCACACTCATTTTCTTTCATAATGTAACTCAAAAGGAATTCATTTAAGTCATGCTCACTATCATTTAAGAACAAGGGTGTGGATTGTCCTAAACTAGGCTAGGTAAGGATAATGTGGGTTAACGAAGAACATAGGCTAAACAAGGCTCAAAGGGGTTAAAACTTACAACAAATACGAAATATGGGAAGTAAGGCTATTTGGCTATGGTGGCAACTACACAACTTCATCTTAATATATGTTATGCAATTCAATATCATGCTTTGAATGAAACGGATATAAGTTCTAGCATTTAGTTCTATCATGATACAATTGCATTCTAAGTAGCAACCAAGCAAGGAATAATGAGATCATGCAACAACTTTAGAAAACAAAGAATCACAGAATATAACTCTCCAAAGAAGGTAATGGCTCGAGTCTCACAGGGTCGTAGCGTTTGTTTGAGTTCCTTCCTTCAAGCATGTTACAAAAACGAATTTTTCTTTTATGATTGCATGTGAAGTCATATATTATAACCATAACCAAGCATATACCAAGAGTAAATCAAACTTTTCTCTATGTTTATAACTCTTTTTAACCGTCATGCAATTACAAACCAAATCCTTATCATTGTGTTGGAAGGTACCCTAAGACACAAACACACAAAAACGACTCAAAACACTCTTTTTAGGCTTTTCAAAACATGTTTTTCAAATTTTTATGTGATTTTCGGAGTTATAAAAACAAAACATACTAAAACACTCTAAAACAACTTAAAAAAAAAACACCTTAAAACAGCAAGGAACAACATTTGAAGTAATGGGTGATAAAATCCCACGAATTTGCATTAAATATACTTAGTTACCCCCCCCCCCCCCCCCCCCCCACACTTAAATCAAACATTGTCCTCAATGTTTTAAGCATAGATTCACACAAAACATAAGTAAACACACAAAAAGCAACTAAACATACTAAACATGGCAGAATGTAACTAACAAAGAGAAGAGTTTAGGAACGCAAATCTGGTTATGGAGTGTATATTCCCTCTTCTCCTTGGTGATTGTATTGAGGCATGATCTTGGTGATTCCACAGGCTTACTCTTGAACTGGCTTCCGCCCATCGTTGATTTTCCTTTGTGCTACTTTTGAACTGGGCGGCAGGATTCTTTTGGTCTTCCCCGAAGGTCTGAGCTTCCTCCTTTTTGTCTGTTTCTTAGTTCAATCTCTCTAATTCGTATTGAAGAGGGTTAAATGATACTCAGCATATGCAGTTGTTGCTTGTCTCCACATGCTTCAATGTATCATTTTCACTTGCCTTACTTGCTCCGTTGAAGATGACTACTCGAGAGCAACGCTAGGTAAGCAACCAGGAATAGATTCCAGGCAGTTGGCTCCAGATCGAAAGACTGACTCCAAGTGCCGGCTGATTGCTTCTTTTACTTTGCCATGCGAGTAAGAACAAGGACAAAGAAAAAGACAGGGAAAGAGCATGATATGAGATACTTTTGCTTTTGACCTTGATGATATGAGATACCTTTGCTTTTGAAGAAGCGGTGAATGAATCAGCACACTTCAATCCGCCGTTTCCTCCTGGGTCATCTGTACCCCAGGCATCTGGTATCATCTTTGGGGAAGAAGAAAGAATTGAGTAATTCGAAAAGCTTTGCTGGGAGTGCGCCCTCAGAGGTGAGGACGAGTTGGGCATTTTCTTCAGGTCTGCCTTGCCATAAAAGATGAAGGTCGACATATATAGAGATAATAGCAAGTGGTGGTACTGTTCTTTTACCCTTGTCGACAAACGTTTTGATCCCGCAAATCCGGCTTTTTGAAATAGTGGCGCCTCTTCGATCTTTGAACGACGCCCCTTCGATTTCTGAACGACGCCCCTTCGCTTTCTGAACGACACGTAGTAGTGCGGATGCGGCTCCTTTTGACAAAGCTGCACGCGTTTTCTGAAAAGCAGAGAAAGCGTCGCTGAACTTTGCGCTTGTCGGCTAAAGATGTGTAGTTGCGATGATGGCCTCCACGTGTTTTCTGAAAAGAAGAAATCTTTTGACAAAGTTGAACACGTCATCTGAAAAGCCGAGAAAGCGTCGCCTAAATTACGCCGGAAATTTCGTCTTTTTGAATCGGTGGACGCGTCGCCTTGGCTTTTTATAGAGGTATCAATCACCCCAACAAACACACTCTGAAGATTTCCCATTCTTGAAAATCGACTCCGGCCCTTTGAGAATTAACTCCATCCACCCCTTCTCATTGAACACCTTTGAAAAAATGGCAAACTCATCGAACCTTAGCTTAGATTTGAGTCTCAGCAGCGATCCGGTTGCGCCCCGTCAAGGTAATGTATGGCGCCCTTCTTTTTTATCTTCTAACTGTCTTCTTACAGGTGAAGACTCCGTGATGCAGGATGCCACAATAGCTACAATAGTAGCTAGAAACCTCCTCACTCCAAAAGATAGTAGGCTGCTGTCAGGACGGTCCGATGAGTTGGCCGTTCAAGAGTCCCTCACACTTAGTGTTCAGTGTGCGAGCTCTGTGTCCAACATGGGCCAACGCCTGCTTGCTCGGTCCCGCCAAGTGGAATCATTGATGGCAGAGGTGGAAAGTCTTAAGCAAGAGATACAGCAGCTTAAGTACGAGAATAGAAGTTTGCATGTGCTTGCAAATAACTATTCGTCGGGCATGAAGAGGAAGCTTGATGAGCTGCAAGAATCTGAGGGTCGAATTCACAGTGA
The DNA here is from genome assembly GCF_963583255.1 of Pyrus communis. NCBI lineage: Eukaryota > Viridiplantae > Streptophyta > Magnoliopsida > Rosales > Rosaceae > Pyrus > Pyrus communis. Next base: position 21,994,222 of record NC_084809.1, on the reverse strand, counting down.
CCGTCAAAGGCTTGCGGCTTATCTCCAGAGGCACCTTTTTCCTGGGTCATCCAGCGTTTGGCCAAGTATTGAGGCCTGGAATGCTCTAGCTCCGATGCCTTCCGCTTCGATGCCTTCCGCTTCTATGCCTCCCGCTTCTATGCCTTACGCTTCTATGCCTTCTGCTTCGACGCCTCGTAGTGGGGCTTCACGTAAACAACCTCTGTGAAGGCTCCATCTTTCTCCATGTTTAGCAAAAAAAACAAAACAAGATTAAGAATCTGGAATAAAATAAAAACAAACGAAAATAAAACAATCCAAGGGATTAGCAAAGTTGCTAATCCCCGGCAACGGCGCCAAAATTTGATGCGTGGTTTATACGCACACAAATTTTACCCTCTTTTTGTCAATTGTAGTATATGTATAAGTAGGGATCGTTCTGGACCGGGGATTAGGAGGGATTGTTAATCACTTGGAAACTGACTCAAAAACGTAAAATAAAGTTTAAAACACTAACTAGACTTAAAGAATGCAAAACTAAACACGTAAAGCACTAAAACAAATCAAAAACTCAAAATGCTTTAAAACATAAACTAAACAGATTTCTAACTAAATTGAACAATAAAGTAAAGGGGATTGAGTTTTGGACTAAATTAAACTAAATGCACAAATTGTAAATTAAAGTAGAATGTAAATATGAATGTGATGGAAAGTTAGCTACGGGGTTCATCTCCACATATGTTATACTTGCGTAATAAAACGATTTCCAATTGCGTTTCAATAAACCATGAATTCTCAACACCCCAAGTTAACCGTGATGCACTAATTAACCTTCAAATCTTCCTAACGTTATTGAATTGGATGATTGCATACGACAACCCAAAACATTCCCCACAAGTCCCCTACATGATTGCATAATAGAGATACAAGCAAGAATCATTACGCTCTATGAAAATTATAAGTGTTGACGAGGCAATTGTAACTATGAATGCATGATACTCTTGCCAAGAATTCGTTTAACGCGATTGTTTATAAGCAACCTCCACTACTTGTGAATATAAGTTCGTAACTATTAGGTGAAACTCACTTATATTCTAGCGTCATATTTATGCATGAAAATTAAGTGTGCACTCTTAATAAACATACATAAATAAGTTATCAATCAAATAGTTAAACAAATTGAATCCACAACTTATGAAACGCAATTAGAAGTAATCAAATCAAAATGCAAGCATAAACATATATTTCGAATTACCCCCTAGCCAAGGGGGTTTTAGTTCCTCATGGTACAAAACAAAGAGAATCAAAGAAACACCTAAACATTCCAACAACTCAAACTTGAATTGTATGAACGTTTAGGCCCTCTTCTCTTCCATTCCTCATTCGTACAAAAACAAAGAGTATTGAAATTAAACATTGAAATCAAAGAAACACCTAAACATTCCAACAACTCAAACTTGAATTGTATGAACGTTTAGGCCCTCTTATCTTCCTCTTCGTTGTAGCACAAGGTCTAAGGATAGTTTGATGGTGTGAATGGTTTGGGGAGTGGTGGAGGAATGGAAGAGGAGTGGTGGAAATGTAAGGATGGTGTTTGGATTGTAAGGGAGACTCACGGCACAAAGGGGGAAGTGTTTGTGGTATGTACAATGGATGAATTTCTGAAATGGAAGTGTATGGAAGAGTGAATGAATGAATTGTATGAATGCAATGCATGGTTTTATAGGGAGAGAAAGGATGGGAGAACATGTGAATGGCAGCTAGGAATGATTAAAGAAGGGAATGCATGTGTAATGACAACTAGATTGGTTGGTGGAAATCTGAAAATGCAAATGGGAATGCTGGAAATGCAAGGGTGGCCACGGCATGGGTGTGTTTGTGTGTTGTGGCTGATTTCTTTGTTGGTTAAAGCTTGTGAGTGAATGATTAAAGATGCATGTGGATGAATTATACAATGGGAAAGTATGTGATTGACAACTAGGGTGAATGATTGAAGTGGGAATGCATGTGCAATTGCAAGGGGGAAAACTGGAAATGGGATATGAAATGCACGGCAATGAAGGGAGATTGATGATGAATTATGAAGAGTGAATGCATGTAGGGTTGATATGTGTGAATGATGATGAATGCATGTGAATTAATGATTAAAGAGTGAGGGTATGCATGTGGAATTGCAAGGGAGAAAGCTGGAACAAAGGTGGGTTATGCACGGCAAGGTGTGGAGTGAATGTGCATGTGTTGAATGATTTCTAGGGTGCATGTGGGTTGGAAATGCATGTGTTTTAGGTTGTGAAAGCATGTGAATGCATGTGTTGATTTAAAGAATGGGTATGCATGTGAATTAGGTTGGAAAGAAATGTATTTTGGCTGCAATGGTGTGTAATTGGGCTAGGGTTTAAGTGAATGAAATGGACCCAAATTGCTCCCCCTTGCATGGCAAGGAATGGTGTTTGTGTTAAGCCCATGGCAAGGTGAATGTAATTGGGTTAGGGCCATTGTTTTGTGTCCTCAAGTGCATACAAGGCCTTCAATTTCATCCAACACTTGGGCTCCAAGCATAAGCTATCCATCCTTAGCCCAATAGTGCTCCAAAAAGCCCCAAAACGCTCCACAATGCATCCTTTCGTCAAACACGTCTTATTATCCTGAAAACACACAAAAGAAGCATAAAGGACTAAAATAACTAAAGAAACATAACGTAAATGTACAAGAACAAGCCATTTAAGTCGCATGAATATGCTCCTATCAACAAGTATGCGTATTATTATGGGATGCCTTAATGATAGTTACGGCAATGAATAGTATTATGTTGACTAGAATTGATGATTTACCGTTGCATGATCATATTTATGTAACTGTTCATCATGCATGCTACACTGGTGTTAGTACTCGCTTGGGTCAGGGCCAGTCTTCACATGTATGTTCCCATCGTACCGTACACTCACTTTGGATCCATTGTAAATGCCAGTCCTGTCCTAGATTGCTATATGCAATTAAGACTCGTATGTGACACGCATAACGCCAATCTTCACATGATCGTAATACTAGAGTGTAAATCATTATTACACCTAATCATGTTCATGTCGGAACACCTCTGCATGAACTCGTGTGTTAGCATATGTTGATGAACACCTGATATTATATGTTCGTTTATGCAAGATATTGTGATTACTAGATGTTATATGCAGAATATTTTGATTTATTGTATTTCTGAAATATTGTTGGTTACGATAAGGGTTTTCATACTATATGTAGTGTGTGTGTGTGTGTGTGTGTGTGTGTGTGTGTGTGTGTGTGTGTGTGTGTGTGTGTGTGTGTGTGTGTGTGTGTGTGTGTATTTGGAAACTATACTTGTTTTATGGCAAGGGATTATACGTTTTCGAAAAGGTTTAACAAAACTTTATTTTCAGGCCTACTCACCCTTATTTTTTGCCCCTCCAGGTCTTTGTGACAGAGCTCTTGTGTCGACGAGGATTTCTAGCAAAAGTTGATATAAGACTACTTTTGATGGTATAATTCTTATTCTAATTTTACTGTACTTTACTTATACTCTGACATCACATATGAAACGAGTCCAATCCCGCTCACATGCTCACTCTTGCATTAGTCACTTTTAGGTGTAAATTTGTTCACATTTTCCACATCACTACACTTTATGGCTTCGTCACCTTTCGGTGTCAACCATCACAACTCGATTCAGAGTTCAAGTGGACCTTCTAGGTCAGGGTGTGTCAGCTGTAGACATTTAAACCAACTTCTTAGCATCTTGATGCATGGTTGGCCATTAATAGCCTGCATTGAGAACTTTATGCGCCAAGAAGTGGCCTCTAGAGTGATTTTCACAAAAGCCTTCATGGATTAAGTGTAGAACCTTCAGGTCGTCAGGAAGCATCATCTAGTAAAGATGTTTTCTTGTAAAGTATATATGAACAAGCATGTCGTTTGACATGGAGTACCATGTTGCCTTCGTTTGAAGATTTGTCAATTACAGCTTGTCTATGATGAGTGTTCAATTGACTAAGTAGTCGATGATAGGATCTTGCCAGCTCAGGATTGTGTTGATCTGTGTTGCCTTAGTTGTTGGTTCCATGTCTATGCTCGGCTTCTCCATGTACTCTACTGTAATAGAGCGTTTGGACTGATAGTTAAGGGCGGAGCTTAGCTTGCTAATGCGTCCACATGGGCATTCTCTACTCGTGGAACCTGAGTAAAGGTGTAACTCTAAAATGTTGCAAGCTATTTTCGTACCTTCTCCAGGTATTACGCCGTCATTGAATGTTTTGTCATGTACTCTCCTAAAGCTTGGTTGGTGATAAGCTCAAAATCTAAATAGATTGCAAGCTTTTTCACCACTAAGTCTTTTGACAGTAAAGGTCTGCTAGTAGCACTTCGTACTCTACTTCATTGTTGGACGCTTTTAAGTCTATAGTGATCTCTTACTTGAGCACCAGATCGTCGGAGGTGATGAGGACAAAACCTAGTCCCGATCCCTAGTTGTTAGAGGAACCGTCGACATGTAAACGCCATAAATCTCATGTAGGTAAAGCCGATGTGCTTCTTCATAGCAATGAAGGAACCCTTTCGTGACTAAGCCTCATGCGTCGCAAAGAAATTGGAGTCAATAACCTTGCTCACGCCATCAACAAATTTGGCACATGCTTCCATGTCCTGAAGTAAATTAGGCTTTAACAGTGTACGGATCTCAGAAAAGTCCCCTAAAGTTGGTATTGTAGGCTATTCATGGTTGTTCATACTGGCAGACGCTTCATTCTCAATAAAAAGGGTCTGCCCTGGCACCGCCTTGGCAGCAAAATAACTATCATCACTTTTCACCGCTGCATGCACCTCCAGAATTAAATCAGACTTGGGCACAGAAAGCTATCTCGAAACAAATCCAGATATAAGGGGCATGGTATAACTCATCTGTCGCGCAATCTTGTCAACAACCATTCTAGTAACCCCCGAAGAAGCAGGCTTCATAGACTCATATCCAGCAGCCTCTTTCTTCCCCTTGCAAGAAGTTAAGTCAATCATAAGCCTCTTAGCAGTGAACACACCCTCGCAAGCAGCGGAGGAAGTCTTTGGCTTTTTCTCCACCGACGGTTCTCGATTAGGCAACGAATATCTCTTTTTCCCGCCTCCACTAACAACAGGTTCCACGGTAGCGATCAGACGAGTGAACGCCTCACCCTTGATCCTCCTAATCTCCTCATGTGGGGGTAGCCCACATTTCTCCCTACGAAGAGGACTGAGCAGCCTTGGGAGTTGAACCGAATTCTGAATCTACAAAAACAATGTGCACATTCTTCATGTTTGGAGAAGTCTTGGGAGTTGAACCGAATTCTGAATCTACAAAAACAGATAAGGATAAATCAGAAGGCAGCTTAACAAAAGTAAAAAATAGCTTAGGGAATAAACAGCCTACTTACCATCGATGAAGGGAATCGGAACGCGTAGCCCAAGCGAAGACTAAGCAGGAGCACATTTCATGGAGCATATCACCTTCTGGAAGAATCGAGGCATGGGAAAGGTGAACCCCTAACTCGGTTCACGGCTAGTACATTTCTTAGCCCACTTCACGCGATCCCCAGACGAAGTTGCGTACTTAAACATCTCGACGAAGTCTTTGAACTGCTCATTGGAACCTACTTTGACGTGAGCAACCCTGAAGAAGCCTCGCTTACTTGCAGATCCATCCTAACGATACAATGGCAAAATAAATTCATCATTCTTGTGGCTTAAAGAAGACATGTTCGAAAAAAAAATCCTATAACGGCGCAAGGAAAAATTGTTAGAAGGCTAATTAAAGAAGAAACAACAAAAAAAAAAAAAAAAAAAAAGGAAAATCACATGGATCAGCATGCCAGGCCCTATCTTCCCCTCAACCCAATAAGTGGCACATCGTCTCCAGCCTCTCTCACAGCCCAATAGCCTTTTAGCCCAAACAAAATAGAGGAGGGGCTAATGCCTCCGCGCCTTCCTTTCTTTCTCTCGCATCTCCCTTGATGCATGAGCCCAAGCCTAGTAGCTCAAGGCCAATGCCCCAACACATAGGCCCAAGCCCAACGCCGTCCTCTGGAAGGCCCAACCATTTCTCCTCTATGCAGCAGCTAGCACACCAAGCCGACTTAGCCTCGCCAGTGCAGCGACGCACCAAGCCAACCCAGCTGCCACGACAGTAGCACAACAGCCCCATGGCAGCCACTTTTTGCCACCTCTTCAACCCCCGTCGAGCCAAAATTCAAGCCCTAAGGCTCCGAAAAATCAAGAAGAAGAAGAAAATTAAATTTTTCTTACCTTGGAAAATAAGGAAAGCAACATAACATAATTCTTTGCAAGGGCAAGCAAAAAAGATTGCTAGGGGAGGGGGAATAAATATCCTCTGGCTTTCTCTCTTTCTTGCGGATTTTAATTGCACTCCAAATTTATTTAATCCTCTACTTGATGCATACTTAAATAGGTTTTGGTGGCAATTAGATTCTCTTTCCTAGAAGAACTTAAATTCTAAATTAAAGAGGGAATCTACATCAAATTAGGACTGAAACTCCATTGCATCTTTGGATTCCTACACCTCATGCCCTTTCTTGTGAGTAGCCCAGCAGGTGTGGGGGCATCTGTGGAGCCAAAAATAATCCCAAAAATCATAAAGCTGACACATGGATTATACTACCCTTATTAAATGAGCAGGGAGCAGTCTCATTCACCATGCATTGCTGAGGTAGAGCAGACAGAGATTAACGACTACTCAAGACACCCTTGCTCGTAGGAAAAGTCAAAAGTATTTGTGATAGGATAATTCCTTATTCTTATCATAAATACATTCCTAATTAGAGAAGACATCTTTCAACTGAGCAATCCTCATCCATTTATTTAGGATACTTACCAAATTACTCCAAGATATTTATTTACACAAATATCTTGGAATATTCTCACCCAAAATATAACCTAGGGCAGGCCACCCCTAAACCCTAGAGGGCCAGCCCATAATCCTCTCCCCTCCCCTCCTATAAATACACCTTTTATCTCCAAAATTCAGGAGGCTTTTTGCTACCCACAAACACTCAAAAACATTCTTTTTAAAATTCTAGCTTTGGCATCAGAGATTCTTTGGCCAAAGCCCCCTATTCATCGTGGGCACGTGATGTTTTTGGCCTTAATCTTAGGTGCTATTATTTTGCAGGTGCATTTTCGTTAAAGGAAGAAATGGCAGAAATTTGCATCCACAAATATAAATGATGATTTTGCTTCAAAAAATGCAAGAAGACAGTTTCTTAAAATTGATATTTTAAGGAGTTTTGCTTGGAGTGGCTGTATATGATTTTGGTTTTGATCGTCGAGGTTTAGGTACTATGTCATGTCCCCAAGTGCATATTTTTCCTCAAATAATATAATATATGTTCGTGTATTGAAAAAAGAAACATTTTGAAAGTTTGCCCCTCGCACCCAAAAACTTAGGACTGGCCCCGCCATAGGGTGGGGTTTTGCCCTACACATGGCAACTTTTCATTGTCTAAGGTGTGTCATCTATAGAATAGATGAGGAAAGAATAATCCCAAGATATTAATTATGAGATAATCTATTGGTATTCTCTTGGAATTATCCCTAATTGAATCTGATTGAAATTCCTTCCTTTTTTGAGTTGACATTCAATTAAGAGAGTATTAAAAATAAGATTTGGTAATTAACCCTATCTTTAATGCCCTTGACTTTTCTCCTTGCCATGGGCATTAGAGCTTGATGACATCATGGTCGGTTGCTCATGTCTTCAAGGAGGTTGAACTGCACGTGGATTAAATGTGGGCCTCACCAATTTAATAAGGGTATTCTTGTCTTCTTCAGAAAAAATTCCACATGGCAACTCTAGGATTTTTAGGATTATTTTTTGCTCCATGCCGATGACAACAGAAGTGGCGGTGGCCATAGAGGTGGGGGTGATGATGGTGATGGTGACGGTTATGGCATGGTGGTGGGAGGCTTGTGGTGTGAGGTAGCCTTGCCAATGGTGGTTGGGTGGTAGTGGGAGTAATGGTGATGGATTAAGACGGTGGAGGCATGGTAGCCATGATGGCGCTATGGTTTTTTTTTTTTTTTTTTTCTTTCTCAATAAAAATTCTACCTTTGTTTATATATACATTTTTTTTTTATTTAATTTTTGAAAAGACATAAAAACATATTTGATGGGTTACATATTTTAGCCTTGATATGGTTTTATACATTTTTCATTAGGGTAAATTACAAAAAAAACTACCTCAACTATAGGTCCAACGACAATCTCATACCTCATGCTTGAAAAATGACAATGTCATACCTCATCTTACAAATTCGTGTCAATGTCAGACCTCCGTCAGTTTTTCTGTTAATTTTTCTGTTAAATGTTGACGTGGCTTAAGATGGGCTCTACTCCTTAGTCCAACTAGATTAAAAAACTAATTACATATTAAATAATTAAATAATATTTTTATAAAATAAGTGGGACCTACCTCCTACAAATTCATCACCCTCACCAAATTTATCTGTAACCAAACACCTCCATAATCCCCTCTATTCTCCATCTCTAGACCAATTTCAAACAAAAAACCCCCTAACTCCTTCAAAACCCTAACTTGTACCTCATCTCGGATCTTCCCCTTTGGACCTATCAGTGCCCAGACATCCAGAATGTCGAGCGACCACTGGTAATTTTTTAGTAGGAAGGACCCAGTGTTCAACCCGATCCAGTTCTTGTCATCGTACACCATCTCGTTCCATTCATGCATAACGAAATTGTGATTCTTGTATTGCTCCCAGGGGACCTCGAATGCCATGTCGGTGAACATGGCTTTGGAATCCAAGCACCAGAGGAACTCACCTCTAGGTGGGACAGGAGGAGCTTCCGGATCAGTGGCAGAAAAATTAAAGAAAGAGAGGTTGTGGGGGACGGTGATGAGGAGCGACGATGAGGGACAGTGATGGTGTAGAGTGCAAAAGAGAAAGAAAACAGAGAAGTGTTTGGAGATGGAGAAGACGCCTCTGGTTGTTCTGTTTAGGGATACCACAGAAGCTGCGAGTGAGGTAAGGGTTGTGACACTGAAGGCGTCTCATTGAAGGCGGAGGTGGAAGAGTTGGGTGGGGGTTTTGTTAAGCGTCATGGCATCGATGTGGTGTAACTGTACGGAGAAAGAGTTTGGGGTTGTGGTGGTGGCAGAAGAGTGGGATTGTGGGGGTGTTTGGTTATAGATTTAAATTTGGTGAGGGTGATGAATTTGTAGAGGATAGGTCCCATGATAACTTATATATTTCATACATTTATACCATCCATTCCTAGTCCCTTTGTGATATTTTTGAGTTAAACTAGTTGCATTTTACTCTCTTTTGTGTTAGTGTGCAGCTAATCATATTTTGGAGCTCAAATGAGGACAAATAAGGCAAAATGGTGCTAAAAGTGGAGAATTGAATAAGGATGTTGATGTAGACAAAGAATTAAAAGTGGAAATTGAATATGATGATGAATATGGCTCTTTATGAGACCAATAACAGCAAAAAAAATACATGGGAATTAAATGCCCAATTACTGGGATGTATTGGCAATCTGTAACAGCTCTTAACATCATAAAACCTAGCCTTTCAGCCACTTTTACATACACCTTTCATTCTAAGCGAATTTCACAACTCCAGTCACTATTTTTCTCTCTTTTCATCCACACTCAAAACTCCACCCATTCTATACTCTCCAACATCATCGAAGACTTATCCCGACAAGCTATTCTTCAAGAAGTTCAACATCAGAATTGCTTCAAGGGTTTCCTCTCTCTTTGATTTATTTTCACTCATGTTGTGTATTTCCAATTTCATCTCTGTGAACATGATGTGTAACTAAATTCATAGCTAGGGATTTCGATGTAGCCTTGCGCAATTGATCCATGTTTTTATGTTAAAATATTCAATTCATCAATCTATCTCTTATTTCATTCACTGAATTTTTGTTAAATTTGTTTGTTAATTTTATTGATTGATCACCATTAGGATTTCTTACAGATCATTTGATCAAGATTATAGTAAACATCATGCTTAATCTTGGTAGAGATGTGAATGAATGAAGAGAATGCTATGCAAACATCCTGCCATGTATTTTCTTTGGTTCTTTAACGTTTTCTTGCATGCTAAAGACTCTTAATTTGGAACCGAAGTTGAACATCCCAATTAGGTTGTAGATTAGGAGAATTTGATCAAAACCACACATCATATGGCTGATCATATATATGTAAAACGAACTCTGGAAACAGGTTGGTAATTGAATACGGTTTAACTTTATAAACATGGAATTGGTTTTGTAATGGTGAACTCGAAATCCCTGGACCCATCCTCATAATTTCTCAATCAACATATCATTCGTTGTTACATTTTTCTTGCATTTTTAGTTATTCTCATTAACAGCACACAACCTACATTTAATTTGTTATTTTCATTGTTTAGTTAGGGTTCTTTCAAGGCTAGTAATGTTTAGATGTCTAATCAGTCCCTGTGGTTCGACACCTTTACTTGTGCCATTATACTAACCATATATTGCACTCGGAAGGAACAAAACATCCCAACAACATCCCACTTATTTTATAAAAATATTATTTAATTATTTAATTTTTTATTAATTTTTTAATCCAGTTCGACTAAAGAGTGGAGCCCAAGCATTTAATAGAAAAACTAACAAAAAAAACTAACGAAGGTCTGACATTGACACGACATTGACACGAATTTATAAGATGAGATATGACATTGTCATTTTTCAAACATGAGGTATGGATTGTCTTTGAACCTATAGTCGAGGTAATATTTTATAATTTACCCTTTTCATTATTACTAAAAAGCAATCTAGCCAAACACATTCTACACTTATTTTTGTATCTGTAAAATGCAAGACTATGTTGCAAAACATTACCAAACATACTCTTATTAAACATGTTATAGATAATTGCCCCTTGATTTTTGGAGACACGTTTGTCTAAAATATGTCTGAGTGAATTGAAAATTTTGGAAAATAATCTTACAATGTTCATTAAATTTGTGACAAGAAACGTTGCAAAGGATCAAAGATTAAAAAAAAGTCTCAATAGTCAAAATGAACGAATGCCTTTAAAAAGTTGTAGACTAGTTGAAGACCACCCAAACCAAAATTTCGGTGTTCCCAATTTTTGGTATTCCCGAAATATTTTCGATATTTCAGGATGGCTTGGTATTCCCAAATTTCATACAAATTGAAATAGCAATGATTCATATCAAGTTAAATTAGGTTGCAACCAAAATAAAATAATTAACAAACCCAAAAACGAAAAAATAAGTTAAAAACCTAATATGTTTGAAAACTAACAATACAATTTTTTGATTTCATTTTGAAGAAATAGACATATTTGTGGGATGTTCGTACTGACAGATGTGGTGATAAAGAGTTATGGTTACTAACTGTAGACCACACCAATTATATTGCTACTAGTAGTTAGCAACAACTCAAATGTAACATCCCACATCGTCCAAGGGAGTGGATCCTATAAGCCTTATATGTATATTCTCATCCCTACCTAGCAAAAGGCCTTTTGGGAGCTCACTGGCTTCAGGTTCCATGGGAACTTCGAAGTTAGGCGAGTTCGCGCGAAAGCAATCCCAGGATGGGTGACCTATTGGGAAGTTCTCGTGTGAATTCCCAAAAACAAAACCGTGAGGGTGTGGTAGGGGCCAAAAGCGGACAATATCTTGCTACAGTGAAGTCAGGCCCGGGATATGGTGGGGGCCCCGGGCCGGGATGTGACAATTTGGTATCAAAGCCTAACCCTGGCCGCGTATATGCCAACGAGGACGTCAGGCCCCTAAGGAGGATTGTTCAACCAATGAGCTCCCAAAAGGCCTAGTACTAGGTTGGGATGAGAATATACATATAAAGCTTAGAGGATCCACTCCCCTGGGCGATGTGGGATGTTACAATCCACCCCCCCTTATGGGTCCGACATCCTTGTCGGCACACACGCGGCCAGGGTTAGGCTCTGATACCAAATTGTCAAATGTACAATGAGGAATGTTAGCAATCTTCTCATCTGGACCATTTCTCGATTTATGTGTGTCATCCTTGTGCAGGGGACATGCTAATCTTCTCTGTATCGTTCCAATTTTATTAAATGTCCCGCTCACTGGCTTCGGGTTCCATGGGAACTCCGAAGTTAAGCGAGTTCGCGCGAGAGCAATCCCAAGATGGGTGACCCACTGGGAAGTTCTCGTGTGAGTTCCTAGAAACAAAACCGTGAGGGTGTGGTAGGGGCCCAAAGCGGACAATATCGTGCTACGGTGGAGTGCTTGGGATGTGGTGGGAGCCCTAGGTCGAGATGTGACATCAAATGTATAATATATATATATAATATTTATTTTCGGTTCAGTATGGGATTACCAAAAAATTGAGTAGACAATATCGAATCCCATATCGAAATTTCGGGATTGGTTCGGTATTTCATCCCGAAATTTTCGAGAATTTTGGTTTAGAATTGGGACTTTGTTGGTTTGGGATTGGGATTTTTTTTGTTCGATTTGAGATTTTCGGGAATTTTTTCTATCTCTACGTACAACTATAGGAAGTTAGGAACTTCAAGTAAGAGTTCAACGGAAAACCTAGATGGGTTGATTCATCCATTCGAAATAGCAATATGTGATCAGTCATTAAAATAGTGAAATTATGAAGTGGAGGTTATTAATTGAAAGAAATAAAAAGTACACTAGTTTAAGAAAATAAAAAGTTCATTAGTTTTCTTAAATAACAAGTGCATTAGTTTAAACAAGTCAAGATGTAGCATCTTGAGTTCATGTAGCTTTTTTGGTAATTTCGTATTTATTTATTTAACAAAGTTTTATATTCAGTTAATTTTGTTGTGTATTCTGATATTCAATTTGGTATCAGAGCATGTTTAATTATTTGAGATTTAATCTACTCGTACCGTATCAGTTTGTTCTCGTCTTTCCAGTTTTAATTCAACGTGAAATTATCGTTGTTTGTTGTAGTAAAAGGAACAATGCACTAGTTTAAGAAATTTAGATGATGAGAGAGTGGGCGGGATTACAGCTGGGTCAAATTACTAGACCAAATTAACTAATCAAGACAATAATGAATCCAAATCCTAACCCTTCCAGATACATCCATTTCCAAATAAATCCCGTTCGCTAGGGTCGGGTGGGGACCTGCAGGACTTGCCCACTTGGATCTTCTAGCTATTTGTAGTCAAAGTGTCTTTTGGGTCTTCTAGCTATTTTAAGTTTTTTTTTTTTTTTTTTTTTTTTTTTTTTTAAACGATATTATTTACTCTAAAAAGAGGGGGTTGAATTTAGCCTCATGATGGGGTAGTAATAATGTGGGTTAAATTCGTTTATGGCGAAAATCGAACCTAAGACCTCTTACTTACAAATAAAGAGGAATATCACTAGACCGTAGCACTAAGTGACACTAGCTATTTTTAGTTTAAAGCATTGGTTAAGTCTTGCACTTCAAATTGTTAAAAAACATTTACTTTTACGCTTGAGGTTTTAGGTTCATTTTTCTCTTTGCTTACTAATAAAGGTGACAAAACAAACAAAAAAGAAAGTACAAAACGTGTATATTTTTTTTCCTACTAGCACTGAAGTCAACAAGTAACAGGATATCCTTCTTACACACGCTTTATGACTATGAGCATCAAAATTATGAAATAATTAACGTATCATAATATGAATAGATAACACGGATCTAACAAAAATTGGTAGGTTTATTTGCAACGAATAATGTATAAGAGGTCGTTTTCAATTAAATCGTATGGCTTGAATGTTTGGCACCGCAAACACAGAAGTGACATGCAAGTAGCTAAATGCCAAACTCAAGAAGCATCATTGGTGACCAAGATTAGTATACTTTTGGCAATCTGGCACGTAACGGTCAAATTATCCATTGAACCTGTAAACATTAAGTCTACCATATTCCCATTCAAGAATTTTAAGGGATTTTTCATGTCTACGTTAAGTTAATTAATTTATATATACGACCTTTGTCAAAAAAGAAAATTAATTAGATACGACCAAATTGATGAATACTAATCTTGCAAAGGTAGGAAGAAATTTAAGAAGCAAATGATTTAGTCTTCCGTCTTTGCACGTGTGTGAGACTGAGAATTCTCAAAGTTGTTCCTCCTTGATTCAACTACATGAATGTTATAATTTTCCATAAGTTCTGATGAAAACACAATGCTTTGTTATTTTTTTGGAAAGTGATATCCAAAAGGATCGTCAACAAGGAGCTTTTATTAAAACAAACACACACTAACAAATAAAACAAGGACCCAATTTATTTCTTGAAACAAACAAAGAACAGGCCTAAAAACAAAGAAAACACAGAAAATGAGCAACAACAATGAAGCCCAAACAAAAACGAACATCCAAGAAACATCTACTGTGCTTTTCACCGCCAATCCGAGAAGCAGCCAGCCATCCAATCCTCCGTCCACCGCCGATCATCACCTCCACAGGTGCCACCTGCACACATCCATTAACAAGAGATAGTTGGCAAGAGAGAAGCCAACCATTGGGAAGAAGCTCTGGGAAAATTCAGAGTAACACCGTTGTGAATGGCAAACAACAAGGAGAACGTGGTGGTGTGGGAAACACCCGAACCGGATACGACACCGGAACTCTACACACGAACTCTACATAAACCATGGTTGAAAAACGAAGCAAGGAAGGGCCATGAAAAGGGATACCCACCGGGGTTAGGGGATGGGAAAAGCCAGAGAGGAAAAGGAGAAGAACCATTAGCAGATGGAATGGGAGAAGAAAGAAAAAACAAAAGCAAAAAAGCCCAAGGAAAAGGAGAAAGACCATCAGCAGATGGAAGGGGAGAAGAAAGAAAAAGCAAAATAAAAAAACCACCCACCAATCCCAGCCGCAACTAGGATCGGCGGCACCAAACGGAAGCACGATCGGGAAATCACTCACACAATATGGTGAGATGCACCCTCAAACAGAGGGAAGAACTCTCACAGAGAGAAAAGAGGAAAGTTAAACACAATGCTTTGTTTGGTACGTTGGTTAAGGTGAGTAATTGCTTCCGGAAAACAAAGATGAACTTCACAATGACCAACTAGAGGTTAAGTTTTTTTAATAAAAAAATGAAAAATTGATTGCCATAGATTTTAAAAAAAATTAAGGAAAGGAAGATGTTAATTTGTGATTGAGCGTCCGATTCTCTTTGTGCCCCTATATATTCGATTTTCCCTTTAAAGAACACACACACATTTCGAAATTCTATTTGGAGCTGTGCCTGACATTCAACATCGTCGTAATGGCGCCCCTTTGGTAAGATAAACTTTGTTTTCACAGGAGAACAAGTGCAGGAATTTGAAAATACTTTTTTATGGTTTTGAGATCATTCATTCAACACTTTACTATGCTCTTATCAAAACTGTTTCTATTGTGGTGTGAAAATAAATAGTTGTGAAAAGAGGTGTTTGGTAAACTATAGTGCTAAAAGTGTTTTTAGGAAAAATAAAAATGGGAATAGGATTGTCTATATGAAAGTTTCATTAATTAGTATTATTTAGCTGCCTTCAATGAAATAAAATAAAATAAAATTTGAAAAGCAAGTTTAAAGCTATTTCTGCTTTTTGCGTTGTTATGGACCCATGATTTTGAAAAGAAAAAAAATCTGTTTTTTTTTTTTTTTTTCATTTGCCAAACATAATTAAGACCCCAAAAAATTACTTTGAAAAAGTTTAAGCAACAGCCCTAATTGTCATCACCATGTGAAAACTATAAGATAATTGGTGTAGACGGTTCTCTCTTTTTCTCTATCAATATAATACATTACGGTTATTAGCTAGAAAAATTAAGTTAAAGCTAGAATGTATTTTTCAAGAAATTATAACATCTTTAACTTTTTCCATTCTTCTTCCACTAGTTTTATGCCATGAAGTAAAGGAATCTAATACGTTTTATAAAGCTATTCTTTCTGTTTGGCAGCTCGTAAAACACACCCAGTAAGATTAATAATACGGGTCTACTTGTTTGGCACATTTTTGTATTAAATAGGCGGCTGATTAATAATCTGGATCCGTTTATTTTGTGCGGTCTGCGGACTGATTTAGTATTACTGTGCTTTGAAAAAAAAAAAAACTGCTTCTGCTATGTTATAAGAATAAGCAACTGTGAAATAAAGTAGCAGAGTGTTTGGTAAACTTTTTTGTAAAAGTACTTTTGGAAAGAAAAAAAAAGCAGTATGATAATGTTTGGTAAACTTTTATGCAAAACAGTTGTGACGTGATAGGAGCATATTCATGCGACTTAATTAGCTTGTTCTCGTGCATTTATGTTGTGTTTACTTAAGTTATTTTAGTGTTTAAGGCTACTTTTGTGTATTTTCAGATTATAAGGCTAAAGTGTGCAAGAAGATGCAAATTGGAGTCTTTTGGAGCGAAAGAGGAATGAATGAGTTGAAGATTTGAAGAAACGACGAATTCCTACTCCAACGATGAATTCTTACCAAAACGAGGAATCCTACTCAAACAAGGTTTCCTATTTGATATAGGAAAGTTAACCCTAAGTTTCCCGTTTCGGTAACCTTTCCTAAACTTAAACGTCCGTATTTTCTAGCCACTTTGTAGGCCTTGTATACACTTTAGTACACAAGACCAAGGCCCTAGCCCAATTTCTAAACCCTAGCTGCACCTTGCCCTTTTTATTTCTGAATTAAACCTATTTCTCTCCCAAATTCAATCCTAGCCGCACCTTTATATTTTTGATTTAATTTCCTAAGTTTGCAAGCCTTTGATTTAGTTTTAATAAGCTAGGGTTTTAATTTTTCTAAACCATATATAAACTTAACCTTGCCGCACCCTAGTTTGGTTCCCATTCATTCTATTATTTTTCACACACAAAACCTTGCAGCCACCATCCCATTATTGACTCCCAAAAGCCGAACTCCCATGCAGAAAACAAAAACCTAATTCCCTTAAAAAAAAGCCGTGGCCCCCATTTAATTATTCACCCGAATTCACATTGATTCCGCAGCCACATTCTCTCCAATTATCTTCATTGCCGCACCCCCACATGGACCTAATTCATTCTTCAAACCGTAACCTAATATTCTCCCCCTTCACACATATTTTCCCATACAGCCGCATACCACCATTCCATAATTCCAGCTTTTTCCCATCCTGCCGCAGCCACCTGCACCCATTTTTCTTCTCTGCCGCCAATCACCATCCATTCCAGCATCACCTTCTCAGCCGCACTTTGTTCTCCCTGCCACTCCCCAAGCCGTCACACACATCCACCCTATTTTTCCCTTAACAGCCGCCATTTTTCCTCCCAAAACCGTGCAGCCACCATTCCACACCTTCCTACACCATCTCTGCCGCAGCAAGGAGAAGAGGAAAGATTAGCTTAGTCGCGCAGAAATTCAAGTGGATTCATTGGGCGTTCTAGGTGTAATCAATCCTTTGTTCGTTATGTTTAAATTCAATTTTATTTCTCTTTCTGTGAACATGAGAGGCTAAAACCCCTAGTTAGCTAGGGGGTGATTCGAAACCATGATTATATATGTGAAATAAGTTGATTACTTCCAATTATCGTTGCATAAGTTTTGAATACAATTTGCTTAACCGTTTGATTTAGAACTTATTCTTGTATGTTGATTGAGAGTGCACGCTTAATTTGCATGCTTGAATTTGATGCTAGGATATAAGTTTGTTTCACCTAATCGTTATGAATTTATATTCACAAGTAGTGAAGGTTGCTAGTCACGATCATGTTAAGTAGATTCCTGGCAAGCGTATCATGCTTTTCATAGTTACAAATGCCTTGTCGATGCTTATGATTTCCAAAGAACGTAATGATTCTAACTTATATCTTTATCATGCTGTTCATATAGAGAATTTGTTAGGAATAATTTGTTTGCGATGCATATTCATCCATTTCAATGATTCTAGGGAAATCTGAACGTTAATTTAAGCGGACCTAATTAACTTGGAGTGTCGAGGTTCATAACTTATTGGATTGATAATTGGAAATTGATTTACTTGCATATATTTCATGTGTGGAGAAGAACCCCTTAGCTATCCCATCATCCATTGATTCATCCAAATTTTGTCTTAAAATCTACTTTCTTTACAATCTGCCAATTTAGTTTAAATTCGTCCAACCACTATCCCCCCATATTTTGTTGAGTCTTAGTCATTCAAATTTGTTTTATTTTGTGTTTTTAAGCATTTGGAGTCATAAACACTTTCAAATTCGTCCAAATTAAGTTCTAGTTTCTGTTTGAGTCAATTTGATTGTTTTAGGCAGATTTGAGTGTCTCAAATCTGTTTTGAGTCATAGTAGTCTTGTTAAGAGTCTTTAAGCTTAGTTTTTGTGTTTTTAAGTCAATTCAAATTAGATTAGCACCCCTAGTTAATCCCCGGTTAGAACGATCCCTACTTACTTCATTACTACAATTGTCACAAATAGGGTTTAATTTGTGTGTCAACATAAGTTACACATCATGACGCTGTGAAATGACCAAAACCAAGCTTATCTATCATATTTCTTTTTCTTTGTTTCCTCTGCAGCTTCTCTATCATATTTCTTTTTCTTCGTTCCCCAAAACCAAGCTTATCCATGGGACCCCAAAGAAGAAAAGGAAGAATAAAACCCAAAAACATGATTCCACTCCTCCCTCACTTTGCTCCAAGCACAAAGACCTCCCCGCCACAATCTTGTTGTGGAGGATGATGCACATCTTTGATTCTTCGCCGCATGGTTGTAGGAAAGACCTTCCTGCCGCAATCTTCCTCAGCGAATTTGTGGTTTCTCATAACACGCAATCTTCCTCTGCTAATTCTGATTTAGTTTCAAGCACATTTGAGTATAACAACTTTGGTTAATTTGTGATGACAGCAGTCTAGGGCTTCCCTCCTGGCGACCCTTGTGGGTCTCTAGTGGTGACGATTCAGATCTTCACGAGGAGGGACAAGGTAGATTCACAGTGGGGGCGACACAAATCTTCAAAGATCTTTGGTAGAGATGAAGCTTGGAGGAGCATAAAGGGGATGATAGAGATGAAGGGAGGGTAGGATTGTCAGAAATTTTCATTAAAGGGTTACTGTTCCCCCGTGTTTTAGAGGTTTGCGCAAAAGCTGAAAAGCCAGCTTTTCAAAGCTGCCTTTTGCTGCTTCTGTTTTTTGACTTTTTTCACCCTAAACTATGTAAAAAAAACTGAAGTTAAAAGTTTACCAAACGTAAAAATACCTCAGCTTTTTTTATACCAACTTTTTATAAAAATCACTTCAACCCCAAACCATACCTACAGCTGCTAACTAATACACCCTAAAAGGGAGTGATAATTAGTCAGCTTCGTGTCTCTCCTCATTCTTCTTCCTCCATACCGACCAGCAAGGCCGTCGATTGGCTGATCAAGAAGGCCAAGGCCGCCATAGACGAGCTCGACGAGCTTACCTCATGGAACCCACATTTGATTCTAACTACCGTCGGTTCCGGCCATGAAAACCCAGAACCCGGCCAGGACTGGCATCCACTACTTCGCAGGAGTGTGTTCGAAAACCAAAAAATAAAGTGTTAGCTGTAGAATGAATGAAGCAATGCGAAAATAATTCTGCAATCCTTCCCAGACCCAATTCTGCAATCCTTTCAAAATCATTGCCTCTCTCTGTAATCCTTCCAAGATCCAAGGTCTACTCGGGGTGGAGGCGAAGTCGGTTCGTGCTTGGTTGATGGATATTTAGGATTGAACAAATTTTCGCTGTGGTGATTATGGTTGCCATTGGGCACCCCATGGGGTTTGTGATTTGTCTTGTTTTTTTTTTTTTTTGTGCTCGGAAATTGGATGAAAATAAGCAAATTGAAGCTAGAAGTAATTGTATTGTTTGTTCTTTTTCATTAATCATCATTTTTTATCTTATTATTTTGAATTCCTCTTATTGAGTATCAAACATAGTATAGGTAATACGATAAGAAGACAGAGGTAAACACAATTACAACTCTCCTAGACTACCGTCTCATACGTTTGTTCGACAACTTGAATGGGAGGATATATATACTGTACTGTGATACCAAAAGGTTTACCTGAGGAACTATGATGAAACGTTTCTGAAGCTCCTTGGTGAAGGCTTGTCAATATTGTCACCATCCTCTGGCAGTTTGACAGCCGTACAGGTTCCCGCCCCAAAGAGCGCCCCAAGAAATGGTGCATTAAGGTAGACCCAAATGGCCCTAATGTTCTCACTGGGTTCGTTGAAGCCCCTTTTGTTTCCCTGCACAATTGTGAAAAGGAAACAAAAAGTTTCAAGACATCATCTTGAAATAGCATTGAGGTGTCTCACATCCTTTTATATTTTGACTTGCTGTATTCTTGTTTCTACATAAATTTAGGAGTGTGTTCATTTTGCTTGTGAACTGTGTGTATTTACTACAGACACAGATCAACAATATAGCTCCATGTCAGCAGCACACTCAGCATTATCATAGCTAGGTTCTTATAGTTTGTTATAACAAAAATGTAACTAATCATACCCTAAGTTTGATTAGTCTTTTACTTAAGTCATTAATCAATTATTGACAAATTTATAAATACCCCAATGTAAACTACTATTCATTGAATGAAAGATACTTTTCTAATATTTATATCATGGGAGTTTTAACGAAAAGCTCACGGAACTGTTCACTTTAACGAAAAACCACATTTTTACACTAAAAAATCAATCCTAGTACTATTCATTTTACCCTTTATTTTGTCTTTATTGTTAAAACTCAAAGTTTTCAAGCCATTTTCATTAGTTTTCCTCTATATCATAGCATATGACATGACAATTGCTTACTCGTTGTAAATAAATTGGTTCACAATGAACCCGAGAGATCATTTGGGATTTAAATAGTTGGTGTATGCATTGGTGCCTCCTCTAGGATTAAGAGAGAACCTTTCTTGTCACCGATTTATAAAATATATCTCTAGATTTGTTTCAAGTTTCTACTTCTTAGGCTGACACACCTTTTTACTTTTTTAATATTTTCTACACATCGCTAACACTTGATAGAAAAATATTAAAAAATATTAAAAAATTAAAAAGGTGTGGGAGAAGTAATTTGGGATGTATGAATATAATCTCTTAGGAACCATAATTATCTTTCACCAACTCTTTATCTATTCTCATGCCACCAATTAAATGTCACAAAAATATTTCTCACAAACTGAATTTCAAAAGGAATAATTTCAATTTCAATTTCAAAAGTTCTGTTGATATTTATAGCTTGAGTGATTAAAAGTTTGTAGCTCATACATTTGCTTTTTGAAGTTGAAAAAATTATTCTCACAAAGGGGTTTGTAACTCGACCGATTAAAAGTTTTAAATCATATAATTGATATTTGTATTCATACTCAACATGAAAATCATTATTCTTAAAAAATTAAATTTATAACTAAAGGGCTCTAGGCGGCTAGGTGGTTTTATTTTTTGTTTTTTGTTTTTTTATGAAATTAAAAAAAAAAAAATAATCCTATCTAAGTCTAAGTGCCTATGCAAGTGAAGCTAGTATGGCTCAAGGATGGATTGTGAAGGGTGGTGATGAAGAACTTGAGCTTGGTTCGGGAATTGGAGAGACATCGGAGGTAGGTAGTTCCCTAGAGCCTAGCAGGAGTTCTAAAGATGTTGAAGTAAGAGAACTTCATAAAGAAAATTTTATATCGGATGAGGACACGGAAGAAGAAGAAGGAGATGATGAAGAAGTTGAGTTTGAGTCCGACACGGAGAGGGTCTTGGAGGGATATGGTGAAGAAGAGTTTGATGCCTAGCTTTGTAAATTTGCAGGTATCTTACATTATTATATTTCCTTATTTTCCTCCTATTTTGCATTTTATGTGGTTTTAAATTGTGAATTTGTTGTACATGTGTCATCCTACAATACTCCTCACTATGGTCATATGGCATATATGCTTAATGTGTTTTTAAATTTTGGACTTGTTGGATACTCTTTTTGCATTTTATCATTCTTTTATTATCTTATCCACGAATTTCATACAAGTATAATTTTTTGTAAGTATCAATATGCACTTATTTACAAGATATACAAGAAATTTACCTAAATCAGCCTAGACCCCGCCTAGCCGCCTAGCGTCTTTTAGAACCTTGGTTTTTACATTAAGATATTATATTGTTATCTATTGCGGTTATACAATTAAAACGCTACATGCATGTAAGTAACACACGTAAATATTTGGTAGAACTCTGACCTGAAGAAGCTCCTACAACAGCCATGGAATCAAATTGCACCGAGAAGAAAAACACCAAGTCTTCTGTGAATTCCTAACCTTAACACAATGCTCTATGGAAAGCTTTTTGTCATGTGTTCTAATCTTCACAGGACCAGTATTTATATAGGCCAAAAACTTAAAGTCCCTTCCATAAAGGAGACACTAAATCTACGTTCTTGACCTCCAAGTAATGTATCATAACTATAATCGTATAAGAATTTCATCAATCCTATTTCCTATATAAGACTCACAATATAGGATTGATATCTTTGGGTAATCAAACCACAATATATATTATTCTCTAATGATACATTCTTGTTACATATCATAGACCATATTAAGGTTGATTTATGTCGGACAAATCCAACATTCTCCCACTTGGTCTACAAAATGCAATATCAATGTTCAGCCTTAAGATTAGAGACTAATACAACTTTAGTGGCCATGTACAGTGATTTCATCCCATCCTTACTCAAGTTTTTGTCAAATAAATCATACAACATGGAACTAACAAGGTTGTAAAGTTGTCATAATTTGAACCTTCATAATCACACATTTCGAACTTTTTATCCACATGAAACACCATCAAACTATGATCGAGAGATGAACTCCTAATTGTAATTTTGTCTTTCCTTATATCATCTTAGATCCTCTTTATGGTAACCATGCAATTACACTATATGCTTTAAACAAGCCTGCACACTTGTCAATACAAGTGAGTGTCACTCAATGAGTGATCACAGCCTTTCTGCAATTTAAACATATATAGAAAAATCCCAAATAATGCAGACAAGATTTACCTAGATGCATGTATGTATTTAACCTTATGTGAACACTTAATCAGAAAACAAGTTCATACATTCAAAACCTTTCAGTAACAAACTACAGTCTCCATAATCCTTTGTGATAACAACTCACTTATTCACTGCAAAACGGACAAAATAACATCTACTCCTACTAACTCAGCATATCAAAATCCGAGATCAAACCTATATTCTTCACAAGTTGCTTAAAAGTTGCAACTGACAATGCTTTATTCAAGGGATCTGCAAGCATTGAAGTAGTGTCAATGTAGCTAACCTTGATGAGTTCTTGTTTGATATTTTCTCTAATAAGTCTGTACTTGATATGCATGTGCTTGGTCCTTGAAAACCTCTTGTTATTCTTGGAGTAGAACACAGTTGCAGTGTTGTCACAAAAGATTTGTAGTGGTCTAGCAATGATTTTCAGCACATTCATCCCTTCTACAAATTTACCAATCCACACGGCCTGTGAAGTAGCTTCAAAGCATGCCATGTATTCAGCCATCATTGTGGATATTGCAATGTTCTTTTTGTTTCATGCTTTTCCAAGAAGTAGCACCTCCTGCCATCATGAATATATAACTAGAAGTCGATTTCAATGAATCTTAACATCCTACGAAATCTAAATCACAGTAGCCAACAATTTCCAAGTCTTTGACCTTCCTGTAAACTAGCTTATAATCATTGGTATTCTACAAGTATCTCATCACTTTCTTGGCTACGATCCAATTTGCTTGTCCCAGATTGGACTGATATCTTCCCAATAGACTTAATGCAAAAGTTATATTAGGTCTAGTGCACACTTGTGCATACATTAAGCTACCAACCCTTGAAGCATATGGCTTGTCATCCATTTCCTTCTTCTCAATATCAGTTTTGGGAGATTGCTCGTTACTTAATTTATCTCCCATAGTGACTGGCACTTCACTGCCATTGCAGTTTGACATATTAAACCTTTTCAGGATCTTATCAATGTATCCATTTTGCGATAAGCTAAGTAATCCTCTCTACCTGTCATGTGTAATTTCAATTCCAAGAACATATGAAGCTTCTCCCATGTCTTTCATCTCGAAATTATCACTTAACAAGATTTTTGTTAATGTATCCATTTTATCAATGTGTGCAATTTCAATTCCATTTTATAAACCATTTCAGGATCTTATCGATGTATCCATTTTCAATTTCAATTCCATTTGCACCCAATTATCTTGGATCCTTCTGGTAAAACTGCAAGTTTCCAAACTCCATTCTTCTGCATTGACTCAAGTTTTGATTCTATAACCTTTAAACATTCCTCTTGTTGCAAACTATTTATTGCTTCTTTGTAAGTTGATGGCTCCCCAATGTCAATGTCAGCCTTATTCAGATACACAACAAAATCATCTGAGATTGTAGGTTTTCTTAATCTTGTTGATTTTCTAAGTGCAGGTGCAATATGGTCTAGAATTTCTTCTTTAGTTTGATTTTGTGTCTGCACTGCATTAGTTGCACCATCATGTATTGCTTGGTCATCCACTGCATCCTTATCATTATTTATTTGAACTTCGTGTGCACCATTATTTGTAACTAGCGCAACATGCTCCAAAGTTAAATGATTGCCTTCATCAAGAATAATATGACGCAGTGAATCAGTGTTAATGTGTATGTCACTTCCTTTTGTTTTCTGTGTTGTATTTTCTTCATTTTACTCTCAAAATCAATCTCATTGTTTGTTGCTTCCATTGATCTTTCCTCTATGAATTTTACTTTTCCAGTTTCAATATACCTCATAGAATAGTTGGGACAATAGAACCTGTAGCCTTTTGTTCAATTAGGGTATCCCACGAAATAACAGCTCACTGTCTTAGGGTCTAGTTTCCTTTCTTGAGGGTTATATACCCTTGCTTCAGCCTGCAACCCTAAATTCATAAATGATGCAAATTTGGCTTCCTTTTGTACCATAATTCGAAAGGTATTGTAGTCACAGATTTGCTAGGGACCCTATTGGATATATAATTTGCAATCTTGATAGCATCACCCCACAAGAATATACGTAAGCTTGTAGCACTCATCATTCTTCTTAACATGTCATTTAAAGTGCGATTCTTCCTCTCTGAAACTCCATTTTGTTGTGGAGTACCAGGATTCGTGTATTGGGCCACGACTCCTTCATTTTGCAAGTAAAGTGCAAATGGTCTAGGATTTATGCCATTCTCAGTGTATCTTCCATAGTATTCACCACCTCTATTACCTCGCCACTTTAATCTTTCTGTCTAGTTGTTTCTCAACCTTAGCCCTGTAAATTTTGAAGGCCATAAGTGCATTGGATTTTTCAGAGAGTAGATACAAATAAAAGTATCTTGAGAAGTCATCTATGAAGATTATAAAATATTTATCACCATTATATGTTGGAGTAGGGAAAGGTCTGCATATATCAGTGTGCACAAGCTCAAGCAAATCAATGCTTTAGTTACATAATTTTTTTGTGAATTTACCATTTTTCCTTTGATGCATTCAATACATATGACATGATTATCTTGTTCAAGTTCTGGTAATACACCAATCTTGCTCAAAGTTTTAACACTTTCGATCGAAATGTGACCTAATCTTCTGTGCCAAAGAGTGGATGATGTCTCAGTTTGATTAAGTCTTTTCTGTCCAACCATATTAGACATGTAACAAGAATTTCTGTCCAACCATATTAGCCACAAATATGAAAACCATTCCCAATAACTTGCAAGTTCTGATAAATAATGAAGCCACTGTCATTTATTGATAATTCGAATTTCTTCTTAACAAATTGACTAACTGATACTAGATTCCTTCTAATTGAAGGTACATAATAGACATCTTGCAAATCCAAAATAAGACTAGCCTCTAACTTAATCCTAACTATTCCAAAGAACTTGACAGCAGCTTTGTCACCATTTCCCACAATCACTTAGATTTCATCCTCTCTTGGCACCCACCTATTTATGAAGCCCTGCAAAGAATTTGTCACATGTATTGAAGCACCACTGTAAATCCACCATGAATCTCTAGCAAATTCAATGTTATTTGCTTTAAAATACACTAATACTTCACCTTTATAAATCACAATATTACCTTTTCCCTTGCCACTTTCAGTCCACTTCTTATATTTCTGACAGTTTCTTTCCATGTGTCCAGGTTTCTTGAAAAAGAAGCACTTTCCTTTGATACTTTTGGAACTCTTTTTAAACACCAAGCTTTGACTGATTCTATCCACCCTTCTCACTATCGGGTTTTTGATCACCAAAAGAGCAATGCGATTTGCCTTTTCAAATTTGGCCTTGACATCAGCAGCTGCATTTACAGCAGGTTGTGGAAGAGAGTCCTCCCTAATAGCTATGTCAAGATCCATCAATCCCAGACATATATCTATGTCTTGCTTCCACTTTTTGTAGTTTGTATCACTTAAGGTTTGAACAGTGTTCACAACATTCATAACTGGATGAATAACATACACACTTTGCATTAAACATCCCAATACCTTCATAAGACAAGATTAACTCAACATCTGCAGGCTAATGAATTAAAATGCTTCTAACACTAGTATATGCATTTTACAGTTACCTTCATGGTAGTTTCTAGCACTTATGAGAAGATGGAAATACCACAGCTGGTACAATACACATATCATGTTATGCCATGTAAATTCTAACCATGAAAACATGATAGGCAGATGAACGACATCCATGTTATGATTTTAAATGCAATTATGAGCAGCAATTTGATTATATTACTCAGCTATTTCATGATAAACGGCTAGGCTTGAATATATAATCTAATTGGGCAATATAGATACTGGCCACGCAAACTTTATAGGCACCAGTGTACCATTCATTCATACAAATTATATGAGCATTAATCATGACAACAATCGTAGGTTTAAACCATATAACCTAGGACTATGATTCCAATTGTTATCTATTAAGGTTATATAATTAAAACACTACATGCATGTAAGTAACACACGTAAATAATTGAAAGAACTCTAACCTGAAGACGCTCCTGCAGCAGCCATGGAATCAGATTGCACCGAGAAGAAAAACATCAAGTCTTCTGTGAATTCCTAGCCTTAACACAATGCTCCATGGGAACCTGTTGTGTAGTCTTAACAAGGACCAATATTTATAGGGAAATTTTATTTAAACTCATCTAACATATTTCTACACCCAACTTACTCTTTGTACCCATTTGATTTTTAACTAAACTATTAATATCTCTTTAAACCCAAATTTAATACCTAATATACCCCCATAAACCCAATTCAATATGTGGATTTATTTTTACACCCATTTGATTTTTAGAAGCTAAATTTGATGTGTTTAGACCTAAGTTATTTGCATGGTTTTCCACAACACAAAAGCTGATAATTCAATTGTTACCTGCAGGAACCTAAAGATGGTTATTAAGAAGTGGATCGAGGAACTTAAAGATCAATCATGGTCCAGAGAGAAAAAAGCGAATGATCAACCTACTTTTAACTGGGCATTAGACAACAAACTCGTTAACAAAGTGGATCCCTACCTGCTGCCACAGGCAGCATTCTTAACTGGAGGATTATACTTTAAGAACAAGACGTGGGTGCGAGAAACTAAAGGGATGCATGTTATAATTCACAATAATTATATCCTGGGCTTTGAGAAGAAGATAAAACGCTTCCATGATTATGATCTATGGCTGGTCGATGATCACGTGAATGAGTCTCCTCTTGGGAGAATATGAGATTGAGTGACATGGTCAATATTTGTTTCCATAGAAGCTCTGTATCGATGCCAGCAGGAAATGCTTCCTTACGAATTCGTGTGACCTTCGAGCCCGGTGGGTTTTCGTAACAGACTTGAAAAGGGAAGGGAATGTGGTTTTCATTAGAACCGCAAGAAAGGAGCATAGAGTTTGACTTCTCTCAGTTGTTTGCCAATTCAACCAGTTACTAGATCCTTTCACTCCAAACGTTTTTCATTCTTGGATGCTTTCGTTGTTGTTTTAGCGGAAGGTAGGATGCTTTCGTTGTATTTGTTGAAAAAAAATTACAGTAAATAACTTCCTACTCTCTAAAAAATTGAAATCAAACGAACAAAAAATTCATAAATTGAGTCATACCTTGGTTGGAGGATTCAAAACTTCAAAATCACCATCCATCAATAAAAAAAACTTATTTTTCTCCATGAGAGCTATTAGGATTTTAGCCAAAACAAACGTAAGATAAACAAAGAGGGATCGTAGTGTTTAATTATAGTGTTTGGGTTTATTGATAAATTTGAGTTTTATTATTAATTTCGTTTTGTACTTAATAGTAATTATGCAATAGGGTAAAATAGACAAGTAATATTTAAATTTTAAGTTGGGGGTAAAAAGAGGTTAAATGGGTTTAAATAAAATTTCCCATATTTATATAGGCCAAAGACTTAAAGTCCCTTCCATAAAGGAGACACTAAATCTACTTTCTTGACCTCCAAGTAATGTATCATCGTTATAATCGTATAAGGATTTTATCAATCCTATTTCCTATATAAGACTCACAATATAGGATTGATATCTTTGGCTAATCAAATAACAATATATATTATTCTCTAATGTTACATTCCTATTGCATATAGTAGACCATATTAAGGTTGCTTTATGTTGGACAAATCCAACATATATTTCTATTTCACCCTCAAAACTAATACCAGAATCTTGTTTGTAACACAAGCGATATTTCTAGTTACTCTAAAAGGAGAGATGAGTGTTTGAACATGCGACGCAATGCGTTGAAGATAGAGGAAGGCCTTAACCATTAGGACAATCCACCACTTAAATTTACATTAGAAACTTAGAAAGAGATGAACTTACAGCTCTAGTGTCGGTGGCCACATCAGTGACAACAAACATGAGGTTGAAGTTAATAATGAATTTAACTCCCATTATTGGATGACTCCAACTCCCTGAAAGAACTATCACTCCACCTCCCATTATTGCATGAAATATCACCTTCAATGCAAATGCAGCACAAACCGATGCCATAACTTGTGCTCCCACATATACTGGCACATGCGCTAAAACATACCCTAGTTAACATTAGCCCTAGAATTATGACCGAGAAGTTATTTTTGCACTGCCACTGTGTTCCCGATGCACCTTGTTTGTAGCCTTTGGGTCGAATATATTAAAAGAGAATCAACATATATAAACAAACACCAATACTCTGAAGATCTAGAACACTAGCATTTTGGTAATTATTTCTGAGATGCAGTGGCCATTATTGTGTGTTCATAACTTATCACTCACATGTTTCCTCGAGAAGTGCTTAAGTGCAACCAAGGCTAGGCCTGGCAAATGGATCGTGTCTGTCGTTTTCGTGTAACACCTGTTATCTTAACGGGTCGTGTCGTGTCACACCCGTTATCTTAACGGATCCTTAACAGGTCGGGTCACTTTACCCAACGGGTAAAGTGACCCGACCCGTTATGACTCGTTAAGAAAAAAAAATATTTTTTTTTTTTAAATTTGCACATACCACACATTGCCACATAAATATTACTTCAAAACATTAAAACATTTGTCGTTTAAGTACTATATCTACACTCGAAAATAAGAGTCTAATAAAAAAATAATACATACACTACTAATCTATTACAAATATTAAATGTGCAAGGATATGCAAAATGAAAGAGTTTTTGTTTTCAAGATTGTAAGTCTTTCTCAAAATTTTACACCTCTATCTACAAAATCTTAATTTACATCTATCATCATGAAATTGTATTGAAACTTTGGCTTGATCTATTGCCTTGAAGAGTTATGTTGAAGATGTTTTCAGTAAGGTTTTCCACATCATAACTCTCTTCCGTATAAACTAAGTATAGAAAAACCAAACATTAAAAATCATTCAAATTATGAGAAGTTTACCAAAATAATTATGAAAAGAAATAAAATAATAATACTATACCATATTAAAATATATTAAAATAACCATTAAATCGTGATTTTTCGTATATAACCATCGAAAAGCTTTGTCCAGTTACTTGATCTCTGAATGTTTGTTTTTTGTGATTTTTTGTTGATGTGATCTACAAGCATATACAAAAAAGTTTGACGGTTTGGATCGTTGAAATTAGTTTTGGAGAATTCGTATCCCAACAAAACGATAGATTGACTAACACTTAGAGTTTATTTATACTTTCATTAACTATAACATAAGATTTTGTGGTATCCACTTGTGTAAATATTTTAAATTGAAGTTCGAATTCATTCATTGTATTCATATAGGGTCAAGGAGTGTACCTGTAAAAAATCATCAAAATCGGAGTTAAAATAATCGTTAAATTGTGATTTTTCATTTATAACCGTCGAAAAGCTTTGCCCATTACTTGATCTCTAAATGTTTGTTTTTTGTGATTTTTTGTTGATGTGATCTCCAAGCATATACAAAAAAGTTTGACGGTTTGGATCGTTGAAATTAGTTTTGGAGAATTCGTATCCCAACAAAACGATAGATTGACTAACACTTGGAGTTTATTTATACTTTCATTAAGTATAACATAAGATTTTGTGATATCCACTTGTGTAAATATTTTAAATTGAAGATCAAATTCATTCATTGTATTCATATAGGGTCAAGGAGTGTACTTGTAAAAAATCATCAAAATTGGAGTTAAAATAACCGTTAAATCGTGATTTTTTGTTTATAACCGTCGAAAAGCTTTGTCCCGTTACTTGATCTCTGAATGTTTGTTTTTTGTGATTTTTTGTTGATGTGATCTCCAAGCATATACAAACAAGTTTGACGGTTTTGATCGTTGAAATTAGTTTTGGAGAATTTGTATCCCATCAAAACGATAGATTGACTAACATTTAGGAGTTTATTTATACTTTCATTAAGTATAACATAAGATTTTGTGGTATCTACTTGTGCAAATATTTTAAATTAAAGATCGAATTCATTCATTGTATTCATATAGGGTCAAGGAGTGTACTTGTAAAAAATCATCAAAATCGGAGTTAAAATAACCGTTAAATCGTGATTTTTCGTTTATAACCGTCGAAAAGTTTTCTCCCGTTACTTGATCTCTGAATGTTTGTTTTTTGTGATTTTTTGCTGATGTGATCTCCAAGCATATACAAACAAGTTTGATGGTTTAGATCGTTGAAATTAGTTTTGGAGAATTCGTATCCCATCAAAACGATAGATTGACTAACACTTAGATTTATTTATACTTTCATTAAGTATAACATAAGATTTTGTGGTATCCACTTGTGTAAATATTTTAAATTGAAGATCGAATTCATTCATTGTATTCATATAGGGTCAAGGAGTGTAGCTGTAAAAAATCATCAAAATCAGAGTTAAAATAGCCGTTAAATCGTGATTTTTTGTTTATAACCGTCGAAAAGCTTTGTCCCGTTACTTGATCCCTGAATGTTTGTTTTTTGTGATTTTTTGCTGATGTGATCTCCAAGCATATACAAACAAGTTTGACGATTGGGATCATTGAAATTAGTTTAAGAGAATTCGTATCCCATCAAAACGATAGATTGACTAACACTTAAGAATTTATTTATACTTTCAAGTATAACATAAGATTTTGTAGTATCCACTTGTGTAAATATTTTAAATTGAAGATCGAATTCATTCATTGTATTCATATAGGGTCAAGGAGTGTAGCTATAAAAAATTATCAAAATCGAAGTTAAAATAACCGTTAAATCATGATTTTTCGTTTATAACCGTCGAAAGGCTTTGTCACGTTACTTGATCTCTGAATGTTTGTTTTTTGCGATTTTTTGCTGATGTGATCTTAAAGCATATACAAACAAGTTTGACGGTTGGGATCGTTGAAATTAGTTTCGGAGAATTCGTATCCCATCAAGTTCCAATGGTGTGTATGTATATGTGTATATATATATATATATTTATTTATTTATTTATTAAGTAGATTTAAATCTATTTATTTTGTACGTATAATTGACTGGTACACGGAGTAGTATATCACGTGTGTCATTATAAAAATAGTGAGATATGTCATATGTGTAATAAAAGTAGTACATCACCACTTCTATTAATTTTCATTTTTCCCTCTCTTTTTTGTTTCCTTTTCAACTTTTCTTATAATTTTCACTTTTCCCTCCAGCATCTTTCCCTAATTCCCTCACTTTTTTATTTCATTTTCAACTTTTCTTATCATTTTCATTTTCCCTCCATTTTTCTTCAAAAAGGGCGGCAGGAATGGAATGGAATCAAATCAATGGATGCATCATGCATCATGCATATTAATTAATAATTATTATAGTTTTTATAAAATTTAATATATATATATATATAATTATATAATTATTATAGATAGTTAATATTTTGGGGGTATAATTATTATAGTATATATAATTATTATAATTATTATAGACTTTATAGTTAATTTAATATATATCTATATATATTTATTATAGTTTTTAGGGGTATAAAATTGTTAAATTAATGTATATAATTATTACAGTATTTTTTTAGGGTTATAAAATTATAAAAATAATATTCTGCTTATCGTGTATCGTGTTACCCACGTGTATACCCGAATCAACCCGTTATCTTAACAGGTGCTTATCGGGTTACCCGATAACGACCCGATTCGTTATCGTGTCGACCCGAACACCTGTAAATTTCGTGTCGTGTCGTGTCGGGTTATCGGGTCGTGTTAGGAATTGCCAAGCCTAACCAAGGCAGTGGTGGCTGAAGGGTTGAGATGGGCCCCAGAAATATAGCTTGTCGATATAATGACAATCATGACAGTGAGGCCAGTGGATGCTGCAAGGCCTAAGAAGGACTCTGAGCCTTGTGTCTTTTGGTTTACTATGGATGTGGCTTCCCAACAAATATCAGTATGAAAGTGCTTAGGAATTCAGCTCCCACCTGGTTTTTTGGAATGAACCCATTACAGATTAGGCATCAAATAAAAATGGGTTAGTCTTAAATTTCAAATTTGGTAAATATTCTTTAGCATATGTAACGAGAAGATTGCACAAATATGGCCTGAACTATTGAGGGTATTTGCAATAAATGAAGAAAGTTTAAGTTCTACCATAAAATTATTCGGCAATATGGAGAGTAGCCCATGCAAAGTCTTTTCTTTCATCAATTTGAGATTGATTCTTAATAGTAAAAGACCTCACTTTTGATAAAAACAATAAAAAAAAGGGATTCGTACTATTGGGAAAATTACAAGAAAATTGTAATACTCTTCTAAGAAGTACATAGACAATTAGGCTGAGGCAAGGATTCAAGCCCACTGTGGTTTGACAAAAGTTAATGAACTGGTGCAGCAGTATATCTCTTGACGTATCCCCTCCAAGATACAACAGCCCAACTAAATTGTGGGACTCAAACCTTTTTGCACAAAAAGAGAAGAGTCCAAAGCTCCACCACAAGAACACCCTTCTTTGGCCAATATAAGTAAAAGATACAAAGTATGGAGGAATAAAGATTGTAGTTATTAGGAAATTGGTAGTGGGATCATAAATAAAAAGACATTAGAAAATGCTAATAATTATATGTTTATTATCACCCTTGGTGAATAGGATAATAAACACAAATTAACAAGGAAAAAATGTTACAAGAGTTACAAAAGATGAAAAGTTAAAGACTCCATCTTAATTCCCCACTAACCACAAATAATGACAAATAAACCTATGGATGCAAATTTCCGCCATCTTCTCCTTTGACGAAAATGCACTTGCAAAATAATAACACCTAAGATCAAGGCCAAGAGCCTCACACGCCCACGATGAAGGGGGGACTTTGGCCGAAGAATCTCCAATGCCAAAGTTAGAATTTGAGAGAGAAAGTGTTTAGGGTATTTTTAGGGAGAGAATGAACTTAGATGAGGCGTCTCTATTTGGAAAATAGAGGTGTGGAGATTTTAGTGGAGAAAATTGGACTATTTATAGGGGTGTGGCCGTCCCTATATGGAGAATAAGGTCCGTCCACTTTTGGTGGAATTAGGGATTTAATTGCAAGATATTATGTGAAATAATATCTTGCAATTAATCTAGGCAATCAATCCTAATTTAAATAGGATAATTGGGAGTTACCTTTTGAGTGGGGATTTGATGAGGAGTGATGAGAGGGATTTGAATAAATACCATTTTGATCACCTTTGACTCTTCCTTGATTGAGTCGTTATTGTACGTTGCATGCGCGTGGGAATTTCGGTGTCCCTTGAGGGTAATTTTGTCCTTTTTACCCAAAAGTCAACGTGTCGCATCTATAATTTTCTTGATTATTTTTGGCTCCACAAATGCCCCCACACCTATTGGCCTACTTGCAAGAAAGGGCAGCAGGTGTAGAGATTTTCCCTTGCTTTAGGAAACATAATATTATTTCCTATTTTGTTGTAAATTCCCACATTAATTGGAAATTAGATCCTTCTAGGAAAGGGAAATAAATTAATCTAAAGTCTATTTAAGTCTACCTTAAGTAGATGATTAAATCAACTTCAGAAAGCAATTTACATTACCTTACAAAAGAGAGAAAGCTAGAGGATATTTGTTCCCCCTCCCCTGGCAATCTTCTACACTTGCCCATGCAAATGAGTGTATTTCATTCCTTTCTTCATCTTCACACCACACCAAGGTAAGAAAAATTTTAATTTTCCTTTTCTTCTTAATTATTGGAAGCCTCAGGGCTTTAAATTTGGCTTAACAGGGGTTGAGATTGTGTGAAAAGGTGACTGGAAAGCCACGGCATGGCTACCGTGGGTGGCTTGATACTGTCGGCTCGATGGGGCTACTGGCTGGGCTAGGTGCGGCTCGGATTAGGCAGAGCTAATAGGCACTAGAGCATTGGGCTAGACCTAGCATGGGCCAGGCTGGTGCGATGGATTGCGCCAAAGAGGCATGAGCCTTCTTCCTTTCTAGGCTCGGGCCCGTGTGTGAAGAGATGTGAAAGGGGCCAAGGGCTGCTAAGCTTGTGGATCGCCAAACTTAGCCCGCTTGAGTGAGCTAAGGGGTGCACTGGGGTGCTTTCCCCCGAGATGCCTCTTGGGCCAAAAGGGAGATAGACTAGGCCGTGAGGCCTAGCGTGGTTGCTAGGCTTCTACGGTCTTCGGCTGTGGAGGCCTGATACATATATATATATATATATTTTTTTTTTTATGCAGTTGTCTAACAAAATTTCCTCGCGTCTTTGTAGAATTTCCTCGAGCATGTCTTCTTTAAGCCACAAGGGTGATGATGGTGTGCCGCCATTGTACCGCCAAGGTGGGTCTTTGAGTAAGGTGGGCTACTTCAAGGCTGCTCAATTCAAAATTAGCTCCGATGACTCGTTTAGAGACTTTCTTGAGGCATATAGGCATGCCATTTCATCGGGGGTGCGTGTGAAGCGTGTCAAGGAAAGTAGCAGCCGTGAGCCATGTAATAGGGCTCGGAGAGCCATCAAGTTTCACCCCTACTACTTTGTGTTGGGATTTACCTTCCACAAGCCGCTTTTCTTCCAATAAGGACTTTGCTTCATGAAGTGTGCCCTCACTGAATGTTCTCCAAATGTGGTCCGTGTGATGGTGGGGTTCCTTAATGTAAGCCAATTCTTCGACTTAGATATGACCATCAACGAATTTTGGTATTTTTTTGGCATAAGCCACATTGAAAGAGTTGGGTAGTTGCGATCCCGCCATAGGCTCTTCTATCATTCAAGCAAAAAAGATCATAACTAGGCCAATGAGACTTTGGAGATAAGTGGAGAGTGGGAGTCTGATTCTTTCCCTGAGTTGTGTGTTACGACGATTTTCATCACCTGTAAGTAGACTGCTTAGTCTCTAGGCTGCTTTATACTTTTGTTGAGCTGCTATTTGATTTATTGATTATCCTTCTCTGTTTATGCAGATTCAAAATGTGGCTCAAATCCCAAGACTTCTCCAGATATGAAGAAGGTGCTTGTTGCTCTAGGTATCCTTTTTGAGTATCGTGAATGGCATTGGCTGCTTAGTCTTCTTCGCCGGGAGAAAGGTAGGCTGCCCTTGAGAAATGATATAAAGCAGATCAAGGTAAAGGCATTGGCTCATCCGATCGCTGTCATGGAGCCTGCTGTGAATGAAAGTGGAAAGAAGAGATCTTCCTCACCTGCTCAAGAGATGTTGGTTGAGAAAAAGTCGAAAACTTCCTTCACTGCTCATGAGAACACCTGCTGCCGATTGGCTTGTGATTGATTGAACTTCTTCCAAGGGAAATAAAGATGGGGCTGCTAGATCTAAACTGGTGACAGCTGCCATACCGAAGATGGCTAGTACAATTGTTGATCAAATTGCTCAGCGTAGAGGTTATGTCGTACCCCTAGTGCCGAAATTTATGCCAAGACATTCATCAGGAGCTAATTCTGGTTCACATTCGAAGAGGTTTACCACTATAAAGAGCGATAAGGTAGGCTCTACTGCTAAAGTGGCGCTAAAGCCCACTCCCCTCGCTACTGAGACTGATTCGCCTATTGAGGAAGAGGAGACTGCTCGCGTTGGCAGTTGTGAGAAATCTACCAAGCCTGTTTCTGGGGAGACTGTTGAGATTTGGGCATTCTCGAAACCAGATCTACTTGAAAATATGAACGTGTATGCCAAGCTTGTTGTCTGCGTTAAAGGGGTTGTTTGCCCAAATTCCTTTGCGAAGTATATGGCCGAATATAGAATGACTGTTATGCTTGCTATGATGCAGAAAACGACGATTTTGGTTATCGAGTCTATGCTCCTTGACTAAGAGGATACCAAGGGTGCCAAGGAGGTGGCAAAGACATGACAGCTAAAGCTTATTCCTATACCGAGAAGGTCAAAAGGTTGGAATCTGAGTTGTCGCTTTGAAGGGTCTAATATCTTAGCCCCCACTTCTCTGCGCTTAAGATTGCTCACCAAGAGATCGTTGATTTGAAGATTAGGCTTGACGCGATCCAAGTTAAGTATGAAAGTGCAGAGAAAGAGATTGGATGTTATATATGTCAGATTCAAGATCTTGAGCGTGACATTTTTGAGCTTCGTTCTGCTGTTTACACAAAGGATGAAGAGTTGATTGCTGTTATAATCAAGTGATCCACTTCAAAGATCATCGACACGATTGAACCTCAAGTGTTGGAACTCCAAGGTTCAATGAAGATTAACGAAAGTCTAAATAAGGAAGTGGATAAGCTGTAGCGCATCCATATTGGCTTACTCGAGGAGAACGAGCAATTGAAGGGTGAAAGGGCTGAGCTCAAGGCTTCGCTTATTCAGAGTCAGGCCGATTTCTACAAGTTGGGTTATGTAGATCATCTCTTTGGTAGGTCGTCTAACTTTGAGTTTGCTGGGAAAGACTTCGAGACCTTCTCCATTTCTCCAAAAGACTTGCTTGTCTTTACTTTTGAGGCTTCCATTGGTGTAGTAGTTGAAGAAGTTGGTGCCCAGGCTAGGGCAGCCAGAGGTAAAACGTTGGATGATGTCGCTGCTGAGAATGTCACGGCTGCTGAAGATGTGGCGACCAAGTAGTCATGGGATGTCCAAGTAGCTGAAGAGTAGTCTTCTAGGTAGCTTTTAGGGTTTTCTTTGTTTTCCTTGTTGCTTTCTTGCTTTGCTTTGCTTGAACTCCTTTTGCCTTTGCTATTTGTTTATCAATTTTTGCTAGAAAATTTAATAAACTTGATTCCTTCTCTTTTCTTCATCTTCGCTTCTTTTGTTGACACCCAACCTTTGACCTTTAGACCAGCGACAGACGTGTTACTTTTCTATAAACAGACATGCCCACGTAGCCTATGTAGCCGTAGGTGTTGGTGTAGAATTTTTGCAACGTTGTTAACCATAGGGTATGCAGTCGGATGCTTTACTTATAAAAGCGAATGAGTCTGCGTGACCACTAGGCTGTTAACCTTGGCTTTCTTCAATCTTTTAAGTTATGTGGCCTGCATCACAACATACTAAAGATTTTTGGGTCATGAAATCCACTAACCTTTCGTATCATAAGTACGCGGTTATATGGAATTTAGTAAGCAAATGTCCGAGAGAACACCTTGCTTTTATTTAACCAATTTTGTGGGTTGCGTAACAAGTATCATAACACTTTAGGAATTAGTGTAGATCTTAAATGAACATTCTGCGTTTTGGCAGAGGTGAAGCTTATCGACTGCGTAGCATGTCAGCATTGGATAAAGCTTCGTGTATGCACACTAACTTGTTTAATCTTTCACAAAAACATGTGGTTGTATAAGTTTAGTGTTCCTTATTCCTCGAAGGGCAAGCCGTAGGCAGTTTTTTGGAAACTGTAGGCTACTTTAGTGTACTCGGTAGCAGCTTTAGGGTCTAGGGCAGCCGTTTATAGGGCATATTGCATAATGTGCCTCCTCCGTCTCTAAGGCTTGGTTCCATATGGATTAGGCCAAGAGACCCAAAATCCTTCAGGTAGCTAACCCTTGAAAAAGACCATTATGGCTACTTCTAGAAATCTCGTCGCAAGCCATTGTGCACCTAGTTACATCATGGCAGCCCGACTCATCCGCGTCTGGATATTTGGAGTGTATAGTTTGTCCTTCCACAATGAAGAGCAAACCCATGTGGGTGTCGGGGAATTGGTTTACCCTCTTACACTAGAGAGCATGGTTAGTCCCCAAGGCGGCGCAATTCATGCGATAAGTCCCTAAGAAGGGTGCGGTCTTCTTTTGAAGTGCATGAATGATAAGTTGTTGTAAGCATGCAGCTGAGCCAAGTTGTAAATTACTTCTGAATTTCTCATTGAAAAATGAGTGCAACGAATGAAAACTTAGTTGTAAGGTAAGA
Organism: Pyrus communis; assembly: GCF_963583255.1. Classification (NCBI taxonomy): domain Eukaryota; kingdom Viridiplantae; phylum Streptophyta; class Magnoliopsida; order Rosales; family Rosaceae; genus Pyrus; species Pyrus communis. The sequence goes on along the minus strand of NC_084809.1, from coordinate 21,955,418 downwards.
ACTGCATAACAACTAGATAGTCATCGGCTTGTGAGGTGGTGCCCGTCGAGCTGCTTAAGTCTTCAGGCTTTGATGTAGCAGGAGGTCACGCATGGTACTTTCTCAGATTTTAGGTGTTCCACTGCTTTTCAATCTCTTTGTCGTTCATGGTGGCGAGGCTGTAACTACCCTTACCGTCTACTTTGCTGATCTTGTACGGACCTTCCCAAATGGGATCCATATTTTTAAAGCCTTCTTTGTGGGCAGTGATGAAGGTTTTTCTTAGGACTAGATCTTCGGGCTGGAACTGCCGGATCTTGGCCCTTTTGTTGTAGCTGGAGATGAGCTACCGTTGATAGGCTGCAATGCAAGTGATGACCTTATCGCGTTTCTCCTCTGCTAAATCTAAGTTTGTGGCCATCTCATTTCTGTTTTGCTCGATGCTTGGCAGTAGAGTGTTGATACTTAGCACGATGAAATTGGGAAGAATGATTGCTTATAAACCAAATGCCAAAGAGAAAAGAGTCTCACCGGTTGCTCATGTTTTGGTTGTACGATATGCTGATAAACATCTGGGAAGTTTGTCTTGCCCTTTATCTTTCTTGTCGAAAAGGGATTTCTTAAGGCAGTTGATAATCGTCTTGTTGGATGCTTCGGCCTACCCATTGCCTTGGGGATACCTCGGCGTGGACATGTGTTGCTTGATGCCATATTTTTGGAAGAACTTTGCCTATGAATTGTGGGCTGTTGTCTGTGATGATGGATTGAAGGATGCCAAATCGACAAATGATGTTCCTCTATATGAAGCGCTCTATATTCGTCTGAGTTATGGTTGTCGTGGACTCTACTTCCACCCACTTGGTGAAGTAGTCAGTTGCCACGATCATCATGCTTCTACCCCTAGTAGTGAGAGGGATTAGCCCTACCAAGTTCATTGCCCACTGCATGAATGGCCAAGGACTCGTTTGCGGGTGTAGTTCGCTGGCAGACAGTGCTGGTACCAGCTTGTAGCATTGGCAACAGTAGTACTTTTGTACTAATTCCTCAACGTCTTGATGCATAGTAGGCCAGTAACATCCTGCATTAAGAGCCTTTTGTGTTAAGGATCGGCCTATGATTTCCACAAACGCCTTCGTAAATTGAACTTAGAACCTTTAGGTCATCAGGAAGCGCTAGGCAGCAAAGATGTGGTTTAATGTAGGATCTTCGAACGAGAATGTCGTTCTACATGTAGTAACGTGCTGCCTTTGTTTGGAGATTTCTAGACTCCAATCTTTCCATAGGGAGTGTGCCATTGACCATATAGTCTATAATGGAATCTTGCCGATTTGGAGTTATATTAACCAGTGACACATCAGTTGTTGGCTTCGCCTCTATGCTTGGCTTGTCTAGGTACTCCACTAGAATAGAGCATTTGAGTTGGTGGTTAAAGGCAGAGCCTAGGCCGGCTAGCGCATCCGCATGGGTGTTGTCTGCTCGCGGAACTTGAGTAAGGGTGTAAGTTTGAAACACCTCGAGTTACTTTCGTACCTTCTCTAGGTATTGCACCATCTTCAGATGTTTTACCATGTACTCCCTAGTAGTCTAGCTAATGATTAGTTAGGAATTAGAATGAATTGCAAGCTTTTTCAACCCCAAGTCTTTTGCCATTCGAAGGCCTGCTAGTAGGGTTTCGTACTCTACTTTGTTGTTGGATGCTATAAAACCTAGAGTGATTGCCTGATTAAGCATCGAACCATCTAAGGTGATAAGGACCACACTTGCTCCCGAGCCCTTGTATTTGGATGTGTCATCGACTTGCAAATGCCAAAAGTCTCAATTGGGTGAGGCAGGCATGGTTAGGGCGTGCTGGGTTACCTCTGGGACGTCATTGGGTTGCTCTGTTGCGTTACCTAGGCTAGTCGTGTGGGATTGATAAACTAAGCCGTATTGGCCGAGTTTCAACACCCATTTCATCACTCATTAAGAAGCGTCTAGACCATGTAAGATTGATCGTTGAGGATACTAAGTTATGACGATGACTGTGTGAGCTTGAAAATATGGTCTGATATTCCGAGCCGTAACAACTAACACCAAAATTAATTTCTCAATCTTTGGATATCTGGCTTCCACATCAAGAGAAGCTTTAGAAGTGCAGAACATCGGTAGTTGAGCCCCTAGCTCTATTCGTATGAGGGAAAAGCTGATTGCTACTTCTGAGAATGCCAAGTAAATGTATAAATCCTCCGCTGCTTCCGGTTTGGATAGTAAAGGAAGTGATGTCAAATACTGTTTCAGGTCTTGGAAAGCCTTTTCGCACTCATCATCCCATTTGTCTCGTTGTGCCCTTTTAATAACTTTGAAAAAAAAGCTTATATTGATCGGTGGACCATTAAAGGAAACGATTGAGTGTGACTGCTCATCGGGTCAAATTTTGGATCTCCTTAAGGTAGTTGGAGATTTCATCTCTAGGATTGCTCGGATTTGCTTAAGATGTGCTTCGATTCCTCACTGGGTTACTATGTACCCTAAGAATCTACCTGAAGATACTCCAAAAGTGCATTTGGCGGGATTGAGCTTTATCTTGTATTTTCTAAGGATGTCCAAAGTTTCCGCCAAGTTATCGATGTGGTCTGATGGCTGCTTGCCCTTCACCATGATGTCATTGATGTAGACTTTCATGGTTACTCTAATTTGCTTCTTGAACATCATATTTACTAATCGTTGGTAAGTGGCTCCAGCGTTCTTGAGGCCAAAAGGTATAATCTTGTAGCAATAGGTGCCTCGCTCGATCACGAACACGGTTTTCTCCTTATCGGGCTCGTGCATGGCTATTTGGTTATAGCCAGAGTATGTATCCAAGAAACTGAACAGCTGGTTCCCGGAAGTTGAATCTACTAGTAGATTGATTCGGGAACTGGATATGGATCATTTGTGCATGCTTTGTTAAGGTCGGTGTAGTCTATGCAAACCCTCCATTTGCCTTTCTATTTCTTCATCACTAGCACGATGTTGGAAAGCCATGCTGAGTGTGTTACATCTTCTATGAATCTGGCCTCCAATAGCTTACCGATTCCTGCTTCGATGATCGCTACTTGTTCGGGTGCACAATGTCTCCTTTTTGGATTACCGATTTGGTAGTGGAGTCGACGTGAAGCTTATGGCAAGCTATCTTAGGGTCAATGTTGGGCATGTCGGAACATGACTATGCAAATACGTCACGATTTTCCCAAAAGAAAGATGTGAGTTCCTTCTTTTTCTTCTGGCTCAGACGTAAGCCGATTCTAATAGTCTTCTCCAGCTACTAGGTATCAAGAATGATGTGCTCAGCGTCCTCTTCAGGTTTCGATCCCGTCTCGTCTGTTGGTGCATTGATTTGGACACCATTTTCTTGATTTGTCTGCTATAATTGCTATTTGGTAGCTTCGCCATCCCTTTGGACCTCGATAGCCTCTACGGGTGTAAAGGTCTTTTTTTTTTTGCTCCTTCAGTACTTGCATAGTGCATCGTCTAGATGTGGCCTGCTCAGACTTGATTTCTCTAACTCCTCCTCTTAAGATGCAGAGTCGAATTTTTTGATACTGGACGGAGGTTACGGCATCCAGCTTTATCAGCCAAAGTCACCCTAGAATCCCATTGTAAGAAGATAGGTCGCTTACTATTGTGAACATCTACTTTGAGACAACTAGGTGGTGTTCTCACGTCAAATGTAATGCTGCCGATGACAGTCGAGGTGTAACCGTTGAATCCAGTGAGTACCTCTGCTCGGAGTATGATTGTGTTTTTTAGGCCCATCTTCTAAATTACTGAGAGCTAAAGTAGGTTGACTACACTTCCATTGTCAACCATCATTCTGTCGACTATAGGTTGGGCTAGTTGGATAGATACCACTAGTCTGCTCGCTGAGCCTCATCCCAAAGTGCATGCTTCTCTTCCAGGGCGAAAGACTATGCCAGAGTTAGATCTTCATTCATGATTAATTCTTCAAACAACATATGGTCTACTAGGAGTCTTTTTTGGAAGGCCATATTAGCTATCGAGTCATCACATTCGACTATCTTTGCCATATCTGCTTTGAACCTCTTCACATAGTCAATGAGCGACTCCTTTGGATTCTTCTTCACATTGAACAATTAGTCGAACTTTTTCTTGATCGACCGGTAGGATGAGTACTCTTTGGTGAAAACCAAAGAAAGCTCACCGAAATTCCGAATTGATTATGGCGGCAGGGTGTGGAAGCATCTTATGCCTCGCCTTGTAAAGTGGTGACGAATATCTTGCACATAAGAGCATCATTGTTACGATAAAGGATCATTGTGCTTCAAGTGTCTTTCGGGTCTCCATCTCCTATAAAGGACATGAAATGTGGCATGCTAAACTTGCGTGGAGGCTCTGCCTGCTTGATCTCGTCTATGAAGGGTGATGTGAAATGTAGCGCCTCATCAGTGACCTCGTTACGTTGAAAATCATGCAATCGTTCAATCAAGAGCCTCTCTACTTCTTCTTGAATTTGCATTTGTTGGGGGTGGCTGAGCTCTCGACTACCCCCAGTCGTGACCTACTAGTCTAGGCTACTCTTCCATGTGTTTGGCTCGTCTATGCTGCAGCTGCAGTGTATGTGGTACATTCTTAGTAGGCAAGCGAATTTCTCGCAGGCTACCAGTTGAACTTGAGCCGGATTGAGTAATTGCTTCTCTCCGTCCGTCATGCTGGCTACTCAGATGTAAGGTGGAGGACGCTCCTTGCAGGCTTAGCCACGAATGAACACTTCGCCTGAAAGGCTGCTCATGTTGATTAACAGAATATAGCCCCAACCGTGAATGTATGTTCGTTTGTGGGCCTAACCGAGAGTTCACGCTCCTCCGCGCGCTAAGACAAAATTATACACTATCTCGGGGGCTAGTCGAGAATGTACACTGCCAGAAAGTTCGATTCGTGACTGTCGAGTGGTTGTTTATCGGGACGCTGTTGGAAAGGTTTCTCATCTCCCCTTGTCCTACTTCAGGACACCTCATCTGGGGCACGTTACATCTCGAAGTGCTGCAAAAGTTAATTCACCAAGGTCGTCTGTTGTGTGAGGGCACTAATCAACTCTATGATTTGTCGAGACAAATACGGTTCACCATTTGGGTTGGAAAAGCTTGGACGGTACCCGTCACTGATAGGAGCATATTTAGGCGACTTAGTTAGCTTGTTTTCTTACATTTTTGTTGTTAGTTCATAGTTATTTTAGTATTTTAAGCTATTTTAGTGTGTTTGTAGGTCCATATGGCTAAAGTAGCAAAAAGGTGCATTTTGGAGCCTTTTGGAGCAAAATTGGACTTGGAATGGATAACATATACTTGGAGCAAAAGGAATGGACGAAATTGAAGACCTAAAGATGTTAGGATTCCTAATCAAAGAAGGATTCCTAATCAAAGAAGGTTTCCTACTTGAAGTAGGAAAGTTAAGCCAAGGTTTCCTATTTTGGTTTGACCTTTTCTAATTCTAAAAGCCCTAAGTTCCAGCAACATTGAAGGTCTCTTATGCATTTTAGGACACAAACTAAACCTTCCTTGCACCTATATTGCCTTTGTCGTGGCTTGCCCTAACTTTTCCTTTCCTTGCCGTGCAAGGGGATTGCTTATTCCCTATTTGTGTCCCAAGATCACATTCCTTTTTCACCCTAGTCAATGTCGCACCTTACATTCCTATTCTATCCTAAATCCTTGCCTAATTTCAGCCTTAAACACATTCTCTTTCCTACCTTTTTTCTTGCCGCATGTCACCTTCCTATTACCTTGAATTTCTGATCTTAATTACTTATTTTGAGGAGATTCTGACCCTTAATGCTCTTGGACAAAATAGCTAAGTTTCATTGACCTTTCCTAACACTTTGCCGCACCATACACACATCTATTTAGTCATATACACAATCAGCCATCATTCACGAGAACCACCAACCTTTGCCGTAGCCTTCATTCACTCTTACATCATTCCTATACTTTCATACCTTCAACCACACACCCATACACCATTCCTACCCCTTGCCCCACTCCCTCACCAACCTAAATCCATTCCTAACCCAGAAACACATCTAAAACCATCCCTAAACCCTTGTGCCGCAGCATAGCAAGGAAGAAGAAGAGAAGAAGTAGCCTTAGACGTTTTGCATTCAAGTTGGATTGTTGGAACGTTTTTAGGTGTAATCTATCTTTTGTTATTCAATGTTTAATTCAAGTTTTCTTTATTTTGTTGTGAACATGATAGGCTAAACCCGTTTTAGTTAGGGGAGACTTTGAAACCATGATTATGTTTGTGATATGAATTGATTAATTCCAGTTGTGATTTCATAAATTGTGAGTGCAATTTACTTAACCGTTTGATGGATAACTTATTCTTGTATGTTGATTAGGAAGGCCTACTTAATTTACATGCTTGAATTTGGTGCTAGAATATAAGGGAGTTTCACACAATCGTTACAAACTTATATTCACAAGTAGTTAAGGTTGTTTTCACAATCATGTTAAGTAAAATTCCTAGCATGAGTATCATGATGTCATAGTTACGAATGCTTTGTCAATACTTATGATTTTCATAGAATGTAATGATCTTTGATTGTATCTCTCATGTGACGTAGGGAACTTTTGAAGAATGCTTTGGGTTGTCGAATGATGTCATCCAATCCAATAACTAAAGGAGAATTTGAGGGTTAATTAGTGATGTCACGGTTAATCTGGGGTGTTGAGGTTCATGGTTTATCGAAAAAGCAACTGGAAATCAATTTGTGTTCAAATGTATCATGTGTGGAAAAGAATCCTCTAGTTAGCTAATCATCCATAGTTTTCCCCCAAATTCATCCAAACTTTGCTTAGGTCTTTTAGTTACTTGTTTTTATCTTAAATTCGTCAAAACCCCAATCCCCTTTACTTTGTTGTGTCAAATCTATCCTATTGTGTGTTGTTGAGTATTTTGAGTCAAAACGAATTCTATCTTCGTCCAATTTAAGTCCTAGAGTCTAGTTTGAGTCTATTTGATTGTTTTGTGTTGTTCTGAGTTTTTTGAGTTTGTTTTGAGTCATATAAGTTTAGTTAGGAGTCTTTGAGTTTGTTTAAATGTTTTTAAGCATATTTTTGTATCTTTGAGTCAGTTTTCATTAGATTAGCTATCCTTCCTAATCCCCAGCCTAGAACGATCCCTACTTACATCTTTACTACAATTGTCAATAAAAGGGTTTAATTTGAGTGCTATTATTTATCACATCAAATATTTGGCGCCGTTGTCGGGGATTAGCAACTTTGCTAATCCCCCGTTGTTTCTTTTTGTTTCTTTTTCATATATTTTGTTTTAGTTGCTGACCTTGTTTTCTTTTCTTGTTTGTAGGTACTAGTTTATAACTCGTAGCTCTCAACCTGTTCGTGCAAACATCTTGGACTTTGACGACGATTTTGAGCGCACTTTGAGAATGAAGAGGAAGAAGCCAGAACTTAACCACGGCAAGGGAGGAAGAAGAGGTATAAGTCATGGTAGCGGACAATCGAGCAATCAAGGAGCTTTCCGCCTCGGGAATGGACAATGCCGCACCATTATGCATCCAATACCCTAGGGCGGCTCAAGACAAGACCGATGAATTTGAATTGAAGTCTTGTTTGTTGCACCACATCCCAAAGTTCCATGGGTTGTCCATGGAGGATCCAAACAAGCATTTAAAAAAGTTCGAGGTGGTGTGTTCAAGCATGACTCCAATTAATGTTGATAGCAATATTTTGAAGATGAAGGCCTTTCCATTCTCTCTATTGGAAAAGGCTAAAGATTGGTTATATGAATTAGCACCCGGAATGGTCACTTCTTGGGAGAACATGAAGATGGCGTTTCTAGAGAAATTCTTCCCTACTTCAAGAGTCATTCTCTTGAGGAAGAAAATTAGCAGAATCCAACAAAGCCAAGGAAAGTCTTTTCTGGCGTATTATGAGCGTTTTAAAGCCCTTGTTCCATCATGTCCCCAACATTAAATGAAGGAGGATCTTCTACTTTGATATTTCTATGAAGGCCTTCTTCCAATTGAAAGGCAAATGCTCGATGCTTCAGCGGGAGGTGCATTGGTGGACAAAACTCCTATGGTAGCCAAGACCCTAATTGCAAACCATGCTTAAAATGCACAACAATACGAAGAAATTGGGCAAAGAAACCCCCCACGGCAGCAAGTGCATGAGGTAAGTTCTACATCTGACATTCAATCTCAATTAGCTAATCTTACTTCTATTGTGTCTTAGATGGCCGAAGGAATGAGGATACAAGGACCAAGTGTATGTGGCGTGTGTTCTATCCAAAGACACCCTTCTGAAAAGTGCCCTCAATTGATTGAGATGGGGGATGGGAGAGTGCAAATGCTATTGGATTTCTAAGCCAAAATCAGCCACGGAATGATCCCTATTCCAACATATACAATCCGGGTTGGAGAGATCATCCAAATTTCAAGTGGAGGAAGCCTCAACAACCTCAACAACAAGGAGGATTTAGGCAACAACCCCGGAGGTTCTACACCAAGCCATACGCACCAAATCAAGCCCAAACACAACCTGCCCAAAACAATCAAGGTAGTATTTGGACAATGATACAGTTATTAAGTTACTTACCAATTTGTCTCAAGGGCACGAGAATCAAAACAAAGCCATGCAAAATTGAGACAAAAGGGTGGATCACTTGGAGAAACAAATTGGGTAGATAGCGGAGTTTGTAGGACAATTCCGAAACCAAGGCAAACTCTCTAGTTCAACCATTGTCAATCCAAGGGGAGGATTCGAATTTGCCAAAGTAATCACATTGAGAAGTGGAAAAGAAGTTGGCACTAATCCAAAATCATCCAAATCAAGCCCTAATGAAGATGAAAAGCTGCAATTGGAAGAAGAGGAGCAAAGCAAAGCCACGGCAAGGGTAGAAGCACCTTTGCCGCAGCCTCTTAGGGACCCCAATTCATCCAATTCATCTAATTCGCCCAATATAGGTAAGTTGGGTTCAAATTCGATTAATTCTAACCCTATTCCACCCAATGTTCCTTTTCCTCGCAGATTTATGCAAGCAAAGAAAGAGGAGAATGACAAAGACATTCTTGAGATGTTTAGGAAAGTACAAGTCAATATTCCGCTCCTCGATGCCATCAAGCAAGTTCCCAAATATGCCAAATTCTTGAAGGAACTTTGCACCACAAGGAAGAGGGTTTCGAATAAAGAGTTAGTTAGGGTAAATGAAAATGTTTCCGCTGTTTTACAAAGAAAGTTACCTCCAAAGTGCAAAGATCCAAGTAACTTTACAATCCCTTGCATTATTGGCCAAACTAAGTTTGAACATGTTATGTTAAACTTAGGAGCTTCAATTAATGTCATGCCACATTCTATTTATGCATCCATGAACCTTGGAGAATTGAAAAATGATGGTGTGATTATTCAATTGGCCGATCGATCTAATGCCTATCCAAAGGGAGTTTTGGAAGATGTTTTAGTGTAGGTTAATAACTAGATCTTCCCGGCGGACTTCTATGTTCTTGGGATGGAAGAAACCACCCATTCCACATCCTTGCCGCTCTTTCTTGGAAGGCCATTCATGAAGATGGCCCACACCAAGATCGATGTGTTTAAAGGAACTTTAACGATGGAATTTGATGGGGAAGTGATTGATTTTAATATTTCTGAAACCATGAGATTTCCTAATGATAATCAGTCATGCTTCTCTATTGATATCTTTGATTCATTGGCCCAGGAACATCTTGAACAATTGCATGAGGATGCACTTGAAACGGTCATTACAAGTGGAATATAATTAACAAATCAAATGGTAGCACCAATAGCATCCCACGACACCAATCTGGAATTCCATGCCGTGCCCCTTTGTGATGATGTAATTGAGGTGGTGGTTGCCCTAGAGTCATTGCCACGGCTCAATGGTAAGTCCTCAATCCCAATTTCAATTCTAATTTCAATTAACAAGTTGATTCCTTCCATAGAACAGTCACCTACCCTTAAGCTTAAACCGTTACCAAACCATTTGAAGTAAGTTTTCTTGGGCGAACACGAGACATTGCCCGTCATAGTGGCCTCCTCACTCACGGCACAAAAAAAGGACAAGTTGGTTAGGGTTCTAAAGGAGCACAAAACAGCCATTGGGTGGACTTTGACCGATATCAAGGGAATAAGCCCTACTACATGCATGCACCGTATACTCATGGAGGAGGGGGCTAAACCATCTAGAGAAGCTCAACGCCGACTCAACCCACTAATGATGAAAATCGTGAAGAAGAAGATTATCAAACTCCTTGATTGTGGCGTGATTTATCCCTTCTCAGATAGTTGTTGGGTTTCACCGGTCCATTTAGTTCCAAAGAAGTCCGGAGTCACAATGGGGAAGAATGAAGAGAATGAGCTTGTGCCCACACGCATCCAAACAGGTTGGAGAGTTTGCATTAATTATAGGAAGCTAAATGCCGCCACAAGGAAGGATCACTTCCCTTTGCCATTCATTGATCAAATGCTTGAAAGGTTAGCCGGTCATTCTTTTTATCGTTTTCTTGATGATTATTCGGGATATAATCAAATTGTCATAGCTTCGGATGATCAAGAAAAAACCACTTTTACTTGTCCATTTGGTACTTTTGCTTATCGTCGTATGCCATTTGGTTTGTGCAATGCACCAGCCACCTTTCAAAAATGCATGGTAAGTATATTTTCTGATTATGTTAAGAAGATTATTGAGGCATTCATGGACGATTTTAGTGTGTTTGGTGACTCATTTGATGATTGTTTGCATAATCTCACTTTAATCTTGAAAAGATGCATGGAAACTAACCTTGTTTTAAATTGGGAAAAAAGTCATTTCATGGTAAAACAAGGCATAGTTTTGGGTCATATCATCTCTGAAAAAGGAATTGAAGTTGATAAATCAAAAATAGATCTTGTACGTTACTTACCCTCTCCTACTTCGATGAGAGAGGTTTGTTCTTTTCTTGGACATGCAGGATTCTATAGGCGATTTATCAAGGACTTTTCCAAGATTGCACAACCCATTTACCGTCTCCTACAAAAGGAAGTGTCCTTTGAATTCAACGAGTAGTGTGAGAAGGCATTCAAGCACATCAAGGAGTTGCTTACCACGGCACCAATCATAGTCCCACCAGATTGGAGCATGCCTTTTGAGCTAATGTGTGATGCATCTGATTATGCAATAGGGGCTGTTTTGGGCCAAAGGAAGAACAAGCAACCACATGTCATCTATTATGCATCCCAGACCTTAAATGATGCTCAATTAAACTACTCTACCACTGAAAAAGAACTTATTGCCGTTGTGTTTGCTTTAGATAAGTTTCGTTCATATTTACTTGGCACTAAAGTTGTTGTATATTCTGATTATGCAGCTTTGAATACTTATTCACCAAAAAGGAGGCCAAACCAAGGCTAATTCGATGGATGCTTCTCCTCCAAGAGTTTGATATTGAAATTAAAGACAAGAAAGGGAGTGAAAACGTGGTGGCTGACCATTTGAGTCGTTTGGTGTGCAATGAGGAGTCTTTACCCATCTAAGAGACATTCCCTGATGAGCAATTGCTGTCCATTAAGGTAAGTGAACCTTGGTATGCCGATTTGGTGAATTATTTGGTGTCAAAACGTGTTCCAAACACCATAACCAAGCACCAACGTGATAAACTCAAGAAAGAGGCACGGTTTTATGTGTGGGATGACCCATATTTGTGGAAATATTGTGCAGATCAGATTCTTCATAGATGTGTGCATGATTGTGAGTTTAATTCAATTTTAACTTTTTGTCACACTTATCCATGTGGAGGACATTTTGGCACACAACACACAGCCCTTAAGGTGTTAGAATGTGGATTTTATTGGCCTACAATCTTTAAAGATGCTAGAACTTTTTGTTTAACTTGTGATTGTTGTCAAAGAATGGGCAATATAGGTGCAAGGGATCAAATGCCACAAACCCCTATATTCAATGTTGAAATTTTTGATGTTTGGGGCATTGATTTCATGGGTCCTTTTCCTTCTTCATATGGTTTCACTTATATTTTGCTTGTGGTTGATTGTGTCTCAAAATGGGTGGAAGCAAAAGTCACCCGTACTAATGATTCTAGAGTGGTTACAGATTTCATCAAAACTAACATCTTTTCTAGATTTGGGATGCCTAGAGTGCTCATTAGTGATGGAGGGTCTCATTTTTGTAATCGCACCATTGAGGCGTTCTAAATGGATTGGCCCCTTTGTTATTACTAATGTTTTTCCATATGGTGCAATTCAAATCCAAAGCTTGAGGAATGGGTATGAATTCAAGGTGAATGGGCATCGTTTGAAGCCATATTATGAAAGTATTGAAGGGCAGATTATGGAGGAAGTCACCCTCCATGTCGTGGGTTCCAATTGAGCCTAAGAAGAGGTTTCGCCCGGCTGCAAGACGTTAAAGCAAGCACTTCTTGGGAGGCAACCCATGCATTCAACTAAAGAGGACTTAGGCAATCCAATAATTCATTCCAATCAGATTTGCGTTCCTAAACTCCTCTCTTTCTTGCTTTTATTTTGTCATGCTAGTTAGTTTATGTTGTTTGCTTGAATGTGAGTTTTTGTTTGAAACATTGAGGACAATGTTTGATTTAAGTGTTTTTTTTGGGGGGGGGGGGGGTAAACAAGTTGTTTTTGCATGATTTTCGTGGGATTTTATCACCTATCACTTCTAATTGTTTCTCACTGTTTTTAAGTGTTTTTAGTGTGTTTTGAAGTGTTTTAATGTGTTTGGATCAGAAAATACGAAAACTTTACAAAAAAAATTTGCAAAATAGTTTTGAAAACCCAAAAAGAGTTGTTTTTGTGTGTTTGTTTGTGTCTTAGGGTACCTTCCAACACAATGATGAGGATTTGGTTTTTAATTGCATGACTATTAAAGCAAGTTACAGACAGGGATGGAAGTTTGATTTGCTTTTTGGTTTATGCTTGGTTATAGTTATAGTTTACAAATTCACATGCAATCACAAAGAAAAAAAATCAGTTTTTGTAACATGCTTGAAGGAAGGAACTCAAACTAACTCTACATCCCTGAGAGACTTGAGCCTAAACTTTGTTTGGAGAGTTATTAATCTTTGGATTATTGTTTTCTAAAGTCATTGCATGATCTCATTATTCTTTGCTTGGTTGCTACTTAGAATGCGTTTTCATCATTATAGTTCCAAATACTAGAACTCATGCCCATTTCATTCAAAGCATGATATTGATTGCATAACATACAATAAGATGAAGTTGGTAGTTAAACCAAAGTCAAAAAGCCTTATCCCTTTGCATTTGTATTGTAGGATTAACCCTTTTGAGCCTATTCAAGCCTTTTTTCTTTGTTAGCCACATTATCCTTACCTAGCCTAGATTAGGACTTTCCATACCCTTGTTCTTAAAGGATAGTGAAGCATGACTTAGAATGAATTCCTTTTGATCAACATATTGCAGAAAACAAGTGTGGGGGAATGTAAAAAGGCACGGCAAAAGAAAGAAACAAAAAAAGAAAAAAAAATGAGAAAAGTTGTGAAAAGAAAGAAAAAGAATTGAGAAATAAGTGAGAATGAACTCACAAGTATTGGTTGTTGAAGAAAGGGTCCAAAAGTTTGAATTTGACCCTAAGTTTGTGTCAATCTTCCCTTTGTGTTTAAAAGATGATTTATGCCATCAAAAGTGAATTTAAGTGTCAATTTCATTACTTTGCTTCCTATGGCTTTAAGAACCTTTGCTTATCCTTTACCCTTCTTTGTTAGCCAATATCTTAGCCTTATTACAACCCTTGACTTCTATCTTAATGTTAGGTGTTCAATAGGTGGAGTTTGAAATTGGTATGAGCATATGGAATCTCTGGTTCTCATTCTAAGTAGTAGCATTCTATTCATGAGATCATATACATGTCATTGTCATAATTCGAGAAAATGCTTTCTTTGTTATAACATATGTGAGTGTTAGTCTACATGTTTACATCAATCCTCTCACATATACCTAGTGTAGGGAGTGTAGTCAGAAAATCTGTGTGAAAATAGAGAGTATTCTAGTTAGGAATTGAGGAAATTCTTTAACGCATGTTACTACATTCAAAATGTTGTTTTAATTGATTAAATGTGAACTAGTAAGTGGTAACTATGGTTAAGTGTTTGCTCAAGTGTAAAGAAAGCTAAAAACCATGGGAGTAGTGTTCTTTAATGTGTCATGTTCATTAGAAATCCCTGAGGTAAATGTTGGAAGGTCTAGAGTTTGTTTTGTTTTGTTAGTTTTGTTAGTTTTGTTAGTTTTGTTTTGCTTAAGGACTAGCAAAAGCTAAGTGTGGGGGAATTTGATAGGAGCATATTTAGGCGACTTAGTTAGCTTGTTTTCTTACATTTTTGTTGTTAGTTCATAGTTATTTTAGTATTTTAAGCTATTTTCGTGTGTTTGTAGGTCCATATGGCTAAAGTAGCAAGAAGGTGCATTTTGGAGCCTTTTGGAGCAAAATTGGACTTGGAATGGATAGCATATGCTTGGAGCAAAAAGAATGGACGCAATTGAAGACCTAAAGATGTTAGGATTCCTAATCAAATAAGGTTTCCTACTTGAAGTAGGAAAGTTAAGCTAAGGTTTCCTATTTTGGTTTGACCTTTCCTAATCCTAAAAGCCCTAAGTTCCAGCAACATTGAAGGCCTCTTATGCATTTTAGGACACAAACTAAACCTTCCTTGCACCTACATTGCCCTTGCCGTGGCTTGCCTTAACTTTTCATTTCCTTGCCGTGCAAGGGGATTGCTTTTCCCTATTTTGTGTCCCAAGATCACATTCCTTTTTCACCCTAGTCAATGCCGCACCTTACATTCCTATTCTATCCTAAATCCTTGCCTAATTTCAGCCATAAACACATTCTCTTTCCTTCCCTTTCTCTTGTCGCATGTCACCTTCCTATTACCTTGAATTTCTGACCTTACTTACTTATTTTGAGGAGATTCTGACCCTTAATGCTCTTGGACAAAATAACTAAGTTTCATTGACCTTTCCTAACACTTTGCCGCACCATACACACATCTATTCAGTCATATACACAATTAGCCATCATTCACGAGGACCACCAACCTTTGCCGCAGCCTTCATTCACTCTTACATCATTCCCATACTTCCATACCTTCAAACACACACCCATACACCATTCCTACCCCTTGCCGCACTTCTTCACTAACCTAAATCCATTCCTAACCCAGAAACACATCTAAAACCATCCCTAAACCCTTGTGCCGCAGCATAGCAAGGAAGAAGAAGAGAAGAAGAAGCCTTGGACGTTTTGCATTCAAGTTGGATTGTTGGAACGTTTTTAGGTGTAATCTATCTTTTGTTATTCAATTTTTAATTCAAGTTTTCTTTGTTTTGTTGTGAACATGAAAGGCTAAACCCATTTTAGTTAGGGGAGACTTTGAAACCATGATTATGTTTGTGATATGAATTGATTAATTCCAGTTGTGATTTCATAAATTGTGAGTGCAATTTACTTAACCGTTTGATGGATAACTTAGTCTTGTATGTTGATTAGGGAGGCCTGCTTAATTTGCATGCTTGAATTTGGTGCTAGAATATAAGGGAGTTTCACATAATCGTTACAAACTTATATTCACAAGTAGTTAAGGTTGTTTTCACAATCATGTTAAGTTAAATTCCTAGCATGAGTATCATGATGTCATAGTTACGAATGCTTTGTCAATACTTATGATTTTCATAGAAAGTAATGATCTTTGATTGTATCTCTATTATGATGTCATGTAGGGAACTTTTGAAGAATGCTTTGGGTTGTCGAATGATGTCATCCAATCCAATAACTAAAGGAGAATCTGATGGTTAATTAGTGATGTCACGGTTAATCTGGGGTGTTGAGGTTCATGGTTTATCGAAAAAGCAACTGGAAATCAATTTGTGTTCAAATGTATCATGTGTGGAAAAGAATCCTCTAGCTAGCTAATCATCCATAATTTTCCCCAAATTCGTCCAAACTTTGCTTAAGTCTTTTAGTTACTTGTTTTTATCTTAAATTCATCAAAACCCTAATCCCCTTTACTTTGTTGTGTCAAATATGTCCTATTGTGTGTTTTTGAGTATTTTGAGTCAAAACCAATTCTATTTTCGTCCAAATTAAGTCCTAGAGTCTAGTTTGAGTCTATTTGATTGTTTTGTGTTGTTTTGAGTCTTTTGAGTTTGTTTTGAGTCATATAAGTTTAATTAAGAGTCTTTGAGTTTGTTCAAGTGTTTTTAAGCATATTTTTGTATCTTTGAGTCAGTTTTCATTAGATTAGCAATCCCTCCTAATCCTCGGCCTAGAACGATCCCTACTTACATCTTTACTACAATTGTCAATAAGAGGGTTTAATTTGAGTGCTAGTATTTATCACATTAGGACACCTCATCTGGGGCACATTGCATCTTGGAGCGCTGCAAGAGCTAATTCACCAAGGTTGTCTGCTGTATGAGGGCACTTGTCAACTCTATGACTTGTCGAGACAAGTATGGTTCGCCATTTGGGTTGGAAAAGCTTGGACGGTATGCGTCACGTTGAGTAATGGAAGTATAATAAACTCCGAGTGCAAGATTTGAGTTGGGATATGTCAAATCTTACGGAAAAATGAGGTGAAAATATCCCTGGTTCAATCGTCGATCCAGAAATCTAAAGCCGGGACGGTTGAACCAGTCTTAGACCGATTTGGGCTGTTCCATGTGCAGCACACATAGGCGATGGGCTTGGGTTTGACTCGGGAGTACCTAGGCTCGCGCTGAGTCACAGCTCGGGCCGGCTTGCCTTGGGCATGGGCCTGTGTGGTTTAGAGTGGCGCGGGGCGTTGATTTGTCCTTGGCGCGGCTTGGCCCTACGGGTCTTGGATCGCTGTCTTAGCGGCTGCACCTTGGGCCTGCTCCCATTGGGCCATGTTAGGCTCTCTTATGGCGCAAGTCTCGGCTCATTGCTCCAAAGCGGCGTGGGCCTACGCTTATGGCTACAAGGTGAAGCCCTCACCGTGGGTTGTGGACTCATCGAGGGTTGCTACTGTGGTGGCTGCCACGATGGTGCCTTGAGTGGGTGGTGCCACTCCACTTGTCACTGAGTTGAGCCTTGTGGGGATCACCGTTGTCCAAATCCTTGAACATAGGAAGTTTCGTTTGTTGTGGTTTCTAAATTTCTAGTCATTGTACTTTTCTTTTACTTTTTTTCAAAGAATTTTAAGAATAAGAAGTACGAAAAATCTACAAATGAACAAGAAATCAGAAACTTTGAGCGAGAGTCTTCTTCGAGAGCGTGAATCAAGACTCTCAATGAAAGCACCAATTTGTGGATGCAAATTTCTGCCATCTTCTCCTTTGACGAAAATGCACCTGCAAAATAATAACACCTAAGATCAAGGTCAAGAGCCTCATGTGCCCACGATGAATGGGGGGCTTTGGCCGAAGAATCTCCAATGCCAAAGTTAGAATTTAAGAGAGAAAGTGTGTAGGGAATTTTTAGGGAGAGAATGAACTTAGCTTTTTAGTGGGGAAAATGGGACTATTTATAGGGGTGTGGCCGGCCCTATTGGGAGAATAGGGTTAGGCCGCTTTTGGTGGAATTAGGGATTTAATTGCAAGATATTATGTGAAATAATATCTTGCAATTAATCTAGACAATTAATCCTAATTTAAATAGGTTAATTGGGAGTTACCTTTTGAGTGGGGGTTTGATGAGGAGTGATGAGAGGGATTTGAATAAATATCATTTTGACCACCTTTGACTCTTCCTTGATTGAGCCATTATTATTTGTTGCATGTGCGTGGCAATCCCGATGTGCCTTGAGGGTAATTTTATCTTTTTGACCCAAAAGTCCATGCGTCATCTCCATAATTTTCTTGATTATTTTTGGCTCCACAAAACCTACTTTCCCACTAACAACCAAATAATGACAATTATAATTTATTTAATTTATTTAATATTAAAAATGAACCAACATTCCCCCACTCATTTTTAATATTAGCTATGAAGAAAAGAAGGAAAATGATATTGGCCAAAGACGGATCATTATGCATCATGAAGGTGTGACTCTGCTTTGAACCTCCATTTGTGAAACAATAATTCCTACTCCAGAGTTAATAGTGGTCTCATACTTGAACTACATCTACTTAAGGGAAAATAAGAATTATTGCTCACACAAAATAATCCAGGTTATAATTTGAGCTTTAATAGCTAGCAGGTTACGGCCTTGTGCTAATTTCAATTTTCATGAGTGTATTTGAGAACAAGCCTAATTCTCATAGAAAGCGGCCTCACTCTCACACTCACATAAGTAAAATCAGTTAAGGAAGCTCCTCTAATTATAACATCCCACTCAAAACGAGCTATAGATTTTATTAAGAGATTAAAAAAACTCAACCTCCAAAAAACATTACAGGATAAATGCACTTACACCATAGGGATGAGTAAAAATAACAATACATCTCTTACGACCATCATATGATTCGTTTTTTTTTCATTGAACCTAGTTCTTAGCATCTCTAATTACCAAGTTGGGTGTCCTCATACATGGCTCATGATTTCAAGGGCTTTAATCTTATCCCCTTCCATGTACTCCAGACCTTTTCTCTTACGAAGGTCGTGGTTAATGGAACTGCAAGATTATCACCATATTTAGTATAAATTCACAATAATGGTACCATGCTCAAATGAGATCTCATAACCCTATGTTTTCTTCTTATAGGTCTGGATTTACCGTTATAATAATTGATTTTTACCATGTTGATAATAGTAATGCCATCACAATGAATTACAATAGGTGGTATTGGTTTTTCCCAAAATGGGATGTCATATAAAAAAATCTCTCAACCATTCTGCTTCTTGAGTGGCTGATGTCAAAGCAATAAGTTCAGCCTCCATGGTTGAATTAGCAATAATAGTTTGCCTATTTGATTTTCAACAAAAAGCACAACTACCTAATGTAAAAATATAACCAGTAGTAGAAAGAGAATCACCTGACATAGTGTTCCAGTCAGCATCACTAAAAACCTTAAGTACTAGAAGATTTTTTTTTAATATAAAATAAACCATAATTCTTAGTGCCAAGTAAATATTTCATTACTCTTTCTATGGCATGCCAATGCTCTTTACCTGGCTTACTGGAAAACCTGCTAAGCACTGCAACTATATATGCAATATCAGGTCTAGTACAATCAATCGCATATCTCAAACTACCAAGTATGCTAGCATATTCCTTTTTTATTACTCACATCATTTTCTTTTTCAACTGGAAATAAGTGAACACTTGAATCAAAAGGAATGGAAACATGCTTGCAATCAATAAAATTATATTTTCTCAATATAATGTGACTAATCAAGAAAATACCATCACATGTTTTTTGTAATTTTCATACCTAAAATAAAATTAGCCTCACCAAGATCTTTCATGTCAAAATGGCTCTTAAGCATATTTTTTGTTTCATTAATCGCAAATATATTTTCTCAAAAATTAACATATCATCAGCATATTTTCTCAAATATATTAGAAGAAAATTTTAATATTCTTCCAAGAAACATGTAGACAATTAGGCTGAGGCGCGGGTATTTTGCTCTGACACACCCCGACCGAGATCAGGGCGTGCTGGCCGTCACTCGAAGGTGACGTAGCCATGTGCGCGTGCGGAAGCTAATTAAGAAGGTAATATAAAAGTACTAATAATTAAAAACCTAATAACATACAAAGTACTAGTGTATGTGAGACACAATTCAGAGCAAGCCTACAACAGTCCAAAAGGAAAGATACGACATATGTACACCCGAAGGTGACCCTACAATGGTGAATGTCTGTCAGAAATTGCCGGGACGCCCTCTGGGATAAACCACCGAACCTTCTAGACCACTAGAACCTGGAGGGGCGCAAAAACAAAAGCGTGAGTGGGCAAAAACAAAGTTCTTTGAAAACTCTTTAGCAAAACACATTCTAACCCCTCGCCGTAAAACCTGTATACTTCCCAGAAAATGAACATATATACGTATGTATAGATATGTCAATCATGCTCCACATATGCCATTCATGCTTGAGAATATGCCACAACAGAATCTCATAATCAAATATAAATGCTCAAGCGTAATTCACATTGAATATATATAATCTGGCAGCCGGGAGTCACCTAACGTGACCTGTACGGCTGAATCTAGAGCTCCACTCTCAACTCAATAACTGAATCTGCACACGAGTCGGAACCACCTAACGTGGTCTGTACGACAAGCTGGGTGTATTATATATATGTATGCTCTAGTGCTACGATCACGTGAAGCTGTGCGATAATCGCGGGTCACCTACAAGTCGGAACCACCTAATGTGGTCTGTACGACAGGCTTGCACCTATCTTGGATCCAAGGCGAGCATGCGGTGCTGGTGAACATACACGTGAAGGCTGTGCCCTGGCCCTGGGCGGGAGCACTAACACCGGGGGTGCAGATTATGAGCTCTCTAAACCTCTCAAATTACCATTGCATAATAAACAAGAATGTATAACCACATGAATACCGCTTACCTGGCACTTACCTGTGCGTCCACAGCACCAATTACACATATATATATATGTATGCCAATTACCAATGCACGTGATGATGCGTAAACAATATTCAAATGATGCATGGCATAAAACATATAACCTTTTCTATTCTATTTCTGGGAATTTAGAGGTATATAGGTATATACGGAAAACAAAAGCCCACTCACTGATAATTAGAAGGGTCGTAGCCCCCTTGCCTCGAGTGTGTACGCTCGTCCTCGGAGAACGAATCACCTATACGCGACAAAGTTACGAAAACATTAATTTAAAAGCACCTGAACAACTTCTCGTAATAACTTCTCATACATTGCTCAAATTGGACAATTGAATATACCAACGTGACCTACACAACCTCAGGATCACGCCCATATTTTTAGAAAAAATTTTGGACCACGCACGCGCCCCCACGCGCCTGAACACGCACGGACCTACGCGCCCCCACGCGCGGCCCACGTGCACTGCACACTGACGGCGTCAGTTGACGCCGTCAGGAATATTCCGTTAACTGACGGAATATTCCGTCAAATCTAACCGGATTCTGTCACTGCCGTTAGGAATATTCCGTTAGACTTAACGGAATATTCTCCTTTCTTCTCCGGCGAGACGCCGGCGCCGGCGACGGCGCCAGAAAACTGGGTAAAATTCTAACTTTGTTTTCTCCTTCGTTTTTCAACCATTTTTCACGTTCTTTATACCAAAATGAAGCTTAGGACTAGTAGAATCACGTTAGACTAGTTTTAAGGCCTAAAAGTTGCTAGATCATACCTGTCCACGACTTCAAAGTTCGGCCAACTTCGAACCTAGCCTTCCCGACGTCCAAATTCACCCAACGAACTACTCCGAGGCTCCTTGGGACATCACAAGCACAACTACAAGCTTAGAAATTCCAAAAACAAGCTAGTTTAGGTTTGCATGAACAGTGTTCAAATCGGACCTCGTGATATCGACGTGAAAATGGTGTTTTCCTTACCTGAAAATGGCACCTTTGAACTCCTCTCAGCTCCACGAACACGATGGTGGTCTTAGTTTCTTGATTGGTGAAGGTTTGAGTTGGGTTGTATATATGGTCCGTGTGTTTGTATGAAGAAGAAGAAGAAAATGGCTCGGGGAGGAAGAGAGAGAGAGAGAGAAGACTGAGAGACAGAATGAGGGAATGAGGGAGGGAATCCCGGGAGAAAAGAAAATGTTTGATTGTGTGTGGTCCCACCACCCACACAACACAAATATACACGTAAACGAATAGATTAGGGGTAAAATTGTAATTTCAATGTACGTTTCGTTAGTTTCGGGACGGGATGTTACAACCTACCCACCTTAATAGAATTTCGTCCCGAAATTCAAAACAACCAAAATACACCCCTACTGGTCAAAGAACAATCTAGGATACAGATCCCTCATTCTATTTTCTGTCTCCCATGTCGCTTCTTCAACCGAGTGATTCCTCCACAGAACTTTTACCAAATTCACCGTTTTGTTCCTCAGAACCTTCTCTTTCCAATCCAAGATCGTTAACGGTTCCTCGTCATACGTCAAATCTGGATTTATCTCTAACGGTTGAGGAGGGATCACATGCAATGGATCGGCAACATAGTGTCGGAGCATAGACACGTGAAAAACGTTATGCACTTTAGCCAACTCCGGAGGCAACTCTAACCTGTAAGCTACCTCACCAACTCTTTCTGTGACTAGGTACGGTCCGATATACCTGGGACTCAACTTCCCCTTCTTTCCAAACCGCACAACACCTCTCCACGGTGAAAGCTTCAGAAATACCCAATCTCCGACCTCATACGTTCTGTCCGTAGCATGCCGATCTGCTAAACTTTTCTGCCTGTCTTGAGCTGCTTTCAGGTTAGACCTAATTACCTGAACATTTTGAGTAGTCTCCTCGACAATCTCCGGACCTACTAAAACTCTTTCGCCAACCTCCGACCAACATAACGGAGTGCGACAAGATCTACCATACAAAGCTTCGAATGGCGCCATGCCAATGCTCGAATGGAAACTGTTGTTGTAAGCAAATTCCATCAAATCTAACCGCTGGTGCCAAGCGTCACTGAACTGTAACACCGAAGCTCGCAGCATATCTTCCAATGTCTGAATAGTTCTCTCAGACTGTCCGTCCGTTTGTGGATGATATGCCGTACTGTAGAGTAGTCTCGTACCCAAAGCTTCTTGAAAAGCTACCCAAAACTTCGATGTGAATCGTGGATCACGATCTGAGACAATACTTACAGGGACACCATGGTATTTCACAACCTTTGAGATAAACAATTCCGCTAACCGGCTCAAAGAATACTTTTCTCTTACGGGAATGAAATGCGCCGATTTAGTGAGCCGATCAACGATCACCCAAATGCCATCAAAGCCATTATGTGTACGCGTCAACTTGTACACAAAATCCATAGTAATATTTTCCCATTTCCACTCTGGAACGGGAAGCGGCTGCAACAATCCAAACGGCTTCTTTCTTTCTGCTTTAACCTGCTGACAAACAGCACAACTGCTCACATACTCAGCTATCTCCCTTTTTATACCCGGCCAATAGTAAAATGGTCGAATGGTATGGTACATTTTAGTTGCCCCTGGGTGCATGGCATAAGCCGAGATATGTGCTTCATCTAGAATTTCCTTCTTCAAATCCACATTACTAGGCACGAACATTCTACCCTCTAACATCAACATGCCATCAGAATCACGAACTCTGAGATCTCGCCTCCTTCCTTGATCTCGAGCTCGAATTAGTTCTTGAATCTGTTCATCAGCTACCTGAGCTTCAAGCACTCGATCAACTAAGATTGGCCTAACTTGAAAATTAGCAAGCAATGCCACTTCTCGATCTTCTGCTTCTAACCTTACTCCCGTAGCACGCAAGTCCACCAAAAGAGGAATACGACTAGCGTACAACGCATTGATACGGCCATGTGACTTCCTGCTAAGTGCATCGGCTACTACGTTCGCACGACCTGGGTGATAGTCAATCGTGCAATCGTAATCGCTGAGCAACTCTAACCACCTCCGTTGACGAAGATTAAGTTCCTTCTGGGTGAAAAGATACTGAAGACTCTTGTGATCTGTGAAGATCCTGCACTTCTCTCCGTAAAGATAGTGTCTCCACAACTTCAACGCAAAGATGATAGCAGCTAACTCCAAATCATGTGTAGGGTAATTCATCTCATGGGTTTTCAACTGCTGCGAAGCATAAGCAATCACCCTACCATGCTGCATCAATACACATCCCAGACCATTCAAGGAAGCATCGCTATAAACTTCGAAATCACCACTATCGTCCAGGAGTGTCAAAACAGGTGCATTAGTAAGACAATGCTTCAATTGCTGGAAACTCTGCTCACACTTATCATTCCACTCAAACTTAACATCTTTCCTTGTTAACCTCGTCAGTGGCAAGGCAATCACCGAAAAATCCTTAACGAATCTCCGATAATATCCCGCCAAACCAATGAAACTTCTCACCTCAGTGACGGTTCGTGGTTGCTCCCAACTCTCCACAGCTGCAACCTTTTGAGGATCAACAAGAATACCTTGAGCAGAAATGATGTGCCCTAAAAATGCAACTTGATCTAACCAGAACTGGCACTTGCTAAACTTAGCATACAATTGGTGTTCCCTTAACCTCTTCAACACCAAAGTAAGATGTCGAACATGCTCTGCTTTGGACTTAGAATACACCAGAATATCGTCAATGAAGACAATAACAAATCTATCCAGGTAAGGCTGGAATACTCGGTTCATTAAATCCATAAAGGCTGCTGGTGCATTCGTCAACCCAAATGGCATAACCAGAAACTCGTAATGACCGTAACGAGTCCTGAACGCCGTCTTAGGAACATCATCCCTACTAATCTTCAGCTGATAATACCCAGACCTCAAGTCTATCTTAGAAAATACACAAGCACCTCTCAGCTGATCAAACAAATCGTCGATACGAGGCAATGGATAACGGTTTTTAATCGTCACCCGATTCAATTGCCTGTAGTCGATACATAGCCTCAAAGTTCCATCTTTCTTTTTCACAAACAACACTGGAGCGCCCCAAGGTGAAGTACTAGGCTGAATAAATCCCTTATCCACTAATTCCTGTAACTGCACTTTCAATTCCCTTAACTCAGCGGGAGCCATACGATAAGGAGTTAATGAAATAGGATTAGTACCTGGAAGTAACTCAATAGTGAAATCCACATCTCGATCTGGGGGTAAACCAGGTAAATCTTCAGGAAAAACATCAGGGAAGTGTCTAACCACTCTCACATCCTCAATTCTACTAGGAACGGCCTCCTCTAGCACCACATGAGCTAGATACCCCTGACAACCTTTAGTCAACAACTTCTTCGCTCGCAAGGCCGAAATAACACCATGTCTTACTCCACTCTGCTCACCCACAAAAGTAACCTCAGGTAATCCAGGACGGTGAAACGTAACTACCTTCCCGTAACAATCAATGTTGGCACGATAGAAGTGCAACCAATCGTTGCCCAAAATCACATCAAAATCGACAATATCTAACGGAATAAGATCCGCGGGCATAACAACACCCTCTACTATCACTGGACATCCTGGGTACATACAATCTACAACACATCTCTCTCCTCTAGGCATAGCGAACTCTAAATCGTACCCTAGAGGTGTGGGGCGAGGTTGCGTTACTTGAGCAAATGTATGAGAAATAACGGAATGTGTAGCTCCACAATCAATTAAGACTCTAGCAAAATAACCAATAATGTTTAACGTACCCATTATCAAGTCCGGGTTGTTCTGAGCATCCTGCAAGGAAATATTGTGAATACGCCCCTGGCCCTGCTGTCGTCCGCCACGACCTCTGCTCGCTTGAACACTGCGACCTTGAGCTCCACGCCCCTGACTGGGCTGACCCATCTGTCTCGAAGACCCTGCACTACTAGTAGCATTCTCATTCTGCTGATACTGTCCTCCTTGGTACCATTGAGAACCACCCGTTGGAGCTGGAGGATACGGCATGTAGTTACTGGGATACGGGGGATAACCACCTTGTGAATACGGGTCCTGGGGGTACTGATACGGTCCCGGGGCATAGGGAACAACATCACCTTGATAGTGATAGGCACCACCTCTACCTGCTTGACCATAATTACTCGGACCTTGGATTTGTCGAATCGGTGCAGGTGGCGGCATAAAGGTCTGCTGTGGCTTCTGCTGCTGACTCTGGGGACAATTCACCGCTCTATGTCCCACCTGTCCACACGTGAAACAATTACCGCTAATCTGCCTGCACTCGCCGAAGTGTCGGTTATTACACCTACGGCAAAATAGGGGTCGGTTTCGGCCACCATCACCTTGTCTCTGGCCTCGAGCACCTCCATAAAACCTACCTCCACGTCCTTGTCCAGAGGCACTGAAACCACCACTAGACGAACTCGAACTGGCACCACCCTTTTTAAAGTTCTGAGTCTGGGGAGGTCCAAGCGACACTTGACTTTTCCCTTTGTCATCTTTCTTTTCATCACTGTCACTCGACATATTCTCTGAGTCCTCTACCCTCAACAGTATCTCATAGAACTCCTGGTAGGACTCACAGTGAGTAGTAGTGGCCATAGAACGCCATCTCTTTCTAGTGCCCAAGCGAAAACGACGAAGCATCTCCGCCGGATTACCAGCGACATCAGGATAGTAACGAGACAAATCAGTGAACTTACGATAATACTCGTTAGCCGTCATCTTTCGCTGTTTCAACTCAGTGAATTCCTGTTTCTTACGGTCGATATACTCAGGGGGTACAAATCTCCTTTGAAATATATCCTTGAAAACATTCCAATCGGTCCTCTGAGCTGGAGTCAACCTCCGAAGTTCTTGTTCCCACCAAGCTGCAGACTCCATCTCCAGAAACCAAGAGGTTGTCTCAACCCACCTTTCCATCGGAAGGTTCCCTTGGTTATGTAACACCCGGAAAGTCTTCTCTAGGTGTTCCAACCAACGTTCTGCGCCTTCGTGACCCTCGTTACCTTTAAACTTATCCAACTTCAGGTTATACATAGTCTCCAGAGGAGTCCTCTGGGGAGGGCGTATCACTGTTTGAAGGGCTGTGGCAATCACTTCCCCCAACTGAGTAAGATCAGGAAAACTAGACTCATCTGAGCGACGTGGTTCCCGACGAGGCGGCATGATTCTGACAGAAGACACCAACTATTAGAATACTCACAAAGACACAGGACTGCCAAACCTAGGCTCTGATACCAAGCTGACACACCCCGACCGAGATCAGGGCGTGCTGGCCGTCACTCGAAGGTGACGTAGCCATGTGCGCGTGCGGAAGCTAATTAAGAAGGTAATATAAAAGTACTAATAATTAAAAACCTAATAACATACAAAGTACTAGTGTATGTGAGACACAATTCAGAGCAAGCCTACAACAGTCCAAAAGGAAAGATACGACATATGTACACCCGAAGGTGACCCTACAATGGTGAATGTCTGTCAGAAATTGCCGGGACGCCCTCTGGGATAAACCACCGAACCTTCTAGACCACTAGAACCTGGAGGGGCGCAAAAACAAAAGCGTGAGTGGGCAAAAACAAAGTTCTTTGAAAACTCTTTAGCAAAACACATTCTAACCCCTCGCCGTAAAACCTGTATACTTCCCAGAAAATGAACATATATACGTATGTATAGATATGTCAATCATGCTCCACATATGCCATTCATGCTTGAGAATATGCCACAACAGAATCTCATAATCAAATATAAATGCTCAAGCGTAATTCACATTGAATATATATAATCTGGCAGCCGGGAGTCACCTAACGTGACCTGTACGGCTGAATCTAGAGCTCCACTCTCAACTCAATAACTGAATCTGCACACGAGTCGGAACCACCTAACGTGGTCTGTACGACAAGCTGGGTGTATTATATATATGTATGCTCTAGTGCTACGATCACGTGAAGCTGTGCGATAATCGCGGGTCACCTACAAGTCGGAACCACCTAATGTGGTCTGTACGACAGGCTTGCACCTATCTTGGATCCAAGGCGAGCATGCGGTGCTGGTGAACATACACGTGAAGGCTGTGCCCTGGCCCTGGGCGGGAGCACTAACACCGGGGGTGCAGATTATGAGCTCTCTAAACCTCTCAAATTACCATTGCATAATAAACAAGAATGTATAACCACATGAATACCGCTTACCTGGCACTTACCTGTGCGTCCACAGCACCAATTACACATATATATATATGTATGCCAATTACCAATGCACGTGATGATGCGTAAACAATATTCAAATGATGCATGGCATAAAACATATAACCTTTTCTATTCTATTTCTGGGAATTTAGAGGTATATAGGTATATACGGAAAACAAAAGCCCACTCACTGATAATTAGAAGGGTCGTAGCCCCCTTGCCTCGAGTGTGTACGCTCGTCCTCGGAGAACGAATCACCTATACGCGACAAAGTTACGAAAACATTAATTTAAAAGCACCTGAACAACTTCTCGTAATAACTTCTCATACATTGCTCAAATTGGACAATTGAATATACCAACGTGACCTACACAACCTCAGGATCACGCCCATATTTTTAGAAAAAATTTTGGACCACGCACGCGCCCCCACGCGCCTGAACACGCACGGACCTACGCGCCCCCACGCGCGGCCCACGTGCACTGCACACTGACGGCGTCAGTTGACGCCGTCAGGAATATTCCGTTAACTGACGGAATATTCCGTCAAATCTAACCGGATTCTGTCACTGCCGTTAGGAATATTCCGTTAGACTTAACGGAATATTCTCCTTTCTTCTCCGGCGAGACGCCGGCGCCGGCGACGGCGCCGGAAAACTGGGTAAAATTCTAACTTTGTTTTCTCCTTCGTTTTTCAACCATTTTTCACGTTCTTTATACCAAAATGAAGCTTAGGACTAGTAGAATCACGTTAGACTAGTTTTAAGGCCTAAAAGTTGCTAGATCATACCTGTCCACGACTTCAAAGTTCGGCCAACTTCGAACCTAGCCTTCCCGACGTCCAAATTCACCCAACGAACTACTCCGAGGCTCCTTGGGACATCACAAGCACAACTACAAGCTTAGAAATTCCAAAAACAAGCTAGTTTAGGTTTGCATGAACAGTGTTCAAATCGGACCTCGTGATATCGACGTGAAAATGGTGTTTTCCTTACCTGAAAATGGCACCTTTGAACTCCTCTCAGCTCCACGAACACGATGGTGGTCTTAGTTTCTTGATTGGTGAAGGTTTGAGTTGGGTTGTATATATGGTCCGTGTGTTTGTATGAAGAAGAAGAAGAAAATGGCTCGGGGAGGAAGAGAGAGAGAGAGAGAAGACTGAGAGACAGAATGAGGGAATGAGGGAGGGAATCCCGGGAGAAAAGAAAATGTTTGATTGTGTGTGGTCCCACCACCCACACAACACAAATATACACGTAAACGAATAGATTAGGGGTAAAATTGTAATTTCAATGTACGTTTCGTTAGTTTCGGGACGGGATGTTACATGCTCTCTTTAAGGAGATTCAAGTCCACTGCAGTTTGACAAAAGTTAACGACTGGTGCAGCAATATATCTCTTGACTTGTCCCTTTCAAGATACAACAGCCCAACTAAATTGTGTTTGACTCAAACCTTTATGCACAAAAAGAGAAGAGTCCTAAGCTCCACAAGATCCACCTTCTTTGGCCAATATAAGTAAAAGGTACAAAGTATGGAGGAATGAAGATTGTAGTTATTAGGAAATTGGTAGTGGGATCATAAATAAAAGGAAACTTTAATCAAAACTCCCGGTACTGTTCACTTTAACGAAAAACCACATTTTACATTAAAAAGGCAATTCTGGTACTATTTACTTTACCCTTTATTTTATCCTTATCGTTAAAACTCAAAGTTTTCAAGTCATTTTCATTAGTTTTCTTTAAATAAAAGACATGGGAAAATGATAATAATTATATGTTTATTATCACCTTTAGTGAATAAGATAACAAACACAAATTAATAAAGAAAAAAGGTTACTAGAGTTACAAAAGATGAAAAGCTAAAGACTCCATCCATCTTAGTTTCCCTACTAACCACAAATAATGATAAATAAACTTACTTTCCCACTAACAACCAAATAATGACAATTATAATTAATTTAATATTAAAAATGAACCAACACATATCTTTGACATTGGATTGCGGGGAGTTACAAGCCCGAAAGTAACAAAAAGAGAGATTCGAACTATGAACTTGGCTACATTAATTTTGGAGTTTTCAGTGAATTACCTTTCGTGCAAGTGAGACAGGAGGTTAAGGCAATGCACAAGAAACTTTAGGCTGCAATGTGCCGTCTTCCAAAGGCCAAGCATCAACAGTAAAGCATCTGGTGCAGCTCTTGAGGAGGGATTTCCTACCAATCCCACTACTTGTGTGATCTGGCTTGAAGCCACCAAAGAGAGGGGCACCAGGAGTCTCTGGTGTTACAGGAGTTGAGGGAGCTGACGGAACTTCCTCACTATTGTCCATCAATTATATACAACTCCAATACAAAAGAGTACTAGATAGATCTATAGAGAGAAAAAATCAACAAATTAAAAGTTTGTGCAGTAAACAATAAAATCTTAAAGAGAGAGAGAAGAGAAGAGAAAGTTTGAGCTTTCAGTTTAACTAGCTTGTTTGCCTATATAGTAGTAGTTTGCTAGTATTAAGCTGCAAGTTGACTTAGAGAATCCCAAGGGAAACAAAAAAGTGAGAAAAAGAAGTGGTTGGAACGGCTGCTGGGGATGAGGAAGTGGACGGTGAGAAACTGATATTTGTTTATTTATTTATTTTGATTCAGCGTCTTTAACTAAATAGTTTTGTACTTGTGGAAAAAAAAACTCATCAATAATTGGAAGCCAAATTCCCTTGTTAGAAGTGTTAGGTGAAGCCGTATGGAAGGTGTGCGACAAGTAGAACCAAAACATATGCGCATTCAGTTAATGTAGAATATCCTGCATTCATGTATTCAAGTGGGTAAAGCCTAAAAAAGCTTTTTTTGTGGTAGAATAAATATTATAACCTTCATGTGACCATCTCTTTGTGCGTACCTCCCTTCCATTCCAATCTTTTCATCTCCTTTTCTATAGATTCGGTTTTATCACGATATTTTATCTTTTGTTATTATTAAAAAAATGTCAAAAGTAGAAATTGTGGCTCAGCTGGTAAAGAATATTTATCTTGCACTAGGTATTTTGATGTTTTGAGTTCAAATCTCCTCTCACGCTGTAACGTTTGAATAATTTGAATTGAAGTTATCATCATCTTGACTCCCAACCGCAAAATGCTTCCTTTTCCTTTTCATTGCTTTTCGTTCTTTAGGTTAGTACTATTTGCGACCAAAGAAAAAATATAGCTATAAATCCCATAAATTAGCTTTGAACTGAATTATAATTATTGACGGATGAGTCAAGGAGGGAGCCTGCCCCGCGCATGAAGAACCCGAATTTAACCAAATACAATCGGAGGCTTGTTGAGGCCCAAAATTAGCATTAACATCAACATAAAAGTTAGCCTCTCTCAAAATATGATGGAAGGAAATAGAAGAGAAAACACTAGTTAAGTTTACAATGTCTTTGGAAATAGTTCTAATTCGCCAAGGTATTAAACACTAGGGTGTTTTAAGTTACCAAAAAGTTTTGTACCAACAACAAGAGGATGACCACCATAATTTGATAATGAAACCACCACCAGCAGATAAGTCATGAACTGAACTGATGAGTCCATATTATACCATATATTTTATCTTATTCTTAGTTATAGTTTATTGGTTATTTTGGTAGAATTTTGATACTTTGTTATATATTTTCAATATAGGACATTCGACTTCCTCTAGAGCAAAAAGTGATCAAACGGATGAATTTTGGAGTGATTCCAATGGAAGGATGTTCATGATTCTTTCAAGATAATTGTATCAAAATTTCAGATTTTTCTACCAAACCGTTTGACCGTGGCGATGAAATAAAGACCCAACGCGCAGCTTTCCCAGATTGACGTTTCTGGATGTTTTGGGTATTTTGGAGGTTAAGATGGCATATTTTGAGGAATATTCCTTCTGAATTTGGAGTTGATTTGGTCGGTCAAAAGTCTGATTTTCTGAGAAGTCTGAATTTCAATTCAAATAGGAAACCTTTTGTTTCCTAGGTATTTTAATCTAATATGTTTCCTAGTTTTTAAAAGACCTAGGAAAGGTAGGATTTTATTTTGTGGTAGTATAAATAAGGCTTTTTAGCCATTAGGGTTAGAGAGGAGAGGAGAACGCATCAATGTATAGAACTTAGCTAGGGTTTGATGTTTTGTATTTCAAAGTGTTTTCTATCATTCTTCTATTTCAATAAAATTCCTTTTATTTTATGGTTGTTAGTAACTAATTTTTGTTAGCTAGGGCGAGGCCACAAGTTTTGGCAAGAATATGTAGTTTCTTTTCAATTTGCTTATGATATTATGCATGCAAGTTTTGAATTATTAATCACCGATTTAAACTATCTAATTGTCTTGATGATTGGCCACCATTAGGATATTTAGAAAAGTAATTTGATGCAATTTTGGTGGAGGGCTGTCACTAAAATTGACAAAGCCTTCTTGTGGTTCATATGTGTAGCTTTTTAGGATGGACGACACGTCTTAAGGGTTATATGGTTTTTCAAAAAGTTTTCACAAAACTTAATGAGTCTTACATGTTCACATTCGATCTGGACGCCACAAACGGGTTGCATGTTAGATATATATTCTATGTTGGAGGTTCCAAGTAGGATATATTTTAGGAAAACCTAACCTTCAAAGTATGCATATGTAATTCATATGAGATTAGAAGAACTACACAGGATTGTTAGGGTGACGGTAGAATCCTAATGTTTCTTTAAATTATTTTCTAGTTGATTTATTTAATTGTTTTTAGTTTAAATTTGTTTTTATTATTTTAAATCTCAAAATCAATATTTTTCAAACTTTGTTTTATATAATTAATTAAGAGTTAGTTTTAAATACAAATTATTCATTCAATCCCTGTGGAAAACGATCTTACTTGAGCTGTTTATACTACAACTACCTTATTCTCTTGCAAGTATTTTGTGTATTTTTATCTCTACTTTTGCAGGTGGTAAAAATCTCTATCAAGAAAGAAACCTACATCTTGAGGAGGGGGCTTCCCTTGAATCACATGTGGAGAAAGGCTAGCTTGAGCATTCAAAGCGAAGCCACTAGAGTCAACAACATGAGAGGAAAATGGGGAATAAGGAGGTTGGTAGTCGAAGGCGATTGGTTTTCAGTTGTGGCTAACAACTAGAGTCAACAACATGAGAGGAAAATGGGGAATAAGGAAGTTGACCTACCAAATGAGTTTATTGGAACCAAATTCGTGCACCACCCCTGTGTGGAGGAGATGCACAAACTCGACTACTTGTAAAAGAACAAACGATCATAATATCATTTTAGAACCGGTGGGGTACCAGTCAAAGGCTCTTCAACGATCAAGTTGGTAAGCAATTTATGAGACTCAAGCAACAGCTAAGACAATAGAGCATGTGATAATTACGTTTCTCAAAATGAATCCTAGAATGGTGTATTTATACTAGTCGAGAGAGAGTCTTTTTAAGACATAAAATACGTATTAAGTTAGGAGAATCCCAGAGGATATCTAGAAGTAGATATTGCATCTTCTTAGAATTTTGATTACTTGCGGCGCATGCCAATCCATGGATTGTACGAATTTTCAAGAATATAGAAACTTATCTGATCCATGACCGGATCAAGTTTCCGTATCTTATGAAACAAGAATGGTCAATCTTAGCCTTTTTGGGACACAAGATGATGGTGGCATCGCTAGTCTGTTTGTATAGCTTAAGCTGATTGGAACTATTAGGTACATCACCAGAATTGTTAGGTACTTATATTTCGATCCATCTTACTCCAACCCTTGAAAATCATGGTCCCACAATTTCCCTTAACTATTTATCCAAGGGGTTGCTCCGCTTAAAGATAGATAATTATCCAAAGATCATGCATTTCGGAGTAAATCATAATACATACTGTTTATAGTTCTTCTGACGCATGGCTATCCAACCTCATAGTTATTGCCTATTGCAAGGTAATTGAGATGTTCCGGAATCATATGTGTGCTCCTGAAGAGCATGCCATAAATGCTACAATAATAGGGATGCCCCAGTTGTGTGTGCGCAAGAAATAAGGAACTACTTTTTATGTTTCTAACCTATATAGACCGTCGGATTCGTAGATATCAAGGCATGACGATCCAGAATCAACGGTAGGATGAATCTAAAATATCTTCCATAAATATCCTCAGATTTCTTCTTTGTCTTCTTCACAACTCAAAGTGTTCAAGCTTTCAACTTTATTTTAAGATTTCTACAGAACCTTCGATTATTGAACCTTCTACTTTCGTTGCCGGAAATTCTCACTTCCAATGTTTTCCCCATACCTTTCAAATCGAGATATGTCTTATTTGAATTTTTTTCATGCCTTTGTAGCAAACTACGACTCTTACTAGAACCTCATGTGGTCAGAGTATGGAGTAAAGAAGATGATGAAGCCTTCGTTCGCCATCGCCAAGATCTACTAAATGACTACAAGGTCTGGTTGGAAGCCAACCAAAACATCCGAGCAGCTTTGCCTGATTCTTCTGATCCTTATCATCCATGTACTAGAATCCACCTATGGTACGTAGATTTGACTTTAAAATTCCTTCTATCTGCACTCCTGAAGGAGATTCTGGTGTGCTAAAATTCCCTTTATCTGCACTTCTCGACGTGGTGAAGAGAATGGTACCTTTTTCGAAGGCTAATTTGTCGTGGTTTGGCCAAAAAACGGCTCGAAAGCAGCTGTCTTGGTCTCGAGTTAGCTACTTTCGAGCCATTTTCCAGCCAAATCACAATGCATTAGCCTCGAGTGAGGTATCATTCTCTTCGTCTCGCTGAGAAGTATGATTTTCGTTTTTGAATCACTTGATTTTGTTGAGTATTGAAGAAGTTATGATCGTTTAAAGTTTGCCCAGTTTTTGGTAAGTTTTTCAGTTTTCCCGCGAACCAGTCACCTTTCAGGTTATTTTCCAGCTGTCTCCGGTGACCATTAGGCTTCCAAATATGTATAATCTTGTTTTATACTTTCCTATCTTCATTTTGATATATTATGGGTTGAATTTGATTAAGAAACGATTGAGTTACGAAGCTTTGAAAATTGCCCAAACTTCCGCCCAAGAGCTCCGGGACACTTAATAGGACACTTAATGGATGATAGACAATCTCAGGGACTATTTCTATTGATTTTCAATCTCAAGAACAAAAATGATGTGTTATGCAAATGTCAGGAACCATTTTAGTTAAAAAGCCCTTTTATATATGAAAAAAGGGGTGTCTTGAAATTTCAATGCATCGAGAGTGTGTCTACCACCCTAGTAGAAAAAGGAATTTCCTCTCACTGGCTCACTTCTCTGTAAGAGCAGCTTCAGCGGGAGCAATTGCTCGAGGGACAAGCTTCAGCACAAGGCCTGATAGCCGGAGGGAGGAAGTCCAGCGTTGGCTGGCGAATGAGCCCTAACAAGCCCGAGCGCCAAGCCCGTGGATTCGTGTTGGCCCGAGCGCCTGAGGCGAGTCTGATGTCAGCTGACGTCATATGCCTATTTTAATTTTTTTTCTGTTAGAAGACCACACAGCCTTCCTATTTCGGCGAACTCCAAACCATCGTCACAACCTCACCATCTTTGTGAGTTTCACGAAACCAGGAAATAGGGGGGAAATCCCTAAGGTCCCTTAATCTTTCCATTCTCTCTGCCCATAACCCTCATTGTCTCTTTATATCCCTGCAAATGACAACCACCATCTCGCTGTCCTAACGAGCTTCACGCCACGAACAGTACCCACCTGCAAAGTCTTTGATCACCGGAGTCTTGCAACATAATATCAACCAATTTCAGGGCCTCCCAACTAAAATTCAAAAATAAAATTAAACAAAAAAAAATGAAGAAAAAAGTGACCTCATCCTTAAGCAGAAGGTGGAAGGAATTGGAACGGAGTCAAGGAAAACATCTATGATGTGAGGGATGTTGAACCGTTTCTCGAAATCCCTCTGGAACCTGGATTTCCAGTTGGGATCGCCAAAATCGATCTGCTGCCAGCTCTGGCTCTTGCTCTGGGCAAAGATGTGGTTACTGTTCTTGGCGACTCCTTCAAAGTAGTCAGTAGTCTCAGAGACGGCGGAGAGAATTGGTGAGAAGTGCAGTGGTGGACGGCAAGTCCTGACGGGGCGATCGTGTGCGAGAGTGTAGAAAAAGGTATGTAGGCTAAAAAATATATTTGTTATTGATACGTGAATGTGGAGAAATGGAAGAGAAATGGAAGAGAATGCTTTTTTTCTCATTGTGTTTCTCTACAAGATTAAAAGGATATATATACATGATACAAGTGTGTAGGTAGGACAAGGTAGCCGTCCTAGTGTGTAGGTAGGACGGCTGTAGAGGACAAGGTAGCCGTCCTAGTGTGTAGGTAGGACAAGGTAGGACGGCTTGACGGCTGTAGGACGGCTTGACGGCTGTAGGACGGCTGTAGGACGGCTTGACGGCTGTAGGACGGCTAGTGTGTAGGTAGGACAAGGTAGGACGGCTTGACGGCTGTAGGACGGCTTATTCTTCCAATAATAATATTATATACAATTACACAAGGACTCCAACCATATTCCTTATTTGTCTAACACTCCCCCTCAAGTTGGAGAATGGATGTCAAGAACTCCCAACTTGCGTAACATACTCGAAAACTTTTCTTTCCCAAGAGGTTTGGTAAACAAGTCTGCCAACTGTTGTGCCGTACCCACATGCTTGGTCTCTATTGTGCCATCTACAATCTTATCTCGTATAAAGTGACAATCCATCTCAATGTGACGAGTTCGTTCATGAAAAACAGGATTGGCAGCTATATGTAACGCTGCTTGATTATCACAAAATAAAATGGAAGGACCATCCAAAGGAATGTTCAAATCCTTCAACAAAAAATGAAGCCAAACTATCTCGCAACAAGCACCTGCCATGGCCCTATATTCCGCCTCTGCTGAAGAGAGCGAAACGGTTTTCTGTCGTTTCGTCCGCCAAGAAATCAAAGAACCGCCCAAGAATACACAATACCCAGTAGTCGAACGGCGAGTGATAGGGCAACCTGCCCAATCAGAATCACAAAACGCAGTTAACTTGGTCTGGTTGTCAGAACGAAATAATAAACCTTGACCTGGAGTAGCCTTCAAATAACGAACAATACGAAGCGCAGCATCCATATGAGATATCCTTGGCTCGTGCATAAAACGGCTTAGAACATGCACATAATAGGTGATATCTGGCCGAGTGATAGTGAGATATATTAACTGACCTACTAATCGTCGATACTTTTCAGGATCCTTGAGAAGTTCTCCTTTATCAGATAATTTTGTGTCATCCATAGGAAAAGCAATGGGTCGTGCTCCCAAAAAACCATAGTCCTTGAGAATCTCTAATGCATACTTGCGTTGAGAAATATAAATCCCTTGTTTGGAACGAGAAACCTCAATACCCAAAAAATATTTTAAATCACCAAGCTCTTTTATCCGAAAATGATCACGGAGAAAAGACTTCAGAGAATTAATGGCACTAGCATCATTGCCTGTAATCACAATATCATCCACATAAATGAGCAAAGCTGTGAAAGAAATACCAGACTTTTTAGTGAACAATGAATAGTCAGCTTTGGATTGTTGAAAACCGGCAGAAATGATGGCACTAGTGAATTTGGCAAACCATTGGCGAGAAGCCTGCTTAAAACCATAAAGTGACTTGTGAAGGCGACACACAAGATTCTCCCCCTGTCGCCGAAGACCAGGAGGAGGAGACATATAGATTTCTTCATGTAAGTCACCATGTAAGAAAGCATTATTAACATCAAGCTGATGAAGAGACCAAGACTGACTAGCAGCAAGAGCAAGAAGACAACGCACCGTAATCATCTTAGCAGTAGGAGAAAAAGTGTCATGATAATCAATACCTTCAGCCTGAGTGAAGCCTTTAGCAACCAAACGAGCTTTGTAGCGGTCAATAGAGCCGTCGGAATTGTGCTTGAGTTTGTACACCCATTTACAACCAATGGGAATTTTGCCACGGGGCAAGGAAGTTAAAGTCCAAGTACCATTAGCATGTAAAGCTTGAAGCTCCTCAGTCATAGCACGTTGCCAATTGGGGTCAGTGGCAGCCTCGCCAAAGGAGGAAGGCTCCACAGTCCGACTGACAGAGTTAATGTAAGAAAAATGCCTGGGAGAGTAACGGTGATAAGAGAGAAAATTACAAAGTGGATATCGCGTACCATGTGTAGAACCGGGTTGCGAAGTCGAAGATGGGTGGGATGGCAGAATCACCTACGAGCAAACGTAGTCTTTTAAATAGGATGGAGGTTTATGGGCACGGGAAGAGGTGCGGGGAAGGGGAGGAACGGGTAATGGGGCAGCAAGGGAATCTGTGGGAGGCGTGGAAGGGGAAGAATGTGGAGGAAGGTGAGGCGTCGGGGCAGGAAGGGGTGGGTTATATGTAAAGTCCAGAGGGGGTGGGATGGGTAGGGTAGGCGAAGAGGATGGGATAGGACGGTGAGAAACGGCATAAGGGAAAGTAGTTTCGTGAAAGATGACGTCTTGACTAGTGAAAATGCGGTGATTGTCGAGATCGTAAAGGGTATAGGCCTTTTGTCCATGAGGATAACCGAGAAAAATGCAACGATGAGCCCGAGGGGAAAATTTGGTGGTGGGAGTGACAGAGGTGGCATATGCCAGACAACCAAAGACGCGGAAGTGGTCATAAGATGGGGTTTTCGAAAAGAGAACCTCAAATGGGGATTTATGATGGAGAAGACGGGTAGGGAGACGATTGATGAGATAAGTAGCGGTAAGAACACATTCCCCCCAAAACTTGATAGGAAGATGGGATTGAAAACGAAGGGCGCGAGCGGTTTCAAGAAGATGACGATGTTTTCTTTCAACAATGCCATTTTGTTGGGGGGTATAAACACAAGAAGTTTGTAAAAGCACCCCATGATCAGAGAAAAAACTACGAAGAGATAAAAATTCACCACCATTGTCAGTACGAATGCATTGGATGGTAGTGCGGAATTGGGTAGTGACATAAGCAAAAAAATCCTTAATTAATTGTTGAGTGTCAGATTTATGTTTCATGAGGAAGACCCACGTAAAGCGAGAAAAATCATCCACAATGGTTAAGAAATAATGAGCACCAGAAAGAGAAGATTGACGATTCGGGCCCCAAATATCACAATGAATTAAAGCAAAAGGGAAAGTTGATGAAATTGAACTCAAAAGAAAAGGTTGACGAGTTTGTTTTGCCAACGGACAAACATCACAAATATGACTAGAATCAAAAGTACAATTAAGAGAGCTAGATGCTAAAGCTTGCAAACGAGTGGAGGATGGGTGACCTAGACGCCTATGCCAGAGGGAGGAGGGGATGGTAATGATGTTGCAGAGAGGTTGACGGGTGAGGAGAGAAGAGGTAAGGGCCACAAGGTAATACAGATCGCCACGTCGCTTACCCACACCAATCATCGCCTTCGAAACCAAGTCCTGCAAAACACACCAAGAAGGAAAGAAGGTTATGGAACACGATAATCCATCTGTAAGTTTACCAACCGATAAAAGGTCCACTCGGAAATTAGGGACACATAAAACATCCTTCAAAGTAACTGATGAATTTAAAGGAAGAGTGCCGGTAAAAGTAATGGGAGCGGAAACACCACTAGGCAAAGAAACAGGCGGCAAATGTGAAGGAGAACGATTAACCAAATATGAAGCGGAAGAAGTAATATGATCCGTAGCACCACTGTCAAGAATCCATTGACCATGACGAGAGGTCACAGGTAACAAACCTTGGGCAAAATCAGTAGTGAGCACGGCATTGGCCTGAGGAGAGGTGGTGGTGTCACGTAGAGCAGCTAGAACACGGGAGTGCTGCTCGGCAGAGAGGTCAGGCATGGCAAGCTGCAAGTCATGCAAAGTGGGCTGGGCCCCGTGCACTTGGTGGGTCGCTAGAGTAGAAGAGGAGGCGGGGGCCTGGGTGCCTTGCACGTGATGGGCCTGGGTGAAATTATGGGGCTGGGAAGCAGAAAACCGTGGCTGCCGGGGAGGACTGGAAGGTGCATGGATGCGGGAAGAATTGGAAGCAGTGGCACGGCGCGGTGGTTGCCACGGTTGGCCATGGAGGGGATGGCCAACGGGATAGCCATGAAGTTTATGGCAGGTGTCTCGGGTATGATAATCAAAATTGCAGTAGGTGCAGTGGAGGGGAGGACGAGCAGAGGAGGGACGGGACGGGCCACGAACAGCCATGGCAGCAGGTTGATCGACAGAGCGGAGGACGCCCAGGGAGCGTTGTTTTTCAGCTTGAGACACCGAGGAACAGGCCTGACGAACAGTTGGAAGGGGATTCATTAAAAGAATCTGGTCACGAACAGCAGCAAAGGATTCGTTGAGGCCCATTAAAAATTGCATGAGTTGTTGACGGTCATGCTTGGCGTTGCAAGAGCACGTGCAACCATCATTATAAGAAGCAAGCTCATCCCAGAGAGCTTTCAGGCGAGTAAAATAGGCGGAGATAGAAGAAGAACCTTGAGAAATTGTAGCAAGTTCCCGGTTGAGTTGGAAGATGCGTGGAGCATTACTCTGAGAGAAGCATTCGCGAAGATCATCCCATACAGCTTGGACAGAGGTGGAAAAAAGCACAGATTCTTGAAGGTCAGGTTCCAAGGAATGCAGAAGCCAAGAGAGAATCATGTCCTTGCAACGACGCCAAGCCGCGTGAGCATCAGAGTCGTCGGAGGAAGAAGGTTCTTGGATATCGCCAGTGATGAAACCAAGTTTATTCTTGGCACTCAAGGAAAGCTGCATGCCACGGGCCCAGGATGTGTAGTTATCACCATTCAACTTCTTGGATACAAGGACAAGATTCGGGTGGTCGGAATGATGAAGGGAAAAAACACCATCGGAAGAAGAAGAGTCAGCCATGGGAACGGCAGAGAAAGCTGCCGAAAAAAAAAAAATTAGGGCTAGGGTTATAAACCTGCTCTGTATACCATGTAGAAAAAGGTATGTAGGCTAAAAAATATATTTGTTATTGATACGTGAATGTGGAGAAATGGAAGAGAAATGGAAGAGAATGTTTTTTTTCTCATTGTGTTTCTCTACAAGATTACAAGGATATATATACATGATACAAGTGTGTAGGTAGGACAAGGTAGCCGTCCTAGTGTGTAGGTAGGACGGCTGTAGAGGACAAGGTAGCCGTCCTAGTGTGTAGGTAGGACAAGGTAGGACGACTTGACGGCTGTAGGACGGCTGTAGGACGGCTTGACGGCTGTAGGACGGCTAGTGTGTAGGTAGGACAAGGTAGGACGGCTTGACGGCTGTAGGACGGCTTATTCTTCCAATAATAATATTATATACAATTACACAAGGACTCCAACTATATTCTTTATTTGTCTAACAGAGAGAGTGCCCATGAAACGGAGATGTTGAGGTGCAGTGAAGTTCCGAGTTTGCTTCTTTGATCAATGCGAGCGTTTGGAAGATTTGCAGAGAGAGAGAGTGAAATAAATTAAAGAGGGAAAATCGAAAAGACTAGGGAGGGCTGTACAAATTGAGTAATTAGTAGGAAGCAGAGAGGGAGTGGGGCCTTGGTCACCTATTATTTTATTACCTGTTGTCAGAGTTATTGAAATGTAACAATATAGATACAAAAGACAGTTATTGTTTATTAAGGACAGTTACTGTTCACTAGCTGGATAGCATAGTGTATTGCTGGAGTTCCACGCTGGAACTGCT
Organism: Pyrus communis; assembly: GCF_963583255.1. NCBI lineage: Eukaryota > Viridiplantae > Streptophyta > Magnoliopsida > Rosales > Rosaceae > Pyrus > Pyrus communis. The sequence goes on along the minus strand of NC_084809.1, from coordinate 21,914,040 downwards.
CTAACGAATAATCGCGGGGCGAGTGTAAGCAAGTCACGTGATCGTCACCTCACCTTCGGATACTCGGAAACAGTATCTAGGGCTTGCTACTGAGTGCTGACCATTCAACTCTTTCGCCCTAAGAAGAAGACGAAGAGGGGGAGAGAGAGACCCATTTGCCCTCATTGACTGTCACTCTCCACTGTAAGTCTCTCTTTCTCTCGCTACAATCTCAGCTTAAGGACTCAAAATTTCTTTGATTATGGCAACCCTTTGCTGTTTGCATTTTGAAATGTGGCCTCCAATTTTGTGGGTTAGCGAATTTATGCATTTATTTTTTCGCATTTTGAAATGTAGTTTATGCGATTGAAGATTGAAGCATTAGATTGAGATTGAAATGTAGTTTTATTGCAATACAAATTACTTTGTTCAGAACATGTTTAGAGAAGCCGGGTTTTGTAAGTATGAAGAGAAACTGTTGTCATTCTTGAGTAATTTGCAGAGAAACTGTTCTGATTGTTGGGTTTTTGTATTCATTAGTTTCAAACTCGCTTAAAGCATTTGATTTTTTATTCAATTTCTCGTTATGCTGTAATTATTTATCACCTTGACCTTTAGGAGTGGACATGCTGTAATGTCCATTAAACTGTCTCCTTGCAAGTACTCCAGTTTTGTGTGTTTGGAGTTTTTTGGATTTACGAAACCAAGTCTGTTTTCAAACAATGATTTGTGATGTTTGTATACAATCCAGATGGACTACAGCTCTGAAGATGAATCTGATATTAGTGATTCCGAGATCCATGAATACAAAGATAAACCTTACGAGCAGTTACGGGAGGGAAAATATAAAGTAAAGGGTCCTAATGGGACTCTTAGATGCCCCTTTTGTGCGGGGAAGAAGAAACAAGATTACAAGTTTAAGGACCTCCTCCAACATGCTTCAGGGGTGGCCAAAGGTTCTGCTCTCAGAAATGCGAAACAGAAAGCCAACCACCTTGCCTTGGCACTGTACTTGGAGAATGATCTAGCCAGCGAAGGAGACCAAATACAGCGTCCAACGTTACCGGCTCCTGTTGCTCAGCAAGAAAAGCAAGAAGACCTCTATGTGTGGCCTTGGACTGGCATTGTTGTAAACATAGTGAGCCAGCCAAAGGATGGAAAAGATCTTCTAGATTCTGGATACTGGATGAGAAAGTTTTCAAAATATAAACCTTTAGAAGTTCGTACTTTGTGCAATGAAGGCAATCCAGCTGCATGCGCTGTAGTATATTTTAGTAAAGATTGGAATGGTTTTGGGAATGCTACTGATTTTGAGAAGATGTTTGAAACCGACTGTCAAAGTAAAAAGGATTGGAATGCACAAAAGGAACAGCCTGGCTCAAGCATCTATGGGTGGTGCGCTCGTGCTGATGATTATCATTCCCAAGGGCAGATAGGGGAGTTTCTTCGCAAGACAGGAGAGCTAAGAACGGTATCTGACATTGTACAGGAAGCAGCTAGAAAAAGAAATGATGTTGTGGCAAGCCTGGCCAATGAAATTGATATGACAAATGAAAATCTGGATGAACTGCGATACAAGTACAATGAGAGGACACTGTCTTTAAGTAGGATGCTTGAAGAGAAAGACCGGCTGCACAATGACTTTGTTAAAGGTTTTGTCCTGCCCCTTCTTCTATGCTTTGTTTTTTATGTGCATGCGTATAGCACATCCTCTTGCATTACCTATGCATTTGGATTTTATTATCTTTGCTTGATTTGTTGGGGGTTCCTTGACGAACTGTTTTCGTGTTTATCAGAAACGAGAAAGATGCAGCAAATGGCAAGAAATAATGTGCAGAGAATATTAGAGGAACAAGAAAAATTGAATTATGAGTTGGAGTCTAAAAAAAAGAAACTTGATACCTGGAGCAAAGAATTAAACAAACGGGAAGCACTGACTGAGCGTGAGAGGCAAAAACTTGACGAGGATAAGAAGAAGGTAACATATATGACATACTTGTACCACTCCATATTTTGCATTAAACGAATTTAAAGTAAGCATTAAATCTACTTGTTTACTAGCAGTCCATACGTTGCATTTCTGTTTGCTATCCTTGTATTCTGGCAGTTAGCTACAAATAGAGACAAATCTTGTTTAATTGGAATTGATTTTATTAGTTAATCAGAGCTGTAGATATTTCAAGAATTTGAATTGTCAAATTCTGTAACTTAGAATCATTTCCTGTCTGTATAAGATTTAAGTCATACCCAGTTTCATATGTGATTAATGTGAGATTGGAACAATTTGAGACCTCAATAAAAGGGGTTAATTGTCTGCATTAGGAGTTAAGTAGTAAATAGTCAGTTAGCGTTTATAAAAAATGATTCATTATTTCCGTTTAATTTGTAGGATGCATCAAAATTTGACTTCTGTTTCATATTGGTTTTTTATTTTATGGGGTTTGTGATATCCAGTTTGGTTTTTAAATTGGTCAACAGTTTATCCTCATAATCATACAAGTTAAGCTCTGGTAAACTTGTCCCTGTAATTCAAACACAGTCATGTACATAAGCATTGCCATGTGTTAAAAATTCAAATTTAGAAATGTGCAGCCAGTAGGTAAAGCCGTTGCTTGGTTTGTGTTCTGGGTACTAATATAGTTTGCCCCTCCAGAATGATGAGAGAAACAATTCGCTCCAATTGGCTTCCGAGGAGCAGAAAAAGGCTGATGAGAGTGTCTTGAGGCTGGTTGAAGTGCAAAAGGTGTGGAAATTTAGTGTTAAACTCAATAGAAACTGCAAAACTTCCTTGCTATATCTGTCTTTTCCATGGTTTTCACTGACTAGGAATCTGAACTTTTCAGAGAGAAAAAGAGGATGCCTTAAATAAAATACTTGAGTTAGAAAAGCAGCTGGATGCTAAACAGAAGCTGGAGATGGAGATTGAAGAGCTAAAAGGGAAATTAGAGGTGATGAAGCATCTAGGGGATCAAGATGATGATGCTGTTCAATCAAAGATAAAAGAAATGGAAGATGAATTGGGGGAAAAAGTTGATGAACTTGAGGATTTAGAATCTCTAAATCAAACTCTTATCACCAAAGAACGCCAAAGCAATGATGAGTTACAAGAAGCGCGTAAAGAATTAATAGCGGTATGCATTTTTTCCTCCTTTTTATTTTGAACTTTACTTATTAATAGTTATACTTATTTTATATACCCCGCTACAAGGATGCCCACATTTTAAGAAAAGTAAGGACCACATTGTTGAAGCTGGGCCCACACTGTGGTTCCACAATGAAAACTGTCTGGTTTTTTTAATACTCAATTAAGAGCATCCAAGAAAAACAACCGAATTGGAAGCCATTTTGGTTACCATCTGATCATTACCTGGTTTGTTGAAACACTGGTCGTCAATTTCTTTGTCAAAAATTCTTTAACAATAGGTTTTAGATTTTGTTGATTTTTCGCAATGATGATTGTGGGGAAGCCTGTATATTGATTAATAATTAATACATACATTTTTATTTATTTATTTTGTATAGACTTAACGTACTTCTGATATTCTATGAAACATATATCCCACTTTCGAATGTTTAAATAGTGACTTGTTATGACTATTCTCTCCTTGTTACATTGCCTTGGAAGGTAATCGAATTGGAAGCTAGAAAAAGTACATTAAGAAAGAGGTGCTTTAGAGTGATGAGTTGGTAATCTATGGTAAATTCTGTTTTAGTAATCATCTAACCTCTCGTACTTTTTGTTTGGCATAATCACAGCTCAGACGAGAGTATAAGATAGAGATTGGAAAATGCTGGTTGTCGTGTTTTCTGTTTGGCATAATCTTGTGGTTCATACTTATAAAAACAAAAGTATACTTCCATTATCTTGTCAGAGAAGGAACAAATAAAAAAATTATTTGTAATTAGCATATTTTCGTCATATGATAAAGAGAGATAATGAAGTCATGAAAACTCGTACTGTTTATCCAGGGTTTGAGTGAAATGTTGAGTGGTCGATCTAATATTGGGATAAAGAGAATGGGTGATCTTGATCAGAAGCCCTTCATGAACACATGCAAGGAACGATTCACTCTTGAGGAAGCACAGGTGCAGGCCTCCACTCTATGTTCCTTGTGGCAGGACAATCTAACAAATCCTGATTGGCATCCTTTCAAGGTTATAACAGTCAATGAGGAGCCCAAGGTATGATTCTTAAATACCTTCAAATTGATGGTTTCGGAACTCATTTATATACCAACAATGCAAGTGGAGATGTGCACTCCAACTTGCAGTGGTATCATGATAAAAAGCTCATCTAGTAACTCGTTATTTCAACAAATACACACAGTATTCTTGTTTTGTTAATTTTTGTTTTCAACTATTTCCTGGTGTTTTTGTAATCATTATACCAATTCTGAAACATAAAATTAGTATCTGGGAAGAACTAGGCACCCTACAAGAGTTTCAAAGATGGAAAATTTTAGGATTCTAATCATAGGTGTGCTGTGTTTGGCAACCAACACAGTTTCTACAATTATATATATGGTGGGAGGAGTTATGCTATCTGCTTGTGATAATTTACATTGTCTCTGATACGTGTATATTTTTATTTCTTATACCCAGGTATAAATCAGAGTTACCTTGCAAATGTATTGATAACTACGTAATAGGAGTTTGTTTTTTCCATCTGTTTTGTGTTAATAGATATTGGGTAAAAGTTGTGCTGAATAACAATTTCCTGGTTGAGATGCAGTGTGAAAGAAACTTAGAGATTGAAGTTCTTATGCATGTGAAGATACTACGTGTATTTATGTAAATGTCGTGTTAAATCACCCATTCATAATGACGATTGGAGGGTGGTTAGAAGATGATTAATTTTCCGAGATGCCATGTGATGCAGGAAATACTTGATGAGGAAGATGAGAAGCTACGAAATCTGAAGGAGGAGTGGGGCAATGAGATACATGAGTGTGTCGTTACAGCCTTGAAAGAACTTAATGATTACAATCCAAGTGGGAGGTATGTTATCTCTGAACTTTGGAACTTCAAAGAAGGAAGGAAAGCCACACTGAAGGAGGTTATCAGTTTTGTCTTAAAGAGTATGAAGACACTCAAGCGAAAGAGAACATGAAACGAAGGTTAGTTTCATTATTATTTGGAAGTTAAATTCTCTGTTTGGATGCATTCATGATTGCACCAATGATAATCCTCGGCTGTATTTAATTTTATTAAAATGGATAGATTTGAGACATGCATTTGATGTCCTCGGCAATTCATCAGACCACTTTAGATATTGATGTTGATTCGTACTCCACGTTGTCTTTCTTTTGTTTTATCTCAATGCATCTCATGCGAATTCAACCTCAGAATATCGTTGTTGCAAGCACTCAATTGCGTTTAAATGACTTGAATCTCAAGGATTCGAGTAACGCAATAGTGTATAGAATCGTTGACTGTTGGAATCAGACCCATTCTTCCCGTTGTTAAGAATTGTACTCCTACTATGTGAGGTGTATTGTGGCAGGCCTGGTAGCAAGAGGTAGAAGATGAACTCCAGAGCAGCGAGGGTCGATGGTAAATCTACAACCAGTGGGCAGTGGTTGGATCGGATGGCAGGGAAATCACGTTTCGCAGGGAGACTACTTTGTCTGATTGCATCTACTTTACTCCTATGACTACTTGTGAACCTCTATTGACGACTCTACTACATTTTAATTTTAAATGCCAAGAGAATTCCTCCTGGACAAAATGATTTATAATTTGAAATTTAATTTTGGATTAGAGATTTGAATCCAACGCGAAAGTTATGCTTCGAATCAGAAAATATTTTCGAGAAATTTGAACGTAAATGTAAAATGTATGTAGCCATAAATGTAAACAACTATGCAAATGGCGGATCATAGTGATGGGGCATTTTTATTCAATGCATTGCTGTCCAAACATTTCCCCTCCGCATGACGACAGGAACTTTCGTTGCATATAACGTCACGCTTACAATAAGTAGTTGTCACGTAAGTTTCTCTACTATTTCTGTAGGTGTAGGCCATCGAGTACATTGTCACGATGGTATTATGGTTTAATAAGTCAACTTTATTTTGCTACACATGACATTGTGTTATTTCAGGGCAACATTGCGACTATGTTCAGCAACGTCCATGACCCAAACCCGTACCACAGGGACATTTGGAAAAAAAAAAAACTAAAATTTGGATCTCATTGAATTGTAGCCTCCCTCTACGCCTCCAAACCCGTCTCCTTTTCCAGAACAGAGATTAATTCTGTTCTTCTCCTGGCATCGTCAAATTCCTCATCTTCTTGGTCGTCCATGACAACGTCACTGCGCTCGGGCACTTGACCTATGTGGTCTCCGTGCTCAAGCCCATCTACGTTTTCGAGTACTTGACCATCTGCGAGATTATTGATGCGGTTTTCGGGTCGGTTGTGGTGCACAGCGGGTAAGGTCCGTAAGGATTATGGGGCTTTTCTGTGAGGATTGTGGTTGGTGGCTATTCTGGTGATTGTAAATTTAATAGAGTGACTTTAATTGCGACTTAGTATTACGTTTTATTGCTATTTTTTTTTACATGTAAGTAAAAGGAATATCACTAGACTTCTCACTTACAAGAAAAGAGGACCACTAGGTCACAATACTAGTTTCATAAAAAAACTGTTATTAACGCTCTATAAATCTCATTTTACACTTCACACAAATATATTTTTCTTTTTAATTATATAAAGTTTAAGAGTGTACGAATGCATAAGCGCACTGAAGAAAATGGAGGTACTCATGTTTGGATGCTCTTCTTATGTCTTTCTATTTTGTGCGGTCACGGTTAAACGATGTTAACATTTTATATTGATTTTTTTATAGAGATAATAAGACAAAAAGTAATAAGAATATAAAATGTTGACGTAGTTTAACTGTGACCGCACAAATAGAAAATGATGTGAAGGACATCCAAACAAGAGAATCTGCCTCGGAAGAAAATTAAAAGAAAGTGACATAGTGGATCCCACGGCCACCTGCCAACAATACCATGTCATTTTCACCTGAAAAAAAATAAAAAAATTAAAAAAATAAAAAATAAAAATCCTCTGTGTCTATATTTATTTCATGTAGCTTTGGTATCCATTCATCCTTTTTGTTTGTTCTTCGTTCCTCTCTCTCTCTCTCTCTCTCTCTCTCTCTCGTCTCTCTGCCTCTCGTTCAGCGCAAGAAGCCAAGAACAAACACCAAAAAATTAAAACAAAAAAACTGTTAAAAAATCAGATTACCGCCATTTTAAGACCCCATAATATTTATCTCCTTCTTCCTCCACCGACCTTCTTCTCTCCCACCATACCTCTCTCTCTCTCGATCGAAACCTCAACCTCGCTTTCTGGCTTCCTTCTCCTTTGAATCCGCAAGTTCTCGATGCACTTCGTTAAAAACCGTCGGATTTTTTATGCCATGTTGATGTTCCTCTGATTTGAGGTTGGTCTCAATTCCTTTTTATTTATCTCAGTTTTTTCTTTTTGATTTTTGTGTGTTTGTATGCATATTTCGATCAATTAATAAAAAAACTTGGAGTTTGGTTGATTGATTTTTGATGGGATTGTGTTGTTTTTAATTGTTGTGTAGCAGAGTTGAACGGGGTTCATGTAAATCCCGTCGATTCAATTGGATCCGCTGCATGCGTATTTGATTGAATTTGTGACTTGGGTGTTCAAATCTCACGGTTTTGGTCCAACTTCTTGGTGGATTTTCACTGCGGAATGCGGCTCTTACCGAAAATTGATTCGATTCAAATTCGTGAGGTGTGGAACGACAATCTTGAGGAGGAATTTGCGTTGATACGCAAAATTGTCGATGACTACCCGTATGTTGCCATGGACACTGAGTTTCCGGGCATTGTTATTCGTCCGGTGGGCAACTTCAAGAACAGCTACGACTACCATTACCAAACCTTGAAGGACAATGTGGACATGCTCAAGTTGATTCAACTCGGTCTCACGTTTTCCGATGAGCAAGGGAACTTGCCCTCTTGTGGAACTGATAAACAATGCATTTGGCAGTTCAATTTCCGCGAGTTCAATCTCAACAAGGATGTATTCGCCAGTGATTCTATTGAGCTTCTGCACCAAAGCGGCATCGATTTTAAGAAAAACAATGAAAAGGGAATTAATGCAAAGCGGTTTGGGGAGCTCCTAATGTCGTCTGGGATTGTGTTGAATGATAATGTGAATTGGGTCACTTTCCATAGCGGCTATGATTTTGGATACTTGCTGAAGCTTTTGACGTGCCAGAACCTGCCCCAAACTCAAGCAGGGTTCTTTAATTTGATCAATATGTACTTTCCGACATTATACGATATCAAGCATCTGATGAAGTTTTGCAATAGCCTCCATGGTGGATTGAACAAGCTCGCGGAACTGTTGGAAGTGGAGAGAGTTGGTATTTGTCACCAGGCAGGTTCGGATAGTTTGCTCACGTCCTCTACATTCAGAAAATTGAAAGAGAATTTCTTTAGTGGTTCTTTGGAGAAGTATGCTGGTGTCTTGTATGGTTTAGGTGTGGAGAATGGACAGAGTACTTTCTGAAGAGAAAACAACAGGAAAAAGAAAACAAGACCCGAAAGCGGTTTCTTTCTTAACCTTGTCTGTGCCTGATACTGCGTATTCATGTTTTAATTTATGAGTTTACATATTTTTATTGAAATCCTCTTGTGCACAACTTTGGTACTTGTCACTTATCGTTGCATGCACTTTGTTCGATCATTGGATTGACGGATTGGGTTGCATTCGCGTATAAAACCGTTGTTTGCGTGTGGAAACAACTGCGTCTGGTGGAGGTACCAATTTTATCACCGGCGGGTTTTCGGGAAACTCTGTTTCTGTTCAAGTTGATCTTTCTCCACCTATTTGTGCTCTCGATGGTTTATGCACCTTACGTTCCATTACATTTTGGTCACTTTACATGGCCTTGTCTTTCTTGATGTGAAATATGCCTTGATGAACATTTGTGCTTATAAAATAAAGATTTTTTTAGCCAAAATGGTTTTTTAGATTTGCATAACTCCTCATTACAATCAGTTACATACTAGTACGCGGCCAGTGCCAACTTTTGCCCCCTTTGGGACATGCTACTCGTACGCACAGATACTCTCCATGTGACCCATTTTCAAACAAACACTACATACATTCCCGGAAATACACACCTTATAGCTTGAGAGAGCTCTGCCTTCAAACAGACACAAACTAAGAAATTGAACAAAAATTTCACAAATCAATCAGTCTATCAGTAACATTAGAGAGAGCTTTTGCCTTCACATCCTTCAGCTGAGCCAAAAGATCTGCTGGTTTTGTGCCTGAGCTCATGGACTTTAATCATCTCAATTACATAAAAAAATTAAGAAGACAAAGAATTAGACAAACCCAAATTCGATTTCAAAAGAAATTAAACGAGGAAGATGAGAATTTAGCAGATGATACCAGTTGTTGGAATTGGGTTGCGGCGGCAGGTTGGGGAAGCGCAGCAGCGCGGGTTGCCAAAGCTGACGAATCAGCACGGGTTACCAAGTAGACAAGGCAGCGCGGGTTGCCAAAGCAAATGAAGCAGTGCGGGGTCTTACACCATCTCCAAAGCAAGGAGTCGTCAAATTTTCAACATAAAATTTATATTTGAAAGCTTATGTGGTATATTGGTTTTTTTTTTAGATTTTATTCTCTACCCGATATGTTAAATTTAAACTATTATTTGTTATATTATTTACTCTTCATAAATCATAAGTGTGATTAGTATTTTTAAAATAAAGGATAATAATAATAAATTATAAAAAGCATTTATTACTCACTAAATATAGATTTGAAGCCAACTCCCTCTGTTACCATTCCATGTTATGCTACTTAGGAATTAACATTTCGGTTGGAAAACACCATTGTTGGCTTTTTTTTAACGCTATTGCTGATTTGGACTTTTTGACATCTCATTTGGAGATACTCTTAGCGGTCTTGTCATATTTTTGTTGGGGGGGGGGGGGCGTTGTTAAGAACTTCTAGCGAGGGGTTGAGTTTGAGTGAGTCATGGGTAATCCCATTAAACATAATCTAGCTGCCTAACAAACACGGGATTAGATTAACAATTAGTCCAATCCAGTCCAATAAAAGAAGTGAGTCCAAACAAACACACCCTAAGATGACAAGAAGGTAGAGAATAAAAAATCAAATTGACAAAGAATGGTATAATTATGTAACTTGGCTGAATAGGGATTAAGAGTTGTCATTTTTATGAATTTGTTGTCGTTCTAGCCAAACATGGTGATTGCGATAACCATTTGGAGAATACTTTTGCATAATGTTGACATATCAATGTCTAAAATCGAATAAAAATTTATAAATTGCACTTAGCTCTCGTGATTAAAAAATTACCTTTCTCGTGTGCATCAGTGGGCGTAGTGAGATTAATAGTAATAATAATTTGCCATGTGTTATATGCATTATACCAAATTGGTCATCCAAATACTATTTTTGACATAAATTAAAAAATTAACAAATTATACAACTTTAAACTCTTTGCCTCCTAACTAGAAATGCTTTTCTCTCTGATTGTTATGAAACCAGTAGCGGTAGAGGTTTCTGTCTCTGAATAAATTATTCTTCTATAATAACGGGCACTCTTGAAAAATAGACAGTCCGGATTGTTGAAATTCGATGTGTGGCATATAGCATGCGACTTATTTCACCTAAAATTGGTGCTACAAGAATTTTAGTAGCCCATGCAATACAAGCAAATTATCATCCACCATTGCCCCTCCAAATTCAAACATTACAAGGGCAAAGTTGTAATTTGGCCAAAAATGGCACTCTTTTACTTTAGGCCAGCAATCAAAGAACGAGCATTAAAGCGCCAATATGCACATTCAGATGGCGTGAGAGGCAATACCCAAAAAATACCCAGTACAGTAAACTAGAGAGAGAGAGAGAGAGAGAGTGTAGCGGAACAGCCCCCATTTGTACCTTGTATTTGCATGCCCGAACACATGGGCTTAAATCCCTAAAACTTGGCTGTTTGTTTTCTGAGTTGGTGTCTTTGTCTCCTTATGGTTTTTGGGGAGATATAGATTAATGGTCTTTCAGCTTCCACTGTAATTCTGGGTTGTTGTCGCAATGTCTTGTTCCTCTGAGAAAGAGGTGGAGCAGCAGCTCAAGGAGGCTGGAAATACTCTCCTCAACCCTCCTTTTGCTACCGACGAGCTTCTCAAAATCCTTGGCGTAATGCCGCCCTGAGACCCTCTCTCTCTGTTGTATTTTATTGTTTAGACAAACACACAGATAGATACACACATATATGTTCATATGCATGTTTACTGAGCTCATTTTCTTTGTTGGGTTTGATGAATTCACCGAAATGCTGAAGTGGGTTGATCATCATTTTGTTGAATTAGTGATTGTTGGTGTGTTGTAAGTTTCTGTGTGTGTATTTGGGTCTCTTTTGTGCTAATTGAAAACATTAGAATACAAATGAGTGATGGCTTGAGATGGGTTGATCATCATTTTCTGAATTCTTTGGAGTCGGGCTTAAATGGGGGCTTATTTTTGCCGAATTTTTACCAAAAAGTCTGGCCTTTTAATGTTGTTTCGGTTTCTTGTTGATGATTGTTTGCTCCAGTCAGTATTGTGTTTTAAATGAACAGATGACTTTTATTTCCCAATTTTTGCATGTAATGTTTAATTAGCTGATTAGCTTATGGATTATGAATTTATGACCGATTGTGAGCAATTTCCTGGCATACGATTTTTAAATGTTTTGATGTATACTGTTGCTTATTAAAAGGTGATGTGTGTGTATGTGTTGAATGGCTTGACAATTATACATTAAACCAGATGTGAGCTGTTTGTTGGCTATGATTTTTCATATTTGAATATTTGATTCACATTGTTGCTTATCAGAAGATATTGAATGTATACTGTTGCTTGTTAAAAGATGTTGTGTGTGTGTGTGTGTGCGCGCATGCGCATGGGGTGTAGGTTCTTGAACCTTCAGCATGGTGCTTAAATAAAATCATACTTAGTTATTGATAGGTCCAATTGCAAGGCCTGCTTGTTTACTTGATAAGGGTATAGTTCCAAAGGCTTAAACTCATTGATGATCTTTCCTCATTGTTAGAGCCTGTTTGTTTGTCTGGTCTTGGACATGATTATCTGTGATTTTTTTATTGTCTCTTTAGTTTCACAAGGCCCTGCATATTTTGGGTAATTAGACTCACCTCCATTGAGTGTTTATCTTAGAGCATCAATTTGGCTTGGCCATGTGATCTAGTGGTTGTCAGGTTCAAGCTGTGAAAGCCGTCTCCCTGGAAACAGTCGCAGCAGGCTGCCCTGTTTTGGACTGGCTTGCGTGTGAGAGGCATTTAACCTGTTTTGAACTCGATATACACTTTTCCCCTACTTCCAACAACTATGGCATGGGACTGTCATTTGCTTAAATTAGATAAAGTTGATCTTGAATGCCATTCAGTTGGTATTGCCTCTTTAGTATTTTCGTCTGCATTAAATCATATTGCTCACATATGGCTATTTTCTTGGACTCCTATTTTCTCTAGAAAGGGAAATGCTGGCCAAGAAATAGCCAGTGAGAACTGGAAGATGGAAGTGGTTTCTTCATGGATAATGGCTGGTAGCTAAGGATGTTACTGTAGTGATATTGCTGATTCTTGTGGTGGTTCAAGTATCATAATAGATGCAAATATCAGGCTCTTGTTCACCTTGCTCTTTCACGGATGTTACTAGATGATTACAAATGCAGTAGTTGATTGTTCTGTCTTGATGATATGCATAAATCTATTTATGATTTGTTCTCATTAGTTGCGTAGTCGTTAAAACTATCTCTATGAATATGTTGTGTTGAAACTCATCAGAAATTCTAGTCTGTTGTGATACACAATGTTTCAAGCTGTGTTAAGCATAGCTATAGCTTATATCTCACTTTTTTTTTTCTTTAGGTCTTTAAAGATTGCGAAAACCTGAGATCCTCTGTTTCTTTTTATATTTTAGGAAGCTGAGGGTTTGTTGTCAAATGTTGAGCAAGCACCACTCAGATCCATGCAAGATGCACTTCTACCAATAATGAAGGCATTGATTTCTGATGAGCTGTTTAGGCATTCAGATATGGATGTGAAGCTATATGTTGCTTCTTGCATTACTGAGCTTATGAGAATAACAGCACCGGTTCCTCCATACAACGATGAATGGATGAAGGTATAACAGCTCCAGTAAACTTTCTCATTTATGGGCTCTTAGGACTTCATTTCTCATTTATTGGTTGAACAGGAAATCTTTCAGCTGACTGTAGCAGGTTTTGAGAAGCTTTCATATGTTTCCAGTCCCTTTTATAGAAAGGCAGTTTCCATTCTTCACATTGTTGCAAAGGTTAGGTCAAGCTTGCTGATGCTGGACCTTGGTTGCAGTGCATTAATTATTGAGATGTTCCAACATTTCCTTAAAATAACCCAGTAAGCTTTATTCATGCTGTTTATTACTTTTTGACTTCTGATGGTGCTTTGCTGGAAAGTGATTTGTCGTTACAACAACAACAAAGCCTTATTCCCCTAAGTGGGGTCGGCTATATGAATCCTAGAACGCCATTGCACTCAGTTCTGTGCGGAAAGTGATTTGTCGTTGAATTGAAATATGAAATTTGTTTGTATCATGAGCATAGGAATTTTGTTGTCACAAATTTTTATACTGTGCATGGCATGAGTAAAACTGTACTGCTCCATTTCTTCTTAATAGTTAGGCAAGTGTTTGAATGGAATTGTAGAGGTTTCTTGTCTTTATATGTTTGTATCACAAGCATGCTATTCTGAAGTGGGGCAGAATTTTCACTCAATACTGGGTTTACTTTCCTTCAAAACACTGTTAGCTAATCATAGTTATCGAGAGTGAAACTGTATGTTTTATGCATCTACAAAGTATTGATGAGTTTGTTTCTTCAGAGTGTATGGGCACTGAATTTGAGAGTGAATAATCCACTTTCTTGTTCTTGGAAAATTTATTCGTACTTGAAATTCTTAAGAGTTTGAGGCAGAGATATGTAGGGTTTCCCATCTGCACTCCAAGAAGAGGGAATAAAAAAAAAAACATACGACTGAAAACTTGATTCATAGAATTCGATTGTGTAATGAATTTAGACAATTTCACTCATCAGATCGTCATCTTTACAATTTCTCTTGTTGATATTCTGCTCTCAAAGGTCCATTTTGAATCTATTCCTCTCATCTGACTAGAAAACAAAGGGCAAAAGAAAGTAGCCAAGAAGACCACTAAAAGAAAAGAAAAAAGCAGGAGAGAAAGAGAACCAGCCTAAAACCAGTCTAAAAAAACTATAGCACCAGAGTCTTTCAGTCCCACCAAATATAAGAGAAAGAAATAATCCTAAACCCTTAGAGACAGAAGTCCAAAGAGCCCAAAACTGAACTTTATCCCAGAGCCTTCTTGTTTCCCTCAACCCAAACCTGCTAACAAAGAATAACCGTTTTTACTTTTTATGTCAAACCCACACCATCAAAACAGATGGACTCTACACCAAATTTTCAAAGTGAAAGAGAAAAATTAAATAATATTGCTGAGTATTCTCACCTGAATCTTTTCCCAGAAGACATGATTGTGGAGGAAATAAACAGGGTCTTCTTTGTTTAGTCCTAATGAGAGAGCAAGTTTACGAAGTTAAAAATAGACAGTCATTGTATCTGTGGGGTTCAATTTATTATTTTCTTTATAACTTATTCATATAAACAATAAGTTATAGAATAGACAATCTCTCTGTGTGTGGTGTGTATTGATTTTAATGATAACTTGAAGCCTTGTCTTCCATCTCAAATATTGATTTTAATGATAACTTATGCCTTCTCCTTCTTACTGTTAAGGTTCAATCATCCGCATTCTGTATTTTCAGCCATGGAAACTATTATGACCATGGTTTTAGATGAAAGTGAAGAAATTCCCGTGGATCTTCTCAAAGCTCTTCTATCTAGTGTTAGAAAGGAAAATCAGGTCATAATCTTCTCCTTTACATCTTGTTTTGTTTGTTTTGTTCTTTTCTTTTTATTTATTTTTAATTTATTTTTTTTATAATTCATTCTTCTTTATATAAGAGGCCTGTTACTGTTTCAGACTGTTTCACCTTTTTCTTGGAAATTGGGGGAGAAAGTTATAGACAATTCTTCAGCTAAGCTTAAACCTTATCTCGTGGAAGCAGTGAAGTCCATGGACGTCGCTTTGGACGATTACACTCAAATAGTGGCTTCTGTGTGCCAGAATGGATCTGATGCTGTCAAACATAATCAAGTCAATGATTCTGCGAAGAATCTGGTAAGCCAAACTGGTGATACTGTCTACAGGCTTGCCTGTTTAGTGGAAGTTATTCAAACCGGCATATAGATTTGTTTGTTTTTTTCTTTTTTCTTTTTTGTTTTTGTGTTTGTGTTTGCTGAATCTCTGTTCTTCTCTTGTTCCCTTTTTTTTTTTAATTTTTAATTTTTATGTTTTCTTTCGGCGAATTGAAAGCAGAACTTCTCTTGCTAACTAAGAGAAGAATGAAATCTCTCCTTCCCTCCCTCCCTCCCTCTCTCTCTCTCTCTCTCTCTCTCTCTGAGGTAATCATATTATCAAATTCTTTCTAATGGGAAGGCCTGTTGTCTCCCAGTGTTCAGTATCCATATTCTTTTTCGTGCACAATGGTGTCTACTGTTTGAGTAGTGTTAAAAATGTTCTGTATGACAATAATAAATAAGAGACTAATGTGGATGTATAGGATTACACTGAATTGAAGATGCCAGCCAGTACCCCAGATTTATGAAATCAACATGACATCGGGGAAAAATTAATAACAAGTCAATTCCCCCTCTTTTTGTGTACCTAGCTATGCTACATTCTATGTAGAGATTGTTAGAGAAATTGGAATAGCATTGCTTTGCTTAAATTACATGGCATGTCAGGAAGAATTATTGGGAGGAAAGTTGTTTGATCTGGCTTATGACATGAGTCTTTGTGCATGTGTGTGCTTGTATGTGAATTAGGAAGTTCTGAATGATTTGCTCATGTATGTTACTGTTATGTCCATTCTTCTCCTCTTTTGTTCCTTTCTTTTTTTCATTTTCATTTGATATTACACCCGTCTAGGAAAATTTCTTCATTATCCAGGTGACCGAGGGGCCTAAGCCCAGTGCTTATTGTCCTAGAGAAGTTGAAAAGACTGTAGCTGCTTCTACTGGGGATGAACACGTCAGACATAAAAATTCTACCGCAAGATTACAGCATTGCCATCATACTAAACCCTCCAAGGTTATTGATTCAAGAGATAGTGCTAAACCAGACAACTCCTCTTCAAAAGCTGTCAAATCAGCAACTGAGCCATGCTTGGCTCTCAAGAAGAGAGTCCAGAAGTCAAACTTTTTGAAGGATCCAAAGGAAGGGTATGACAATGCTCAACCCAACAATTCACTCTCTCTGAACATTCTTAAATCAGAAATTGAGCCATCCCTAGCCGCCAAAAAGAGAGGCAGGAAGCCAAATTCTTCAATGAACCCGGCAGAAGGCTATGACCATTCTTGGATAAGTTGTGGGAGAAAAACTCAGAAACCATCTTCCAGCAGTAAGTCTGATTACAGGGGGTCTAATCCTTCACGTACAAAAGATTGTCTTTGTGCAAAAGCAGATGTGCCCTTGATGCTTCAAAGTGCTAGGGAGCAACCTGGTTCCCAACCTAAAACTGAAAGGGATATTGGAGCTTTTCGGTTTGTTCTGAACAATCCTCTTGGTGGATCCCAACACAGAAAGGGCTGGCCGAAGAAGAAAGTTGTAGCAGACCATGCTGCTAATCCTAGTTCCCTTTCAGCTGTGAAGCAAGAGCTTGCTCAAGTTGAGGAGAGAACTCCACAAGAAGAAAAGCCCAAGCTGAGAAAGAAATATAAGGGGACTGTTAACATAGGAGAAAGACTACGGGAGCAGCTTAGAGATATTAGACTTGCTGAAAAAACAAATGGGGGCTGCACTCTTTCTTCTGTAAATGTGGTCACAGATAAGGAATCTGAAGTTCCCATTGATCCTGGTAAAAAATCACATCAACACTCGTCTTTGGACGTAGAAACGAAGAGTACCACTGATCATTCATCCGTCCGTCAGGTTATTTATAAATATAAGGGGAATGGTACTTCTAGAAAGGAGAGTACTGAAGCATCTGGTAGCAAGGTACTTTCTCTGACAATTATGCAAAAAAGAATAGATATTGAAATTTTAAGTTGTCACCTGTAATGACTTTTACTTGTCTTCTATTATTTGGCCGGGTCTCCCATCTGCAATTGTCCACTTTTGCAAAAGATTTCCAAGTCTGCCAAAAAAATGAATAAAGATAATGAAGGAACCCCTAAAGTGGTTCTCAAGAGGAAGCATTTCATTGAAAAGGAAGAGGTAAGGATTCTTAACTTCATTTGCAGTTTAAAGTCTACTTAGTTATGCTTTGGTGCTAAATCATACTTATATTTTTTTCTCTTTTGAAAAAAAGGTATACCTTTGTTATTGTTTTTTTCTCTTTGGTCATTCAACTCAACTATTAACCTTTATCACTTTGGACCATTTTCCGAGTAATATAGGTTGGCTGTATACTGTATTGGCCCCAACTTTATTATTTCAATCTAGATGACCCTATTAGCATCATCTTGTAGATGAAGTAGTGCAATGAACAATATTAACACTGTTATTGGATTACACACGATATAAACCGAGTAAAATCTCAGTGATTAAAATGTAAAAGGTGTTCTCAATGACCCATGCATAAAATGTGTTCTCAAATAAAATGCTGTTTCTGTTCAATTTGATCTTTGTATGTCCGAATATTCAGTCCAACAATAATGGATTAGTGGTTTTCTGTCCAACAATAAAGTTCTGAAATCTGGGATATTTGAGTTAAGTAGTGACACTATATTGATGATCCATGCTTTCTTTTCGTTGATGATAAAGAAAGTATTAAACTAATAGCAAGGCCGATGCATTGGAATAAGGTGTTGCGTCTTATACTGTTATTCCGCATTTCTTACTCCTTTAATGGGCCTTTAAAAGAGCAGAAACAGTGAGGTAGGGGCAGCCTCTGTGGGTTTCAATTTTCAACTGGAGATTTAATATCTTAAGGAGCTCACATTGGATTTGGGACCATGGTGTACTTTTTGAACTTGGGTATCCTCCAAAGTTAACATGTATACTCGTTCATCTATTCATTTACTGATATATTTTATAATTTTTTGTTTTTAATTATTGTAAATTTAACTTTTCCAATCTAGGCCTCTCAAATGCCTGATCTTGGTGAACGGTTGGTTGACAGAAGAATAAAGGTTTGGTGGCCACAGGATAAAAAGTGAGTATTGCAGAATTGATGATAAAAATGACATGATATATTTGTAATTAGTCAATATTTACTTGCATCTTATACCGTCAGTGGTTTTCATGTTTCTATGTTTGATAGTTTTTATTGATCAGTAGTGCCTTTAGGACTTGGAAACATTGCGTATCCAAGAATATTTTGCTATAATTATAAGGATCCATGACATTTAGTGGATTTGGGTAGACACTGATGAATTATGCTTGTGCATATTATAATTGGGTATGCTTAGCTCAAGAGGGAACTCGCCATTTTGTTTTTAGTTTTATAAATACTCTAGTTAGGCTTTTGCAGAACCATGTGAGGGCTCAGCTGTGAAATTTTATACAAGATGAATTTACAGTTAACATAAGATAAAAATTGATGTAAACTCTTTAGTAGGTGTGAAACCCAGTCCGGGAAACAGAGAAAGGCAATTGGGTGGCAGTTTACATTTTGGTGAAATTGTGGGCATGGCTTGAAAATGCAGTATATGCATCAGTGATGGATTATGAGACAATGCTTGGATCAAGTTATGTTGGATTCTTCCAAAATGAAAAAAGGGATTGCAAATTATATTTTAATGGTAATTTAGGACTGTCAACTGAAATTATTCTGAATGGGTTTTGTTTCTTGAATAAAGGAGAAGGTTGATATAGTGATATATGTCATACAACAGGACCTTTTGGGGTGTAAAAAATGGTGAATGTGATTTTTTGGCACTGAATTTTGGATTTGTATTGTTTGCCGGGGAAACCATATCTCTGCTCTTGACCCAACGCAAGAAGTCAGTATTTTGGCCATGACTTGCAGGAGGTCTTCATGTGTTATTTTGTTTCCAGTTCTGATCTTCAAAAGGTATAGGTGAAATTTCTGGCTTCCCAAGCTGCTAGAAGATTCAAAACACCCCTGGGTTAATGCTTTATTCTTCATGCCATTTGTCTATTCCCTTTTTATATGGCCCCACTAAAGTCTGTGACGGTGGAGTTTTAAGCCCCAAATGATTATTTTCTTGCCTGAAAATTCTGTCTCTGCAGGTTTTATGAAGGTGTTGTTTCTTCTTACGACCCTGCCAAAAAGAAGCACTTGGTGAGTTGGATTTATGGCCTTCATGCTATATTGTCTGTCTTCTTTTGTGTATCACAAAGATGAAATGCTAGACTGAAGATCTCCCAATACTAGAGTCCTTGAGTTCTAGGCATGACCTCCTTGGCCCTCTTATAGTATTTGACTATTCGTCATAACATCAACTTGGAGCATGATCTGGTCATCTAGCCTGACATCTGCCATGATAACTTCAGTTCCTTTCAAAATTTTCTTTGCATGATGCATAGTTTTTTGTTTGACTACTTGCACAGGTGTTGTATACTGATGGGGATGAAGAAAATCTGAACCTCAAAAAGCAGTGCTGGAAACTGATTGGAGATGGTTTGCCAGATGTATGTGTTGTGTCTTAAATTGAACTTTTTTGTTATTCATATTTTGATCATTGGTGTTAAACTTATTCCCTAATGAATTATCCTGCATAATTTTTCTTTCTCTTCAACAGGTCAAAATGGAGAATCTGCTAAAACCAGATGCTGCTTCTGATACGTAAGTTTTATTCTCTAAATAATATCTGTAAACTTAATAGAAAATTTAGTCGTTTGTGCCTCTGACAAGTGTTCGTCTTTTATGGTTAAATGGTGTTTGCAAAATCGATTATTTTTGGCCACTTTAGAGAATTAAGGGAAGCACAACCAATCCTTCTAGTCATCATTACTCCTGAAGTTCTCTTGTTATGTTCTGGACAAACATTCGATGTTCTTTGCATTTTGCACGACTACATGGAAAAAGGTTATCTTGAATATTTGTCACAATAACATGACAGTAATGAGCTCCCGTAATTGCTAGAATTTTGAATATATTTTCGGTATAAAATTTGTTTCCGTTTGAGCTTTCTTTTAGTGGTTAACCTAATAATGCAGATGCAATTTCATACTACTTAAAGAGTAGAATGTTCAAACCAAAGGATCAAGGCAATAGGCTTTTAAAAAGTACTCTAGCAATGGAAAAACAAATTAACCACAACTTTAATTCTATACAGTCAAAGTCTTTACACTACCGAATGGTTGATATCCTAATTGCCTCGCCTAGCACACTTTGGCCGCTTCCATGTGCATGCCTCTCTGATCTTAATCATCTTATTTATCATTTGGTTGTGCTTTTTTATCAGATCCCCACAAAAGAGAAAACGGAAGCCAAAATCAGAGCCATCAAAACAAATGCACGCTGGTCTGCCCTCAAAAAGGTTGGATTTGTGTACTTTCTTCCTCTTTCACCTACTCTTAGATCTGCTTTGAGGATGCCACATGAACATCCAATTAAGAAGCTTGCGGAGTGGGTTGGTTGCTTTCATATTGTAATGAACTGTTATTTTCTATTGGTCTTGAACTGAAACTTTGTTTGAAGGATATCTAGACGTGGAGACTCAGCTGGAAGTAAATCTGCAGACTGTTCTGTACTAGGTGGGAATAAAATTATTGATGACGGTGATCAAGCCAAGGAAAGTGACAGATTGATGGATGATGACCAAATATCTGCTGGTAAATTGGAGGCGGATATGAAGACTGGTATTGACTCTGCCACAGCAGGCGAGCATAAAGTTATTGAACGTGAGGATGATAAGGCAAAGGAAAACGACGGATTAAAGGACAATGGCCAAATTTCTGTTGGTGAATTGGAGGCCGATATGAATGCTGGTATTGACTCCGCCACAGAAGGTGAGCATAAAGTTATTGATGAAAGTGTGGGCGATCAAGCCAAGGAAAATGACGAATTGAAGGATAATGGCCAAATATCTGCTGGTGAATTGGCTGCACAGCTGACACCTGTGACTATGACCTTATCAAAGGGAGAGAGTCCCAAAGTTGATATTGAACCTTCTGGTAGGGAATGCTTCAAAGAACTAATGGAATTGGGCAAGGGTGCAGAGAATGCAAGATCACTTAACGTTAGTTAGAGTAAACTGTGTATAGAGATGCAGGTAGTGATTGATGGGCAGGCTCAAAAGTGCGTGATTTTAGCTCTAGTACTGAAAGCGTCGGTCAGTCTCTGTTATGTTTCTTTTGTAGAGACAGTGACATGCACCCAGTGGGGTTTTGCCTTTGATGTAGGTTTAATATGAAGTAATATACTAACTGTGGCAAAAGGGCTGTTCGCTCTCACTTAGGTGGTGCATTCCCATCACATATTATGGCTTTTTACTTCAAACATGAGTATTGTATGATTTCATATCCAATCCAAGGGTGCATGGCATTACCTTGGACTGGATGGTTGGTCCGATTCAAAGTAAAATGCAGGACTGTATGGTGTTTTTTATTTATTTGTCTGGGCTTAAACCCTACTCAGCATTTGGCATTATCTCGGTTCATTTTTCTAGTACCATCCTACCAGGTATTCCTCTGCCCTCTCTCACTCCAACACACACTCACTCACTCCCTCAGTTCTATGTAAGAATTTCGTTCATTTTTTGTGGTTGCCCTTTTATTTCATTGCTCAATAAAGCGGATCAGAAAAAAATAAAGTTCATTGTGCAACTTAGGCCTTGGGCCAATTTTTAGCCCCTTTTTTACAAAATCCAACTCCAGTGGAGAGCTGCCTGAAAACCAAGTGGATCTCATCAAGCGAAATTAGAGCCTTTTGGCTATCGGGCTAGGTATCTTGAACCCACCTAACAGCTTGGCGGGGTTTGTTTTTGTTTTTAGGATGAAATTAAAAAAAAAAAAAAAAATTCTAATTTTTTTTTTCTTATAAATACCTAAGCTATTTGTACACTATTTCTCACATCTTTTTCCACCATTTCATACTATCTTACCTCATTTTAATCCAATTCTTTACACATTCTATTCATCTCAAACACTCTTCATATACACCCCTCTCTTACGTCTTCTAATAATTTAAATTTAAAATTTTCAATATTTTTTCAAATGGCACTCAAAATATGTCTGGATAGCCTTATTGAATTAGCGACAAGTGAAGCTCAAAATGTCTAGATAAACTTATTTTAATATGGTAGTTTAATTCAATTAACCAATAAAGAACAAACTTAAAAATAATAAATTATTGAGGGAGCTAAAAAATAGCCTATTCAGTTGGAGATGATATATAAATATGGCATGACACTGTTTATTTGAAAATAATTTCTTACAGGGTTATAACTCCAGACGGGGCTAAACATAGCCCCTTAGTACTACGGTCTAGTGATATTCCTCTTCACTTGTAAATGAGAGGTTTTATGTTATTCTCACCAAAGGCGATTTGGAACCACATTATTGCTAACCCATTGTGAAGCTAAGCCCACCCCTTTCCTTAAGTGTAGATAATATTGTTTGTTCAAAATAATAATAATAATAATAATAATAGTAATTGTACCAAATTTATTGGGGGATACCTTGTAATGTGGTCTCATGATGTGTTTATTTTTTAGATCCTTGTTGAATGATTACAAACAACGATAACAATCAAATGATAGCCTTTTCAATCAAAAACAACCCCGAGTCATAAAAATGTATCATGTGTGGAGCAAAAAATAATCAAGAAAATTATGGTGGTGACACGTGTACATTTGGGTTAAAAGGACAAAATTACTCTCGAGGCATACTAGAATTCCCATGCGCATGCAACAGACAATAACGGCTCAATCAAGGAAGAGTCAAAGGTGATCAAAATGGTATTTATTCAAAACCCTCTCATCACTCCTCAGCAAATCCTCACTCAAAATGCAACTCTCAATTTTCCTATTCAATTTGGGATTAATTGCCAAGTTAATTGCAAGATATTATTTCACATAATATTTTGCAATTACACTCACAATTTGACCATATATGGCCGGCCCCTATTCTCCAAATAGGGCCGGTCACTCCTCTATAAATAGCCATGTTTCCCACTAAAATGCTAGGCCATTCTCTCCCCAAAAAATCCTAAACACTCTTTCTCAAATTCTAACTTTGGCATCGGAGATTCTTCGGCCAAAGCCTCCGCCCCTGCCCCCCTAAATTCATGATGGGTGCATAAGGGTGGAAATTTTCCTCCAGAAATTGGTACTTTCATTGAGAGTTTGATTCACACGCTTGAAGAAAACTCTCGCATTCAAAGTTTCCCATTTTTCGTTCATTTCTAGATTTTTTGTACGTTCTTATTCCTAGAATTTTTATTTTATTTTATTTTATTTTTTTATAAAGTTCTTTGAATAAGCATAAAATAAAAGTACAATGACTAGAAATTCAGAAACCACAACGAACGGAACTTCCTACGTTCAAGGATTTGGACCAAGCAATGGAGATTGAAGCATAGCCCCACTAAGATGATCCACGAGGCTTAACACAATGGCTAGTAGAGTGGCACCACCCTCACGGGGCACCATCGTGGCAGCCACCACAACAGCAACCATCCATCGCAGCCTTTGGCGAGCCCTATGCCTACGGTGAGCAGGCAGCCATGTAGCAGCAAGCCTAGGTTTGCGCCACTTCGCAGCAACAGACCCAGGCCAGCACCACCAGGCACAAGCCCAATGTTTTTTTCTAAGCAGCCCAAAATGTTAGGCCCTAGCAAGCCTAGGAGAAGCAGGCCCAAAACTAGGCGGCTGCAGGCCCAAGGCAACAGTGCCTAATGCCACTCCAGCCTACATGGGCCTATGCCCAAGGCAAGCAGGCCCGAGTGAAGGAAAATTTATGTCCTAGCTAAGAACATGTAAAGAACATTTGAATACATAGGCAAACTATTAACAAATTAAAGTAGGCATGCATCCAAAAACAATTCATAAAACCCATGACTTTCAAAGCCTAGTATATGATGAACCATAAGACTCTTTAACAATATTAAAGAGAATAAGAATTTAGAGATTCTTTACCCTTGAAGCTCATCCTTGATTGCACAAGGGATTCACCCAAGTGGAGGGCCTTCAAGTCACCTCCTTGCTCCTTGGATCTTCCTTGTGATTTCCTCCCTTTTAGTGCTTCTTTTCTTCTTTGAGGATTTGAGGATTTGTTCTCCAAAACACCAAAGGTTTGGTGTCTCTAAGTCTCCACACCAAAGATGTAGTGTGAAGATGAAATGGATGACTTAGGGAAGAATAGATTGCTAGATGTTCCTCCCCTAAGTGGCCGGCCTCTATGTAGAAAGTGAGAGAATATGTTTCACCCAAATTCAATTAGAAAACCCTAATGTGAAATAACATGTATGGAGATGAACCCCTTAGCTAGCATTCATCCATTCAATTCCATCACATTCATATTTACATTCTGTCTAGTTTATTAACTTGTTTCGTTATTTCAATTTTCGTAAAACCTAAACCCCCCTTTACTTTCTTGTTCTTTAATGCTTAGAATCTGTTTAGTTTATGTTTTAAAGTATTTTTGAATTCTTTGAGTCTAGTTTAGTGTTTTATATTGTGTTTTTATGTTTTTGAGTCAAATCCAAGTGATTAACAATCCCTCCTAATCCCCGGTCCAGAACGATCCCTACTTATACATATACTATAATTTGACGAAAAGAGGGTTTAATTTGTGTGCGTATAAATCTCGCACCAGTTATCCATCCAATTCAATGAAATTAGGAAAATCTGTGAGTTAATTTGTGCAGTTCACGGTTAATTTGGGGCATTGTCATTCATGGTTTATAGGAATAATAACTGGAAATCGATTTGTATGCATATGTGTCATGTGTGGAGATGAACCCTCTAGCTAGCCATTCACCCATTTAAACACCCAATTTCGTCCAAGTTGTTTAGAGTTTTTAAATCTATTTGTTTTTACTTTAATTTTGTCAAAACCAATCCCCCCTTTAATATTTCGTGTTTACTTAGTTAGAACATGTTTTAATTTGTTTCTTTTAGTGTTTTGAGTCAAAGTTAAGTTAGAATTCGTCCAAAGTAATCCTTAGTTTCTGTTTTGAGTCATTCTGTTTTGTTTTAAGTCATTAGAGTCTAGTTTAGTGTTTATGAGTCTAATTTGAGTATATTAGTATCCCTTCTAATCCCCGGCCTAGAATGATCACTACTTACACATACTACAATTATAGGGTTTAATTTGTGTGCTATCTTTTATCACATCAAATTTTGGCGGCGTTGCCGGGGATTAGCAAAATTGCTAATCTCCCATTTGTTTCTGTTTTGCTTTTCTTTGTTTTCTGATTTTGTTTTGTTTTCTTTGTTTTAGGTACTAGTGTATGACTCAACGTTCTCAAACTATTCGTGCACATATATCGAAGTTTGACGACGATTTTGAACGAACTTTGAGAAGGAAGAGGAAGCAGCCAAAACCAAATCCACCTAGTTCTAGCTTTGAATCCGAATTTGAAGAAGAATAGGAGGAAGAACAAGACCTGGCAATGGACAATCGAACAATCATGGAACTTTCAGCCTCGGGGTTGGACAATGCAGTGCCTATTTGCATTCAATACCCTAGGGCAGCTCCAGACAAGAATGATGAGTTTGAATTGAGGTCTAGCTTGCTACATCACATTCCTAAATACCATGGGCTGTGCATTGAAGATCCGAACAAGCATTTGAAGGAATTTGAAGTAGTATGCTCGAGTATGACACCCATTAATGTGGATGGCAATATTTTGAAGATAAAAGCTTTTCCATTCTCTCTTGTGGAAAAGGCTAAAGATTGGCTCTATGAATTAACACTTGGAACTGCCATTTCCTGGGAAAGCATGAAGAGAGCATTCTTAGAGAAATTTTTCCCAACTTCAAGAGTCATTCTTTTGAGGAAAAGGGTTAGTGGAATTCAACAAAGCCAATGAGAATCCTTTCTAGCTTATTATGAGCGGTTCAAGACTTTAGTTGCATCTTGTCCACAACATCAAATGAAGGAAGAGCTTCTAATTCAATATTTCTACGAATGACTCATTCCACTTGAAAGACAAATGCTAGATGCCTCGGTAAGAAGTGCTTTGGTTGACAAAACCCCAGTTGCTGCCAAGATCCTCATAGCCAATCGAGCTTTGAATGCACAACAATACGAGGGAGTTGGACAAAGAGAACCCCCACGGCAAACCCAAGTGAATGAGGTAAGTGCAATTTCCAAACTTCAATCTCAATTGGCTAATTTCATTATTCTTGTGTCACAGATTATTGATGGATTCAAAGTACAAAAAGCAAGTGTTTGTGGCGTGTGCACCATGCAAGGACATTCCAATGAGCAATGCCCTCAATTGATAGAGAATGGGGGATAGGAAAGTGCCAACGCTATTGGGTATCAAAGCCAAAATCAGCCCAAATATGATCCATACGCCAACACTTACAATCCGGGATGGAGAAATCACCCAAACATGAAGTGGAGGGAGCCTCAACAAACTCAACAATAAGGAGGATTTTGACAGCCAACCCTCGGGATATTTCAAAGGGTATTCGCACCAATGCAACCTCAACCACATTCGACCCAACCAAATTCAGGTATGTCTTTGGATAATGATAAAGTTATTCAATTAGTCACCTCTTTGACACAAGGAGTACAACATCAAACCAAAGAATGCAAAATCAAGCTAAAGAGGTGGACGAATTGAAGAAGCAAATGGGGCAAGTAGCGGAGTTCATGGGACAGTTTAGAGAACAAGGCAAATTGCCTAGTTCAACCATTGTGAATCCAATGAGAGGATTTGAAATTGCCAATGCCATCACTTTGAGAAGTGGCAAAGAAGTTAGAACCACCCCATAACCGTCCAAATCAAGCCAAAAGAAGGACGAAAAACTACTGCTCGAGGAAGAGGAAGAAGGCAAAGCCACGACAAGAGTGGAACAACCCTTGCCGCAGCCCCCTAAGCACACTATGTCCAACTCAACTAAGGTAAGTCCAAATTCAATTCCTTCTAACGTTATTCCACCAAATGTACTTTTCCCTAGCAGGTTTATGCAATCTAGGAACGAAGAGAATGAAAAGACATTCTAGAGACATTTAGGAAAGTGCAAGTCAATATCACGCTCCTTGATGCGATAAAGCAAAATCTGAAGTATGTTAAGTTTTTGAAGAAGCTTTGTACAACAAAGAAACGAATTCAGGAGAAAGAGGTAGTACATGTAAGTGAAAATGTGCCTGCAATGTTGCAAAGGAAGCTGCCACCTAAATGCAAAGATCCAGGTAGTTTCACTATCCCTTGTGTAATTGGTAAAACAAGGTTTGAACATGCTATGCTAGATTTAGGTACTTCCATTAATGTTATGCCATATTTTGCTTATGCATCTATGAATCTAGGAGAGCTTAAAAATGGTGGAGTTATTATCCAATTAGCCGATCGTTTTAATGTATATCCGAAAGGAGTTTTGGAAGATGTTTTGGTGCAGGTTAACTATTTGATATTTCCAGTCGATTTCTATGTTCTTGAGATAGAAGATTCAGCCCACTCTCCACCATTGCCAATCTTACTTGGATCACCTTTCATGAAAATAGCCCAAACCAAGATTGATGTGGCCAAGGGAGCATTAACAATGGAGTTTGGTGGTGATATTATTAAATTCAAAGTTCCTGAATCTATTAAGAATCCTAATGATGTTCATTCTTGTTTTGCCATTGATGTGAATAAATATATAGGGCAGGAACGTTCAGCACTTATCAAGAATGATGTATTTTGAACCATTATCGAAGAGGGAATTGGAGTGGAGGACAAGGAACACGCCACTGCCCTCAAAATACCTAATCTGGCCAAGAGCATCCCTAGTGAATTTGTTGACAGTGCTGCTACTTTTAAGCCTTCGTCACAATATATTGGTGAGCCATCTATTCCAATTCCAATTCCAATTCCAATTCCCATTTCAATTAATAGGTTGTTACCTTCTTTGGTGCAGGTACCCAATCGAATCCAAGGTGGTGAGAGAGTTTACATTGACTTTAGTAAGCTCAATGCCACAATCAGGAAGGATCACTATCCCTTTCTGTTCGTAGA
This sequence comes from Pyrus communis, assembly GCF_963583255.1. Lineage (NCBI taxonomy): Eukaryota > Viridiplantae > Streptophyta > Magnoliopsida > Rosales > Rosaceae > Pyrus > Pyrus communis. Next base: position 21,885,770 of record NC_084809.1, on the reverse strand, counting down.
TCCTTATTATGAGCATTTTAAGGAGCATGTCATGGAGGAAATACCCCTCCATGCCATGGGCCCTCATGGAGCTTAAAAGGAGGCATCGTCCAACTAGAAGACGTTAAAGCAAGTGCTTCTTGGGAGGCAACCCATGCGTTCAAATAAAGAAGACCTAGGAATCTTCGGCTCCAAAACCAGATTTGCGTTCCTTAACCCTACTCTTTATTGCTTTTACTTTGTCATAATTGTCATGTTTGTTAGTTGTGTTGTTTGATTGTTTGCGTGTGAGTCTATGTTTGAAACATTGAGAACAATGTTTGGTTTAAGTGGGGGGGGGGGTAAACAAATGATTTTTCATTGATTTTCGTGGGATTTTATCACCTATCACTTCTAAAGCTGTTACTCACTGTTTTTAAGTGTTTATATTGTGTTTTGGGGTGTTTTAATGTGTTTAGAAAGGAACATATGAAAATTTGAAAAAAAAAAATTGAAAAAGCTTTGGAAAAAACCCAAAAAGAGTCGTTTTTGATGTTTGTTTGTGTCTTAGGGTACCTTCCAACACAATGATGAGGATTTGGTTTTTAATTGCATGACTGTTAAAGAAAGTTACAAACATGGATGGAAGTTTGATATGCTCTTTGGTTTATGCTTAGTTGTAGTTGTCGCTTACAAATTCACATGTAATCACAAAGAGAAAAAAAAAAATCAGTTTTTGTAACATGCTTGAAGGAAGGAACTCAAACTAACGCTACAACCCTGAGAGACTTGAGCCTATTAATCTGTGATATTCTTGTTTTCTAAAGTTGTTGCATGATCTCATTATTTCTTTGCTTGGTTACTACTTAGAATGCGTTTTCATCATTATAGATCCAAATACTAGAACTCATACCCGTTTCATTCAAAGCATAAAATTGATTGCATAACATATAACAAGATGAAGTTGTTTAGTTAAACCATAGCAAAAAAGCCTTACCCTTTGCATATGTATTGTAGGTTTAACCCTGTTGAGTGATAGGAGCATATTTAGGCGACTTAACTAGCTTATTCTTGTGCATTTGTGCTATTATTTCTTAGTTAATGTCGTATTACAACTCAATTTCGTGTGTTTGTAGGTCTTATGGGTTAAAGTACCAAGAAAGGGCATTTTGGAGCTATTTTGGACACTATGTGGATAGCTTGCATATGGGCTAACATGGATGGACGAATTTGGACTTCAAGAGCCTAGAAATGTGATAAGAAGAGGAAGGAACTAAGCTAAGGACAAAGTGGATAAGGAAGTAGCTCAAAGAGGAAACCCTATCCAAAACCTTATCCAAAACCTTATCCAAAACCTTATCTAAAACCTTATCCAACATTATCCAAAACATTATCCAAACCTTATCATGTCTTAATCCTAATTGCAAGGGGACCTAAATAGATAATTCTAGAACCTATTTCTAGAAGCATCCTATTCTAGAAGGCCCAAATCTGCCACAAAACCCATTCTTTCTAGAAATCCTACAAATGTGGCGCACCAAACCTTTCTAGAAGGCCTTGCCTTGCCTTGCAAGTCAAGCCACCCTCTCCCCCACTTGTGCCGCACCTTCCTAGGCCTAATTCCCTTTGGATTCTGATTTTCAAGGCCTAATCCCTTTTGGATTTGGGTTACACAAGCCTATTATGAAACTAATTGGGCCAAACCCCTTCCTAGGTGGATTTGATCACCTATGGCCGAATTCTAGGGCCCTAGTCCATAAAATCTGTTAAGCCTAACCCTAATCTACTTAACCCTAGGACTATACAAACATAAAATCAGCCAAAATTTTGTACACCCCCTTATGCTATTCAGAAACCCTTGTGCCGCAACCTCCATTCTCCATTCTCAACCTCCATACACCTCCATACATCTTCCTACACATCTGTCGCACCCTTCCCACCATAATCAACCATCCTCCATCCCTCCAAACAAGGAAACACCATCCAAAACCCCCAATTCCACCACACACATCTTGTGCCGCAGCAAGGAGGAGGAGGAGGAGCCAAACCGTGAATCAAATCCATCTTGGAATTGCTTAGCGTTTAGGTGTAATCTTTCTTATGATTTCAATGTTTAAATTCAATACTTTTTGTTGTGCAAGCATGAGGAACTAATCCCCTTTTGGCTAGGGGGGAAGTTCGAAACCATGGTTATATTTGCATGATGATTTGATTACTTTCAGTTGTGATTTCATGAATGATGAATTCAATTTACTTATCTGTCTTAATTAAAACTTGTTTATGTATATGAATTGAGAGTGCACACTTAATTTGCATGCATAAATATGATGCTAGGGTATAAGGAAACTTCACCTAATCGTTGGGAACTTATATTCATGAGTAGTTAAGATTGTTGGTCACAATTATGTTAACTAAATTCTTGGCATAAGTATCATGCGCTTTCATAGTTACGAATGCCTCGTCAACTCCTATGATTTCCATAGAACCTAATGATCTTTGATTGTCTTTCTTTTATGCGCTTCCATATAGAAAACTTTTAAGGAATAATTTGATTGCAATGCGCTAATTCCATTCAATTCAATGACCTAAGGGAAATCTGAGAGTTAATTTAAGCGTACCTAATTAACTTGGGGTGTTGAGGTTCATAATTCATCGAATAAGCGACTGAAGATTGTGTTGTATGCAAGTATGCCATGTGTGGAGAAAAAAACCTCCTAGCCATCTCACCATCCACTTAATTTTATCAATTTCGTCCAAATCTGCCTAGTTTACATATTTGTTTTGTTTGTTTGATTTTCGTTCAAAACCAAATCCCCACTTGTCTTAGAGTGTCTAATTGGTCCAAATATGTTTTAGATTGTGTTTTTAAGAGTTTTGAGTTAAGTTAGAACCAATTTTCGTCCAAGTTTGTGTTTAGGCTCAAAACTGCTCAGTTTGTGTTTTTAAGGCAGTTTTGAGTGTTTTTAGCCTATTTTGAGTCTTGTGAACGTGTTTGAGTTTTTTTTTAAGTGAGTTTAAGTGTTTTAAAGGTTAATTTTATTTATTTGAGCCAGTTTAAAGTGTTTAGCAATCCCTCCTAATCCCCGGTGTAAGAACGATCCCTACTTATTTATATGCTACAATTGTCACTAGAGGGTTAATTTGTGTGTTAAGAAAATTTTCGCATCATTGAGCCTTAGTTAGCCTTTTTTTTTGTTAGCCACATTACCCTTGCCTAGCCTAGAATAGGACTATCCATACCCTTGTTCTTAAAGAATAGTAGAGCATGAATTAGAGGGATTTCCTTTTGATCTACAATTTGCAGAAAAACAAGTGTGGGGGAAGGTTTTTCGTGGGAATTCTTTGAGGTTGTACATTTAGTGTGCCAAAGAAAAAGAAAGGGCACCCAAAAAAAAAAAAAAAAGGTGAAAAAGAAAGAAAAAGAGTTGAGAAATAAGTGAGAATGAACTCACAAGTATTGGTTGTTGAAGAAAGGGTCCAAAAGTTTGAATCTGGCCCTAAGTGTTGTGTGAATCTTCCATGGATGTTTAAAGTTTATTTCTACAATCACAAGTTGAATTCTAAGTGTTTATTACTTTGCTTATTATCGCTTTAAGAACTTTTATTTATCCTTACCTTTCTTTGTTAGCCAATACCTTAGCCCCATTACAACCTTTAGACTTCTATCTCGATTGTTATGTGCTTGAATATGTGGAGTTTAAAATTGGTACGAGCATATGGTATCCTTGGTTCTCGCGTCTAAGTAGTGGTATTCCATTAATGAGATCATATACATGTTCATATTAATAATTCCAAAAAGTGCTTTCTTTGATTATACATATGTGAATGTTAGACCTGGTTTGGTACTGAGGTGATTCTAAAAAAAGCTAGTATCAAAAAAAGATGGGAGCTATTTTTGTGTTTGGTAAACATTCAGCTTCAGCTTTTTTTCACAGTTTTGGGTGAAAAAAAAAGCCAAAAACAAGAAGCTGCAAAACCCAGCTTCGAAAAACAGGCTTTTTTTTCACATCTGTTTTACATAAAAGTTTACCAAACACTATAATACTGCTTTTTTTTTTTTTTTTTTTTTTTTTTCAAAAGCACTTTTACAAAAAAGTTTACGAAACACTCTGCTGCTTTATTTCACAGCTGCTTATTTTCACAGTACAGCAGAAACAACTTTTTTTAAAGCACCGCAATACCAAACTAGCCCTTAGTCTACATGTTTACATCAATCTTCTCACATATACCTAGTGGAGGGAGTGTAGTCAGAAAATTTGTGAGAAAATAGAGAGTATATCCAGTGAGGAATTGAGTGAATTCTTAAAGGCATGTTACTACATTCAAAATGTTGTTTTAATTGATTAAATGCGAGCTAGTGAGTGGTTATTGTGATTAAGTATAAGCTCGAGGGTAAGGATGGCTAAAATCTATGGGAGTAGTGATTTTTAACATGTCATGTTTCATTGGAAATCCCTGAGGCAATTGTTGGAAGGTTTAGGTTGTGTTTTGTTTTCTTTGTTTTGCTCGGGGACTAGCAAAAGCTAAGTGAGGGGGAATTTGATAGAAGCATATTTATGCGACTTAGTTAGCTTGTTTTCTTGCATTTAGTGAGTTAGTTTCTATTTATTATAGTGTTTTAAGCTATTTTTGTGTGTTTGTAGGTCCAATTCGCAAATGTGGCAAGAAAAGGCATTTTGGAGCTATTTAGAGCAGTTTTGGGCTTGGAATGGAGAACATATGTATGGAGTAAGGTGGATGGACGAATTTGAAGTTCAAGAAGCACTAGGAATGTGCTTAACATCTGGAAGAATCAATTCAAGACTTGAAAGATAAGGAATCAGCTATAAAGAAGGAAACATTGTCTAAATTACCTTATCTTATCCAAACATTATCCAACCTTATCTTATCTTATCCTAACCTAATATCTTTCCACTTTAATTCCAGCTACAAGGAAGACATCTAAATGACATTAGAACACCTAAATATCAGGTTTCTAGAAGCCCTATCCCTATCCCTAAAAGTATGCTGCATGTACCCTTCTAGAAGCTCTAGAATCTGCTACAAAGACCATTCCTTGTCTTCTCTGAAATCTGATTGAGAGTGTCCTTGTTCTTTGTTGATTTGGAGTCTTAATCCCCCTCATTCTCAGCCGTTGTTGTACCTTCCATTCTCCCTATAAATACATAGTGCCACACCTATCATTTAGCACCCATCTCTCACCGCAATTCGCACCACACATCCATCAGACACATAAATCTCTCTAGTGCCGCAACCTTGCAAGGAGAAAGGAGAGGAGATCCTTGGAGCCGTGCCCTGCCATTCAAGCGTGGAGTGCTAAAACGTTGTTAGGTGTATTCTATCTTTTACTTTCAATGTTTAATTTAAGTTATCTTTGTTTAAGTGCGAACATGAGGAACTAAACTCGTTCTAGCTAGAGGTGGATTCAAAGCCATGAACATATATGTGATATGAATTGATTTCCTCCAGTTATTGTTTCGTAAAACATGAATGCGATTTACTTATCTGTTTGATCGATAACTTATTCTTGTATGTTGATTAAGGATGCATACTATGCTAAAATATAAGGGAATTTCACCTAATACTTATGAACTTATATTTATAAGTAGTGGAGGTTGCTAGTCACAATCGTGTTAAGTAAATCCATGGCAGGACTATCATGCAGTTCATAGTTACGAATGCCTTGTCAATGCTTATGATTTTCACAAAGCTTAATGATCTTTGATTGTATCTCTATTATGATGTTCATGTAGGGAACTATTGAAGAATAATTTAGTTGCTGATGCGTTATCCATCCAATTCAATGAAATTAGGAAAAACTGAGAATTAATTTGTGCAGTTCACGGTTAACTTGGGGCATTGTCATTCATGGTTTATAGGAATAATAACTGGAAATAAATTTGTATGCATATGTGTCATGTTTGGAGATGAACCCTCTAGCTAGCAATTCACCCATTTAAACACCCAATTTCGTCCAAGTTGTTTAGAGTCTTTAAATCTAGTTTTTTTTTTTTTTTTTAACTTTAATTTCGTCAAAACCAATACTCCCTTTAATATTTCGTGTTTACTGAGTTTGAACCTATTTTGAATTGTTTCTTTTAGTGTTTTGAGTCAAAGTTAAGTTAGAATTTGTCCAAAGTAATCCTTAGTTTCTGTTTTGAGTCATTCTGGTTTGTTTTAAGTCATTAGAGTCTAGTTTAGTGCTTTTGAGTCAAATTTGAGTAGATTAGTATCCCTTCTAATCCCTGGCCTTGAACGATCCCTACATACACATACTACAATTATTGAATTTAATTTGTATGCTATCTTTTATCACATCATTCTTCCAAGGACTTACCTGGGAAAACATCTGAAAGGCATGATGGCAATTAAGAAAAAGATGGTTTTGTCATTCCTCAGCTCCATTACAAATAGGTCAACTAGTATTAATGCTTTGAATATGTCTATTGAATCTCATCTTAGTATGCAACCTCTCCAAACTAAATAACCAAGCGAAAATTTTAACCTTTGGAGGAATCTTTGGCCTCCACATCCTTTTTAGTTGTATTTATTACTTGATTATTATTACACTGGCGGAGCTACACCCATGGCTACAGTGGGCTGTAGCCTAGGGAAGATTTTAACAAATTGCAGCTATAATAGTTTATATATGAGGTTGTTGTTGCTTATCGTAAGTATAATAGCCCACCCAAATGCTGTCAAAACTAATAGTTAATGTGTTTCTTAATTATAAATAATACCTTTTTTTTTGGTCAAATAATACTTTTATTACCTTATATATTATTTTTAGGCTAAAAGTAAAAATGGTAAATTAATACATAATTAGGTTTCTCCTACTCTCCATGCTTTTTACCGTATTCATTCAAAACAAAAAAACCCTCTGCCCTACTCCACAAAGCTGTGTTGCTTTCCCAAGAAAAGAAAAACCATGAATCACCATCAAATTATTTTCTAATGAAATTCAACACCAAGTATGTTCTTCATCTCTTCATTTAACTTATTTCTTGATTCAATTGTTAGGTTAATTTTTTTTTTTTAGTCCTTGAATTTGTCTATTAAGGTTAAAGATTTTGGGAATAGTTCATGTTTCATGGTTCTTGTATTTGTAACTAATAAAAAGGGGTCGACGACAATATCAATTCTGATAATACCAAAAGATTTCAATTCCATTACAGATATGTACGGCACAACTTGAATTGGTATCCCCTAACCTTTTTTTTTCTTTTGGGTACTTGTTATCAACAAAAGTGATAATATTTGTTCTCTTTCTATAGCAATCTAGGACAGGACTGACACCTACAATGGATCCAAAGTGAGCGTACAGTGTGATGTGAAAATACACGTGAAGTCTGGCACTGGCCCGGGCTAGTACAAACACCAATGTAGCACACAATGAACAGATAATGTAAATATGATCATGCAATGGTAAATCAATAATTCGATAATTCAATAATTATAATCAATGAAATACTATTCTTGACCATAACTACAATTAAGGCATCCATAATAATACGCATACCCGCGCATCCTGTAGGACGTAGCATAATTTCATAATTTTCATCAATGCGCTAAATCTTACAAACGTTAAGCGAATCTAGGCGAATCGTAGAAAATTCTTTATTAAATATATAAATGGAAACTAATTAAATATATAATATTTAAAAGCAAAGACCCATTCACATATCGTGTCGTCAGGTCAAACCCGCCTCGCAGGCATTGAAGGTCCTTGCCATGCGTTTCACCTAGAAATGAAATCATTTACATAAATATATAACGTATTAACATAAATTTGCGTTTTCGTACAAAGTACTACTAATAAATGAACTATTTTAAAACAACAAAATTTAAGAAAACGAAGGGCGAATTAGGATTCAGCATGTCGAGAAACCTAAGGCGGGACCTCGGGTCCCTCCACGCGCCACCACAAGATTGTTGCAATCATAGCCACGCACCGCATGCGCCTACCACCCTTACGCGTTCATTCATGCCCACACATATGCGAGTAAAAACATACTAGCCTTCTTCGTGGTGCCCAGAAGATGGCATATTTCTAGTTAATTTTCTAGAGCATGCTTTGGGTCCAAAACTCAGTCAAAATCAACAACCCAGTATACCATTTTGAAGCTCAAAGAACAAGGAACGTGATTGTACATAAATTATTTTAAACCATGAAGGGAGATCACTTGAAGCGTATTCGACACTCACCCTCACAAAAAATGATGAGTTCCACACCGAAAAATCTCCATCGCTGCTAGAGCTCTAAGATCCGAGAGTTTTCGTGTTGGAACATCTGGAACTAAACCTAAGGCTAGGTTTCAAGTGAGGGGGGGGGGTTGTGGAAGTGTTGGTTCGGTGGTCACCTGCCATGGGCAATGGCAATGGTGATGATTTTAGCTTCATGGCTAATCTATTGCAGAGGTGAGATAGACTATAGAGAGGTTAAGGGAGGGAATTACCTGAACGAGAGGGACAAAGAGGGATACGACTTGGTGGTCTGGTGTGGTTCTATATTTTTTGTGGAGCTCACTGGAGAAGACGGCGAGTGATGGTGGTGCAAGGCTACACTAGTTTTGTTAGAACGCTGCTCTACATTTTCCACAATTCCACAGAGAGAGAAAAAGAGTAACAGAAGAACAATACAAACAATACAATTTCATTAACTGCCTTTTTTCTCTTACAACGCACTATTTGTACTAACACTTAACTAACTGTCACCACAAGATGATGCCATCTGGCATCCTAACAATATCCCCCCCTTAAAACCAATCTTACAAGTAAGATTTACAATTTCGAACTAAGTACAATCGAAAAGCAGCAATAAAACTAGAAACAACAAAATCACAAGAATGTGTTAAAGGCTCACAATTTCTGGAAACTTAAGCTTCAGTTCATGGTATAGTTCTCATGTAGCATCATCTTTGGAGTGGTTTTGCCATTGAACTAAGACTTCCGTAGCTGTAGCACTTTCTTGATCATTCTTCTATCCAAGATTGCAATTGGTACATCTTTGCAAAATCCTATCATCTATGATAACTGGCAGCGGCACTGTGGTTGTTACTTGTGGTCCCAAATGCTTTTTCAAGCAAGAAACATGGAACATGGAAATAAGTATGAACTGAAACACTACACTCATATCTAATTAAGTACCCTCCACACTCAAAGGTTGATAATATCTGCGAATTTTTATGTTCTCACCATGAGCAGCTACGATCTGCTTCACTATGTCTTTCACCAAAAGACTATCATCTTTAATGAAAGGTTGCTCTAAAAGAGACAGATCCCTAAGCTTCTTTGAGATCCTCCTATCCACAATTCTCTCCCTAATGTTCTCGGGTTTGGACAGAAGGTCCTCCCTCAGCCTCTCAAGCTTTTTTTCCTTGTGTACAATGCTCTTCGGAATGGCTTTGATGGATAGATATTGCACCTCAGGGCAGGCCATGACTTGCATTGTTCGATCATAAACCAAGTTCTGGTGGTGGAGGAAACCCACATACATTTTCGTTAGTTTCCATATAGGCTTCCTTATGCTACTTATTTTCCTCGACCCTAATCTGAGATCAATATCATGACTTATCCAGGCCCCATCTATTACCGCCTTATTCTCTGATATGATTCAGAACTTTGAATTACTATTGTAAATCATTTGTTTTGGCATGTGTTTTGCACCAGTGAAGGCAGCATCCACTTTCATGTGCTCATTGTATTCGCAACTATTGTCATTCTTTAACCAGTTAATATTCCATCCTCAAGTATATGACTAGTATCTGGCAAACCAAAAGAGCCATGAACAGAACTTCCAAATGGAAACTTCTTCTGCCTATGAAAGCTAAGAACCAAATATTCCTTCCTAACAATTGGGATTATCATCGTCCTTACCCTGAATTTTGAGCCACCACCCTTTTCCCGAATGCCCTTACAGTAGTCACAATCAAGAACAACATGGCAAATAACACAGCAACCAGTTTCAAATCTCGAGAGAGTAAACTTTCTTTCATTTTTTCTGTTCGTCTCCATACAAGCTTCTAAATGATGCACTTTTAATTTACCAGCATACTCCCCATCAATGATCATGGAATAATCAGAACTCACCTTACATTTGACCAATTTGGAACAATCAAAACCCAGCGCACAATTTGTATTCTTGGATTTCGATTTAAAGAGCCCTTGACTAATTGTCCCACCCTTGTCACGAATTAACTCATGGAAACCAAGCTTCAAATGCACAATAGTACCATTTTTCATGACTTCACCATTACAAACAAGAAATTTAGAACTATGAGCATCTTTGATTTAACATTCGAAGTAAAGAACCTACGAAGTGTACCTTCGGTGTTAGAAATCGGCATGTGATAGCCCAATTGAAAATCACAACCTGCTGAGTGTGACCTTTCATTACACACTTGGAGAGCAATATAAGTTTGGTCAGTAGGTACAATTAAGAGATCGATTTCTTCTAAAAAATTCTTGGATATTCTCGAATGGTCCATCCAAATCTTGTCTTTTGGTAAACCTCCACCTTTGTCATGAATGAATTCATGGAAGCCATGCTTCAAAGAAGCAATGTTGGTCTTTTGGTGCCATCCAACAAAGACATGGTGGCAATCATGTTCACCAAATTTTGCAATTGAAATTAAAACCACTTTAGGACAAGAACAAATACCCACGTCACAGAGCAAGGAGTCTTCACCTTTCTTGGCCAACAATTTTGATGCAACGACTTTTTTCTCCATTCTTATAAATTCACAATAAAAAACAGGAAACCCAGATCAATTCCTTTGTGGTGCTTATCTTGCAATCAGAATCAATAATTGGAGGATTCACCGAATCTTTAGCTTCCCTATGGAACAAATCGAAAATGTTTTCGTTCTTCCGAGCCAAAGCTTTTCGAAAAACCCCAAAACTTCCTTGAAATTTGGGATTGGAACGAAACGTTGCAGAATCATCGTCGTGGTGCTTATCGTAGTCACGCACCTTCTTGAATTTCTTCAATATGGGTTGTAGACAAGGACGAGTCTGAAGGATTATTTTGGAAGATGACATGTTCATTTAAGCAACATCATTAGCATGCAATTAACAAATTAAAGGCGGAATCATGCTAGCATGCACTTAAAAACAAAACATTACCCATGAATGTTCAAAGCCTAGTAAAATGGTGAACCAATAATCAACTCAAAACAAAGTGAGTTGAAATATATACCTTTGTAGATTCCTCTTTGTATTTAAACAAAGGCTAATCACCCAAAGAGAGGGCCTTCATTCCTTGCATCTTAGATCTATGGATTTGGATGGATGAAAAAGGTTTCTCCAAAGTTCCCAAAATTGAGAACCTCTAATGATTCATCACCAAGGCATAATGAAGAAGAAATGAGTGACCTTGGAGGAGTTTGATTGCTAGATGATCCCTCCAAGGTGGCCGAAATTTTAGAGAGAAAGGAGAGCTTGTGTTCTCATCCTTTCCCCAAAAACAACCCTTAATGAATTTTAGGCTATAAAGTCCTTTATATAGTCCCTTCAAATAAGTGACCTAATGGACCAAAAGCCCTATTCTTCTAACATGGCCGGCCTATAAGGTTTATTGGGCTTTCAAGCCCTTTGTTTATTCAAGTTGTCATACAACTTGAGTTAATGGGCTTGGCATTCAAATCCCATTGGGCCTTGAGGCCCAAAACTAACCCGAGGTCTTTAACGAACTTATTCGTTTGATTAATTAACATATTAATTAATCCTAGCCTTAGATAAATAATTAAACCATTTAATTATTCTTACTCATCTCCGTTGTTTCTTCAAACTCTACCTTACTCGGTGAACGATCCATTAGGTTCCTTTTAGCGAGGCAGTGGGCGATTAAAACTCTTTCTAATCGATTGTGAATTGAAACTTACTTTCAATTCTCCCGTTAGTGATAATACACTTTTAGGGCTTCCACAAACCATGGTTGACGCCTAGCAGCATGTCATGGTTACCCAAGCTAATCAGAAGAGGTGGAGAACCTATTCAGTTTTTAGGATTACAAATGCAATACGGTCTTTCTCTAATACAATACTCTTGACCACATTGTTTGGTTTGATAGTTTATTCATGTCTACTATCCAATGTGAGTCTTGTGCTTATATGATTACCTTGAATGTGATTTGGAACACATTCCTAAATCTCATTCATACTTTGGCCAAAGATTCTTAATCATATCATAGAGTATTCTCCCTCAAACAGTTTGAAGGTTAGAGATCCCTTGTTGCGCATTCACTTGCCTCCATGGCTAAGTGGCTTAACCTCAACGATGTCGTGGACACCCTCCTGATGGAGTGACTTTGACATAATCAAAGATTAAGGACCTAACCACAAGACAACTATGATGCCTCAGGTCAAAAGACTAATTTGCATTATCCCAACCATGAGTTCTCATGTGACATGAATATGAGAACTCTTCGTTGATCGTGTTCAGTGAACTCATTCTCTATTGAGCACCTACATACTTGTCTTGATGTCACACACACCAATGACTCGAGACTAGTCACTCTCCCTGAGAGAAGACATAGCACGTACTGATCTTAACGGACTGTCAATGCCCAATTGACAATCCTATGATCAGGAACGTTTAGGATGTGTCAACGAAAGAATGGTCTCATGAATCTAACTTCTTTAGATCACATTCTTCCAATCACATATTCCTTGGACTTATCGTTTAAGCATATAACATTTATATGAGACGGCTCAAACAATAATCTTTGCCCTTTACATTTAAACTACATTAGTTTAACTTTGTGAAATGTCCGTAAAGTATCATCATATGATTGGTTTTAGGGCACATTTCCAACAGAGTCTTGGGCTTGTATCTTGGACGAAATTTAGACCAGAATTCATCTCTTTTCTCTTGGGCTCAAACCTTTTCCTTGTGGAAGGATTGAAGCTTGAGAACAATTTCATTCAATTTCTCAAGAGAGAGAGGAGATGTCGATTTGATGAACTGCTGATGCGTCGGTGTATTTGCAGAAGATTCCACACCCAGTATTTCCACAAGCAACTTCAATTAAAGAAGAATTAAATCAGTGGTAGTCTTGAAGTCGGTCCTAAATTTGGCCTGAGAAATCCTGAATTCTTCTTGAAACTTCTTGAACTTGTCGGACTTGGCTTCCCGATTGGAAACCCTCGATTCCATGGTTTTTGCAAAACATTTACGGCGGTATACAATGGAGAAGGATTGAGATGAATGAACGTTTGGCTATGATACCAATGTTAGAACCCTGCTCTACATCTTCCACAATTGCAAGAGAGAGAAAGAGATAGAAAGAGAGTAACAGAAGAACAATACAAACAATACAATTTCATTAACTGCCTTTCTTCTTTTACAATGCACTATTTATACTAATACTCAACTAATTGTCACCACAAGATGATGCCAGCTGGCATCCTAACAGGTTTTCACAGAGGGCGAGAGAGTTTGGGATGAGATAGAGTGAGTGATGAGGGAAATAGAAGAGTTAGAAGAGATAGGTGTCTGACAAAAAAGGAAGGAGAGGAATGATGAGTCGATTTTATACTATATATTATTCCCTATTCTTGGTATATTTTGGTTATTATTTTGGTGATATTTTGATGCTTTGCTATGTGTTTTTAATGTAGGACATGCAAACTTGTTTTGAGAAAAAAAAGTAATCAAATGGTGGAATTTTTGAGTGATTCCAATTGGAACGGGTTTGTGAATCTATCAAGAAGATTGTATCAAAATTTCATAATTTTATCTCAAGGTGTTAGATCATAGCGAATTAATTTATGCCCAGCGCGCAATGTTGGCAGATTAGGCTGCATAGCTTATTTGCGACTTTTGGGCTCTTCTTGGAACTTGAAGAGGAGGTTTTAATCTTTAATTCGAGTCGTTTTGGGCCTATTTTGGAGCCCTGAAATTCCAAAAACATGGTTATTTTGTGTTGGGCAGATTTCCTAGTCAGAATAGGACTGTAATTTCTAGTTATTCTTTTGTTATTTTATTTCCTAGTTTTTAGGAAACCTTTTCTATGAGGGTTTTAATTTGGAGTAGTATAAATAAGGTCTTTTAGCCATTAGGGTTCTCTACGCGGCATTGAGAGAATTTAGCAAAGCTTTGGAGGATTTCAGACTTTTTACCTACAAGGTGTTTTCAATCTTTTTCTAGTTAATGATATTTTCTTCGATTTTTATTATGAGTATGCGTAACTAATTCTTTTTGCTAGGGTTAGGCCATGAGCGCATGAATATGTGATTTTATTAATTTGCTTATGAATGGATACATGTTTGCTTTGAATTATTAATCACTGCAATTAAAATTATCTATATATTTTAATGATTGATCACCATTAAGATATTTAGACAAGTAATTTGATGCAATTTCTGTTGGAACATCACCTTGAAATTGAAGAAGACTTCTTGTGATTAGTAATTGTAAGTTCACTTAAGGGAAACATCACGCTCTTATGGGTTGCATGGTTCTTCAAAGGGTTTTCACAAAGCTTAATGAGTCTTGCATGTTTATATTTGTTATGAACATTATAGACAGATTACATGTTCGATATATGTTTTCGATTGAACATCACGAGGAAAATATGCATTAGGAAAACCTAACCTTCAAAGCGTGTATGTGGAAATTCATAAGTAATTGGTAGAATTGCATAGGATTGTAACGGTGACGGCCCTAGTTTTTCTCTAAATTTTTTAATTTAAAAAACGTTTTTCTTCTTTAATGCTATTATTTCCAAACTTCCAAATTTCTTTTATTGTTAACTTAATCTTTTCGAATTCAAAAATCTCAAATCTATGATAGAAATCAGTTTTAATAATTAATTAAGAGTTAATTTAACTACGAATTAGTCAAACAATCTTTGGGGACAACGACCTTATATGAGCAATTATACTACAATTACATTGTATTCTTGCAAGTAGTTTTTTGTGATTTTAACCCTAGCTATTTGCGCAGGTACTAAAAATCATATTAGGGAACATGGAAGTGAGGGAAGAGGGGGCGTGGGTCCCATTTGGCTCACACTCAAATTCCACAAAACACAAAACAAAAAACATATCTCCGAAAATGTGAAATTATTAAATTGCCCTTCACATTCGTAATTTCGTAGAATTTTCGTTTCAAGTTTGAATTCCATTCCGCTTGTGCCTACGCGTTCATACTGTCAAGTACTTCGAGAATACGGTAAAATAATAGCTCGTACATGTCAGAAAATGATCGTCAACGAAAATCAACAATCTCGCCTTTAGGAGCATTTTTGTCAATTCACTCTTTGAAAAATAAATAAATTCATAAAATTAGGGATGGGTTGTTACAATTAGAGAGAGAGAGAGAGAGTAGAGAGAAAAATAAGAAAATGGGAGGAATTAACATATTTATATACGAAGGCAATTAGGTCATTTCAAGGTGTAGGAAAATCATATTTCTGTCCTATTGTTGTGCATGGCGTGTGCATATTCGAAAAATTTTATATCTGTCTCAAGATTAATAAAATGGATCATTTTTGTTTATTTCCCTATATTATAAGGATTTGATCATGCTATGACATTATTGGGAAAGTAAAGGATGGAAAGCAAAGTGAAAGGATTGATTTACTATACAGATTACAAAAAAGACTTACCATAATAATTTAGTATCGAATTCATGATCTACAAGTTTTAAATAATTTTGACAAATAAATGAATTGATGCACCGGTGTCGTTATCTTTTAACGTCATTCAAAATTACGAAATAATTTGAGGAAGCAATTTTGATAATTTATGAATAAGAAAACATGATTATAAGAATGTGTCAACAGTACATCTTGTCCAGTAATCCAAAAAATGCACACTAAACAAACAAAAAATTACTAAGAACTCAGCCACCACTACAACACTCGTCGTATTAGCAATATAGAAAAACTTGAATGTTACTAGATTGTGTTCCATAACAATCGTTCGTCTTCCACAACAGTCGTTACGTGATGTTTATATATTTAGTATCAATTAGGAGAGACAACCTTCATTGTCAACGGCAAGCAAATTGATTTTTACACACTTTGAATCAGTTAGCAACGCAAGGGCTAATATTCTGCCCAAACAGCATTTATACCAATGCTAGCTGCATGCATATACAGTTGAATGACTGCAACATCCTCTTCCTGTACTGCCACAACAATTTCGAACCTTCAAAGCCATGGGACCAAGAAATAACTCTCGTATCTTCTATGTTTGGGGTAATTTTCAAAATGGGTCGGGAGATTTTAATTTTCTCACATTGTCCCTTAAGTTTTTCAAATTGTATCAATTTACACTTTTTATTTGAATTTTAATTAAATTGATGGCATGGTGAGCTTGAAACTTGTAATTGGGTTGACATGTAAGCCATCTTTTATATTTTTCATCCTTAAAGCGGTAATGTGAAAAATAATTAAAATTTCTTGGTTTATTTTAAAAATCACTTCAAACATTGAGGGTGTAAAATGCAGTTAGTCCTTTTTTCTTACGAAATAATTCCATCAAACTCAATTAGAACTGAGGACGGGTTTTTGAAGTTAGCTCACCCTCTCGGGATCGCAATCTTTTGTCCCAGTCATTGTAGTATGCTTGTCGCCCAAGGCATAAGAGGCATGATGACTTGATGTCATAACTGGTCGTTCTAATCCTTTAGAACAACTCGATGAATTTAGTAGATTTTTTAGGAGGCCCAAACGACTATAGATAGAAACTATCCAATTTTTGCAGTGGGAAGTGCATTTCGTGCAAAATCACCTTTTAATTAATATAATAATAATCTAAAGCCTTGAAGCTTCTTGGTTTGATTAGGCTGTTTGCGGATCGCTTTTCTGTCAATCTTTTGCATGGATGTCATATACACTTGAAGTAAGGGGTAGAAGCATTAGTTAGAAGACTGAAAACTATTCCTTTATCCTCTTTCGGTGGTAATATCCTTTACTATAATGTCATCATATCACGCAATTGACAAAGTTGTACATGGATGGTTGGTGAGAGTTATAGTTAGGTGTTTTGATATTTTTAGAAAAGAGATTATACGCACCAGTAACACTTGATAAAAAAATATTAAAAAATTAAAAAAAGTGTAGGAGAAGTAATTTGAGGTGTGTGAATATAATCTCCCTTTTAGAAAGCTAATTTCTTTTGGATCAGTCTACGACACCCTTAAAAGATGAGAGCATAGGTACCTTTTAATTCGAATTGTAATTATTTTTGTAACGCAATTATCTCGACAGATAACAATTCAGTTTGATATTGTAATAAGACATTTGCAATGTAAACACTAATTTGGTTACAATAATAATAATGTCATTTTGTGTTATTGACTATAGGATAATACTTGCATTCCTTTCTTAGGAGAATGCACATATCTTACCCCTTGTGATTAACATATCATCCACTATATACATTAAGTTCTTAAACTCCACTTGAAGATCACCCTTACAAAAAATCATTCGAATCAAAGATTATTTATACATCCAAATGTATAGAACAAATCAACGATATGAGTACCAAGTAACATATTCATGATAAATCGTCCCTTTATTCCATACATTTGCATGACTAAATAATCATTAATTCACATGATTTTTGAATAGGAGCGATCTTGAAATAAAGATTAAGAAATTAATCAGACTGAATGTATTTGTAAAGATACATTATTCATAAGGGGTAAGATATGTACATTCTCCCAGATGGGGATGCAAGTATTATCCTATAATTAATAACATAAAATGACATTGTTATTACTGTAACAAAATTAATTAGTGTTTAAATTGTAGACGTCTTATTATGCTGTTAAATGTAAAATGTAGGAAGCGCAAAATAGAATAATGATAATTGATAATTCTATGACATACATGATGTGACCTAAAATTTAGGGGGAGAAGAAGACGTGGCAAAGAGGGAAGAAAAGGGTCGAATAGGAAAGGTCTTCTTGATCTCGAAAGATTTCAGGCATAATTTACTTAGAATTTACACAATCAGACTATACCAACATTAATTGTAACAATAAACTAATTACTTTATTAAAACAAAGGATACAAATACTTTTTATGTAGGAGTACGGCAAATTACCCAGTTTCCCTTGTACAATATGTGGAGGATGCTTTAAAAGAAGCTTTGAGAACTTGGTGTTTTAGCATGGATATGGCTTGATTCCTTACATGTTAAGTGTTATTTTTTTCTTACATGATCATGTGGCATTATTTTATTGTACAAACATGATAATCCAAACATTTCATTCCTTTTACCGTCATCTAAAAATCATCCTTAAACCTAGAGAATTTTAATCGATTTGAAGACCGTTTAATCTTTCAGATGAATCAAACAAGTTGAAGGTTTAGTTGTTACAATAACCACCAATTTATTTCACACATATAGATGTTAAACTCATATCGATGGTTTAACACTCTCCAATTCAAAAAAAAAATTTGAAGATAATTTTAGATAAAAGAATAGAAAATAAACAATCGAATTATGACTTCTAGTGTCACGTGATGTCGTCGTGAAAGAAAGAATGACTATTTAGTATTGAAGCTTAATGTAATGTAGGTTAAGTGTGTCCTTGGAAATCCCCAATTGTCAAACGATTATTCCCTCCAAGGCTTTGAATTGGTAAGTGGTTGTTGAGTCTTGATCTGTGTCCTGCACCCCAAATAAAAGTATTGACTTTCCTTTTATAGTGACATTTCAGGTCATTAATTTCAATTTAGGTAAGTGAACTTTTTGTTTTCTTTAGAATAATAGCATTTGAAACTTTTTTTTTAAAAGAAAAAAATTGAAGTGCCAAAGAAGTGGTTGTTGATACCTAATAATGGTAACTCTGTAACAAATGTTCTTGTGATTTTTTAGAAAAATAACTCAAAACACACCGTATTTTAGTACTATAGTCTATTGATATTCCTCTTCACTTGTAAGTGAGAGGTCTTAGATTCAATTTTTGCCAAAGGCGAATTTGAAACACATTATTGCTAGTTCAATGTGAGGCTAAACCCAACCCCTCCTAATGTAGATGATATCGTTTGTTAAAAAAATAACTCAAAACACACCATCCCATATGTATCATGCATAAGTATATTGTAATTGAGCCAACAAAGAGAAGGGATTGCCACTTGCACTTACTTCTAGTGTACTTGAGAGTTACTAAGCCACCAAAAAGGAAGATTACCACTCCAAAAAGATGAAGAAGAAACTTATTAGAAAATTAATGAAAAAGCTACCCATTATTTTGATGAATTAATCTTAGTAACAGAACACAAAAAAGGGGATTGGATTTGCTAAATGATGATATATAATTTCCAACAAAGAAAAAGGTTGTATTTTATGTTGGGTACACATCAAAGTTAGACCGGATCAAATCAAACGGCCGAACTTGATCCCAAGTGACTTAACCAAACCATCGAATCATTATTTTGACCGGAAAAAGTCTATGGACTTATGTCTAATTAATTAAATGATAATTTATTTCTTATATTCGATGAAAATAATCACAAGGAGAATAAACTATCAGTTTCTAATACAGAATTTGTGTAAGTACGCTTCAAGTTTATGTTTAGTGTGCAAGGACCACATGTTAACGTATAACCACACGAATTTAATAAACGAAATCTCAATAAGAACATAACTAGAACACGTCCAATGTTATGTTACGGAAAACCACAGCAAGTGATCCAGTGATAAGGACGTAGATTGCGGCTTCCTAATAAACAAAAAAATATGAGAGGTTATTGGTTAGATGTTTTGAGCTGGTGAGTCAGTTTGATTATGACCACTAGCTAGGTGAAATTCCTCATAGCGTCTATGGACTCTAAAGGAGTGAATAACTGTGGTATACCACCAGTTGTTCCCTTTTTTGAAAAAAATAATGTCATGTTATGGAGAAAGTCTATTGTGAGACAATAAAATCACGTTCATGTTAACATTCATAATAAAATGAACCATGACCACATATTATCTTTTGTTTCTCAAAATTCTCCTCCAAATTAAGATCGTGATGGAGTAAATGAAGAATAACGGCAGGGATATCACATTCTGTATCACGTCTAGGCCTACCCTCACTGAGGCCATCTCCAATTGCAGTAGTGAAGCTAAAATTTGGCGTGAGGAGTGTTCAGATAGTTGAAGAAGAAGATAGAAGAGAGAAAGAAACGAGAGGGAGAGAGAACAATCTGTATTTTGTTGTTCCTATTTCTGAATAATGAGCACTCTGCTCTACAACTTCAGTTTTCTATCTCAATGCCCCAATCTCATCAATCTAATCAATATAGCTAACTAACTAATTTAGGATTGTGACAAGTGTCAACAACCCGATACATCATATTCTTCATTATACTCCTAACATCCCCACTCAAACTCAAGATTGGGGCACCCAATCATGAGGTTGATGCATTCAGGTTGTAAAGAAAACATCAATGCAAAGTGCAGACGACTCGTTGATGAAGATCTATTGTTGTTACTCCAGCCAGTAGAAACTTAAAAAAATATGGCTTTTAGCATGAACCATTAGCTTTGGCAATCTAAACTCTTTTTGGATAGTATTCCTTGCAATTGGAGAGTGGAGTATATGGTCACTGCTGCACACGTAGTCTGCAATAAGAAAACCTCCTAGCATCTGGAGCTTGTATTTTACCACCATTATATCGTGTATACCATAGTACCCAAATCAACATAGACTTGGTGCTCCCACCCTTATAAAAAAATTCTCATATGGTAGCCTAACTAAATATCAAATATACTTCCACCATTGCATAACCGAAGTACATAAAATACTCGAAACTCATGTACAACAGTTTGAGTAGGAACACCAATTTTCACCTTGTTGTCAAAGTTAAGAACTGGAAAAGTGACTTGAATACACGGTTGTAAACCCACTAAAATCAACTGAGAGTCTGCACTTTCCTTGTCAATACATTCCAAAACTTGTTTTTCTACATCATCTAAAAACATTTCATCTTCTGAAACAATGAAGTGAGAGAGAGAGAACCAAACTTGCGATCATAAGCTGTATGAATGTCAATGATGTGATATAAACTAGCACTCAAATTAAACCCTCTTATTGACAATTGTAGTAAAGATGTAAGTAGGGATCGTTCTAGGCTGGGGATTAGGAGGGATTGCTAATCTACTTAAAACTTACTCAAAAACACAAAACTAGGCTTAAACTTTACTAGACTCAAAGACTCAAAACAAACTAAAAAGACTCAAAACAACACAAAACAAGCAAATAGACTCAAAATAGAAACTAAGAGTGATTTTGGACGAATTATAACTTGACTTTGACTCAAAACACTAAAGGAAACAAACTAAAACAGGTTCTAACTAAGTAAAACACGAAATATTGAAGGGGGGGGGGATTGGTTTTGACGAATTTAAAGTAAAACAAACAAATTTAAAGACTTAAACAACTTTGGACGAAATTAGGTGTTTTTATGGGTGATAAGCTAGCTAGAGGGTCATTCTCCACACATGACTTGCATACAAATTGATTTCCAGTTGCTTTTTCAATAAACCATGAACCTTAACACCCCAGATTAACCGTGATCAGCACTAATTAACCCTCAGATTTTCCTTAAGTCATTGAATTGGATGGAATACGCATCGGCAACCAAATTATTCTTCAATAGTTCTCTACATGAACATCATAACAGAGATACAATCAAAGATCATTAAGCTTTGTGAAAATCATAAGCATTGACAAGGCATTTGTAACTATGAACAACATGATACTCCTGCCAGGAATTTACTTAATACAATTGTGACTAGCAACCTTCACTACTTGTGAATATAAGTTCACAACGATTAGGTGAAACTCCCTTATATTCTAGCATCAAATTCATGCATGCAAACTAAGTGTGCACCCTCAATCAACATACAAGAATAAGTTATCAATCAAGCAGTTAAGCAAATTCCATTCACGATTTATGAAATCACAACTGGAAGTAATCAATTCATTATTGCAAATATAATCATGGTTTCAAAGTCTCCACTAGCCAAAACGAGTTTAGCCTCTCATGCTCACAACAAAACAAAGAAAACTTAAATTAAACATTGAAAACAAAAGATTGAATACACCTAGAAACGCTCCAACAATCTAACAATCTTGAATGGCAAGCACGACTCTAAGGGGTCTTCCCTCCTTTTTCTTTGTTGCGGCACAAGGTGGTTGGGTATGAAATTAGGTTGTGGTGTATGGTGAATAGGTGGTGCAGATGTGGGTGTGGAAGGGAAGAATGAATGATTGAATGGTTGATGGCCGAATGGGTGAATGATTGATTATATAAGGACTTGCGGCAGAAACATATATATTAAGAAGGAAGACACCCTAATTAATTTTAGGAAAGGATTTGGACTCCCAATCCTCAAGGAAAAAAGGTAGTTAAAATCAGAATCCTAGGGGAAAAATGGTAGGAAAGTTGTGGCAGCACCTAAGGAGAGAGGGAAAGTGACTTCCTTGCACGGCAAGGAAAGGGAAAAGGAGAATTGGTGCGGCATCCCTCTTTGACTGGGATTAGGGCTTCTAGTACTTATATTTAAGTGTCCTAAATTAATTAGGAGCCCCCTTTGCAGCTTAAACATAAGTAGGAAAAGATTATGATTGACTAAGTCAAAATAAGGAAGTTTGACTCAATTTCGTCCAAGTCTTGAATTAATTTCTTCCATCTCTTTAGCATATTCCTAGCCTTTCTTGAACTTCAATTTCGTCCATCCACCTTGCTCCAAGCATGTGCTATCCATTCCAAGCCCAAAACTGCTCCAAATTGCACTTTCTTGCTACTTTAGTCAATTGTACCTACAAATACACGAAAATAGCTTAAAATACTAAAATAACTAGGAACTAAAAACATAAATGCAAGAAAACAAGCTAACTAAGTTGTATAAATATGCTCCTATTAGTCAACATTAGAATTGCTCTGTAAAGGTGTTTCATGATTTTGTAGGATGACTGGGCACATTAGTTTGAGTTGCTGATCCAATGTGCTTTGACATGATTCAGGGTTTGAAATTGAAGATTGAGCCTTATGTATGTGATAACAATCAGCATCAAAATGATCTTTATGTGAACAAATTTGATGTGGAGGAAATTCAGGTGGTAGAGAACTAAGATATGAAGATGGAGGTAAGCCAAGAACTCCTGGTGAAAATTGAGGAAAAGACTTGTAGATATTAAATCTTTCAACATTATTGCAATGAAACTGACCTTTACCACAATTCTTGGACTGAAAATTCCTATAAGCACCATTATAACCACCGACATTTTTACCATTGCTCGACTGACCACAAATGTAACCATTATAAGCCCCATTATCATAGTTAGATTTGCCTGAACTACAATTGGATTGAGCATGATAGCCACCATTATAACCAGCAACAATATTGCCATTTATATTACTTGATTGACCAGCATGAAAATGAGAGCTAGAGAGAGGAAATGAAGAACCTTTTATCTCATATTTAGATACTATAGCAGACAAGAAAGGTGGCGCAGGAACACAATCCACAATGGCTTCCTCAACGAGCAATTGTGCATGAAAATCCTCGAGTGAAATGACATTCTCACGCCCTCTTATTACACATTTAAATGTGTTGTAGCCTATAGGAGTTCAAAGAGGTTAGTAATTGAAAATTTTTATCATTATCCATGGACATACTTGAACTTGATTGGAATTGTTGTGGGGGAGGTTGTGGTGGCTGCATAGGTGTTGTATTGAACTCCTCATATGGTTGCCAATATGCTTCTTGTTGAGCCTCCTTGGCTTGATTTTGTGACCCCTGCGCCAAAGAATTTATTTCATTAAGAATTTGAATATAATCTATTGGCGAACTTGAATTTAATTGAGCATATTGCATATGAAGTTGTGGTGGCTGCATAGGTCTTGAATAGAACTCCTCATATGGTTGCCAATATGCTTCACGTTGAACTTGTTGATCTTCCCACCATATAGAGTTTGAATGATCCCTCCAATCTCTTTGTGGACATTGATTGGCTTGAAATCCTTGCCTATATGAAGCACCAAATGTAGGGACACTCTGCATTGTGGTCCTTTCGGCATACGGCAACAATTTAGAAGTAAGATTTGCCAATTGAGCTTGAATGCTAGCAAAATCCATATCTTACTTCTCTAGTACCTAAAATCAAAGAAAGAGAACTAAATCAAATATCAAAAGTAACAACAAACAAAGAAAACAACACTAAGTTAGAAACTAAAACGAAAACAACTAAACCAAAAAAAAGAAAAGAACCAAGGGATTAGCAAAGTTGCTAATCCCCGGCAACGGCGCCAAAATTTGGTGTGATAATTACTTGACACTCAAATTAAACCCTCGTTTGACAATTGTAGTAGAATGGATAAGTGAGGGATCGTTCTAGACCGGGGATTAGGAGGGCTTGCTAAAACCTTCTAAATTGACTTAAAAACATAAAAACACAATATAAAACACTATTTAATGCTCGAAGAAAGCAAAACTAAAAATAAGAAAGATTAAGACTAAGATTTCAACGAAATAGGGGGGAATTGGATTTGGACGAATTTAAACTAGAATGAATACTTGGAAACAAAACAAATTGTAAATATGGATTTGACGGAAATGAATGGATGGGAAGCTAGCTAAGGGTTCTTTCTCTACACATGATATTTATGCATATGAATCAATTTCCAGTTATTCCTTCATTGAATTATGAACGACAATGCCCCAAATTAACCGTGACATCACTAGTTAACCCTCAGATTTTCCTTATATTATTGGATTGGATGGCATCATTCGACAACCCAAAACATTCTCAAAAGTTCCCTACATGTCATCATAATAGAGATACAATCGAAGATCATTAAGAATAATGAAAACCATAAGCATTGACAAAGCATTTGCAACTATGACATCATGTTACTCATGCTAAGAATTAAACTTAACGCGATCGTGACAAGCGACCTTCACTACTTTCAAGTATAAGTTAGTAACGATTATGTGAAACCTTCTTAAACTTTAGCCACATATTCATGCATGCTAATTAAGTATCGACCCTCAATCAACAAACACAAATAAGTTAATCATCAAATAGTTAAGCCAATTGCATTCACGAATCAAGAGTTCATAACCGGAATTCATCAATTCATATCACATAAATAATCATGGTATTGAAATCACCCCTAGCCAAAAAGGGTTTAGTTCCTCATAACTTTGAAATCAAAGAAACACCTAAACATTCCAACAACTCAAACTTGAATTGTATGAACGTTTAGGCACTCTTCTCTTCCATTCCTCATATTACAAAACAAAGAGAATTGAATTTAAACATTGAAATCAAAGAAACGCGTAAACATTCCAACAACTCAAACGTGAATTGTATGAACGTTTAGGCCCTCTTCTCTTCGTCTTCGTTGTAGCACAAGGACTAAGGGATGTTGTTGGTGTGTTGAATGGATTGGGGGATTATGGAAATGGAAGAAATGGAGGAGAAAGGGAAGGGAATGGTGCAGAAAATGGAGAGACTCACGGCTAGGGAGAAGATGAAAGTGTTTGTGGTGTGTTGTGTATGAAAATGAGATGTCCATGAATGAATGAATGCAAGGGTATTTATAGGAGTAGTGGAGGGAACATATGGCTATGTCATTTGTAGGTGAAGTAGGTGGATGTTGTAGGTGAAGTAGGTGGATGTTGTAGGTGAAGTGGATGTTGTAGGTGAAGTAGGTGGATGTTGTAGGTGAAGTGGATGTTGTAGGTGAAGTAGGTGGATGTTGTAGGTGAAGTAGGTGGATGATATGTTAAGTGATAAGTGATAAGTGATATGATATGTGGTGATGATAAGTGATAAGTGCATGTGGGTTAACTAATGAAGGAAATGCATGTGCAATGACAATGTGTTAGAATGGATGTGTGTTATGCATGGCATGATTGGGATTAGGAAAGGTTTAAATGTCCTAAAACTAAAGAGAACAAGGTTCCAACACTTTGGCTCCAATTAGGTCTTCAATTTCGTCCAACACTTTGGCTTCAAGCATAAGCTATCCGTCCTTAGCCCAAAAGTGCTCCAAAAGTCTCCAAAATGCATCTTTTTGCTCCTTTAGCCCTTTGGACCTACAAACACACGAAAATAGCTTAAAGTACTAAAATAACTAAAGAAACATAACGTAAATGTACGAGAACAAGCCATTTAAGTCGCATAAATATGCTCCTATCAAATACCCCCACACTTAGCTTTTGCTAGTCCTCGAGCAAAACAGAAAAACAAAACAAAAAGAACAAAACACAACCTACACCTTCCAACAATCGTATCAGGGACTTCCAATGCACATGACAAGTTAAAAATCATTATTCTCACAGATTTGAGCCATCTTTACACTTAAGTACATTCTTAATCATAGTCACCACATACTAGTTCACAATTAAGCAATTAAAACACATTTCAAATGTAGTAACATGCCTTTAGAGAATTCCCTCAATTTCTTACTAGATGTACTCTCGTTTTTCACACAGATTTTCTGACTACACACCCTACACTAGGTATATGTGAGAAGATTGATGTAAACATGTAGACGAACACTCACATATGTTATAATAAGGAAAGCATTTTCTGGAGTTAATAAGCATGTTTAGATATGATCTCATGAATGGAATGCTACTACTTAGACGCGAGAACCAGTGACACCATAAGCTCATACCAAGTTCAAACTCCACAATTGAAATACATAACACTCAATATAGAAGTCAAAGGGTAGTAACGGGGCTAGGGTATTGGCTAACAATGAAAGGTGAAGGATAAACAAA
The DNA here is from genome assembly GCF_963583255.1 of Pyrus communis. Taxonomy (NCBI): domain Eukaryota; kingdom Viridiplantae; phylum Streptophyta; class Magnoliopsida; order Rosales; family Rosaceae; genus Pyrus; species Pyrus communis. The sequence goes on along the minus strand of NC_084809.1, from coordinate 21,859,065 downwards.
CATTCTTAAAGCAATAGTGAGCAAAGTATTGAATTAGGCACTTAGAATTCCCTTAAGAACGCAGAAGTCAACTTTGAACACCCAAGGGAAAATCACACAAAACTTAGGGCCATATTCAACTTTTTGGACCCTTTCTTCAACCATCAACGCTCGTGAGTTCATTCTTACTTATTTTCACTCCTTTTTTTTTTTTTTTTTTTTTTTTTTTTTTTCTTTTCTTCTTTTTCTTTTAAATCTCAAAACATACATATGCTAAACTTTTACTCCCCCACACTCATTTTCTTGCATAATGTAACTCAAAAGGAATTCATTTAAGTCATGCTCACTAAACTTTAAGAACAAGGGTGGGGATTGTCCTAAACTAGGCTAGGTGAGGAAAATGTGGGTAAACAAAGAATAAAGGCTAAACAAGGCTCAACGGGGTTAAAACTTACAACATATACGAAGTATGGGAAGTAAGGCTATTTGGCTATGGTGGTGGTCACTACACAACTTCTTCTTGAATATGTGTTATGCAAATCAATAACATGCTTTGAATGAAATGGGCATGAGTTCTAGCATTTAGTTCTATCATGATACAATTGCATTCTAAGTAGCAACCAAGCAAGGAATAATGAGATCATGCAACAACTTTAGAAAATAAAGAATCACAGAAAATAACTCTCCAAAGAAAGTAATGGCTCGAGTCTCACAGGGATGTAGCGTTTGTTTGAGTTTCTTCCTTCAAGCATGTTACAAAAACGAATTTTTCTTTTATGATTGCATGTGAAGTCATACATTATAACCATAACCAAGCATATACCAAGAGTAAATCAAACTTTTCTCTATGTTTATAACTCTTTCTAACCGTCATGCAATTATAAACCAAATCCTTATCATTGTGTTGGAAGGTACCCTAAGACACAAACACACAAAAACGACTTTTAAAACAACTCTTTTTGGGTTTTTCAAAACAATTTTTCAAATTTTTATGGGATTTTCGAATTATAAAACAAAACACACTAAAACACTCTAAAACAACTTAAAAACACCTTAAAACAGCAAGGAACAACATTAGAAGTTATGGTGGATAAAACCCTACGAATTTGCATCAAAACACTTTAGTTACCCCCCCCACACTTAAATCAAACATTGTCCTCAATGTTTTAAGCATAGATTCACACAAAACATAAGTAAACACATAAAAAGCAACTAAAACATATTAAACATGGCATAATGTAATTAACAAAGAGAAGAGTTTAGGGACGCAAATCTGGTTATGGAGTGTAAATTCCCTCTTCTCCTTGGTGATTGCATTGAGGCTTTGATCTTTGTGATTCCACAGGCTTACTCTTGAACTGGTTTCTGCCCATCGTTGATTTTCCTTTGTGCTACTTCTTGAACTGGGCAGCCGGATGGTTCTTTTGGTTTCCTTCGAAGGTCTGAGCTTCCTCCTGTTATCTGTTTCTTTGTTCAATCTTTGCAGGAGTGGTCCCTTCTCTGGAAGTGTAACAACCGTTGAAGATGACTACTCGAGAGCAACGCTAGGTAAGCAATCAGGAATAGATTCCAGGCAGTTGGCTCCAGATCGGAAGACTGACTCCAAGTGCCGGCTGATTGCTTCTTTTACTTTGCCATGCAAGTAAGAACAAGGACAAAGAAAAAGACAGGGAAAGAGCATGATATGAGATACTTTTGCTTTTGACCTTGATGATATGAGATACCTTTGCTTTGAAGAAGCGGTGAATGAATCAGCACATGCTTCAATCCGCCGTTTCCTCCTGGGTCATATGTACTCCAGGCATCTGGTATCATCTTTGGGGAAGAAGAAAGAATTGAGTATTTTGAAAGGCTTTGCTGGGAGTGCGCCCTCAGAGGTGAGGGAGAGTTGGGCATTTTCTTCAGGTTTGCCCTGCCATAAAAGACGAAGGTCGACATATATAGAGATAATATCAAGTGGTGGTACTTTTTACCCTTGTCGACAAACGTTTTGATCCCGCAAATCCGGCTCTTTGAAATAGTGGCGCCTCTTCGATCTTTGAATACACCTCTTCGATTTCTGAGCAGGCGCCCCTTCGATTTCTGAACGACGCCCCTTCGCTTTCTGAACGACACGTGGTAGTGCAGATGCGGCTCCTTTTGACAAAGATGCACGCGTCTTCTGAAAAGCAGAGAAAGCGTCGCCGAACTTTGCGCTTGTCGGCTAAAGATGTGTAGATGCGATGATGGCCTCCACGTGTTTTCAGCTTTGTCAGAAATCTTTTGACAAAGTTGAACGCGTTTTCTGAAAAGCCGAGGGAGCGTCGCCTAAATTACGCCGGAAAATCCGGCTCTTTGAATCGGTGGACGCGTCGTCTTGGCTTTTTATAGAGCTATCAATCACCCCAACACACACACTCTGAAGATTTCCCATTCCTGAAACTCGACTCCGGCCCTTTGTGAAATTTTAACTCCATCCACCCCTTCTCTTTGAACACTTTTGAAAAAAAATGGCAAACTCATCGAACCTTAGCTTAGATTTGAGCCTTAGCAGTGATACGGGCGCGCCGCGTCAAGGTAACGTATGGCGCCCTTCTTTCTTTTCTTCTAACGGTCCTCTCACAGGTGAAGACTCCGTGATGCAGGACGCCACAACAGCTACAATAGTAGCTAGGAACCTCCTCACTCCAAAAGATAGTAGGCTGCTGTCAGGACGGTCCGATGAGTTGGCCGTTCAAGAGTCCCTCGCACTTAGTGTTCAGTGTGCGAGTTCTGTGTCCAACATGGGCCAACGCCTGCTTGCCCGCTCCCGTCAGGTGGAATCATTGATGGCAGAGGTGGAAAGTCTCAAGCAGGAGATCCAGCAGCTTAAGTATGAGAATAAAAGTTTGCATGTGCTTGCAAATAACTATTCGTCGGGCATGAAGAGGAAGCTTGATGAGCTGCAAGAATCTGAGGGTCGAATTCACAATGACCGTCAAAGGCTTGCGTCTTATCTCCAGAGATACCTTTTTCCTGGGTCATCCAGCGCTTGGCCAAGTATTGAGGCCTGGAATGCTCTAGCTCCGATGCCTCCCGCTTCTATGCCTCCCGCTTCTGCGCATTCCGCTTCTACGCCTCGTAGTGGGGCTTCACGTAAACAACCTTTGTGAAGCTCCACCTTTCTCCATGTTTAGTATCTTCTTTTTTTTTTTTTTTTTTTTTTTTTTTTTTTTTTTTTTACATAAATAAAATCAAACGGCATGGAATTTATCTTTGAATGGGCGGTGATACTTGAAATGATCCGGTAATAGTTTAAATTCCAGATTGGGTGCCTGAATCATTAACCACATGTTAGTATAAAAGAAAATTGAAATTCGGGGAGGCGGCTTACCTGTGTGCTCCAAAATGAACTCCAGAATAAACACCCCTTCGAAAGTTATGACTTGTCCCGTGTCATCAAATCCAACTTCCTTGGGAATTGTGGTTTCAAATATGTCCTCTTTGATGCCTTCTACATCTTCTCCAGCCACTACCTTCTCTTGAATCATTCTTCTTGGTGTACAAAGTCCTTTGAAGAATTCAACACCATCTAAAACTTGTTGTGTTGCACCAAGAATTTGAATAGCATTTTGCTCCTTTGGGAAGGCTTCCACGATGTCCTTTTTACTCTCTTCTTGGTTGGGAATCAAAAACCTGCTAGGAAAAGGGACATTGGGTGGAATAACATCAGAATAACATGGAATTGGGACGTCCTTACTGGTGGTGGGTGGTTTAGAGGGCTTAGGGGGCTGCGGCAAGGGTTGTTCTACCCTTGCCGTGTGCATGTTTTCTTCCTCCTCCTCAATTAGCAGCTCTTCATCCACTTCTAGGCTATGTTTGGACATTTTTAGGTCAGCTCCAACCTCCATAGCACTTCCCAAAGTGATAGCATTATGGATTTCAAAATCTTCCTTCGAGTTTTCAATAGTTGAGTTGGAAAGTTCACTTTGCTCTTGAATTTGTTTCATGAACTCCATAATCTGCCCAAATTGCTCGTCCAATTTACCCAACTTCTTGTCTTGATTTTGTTCGTCCTGCGTCAAAGAGGTTAGTAATTGAAAATTTTTATCATTATCCATGGACATACTTGAACTTGATTGGAATTGTTGTGGGGGAGGTTGTGGTGGCTGCATAGGTGTTGTATTGAACTCCTCATATGGTTGCCAATATGCTTCTTGTTGAGCCTCCTTGGCTTGATTTTGTGACCCCTGCGCCAAAGAATTTATTTCATTAAGAATTTGAATATAATCTATTGGCGAACTTGAATTTAATTGAGCATATTGCATATGAAGTTGTGGTGGCTGCATAGGTCTTGAATAGAACTCCTCATATGGTTGCCAATATGCTTCACGTTGAACTTGTTGATCTTCCCACCATATAGAGTTTGAATGATCCCTCCAATCTCTTTGTGGACATTGATTGGCTTGAAATCCTTGCCTATATGAAGCACCAAATGTAGGGACACTCTGCATTGTGGTCCTTTCGGCATACGGCAACAATTTAGAAGTAAGATTTGCCAATTGAGCTTGAATGCTAGCAAAATCCATATCTTACTTCTCTAGTACCTAAAATCAAAGAAAGAGAACTAAATCAAATATCAAAAGTAACAACAAACAAAGAAAACAACACTAAGTTAGAAACTAAAACGAAAACAACTAAACCAAAAAAAAGAAAAGAACCAAGGGATTAGCAAAGTTGCTAATCCCCGGCAACGGCGCCAAAATTTGGTGTGATAATTACTTGACACTCAAATTAAACCCTCGTTTGACAATTGTAGTAGAATGGATAAGTGAGGGATCGTTCTAGACCGGGGATTAGGAGGGCTTGCTAAAACCTTCTAAATTGACTTAAAAACATAAAAACACAATATAAAACACTATTTAATGCTCGAAGAAAGCAAAACTAAAAATAAGAAAGATTAAGACTAAGATTTCAACGAAATAGGGGGGAATTGGATTTGGACGAATTTAAACTAGAATGAATACTTGGAAACAAAACAAATTGTAAATATGGATTTGACGGAAATGAATGGATGGGAAGCTAGCTAAGGGTTCTTTCTCTACACATGATATTTATGCATATGAATCAATTTCCAGTTATTCCTTCATTGAATTATGAACGACAATGCCCCAAATTAACCGTGACATCACTAGTTAACCCTCAGATTTTCCTTATATTATTGGATTGGATGGCATCATTCGACAACCCAAAACATTCTCAAAAGTTCCCTACATGTCATCATAATAGAGATACAATCGAAGATCATTAAGAATAATGAAAACCATAAGCATTGACAAAGCATTTGCAACTATGACATCATGTTACTCATGCTAAGAATTAAACTTAACGCGATCGTGACAAGTGACCTTCACTACTTTCAAGTATAAGTTAGTAACGATTATGTGAAACCTTCTTAAACTTTAGCCACATATTCATGCATGCTAATTAAGTATCGACCCTCAATCAACAAACACAAATAAGTTAATCATCAAATAGTTAAGCCAATTGCATTCACGAATCAAGAGTTCATAACCGGAATTCATCAATTCATATCACATAAATAATCATGGTATTGAAATCACCCCTAGCCAAAAAGGGTTTAGTTCCTCATAACTTTGAAATCAAAGAAACACCTAAACATTCCAACAACTCAAACTTGAATTGTATGAACGTTTAGGCACTCTTCTCTTCCATTCCTCATATTACAAAACAAAGAGAATTGAATTTAAACATTGAAATCAAAGAAACGCGTAAACATTCCAACAACTCAAACGTGAATTGTATGAACGTTTAGGCCCTCTTCTCTTCGTCTTCGTTGTAGCACAAGGACTAAGGGATTTTGTTGGTGTGTTGAATGGATTGGGGGATTATGGAAATGGAAGAAATGGAGGAGAAAGGGAAGGGAATGGTGCAGAAAATGGAGAGACTCACGGCTAGGGAGAAGATGAAAGTGTTTGTGGTGTGTTGTGTATGAAAATGAGATGTCCATGAATGAATGAATGCAAGGGTATTTATAGGAGTAGTGGAGGGAACATATGGCTATGTCATTTGTAGGTGAAGTAGGTGGATGTTGTAGGTGAAGTAGGTGGATGTTGTAGGTGAAGTGGATGTTGTAGGTGAAGTAGGTGGATGTTGTAGGTGAAGTAGGTGGATGATATGTTAAGTGATAAGTGATAAGTGATATGATATGTGGTGATGATAAGTGATAAGTGCATGTGGGTTAACTAATGAAGGAAATGCATGTGCAATGACAATGTGTTAGAATGGATGTGTGTTATGCATGGCATGATTGGGATTAGGAAAGGTTTAAATGTCCTAAAACTAAAGAGAACAAGGTTCCAACACTTTGGCTCCAATTAGGTCTTCAATTTCGTCCAACACTTTGGCTTCAAGCATAAGCTATCCGTCCTTAGCCCAAAAGTGCTCCAAAAGTCTCCAAAATGCATCTTTTTGCTCCTTTAGCCCTTTGGACCTACAAACACACGAAAATAGCTTAAAGTACTAAAATAACTAAAGAAACATAACGTAAATGTACGAGAACAAGCCATTTAAGTCGCATAAATATGCTCCTATCATCAACAACCCAATACATCACATTCTTCATTATACTCCTAACAAGGAGGGGCCTCACATAAATATTAAAAATAAAAATAGATAGTATTTATAAGAGAGTATAATACATGTTTGAATTGTTACCTAATTAAAATTTTTGAGGCGCTAAATGCTTTTTCATGTAGAAATTAACTTTTCAATATCAAGTCAATATATAGAGTAAATAATAATAAATTAGGGAGGATTAAGACAAATAAATCTTCCATTATCATGTTAGTGAAAAATAGGATGGATTGAGAATTATTGAACCAAAAAAAATGAGAAAATGGATTGAGAATTTAGAGAACAAAATATTTGTAATTTTATAAATCTAGTAAAAATTTAGAGAGAACATGGAGATTTATAAACCTTAATATTGTTGTGGGTTGGAATTTGGAGGACAAAATTTATGAAATTTCAAGGAGGGAGGAAAACTCAAAGTTTATTATTCTTTGGTTGAACAATGTGAAAGAATAGTTTTTTTTTTTTTTTTTTTTTATAATAAAACTAAATCAGACTTTACATTTTAATTTCAAGAGTTGATTTGTTTATAAAGTAAGATGTTAAATTTAGTTTTGAGGTAAGTGTTGTTGGAATTGAAAAGAAAAAAAGACCTCTTATTTTAATTATTGGTGAATAGAATTTAAGAAGTTTGTGTAAACTAAAAGAAATATAATACTAAATTTACTGAAAAAGAAAGAAATATAATTCATATTATTTAGAAAGGATGAAAAGGTGAGAGTAGGCCTATGCCTATACTAGGCATATAATGGTGAAGAGGGTTAAAGCTCTCAAAGCAAAAAAATAGCCCAATTTGTGACACACTCTGACCGGAATCGAGGCATGCTGGTCGTCACGTGCGGGTGACGTAGTCATAAGCGCAGTGTTGAAGTGATAACGATATGAAAATGTGAGTAATTAAAAACCAAAACTAACTAATTTACACTAAGATAACCATAAAAGGATGCAAAGATGTTTAAAGTAGTAATACAAGTACTCAGAGCGTAGGTAACCTAAATGCAGTCTAGCAGGCTAAATATTAATTATACAAGACAAGAGAGAAATTCCTACATTAGTTGAAGTTTGTCAGAACCGCCGTAGAGTCCTCGTAAGCCACCAACACAAGCGTCTAACTAGAACCTGGAGGGGTGCAAAACATAAAACGTGAGTAGGCAAAAACAAAGCTTTTTAAAACCATTTCTCTGTCCAAAAATAATAACCTCTCACCGTAAAACCTGTGTAATTTCCCAAAAAATAATAATACATACGTATATAAAAATCATGCTTGAGCACAATGAAAACCGAAGTATATGACATGCCAAGTATCTCAGTAACAAATATGTAAGCCAGGTGATGTGAATCAATATAAAATGATATGCCAGCCAGAGTCACCTAACGTGACCTATACGGCTGAACCTATAGCTTATAAACCAATTCCTGCACACGAGTTGGAACCACCTATTGTGGTCTGTACGACAGAGCTAGGTGTAAATGAGTACGCTCAAGTGCTACAATCACGTGAAGGCTGTGCGAATAATCGAGGGTCACCTACGAGTCGGAACCACTTAATGTGGTCTGTACGACAGGGCTGTGCATCAAACTTGGATCCAAGGTGAGCATGCTGTGCGGAAGGTAAACATCATGTGAAGGACTGTGCCCTGACCATGGGCGGGAGCACTAACAGCAGGGTGCAGGATAATGAGCTCTAAATGCATTTACGCATAATCATAAACAATGCAACCACTATCATCCCATAGTACTCAGCTAAAACTTACCTGGCCTCCGTAGCGTCATACAATGTTATGCATACACATGCTAATGCATATAATAAAATGGAGTGCAAGCATGACATGACATTTAGAATAATACGCTCGTTTGAAATAGTTTCTGGGAAAATGTAAAGCATATATAAGTATATATATAGAAAACCAAAAGCCTACTCATTGGTATGTAGCATGGTTGTAACCCCCAAGGCTCGTCTGGCTATGCTCGTCCTCTGGAAATGTCTCACCTATATGTGAAACAACTAATTTAACGTTAATTTTAAGCACATAACCAAACCGTGTAATAACTTCTCATACGTTGCTCAATTAGGGTGTTTGAATATACCATCGTGACCTACTTAACTGTTGGAAATGTGCCCTAAAACCAATCATATGATGATACTTTATGGACATTTCACATGTTAAACTAATCTAGTTTAATATTAAGGGCAAACATTATTGTTTGAGCCGTCTCATATAAATGTTATATGCTTAAACGATAAGTCCAAGGAATATGTGATTGGAAGAATGCGATCTAAAGAAGTTAGATTCATGAGACCATTCTTTCGTTGACACATCCTCAACGTTCCTGATCATAGGATTGTCAATTGGGCATTGACAGTCCGTTAAGATCAGTACGTGCTATGTCTTCTCTCAGGGAGAGTGACTAGTCTCGAGTCATTGGTGTGTGTGACATCAAGACAAGTACGTAGGTGCTCAATAGAGAATGAGTTCACTGAACACGATCAACGAAGAGTTCTCATATTCATGTCACATGAGAACTCATGGTTGGGATAATGCAAATTAGTCTTTTGACCTGAGGCATCACAGTTGTCTTGTGGTTAGGTCCTTAATCTTTGATTATGTCAAAGTCACTCCATCAGGAGGGTGTCCACGACATTGTTGGGGTTAAGCCACTTAGCCATGGAGGCAAGTGAATGCGTAACAAGGGATCTCTAACCTTCAAACTGTTTGAGGGAGAATACTCTATGATATGATTAAGAATCTTTGGCCAAAGTATGAATGAGATTTAGGAATGTGTTCCAAATCACATTCAAGGTAATCATATAAGCACAAGACTCACATTGGATAGTAGACATGAATAAACTATCAAACCAAACAATGTGGTCAAGAGTATTGTATTAGAGAAAGACCGTATTGCATTTGTAATCCTAAAACTGAATAGGTTCTCAACCTCTTCTGATTAGCTTGGGTAACCATGACATGCTGCTAGGCGTCAACCATGGTTTGTGGAAGCCCTAAAAGTGTATTATCACTAACGGGAGAATTGAAAGTAAGTTTCAATTCACAATCGATTTGAAAGAGTTTGAATCGCCCACTGCCTCGCTAAAAGGAACCTAATGGATCGTACACCGTGTAAGGTAGAGATTGAAGATTCAATGAAGATGAGTAAGAATAATTAAATGCTTTAATTATTTATGGCAAGGATTAATTAATATGTTAATTAATCAAACGAATAAGTTCGTTAAAGACCTCGGGATAGTTTTGGACCTTAAGGCCCAATGGGCTTCGAACGTCAAGTCCATTGACTTAAGTTGTATGACAACTTAATGAATAATGATTCACAAAGGCCCAAATAGCCCAATAAATCCCCTTAGGCCGGCCATTTAGAGGAGGGTAGTGAACTTGGCTTAATTGCAAGTTTGCCACTCCATTGTGAGGTGGTATAAAGACATCTTTATAGCCATTTCATCCTAAGGGTTTTCTTAGGAGTAAAGATGAGAACACAAACCTCCCTTTGCTCTCAAAGAGGCCGGCCACCTTGGAGGGATCATCTAGCAATCAAACTCCTCCAAGGTCACTCATTTCTTCTACAATATGTCTTGGTGTGGAGACTTAGAGGTTCTCAATTTTGGGAACTAGGAGAAACCTTTTCATCCATCCAAATCCATGGATCTAAGATGCAAGGAATGAAGGCCCTCTCTTTGGGTGATTAGCCTTTGCTTATGCAAAGAGGAATCTACAAAGGTATTGATTTCTCAACTCACTTTGTTTTGAGTTGAGTCTTGGTTCACCTATCTACTAGGCTTTGAAGTTCATGGGTTAAGTTTTGTTTTTGAGTGCATATAAACATGATTCCGCCTTTTAATTGTTAATTGCATGTTGTTGATGTTGCTCAAATGAACTTGTTTTTCACAAATCATCCTTAAATTAACACCATGAGCATCCCCATATTTTTAGAAAATTTTTCTAATGTTCCACGTGCCCTTACGCATCAGTCAAAGCACGGCCACACGCCCCGGCCACGCACAAGCATATGCCTGGCATGCTGACGGAATCCCTAACAGCGTTAAGAAATATTCCATTTAAAAACTAACAAAGTTACTTGACACCGTAAGTATATTCCATCAAGGTTGATGGAATATTCCTTGTCTTTTCCGGTGACTCGCCGGAAATCGCCACTGGCCGCTGCCTACAACGCCAGATTCTGGAAAATTTTCTAAAGCATATAGCTACTTCATTTCTCAACCAAAATTCATGAATTTTATATGGATTTGAAGCTCTCAAGAAGGAGAACATCATCTTACCTATTTGAAGTCCTAAAACCAACGAAAAACGGTCGAAAAAACTCTTGGAAAATTTGGCTAAACTGGAACTTCTCGAAAACACCTAATCTGAAGTCAACTTTGTCCCAAATCCCTTCTAAGATTCCTATAAAGTTGTTTAGGAGCTTCCTCGAGCCTTAAAACCTTGGAAAAAGGCCTTGATCACGACGAAGCAACAACCACCTCACCGGAGTTCAAGAATTCCCAGGTTCCCGTGACACGTTCCATGGCCAAAAGGTATCACTCAACTCGCGAGGTTACGAGGAATACGATGGTGGACTTCAACAATTCGATCCGTGACATTTGGTTAGGGTTATAAGTGATGGTCTCTCGTTTGTACAAACGAGAGAAAACTCGAGAAGGAAGGAGAGGGTGAGGTTGTACATGTGTGTGTGTGTGTTACGGGATTGGACAACAGAAGAAAATAATACGATCTGATTGGGCCCAAAAGAATAGAAGCCCATATAATTAGTCCAAAATTTACCCGTTTACGCACCTAAATATTCATAACCTTCTCGTTATAACTCCGATTCGAGCCTAGCTCGCGTCAATACCCTTGGGACGTTGAGTACAATTTAATCATGTCAACAAGAAAAATAATTTAAAACTATATACGTACATCCACGTCACCCAGCTAACGAGGGCATAATCGTCATTTTCACACATTCGAGGACAAAATATGTATTTATTCGGGACGGGTCGTCACAATTTGCCCAAAGATTCATCTCCAACCGATGGCTAGACTATAATTCTATGAAGCCCACTTGGCTATTATTTGGCCAAAGGGGTATCAAGCTAGCAAAATGTAGCCTCCTCTTAGCCTTTTTTTGGGGTCCAGCTCCTGAGTTGCAATAATTGATTTAAATTCAACGACTAGATTTGAAAACATCTAAGAGTAGTTTAACCAAATTAACCATTAAATTTAAAGTATAAACTTAAAACTAATAAATTATTGAGGGGATATATTTAGCCCCTTTAGTTGGAGATGGTATGGAGATGGCCTAAGGATCCCTTGACTTCCCTTTCTAGATAATCGTGCGTGTGTGTGTTTTTTTTTTTTTTTTTTTTTTGATAAATTTAATATTATACTTCTTTTAGTTTACACAAAACTCTTAATTTCTATTCACCAATAGTTAAAATAAGAGGCCTCTTGCTCTTTTCAATGCCAACAGCACTCATCCTAAAAATAAAGGGAACTTTAACGAAAAACTCTTGGTACTGTTCACTGTAACGAAAAACCATATTTTTACACTAAAAAGTTAATCCTGGTACTATTCACTTTACTCTTTATTTTGTCCTTATTGTTAAAACTCAAAGTTTTCAAGCCTTTTTCATTAGTTTTCCTAAAAATAAAATTAAAATCTCACTTTATAAACAAATCAATAACTCCTAAAATTAAAATCTAAAGTCTAGTCTAGTTTTATCAAAAAAAATTTCTTTACATTGCCAACTAAAAAATAATAAACTTTGAGTTTTTCCTCCTCTACTTCTTGAAATTTTATTTATTTTGTCTTTGTTCTCTTTAACTTTTTACTAAATTTTTTAAATCTCATATATTTTGTTCACCAAATTCCCAATCCATTCTTCTCATTTTTTTGTTTGAAAATTCCCAATCTATTCTTTATTGACTTGGGGTGATGCTAGAGATAGCGTCTACTTGAGCCATATTTTGAGACCGCATGATTATATAGCAATTAATGGTTAGACTACTTCTTTAAAGCACTAAAGAATGAATTCAATCATCAATGAACCCACATTATGTGATCTCCAAAATATGGTCTAAAAACATTGTATTCATAGCATTTGTTTCATTGACTTGATATTGAAAGGTTAATTTCTCTTAATCCTCTTTATTTTTTGATTAATTACTTTTTGTATTGACTTGAGAATGGAAGTTTAACTTCAACATAAAAAAAACGTTTAGAGCCTCAAAAAATTTAATTAGCTCACAACTCCAACCATGTATTATACTCTCTCGTAAATACTATCTATTTATTTAGGAAATTGTTATTGGTACTCCACCAATCTCATTTACACTCCCACCAGTGTATTTTTTTTTCAAGATATAGAAAGTTTAAGTGCAAAATGAGAATTTCGGTGTGCTAATAACAATTCCTTCATTTTATTCTTTAACATTTATGTGATGCCTCTCCTCATCTAGAATCCTGACTCTGCCACGGTTAATGTACTACATGCTGTGATAAATGATACACACACGCACACATCCTTGCCACGTCAAATAGTACACCATGTGGTTAAAAAATATGACCTCCTTGCGTTTTTCATAACCGATGTAGTAAAAATATATGATTACATTCATACGTAAGTATCCAGAACCACTCATTTAAAAACCCCACCAAAAGCACCAATTGAAACATCATTTTTCTACAAATTAAAGAAAAAAAAAGTAAAAAGTATTGCGACTCACGTCACATTTTTCCTTCCGATCCGTTCCACTTGTAAGATAGTGCAATGGTTAAATGCCATACAGTTATGTCTGTCTCTTCTCTCTCAAATCTTTTACTGGTGTTAGGTGAGTCTGGTGGGCTCTCTCCTCCTTATAAAACCCCACTTAGCCGCTATTCTTGTCTTGCGCCTCTTCTTTCTTCCATTACAAACACACTTTAAACTTTCCACTTCGTCTTTTTTTTTATCCCCTCTTCTTTGGCTCCCACCAACCCCAAAAAAGAAAAAAAAAAAAAAAGATCTATATCGTATATTGTCCGAAAACAAAGCAAATAACCAAGATGCCAGCCGATAGCTTATCAGTTTCCGGCCACGGCCAAACTATTTGTGTCACCGGAGCTGGAGGCTTCATTGCTTCATGGATGGTGAAGCTATTGCTAGAAAGAGGCTACACTGTTAAAGGAACCTTGAGAAACCCAGGTAAATAATTATGTACAAATCATTAACACCTTTTAGGCCTTTGTTTCTCTATCTGTTTCCCCAAATCCAATATTAAATGCTTACACTCCTTTGACAGATTTCAAACCATTCAATAGATTTGAGACATGTTTATTCGTTTCTTGTATTTATATAGCTTTTATTTTATGGTTTTTTGGTTGTAGATGACCCCAAAAATGCTCATTTGAGGGAGCTTGAAGGAGCTACAGAGAGACTAAGTTTGTGCAAAGCTGATCTCCTTGATTATGAGAGCCTCAAAGAAGCCATTAACGGCAGTGATGGAGTTTTTCACACAGCGTCACCTGTCACGGATGATCCAGTGAGCCTTCTTTTTCCCTTACTTTCACTTTTGGTTTCTGTTTGGTTGATGAGAAAATACTGGAAAATGTGCGCGCTTTTTCTCTTTAGTCTTTTACCACACCAAACCCATACGTTTCTAATCTTCACTAACTGATCGCTTTGTGGATCCTTCAACCGTAAGTATTACGACTTGAAACCCAATCAAACGAGAGACTATAGTTCGTACCGTTATCATAGTGTTTTAAGACAATAATATCATATTATGTTAAAGAGATTTACACGTAATATATTGTTATTGATTCAGAACGCCAGAATGACCATGTCTTCATTTTAATTGTTGTCATACTTCACTGAACAAGTTGTTAACAAAAAAAAAAAATAAAAAAAAAAAGGAGAAAAAAAATAAAAAATTATGCAATCCAAAAATTAGTAGTAATTAGTTTGACTGACCTAATATGTATATACAGGAACAAATGGTGGAGCCGGCGGTGAACGGAACCAAGAATGTGATTCAAGCAGCGGCCCAAGCCAAGGTGAAACGGGTGGTCTTCACATCGTCAATTGGTGCGGTGTACATGGACCCCTCCAGGGGTCCTGAAGTGGTGGTCGACGAGTCTTGTTGGAGTGATCTTGAATTTTGCAAGAACACCAAGGTCAGGACAATCATAATTGTATATAATTTCTTTTCTCATTAACACAAAAATCACTTATTTATATTAATCATATTCATCAATAAAGTGCTAATTATTTCTTTTATCCATAATACATGCTCAATGGTAGGCAATGATATTTGATGTACTCAAACAAACATGAGTTGCTTATTTTGTCTAGGAAATTATTGGACCACATATGGAACTAATTTTTTTTTTAACAAACGATATTATCTACACTAAGGAAGTGAGGGATTGGGTTAAGCCTCATAATAGGCTAGCAATAATATAGTATAAATTCGTCTTTGACAATAATCGAACTTAAGATCTCTCACTTACAAGTGAAGAATACCATTAGACTGTAGTACTAAGTGACATATGAAACTAATTTTTTGATACAAGAGCTAAAGTTTAGCTAGGTTATATATATATATTTTTTTTTTTCTTTTTTTTTTTTTTTGCCCACTAGGTTATATTTTCTTGAGTAGAATATTAGATAGAACACAGCAGAATATGTTATTTGTTGTTGCTTTTCAAATTATTTTTGTAAAATATATAAATAATTTCTAAAGGTCACCAAAAAATAAGTGAAAATATACACATACATACCGATCAAAAGTTGGAAAACAATCAACGAATAGTTAGAAATATTTTTGGTCAATTGGATGCATGAATATAGACTTGGCTGAACATGCAAAATGAACTAATCCTAAACCCATAACAGCCCAAAGTAACCTACTCTGTTAGCAAATATAAAACAAACAATTTGGAAAGAAAAATCAATAGAAAAACCCATCATAAAAGATTACTTTGATAGTTCTCTCCTTCCGTGATAGACCTTCTCTCCTTTTGTGAGAGTTTACTTTCCCCTTTTGGTGAGGATCTTCCGTGATAGACCTTCTCTCCTTTTGTTCACTACCACCACCTTCTCACTGTCTCTGTCTTTACCGGTAGTGTTGTTCGTGGATTGCCATGAACTTCATCCTCATCATTGGCTTCTTCCGCTTCGTTGCTACCTATCCTTCCTTTATGGCTGTGCTAGGGAAGGAAATCAAGGTGAGATGCTGCACTTGATTTGGCGTTGCTTGGTTGTGGACAGGGAATTGGTCGGATCGAGACCGAGGGCGTATGTTGAAGAATTTTCTGGTGACTGTCAGCTCTTCTGTGCGTTTTGGGCTTCAACTACTGGTTGACCCTTTGTAATTCGTCTTTTTCGGCTCGTGTTTTGCTTGTTTCTGTGTACTATTTGGGCCTTGGCTTTGTATTCGTGTATCTTTTAGTTTGTTTAATAGGAGAAGCTTTTTTCCTAAAAAAAAAATAATAATAATAATTACTTTGATAAATTAATAATGAATTAAAAAATATTTATTAAATTACAGAACTGGTACTGCTATGGGAAAGCAGTGGCAGAGCAGGCAGCATGGGAGGAGGCCAAAGAGAAAGGGGTGGACTTGGCGGTGGTGAACCCAGTGCTGGTGCTCGGACCACTTCTACAACCAACTGTCAATGCCAGCATCATTCACATCCTCAAGTACCTGACTGGCTCGACCAAGACTTATGCCAATTCAGTTCAAGCCTATGTGCATGTTAGGGATGTCGCACTGGCTCACATTTTGGTCTACGAGACACCCTCTGTCTCCGGCAGATACCTTTGTGCTGAGAGTGTGCTCCACCGTGGTGACGTTGTGGAAATCCTGGCCAAATTCTTCCCGGAATACCCTATTCCCAACAAGTAAGTGCAACATCATTGTCCTTAATTATCAATATTTTTTCAAACCCTTTTACTGAGTATACCAGTAATTTTTCTTGTTTTTATCATTGTTATTAATGTTATTGTTAGGTTTGGTTTTTGTATAACAATAAGATGTCTGCTTGGTTTTTGTTAAAATTAAATGTTAATTGCAGTCGTTATTATGCATACGTAAACGACTTTTAAGTCATTGATTTAACGTGGGACGGGTGGACGACAATGACTAGCAAACTAAGCACTTTTCTAATTAAGTTGACGGTGCTTTTTATATACTCTATGATTTCGATTAACATTACGGATTGTTTATGGGCAGTAACAAGGACATGATTCCTGTACCGACTAAGACCATGCAATCAACAGAAAAGAGAAATTGAACCTAACAGAACTACTTGTAATTGTAGTGACGACGACCATAAGCCATACCAGATCATAAATGTTTAGGCTTTACTTTTGAGTAATTTCTGATCATGCTACAAATAAACATTCAACTTCACAATTTTGGGTTTTTATCTCCGCCAACACATAATGATATGAATTTTTCTTTACCTCTAATTTTATTTTTTTTTTATTTTTTATTTTTTTGCTGAGAAAATAAATTTAAAATCATAGGATTAGTTTATGATTTGATGCAAGACACAGGGCCATCTTTGAGAATTCGACTTTAAAATTTCACTTGAACATATAACATTATTATATAATAAAATTGAAAAACATATCGTTTTTAGGATGTTATTACTGGCACACAAAATATCTCATTGTACTTTAAATATTTATATTTAGTTAGGAAAAAAATTACACTTATAAAAGGTGCATAATGAGGTTTTAAAGTGCCAACAAAAATAATTTTTTTTTTTAAAAAATATAGAATATTATTACATAATACAAAAATTTTGAAGGCCTCTTAACCCTGCGCAACTGCACTTTTTGCTCCCTCCTCAACGCCCCCTTGACATAACATGTGTAAGCTTTTGATTCCTCGAGTCCTGTTGTGGTGTGGGGGTGTGGGGCAGTAGTAGGTATACTAACATCTGACATGTCTACACTAAGGACGGGGCATATTGAAAATTTGAACCCCCAAAAAGTTGAAACTCTGATGGATAAAGATACTTGTGGAGCTAATGAGTCCTTACCTACTACAATACTCCACCTCACGCTGACATTATCTTTAGTTTTTGTTTTCTTTTGCAACATGTCACTGTCTTTACCTAACAATTATCCATTTTTTAAGTCTGTGAAAAGTTAGGGAGAATAAATATGTACATTTAATATTATAAATTAAATAATATAAAAATTGAAGATTTGATTATTATTTGAGTATTGATTAAGGTGATTATTTTTTAGTAGTGATACATCACTTAATTTGCAATTTAGTCTTCATAAATTACTCTTTAGGTGTGCATGCAACTTCATAGAATACGGAATTAGATCCTCTCCAGATCTCCTCACTGGGAATTCGGAGGATCAATTAATACCAACCGCTCATCAAAGATCGTGTGGCTATAATTAAATATTTTTTATATTTTCAAAAGTAAAGCAGTTTGCGTGAAAAATATATAAAATAAAAAATAAAAAAAATTGTGGCCGCACGATCCTTGATGAACGGTTGTTATTATTGATCCCTAAGATATCTAGTGAGAGGATCTGGAAAGGATCTAATTCCATGGAATACAACATTAAGTGCTCTCAATGATGTTAGGAGTATGGGTAGTGCATTTCACACATTCTTTTCCACCTTTCAAACATTCTTGTTAAATTTTATCTATTATTATTTTTTTCAATTTCTTCGATCCGATGATTAAAAATAGAGAGGAGTGCGTAAGAAGTAAAAATGAATACGTAGATAGTATAACCCTAGAAATATAGATGCTAATATTCCAACATTATTACTAAGTCCCAGTTGAGGAAATGAAGTGGGTAAACAAAAATTCAGGAAATAATACTTAGTCTTGAAGACTAATTATTCCTACTCATTGGTTTCCTTGTTTTATATATTTTGTGGAGTATATGTCTAAGGCAGTGATTATTGCCGTATTAAATTACTAGTTGATAGTCGCTCCCACCCGTGACATATATATTTGCATTTTTTTAGTTTATAACTTGGTCTTTTTTATTGTATGATTAAATTAATATGTCGCACATATACTTTGCAGGTGTAAAGATAATGGGAAACCCAAAGTAGAACCATATAAGTTCACAAACCAGAAACTACGAGACATAGGGTTGGAGTTCACACCAGTCAAACAAGCCCTCTATGAAACTGTCAAGAGCTTGCAGGAGAAGGGTCACCTTCCAGTCCATACAAAACAAGAACAAGATTCCATTAAAATTCAATCTTAACTTATACTTGTAGGATAAAAAATAAAAAAGAAGAATATATGAATATGTGCAGCCCTTAATCGTTTGTTTGTATGAACACTTATCTTATTTTGGTGTCTGTATGAATGCTGCGATGGTATTGTAAAACCAGTTTAATTATAGTACGTAGATGGCATGGTTTTCAGGGAGGATGTTGTTTGCAGTCCCATTTCTCTGAGGACAAATGCTATTTTTTTTATAATGAAGACAATAACATCTTAAGCAAACGAATCTTTATCTTTGGAAACGGTTAATTTTCTGACTTCCTTTCACAATTTCCCACTAATTATGGATCTGCATGGAGCTTAGCAAAACCATTCCCTTAATAAGCAAAAGGTCGATACTGGTTAGGAAGATCTACCATTTAATATGCAACATATTATTGAGTACTATTACTTTTTTGATACGAGACAATTGTATTTGTTCTAACAACGCTTACTTCATCCGATCATCAGTGAGAACATTTCTTTTGGTTAAGCAACATGCAAATCCATTTGCAACTTCTGAACCAAGAATTTTGTTTGCAAGTGGTAGATTTTTTACCCTGATGGTTTAGTCTTTCTCTTCAATTCACTGTGTCCCAAGTTCGCGCTTTATTTTCCTTAGCGTAGAAGTATTGCTTTTAAAAAAAAATTGTTTAACTGATGTAGGGCCATTCAATGTCCATCCGAATGTTGAATTAGATGCTGGTTTAGGGGGTAGCTTAACTAGATGACTCGACGGGGTGTAAACATAGAAGGGAAAGATAAATACAAGTAACTGATAGGAGCATATTTAGGCGACTTAGTTAGCTTGTTCTTGTGCATTTGTGTTGTTATTTCTTAGTTAATGTAGTATTTCAAGTTATTTTCGTATGGTTGTAGGTCCAAAGGGTTAAAGTAGCAAGAAAGTGCATTTTGGTGCACTTTGGAGTAGTTTTGGGCACTAAATGGATAGCACATGTATGGGCCAATATGGATGGACGAATTTGGAGTTCAAAAGGCTAGGAATCTAATAAGAAGATGAAGAAATTAAATTAAAGACAAAGAAGATAAGGAATCAGCTCAAAAGAGGAAACATTATCCAAAACCTTATCCAACCTTATCTTACCTTATCTAACCTTATCTTATCTTATCCTATCTTATCATGCCTTAATCTTAGCTGCAAGGGACCTATATATATATATATATATATATATATATATATATATATATATTTCTAGAACTTATTTTTAAAAACATTCTCTTCTAGAAGTCCCAAATCAGCCACAAAGCACATTGTTTCTAGAAACCTTACAAAGGTGGCGCCTATTCCCTTCTAGAAAGCCTTGCCTTACCTTGCAATCCACTCTCCTTTCCCTCTAATATTTGCCGCACCCCTCTATCCCTTTTCCCTTGTGGATTCTGATTTATTAGGCCTTATTCCTTGTGGATTTGGGTTATACAAATCATTTTCTGAAATTAATTGGGCCAAACCCTCTCCTTAGTGGATTTAAATTACTTGTGCCGAACCCTAGGGCCCTAATCCTTAAAATCTGCTACGTTGTAACCCTAATCTAATTAACCCTAGGGTTGGCCGAACCTATATATTCATATTTTCAGCCACAATTTTGGGAGAAGCCTCATGCCATTCAGAAAACCCCTTGCCGCGACCCTAGACACCATTCTACATCATTCATTGAATCCATTCACTTCCATAGACAACCTGCCGCAACTTTTCACATTCATCAACCATCATTCATCATCCTAAGCAAGAATACACCATTCATCACCCCAAAACCACCAACCACACCTTGTGCCGCAGCAAGGAAGAAGAGGGAGAACCCTTAGACGTGCATGCCATTTGAGTTGGAGTTGCTGGAACGTTTTAGGTGTAATCTTTCTTGTGTTTTCAATGTTTAAATTCAATAATCTTTGTTTTGTGAGTATGAGGAACTAATCCCCTCTTAGCTAGGGGGAATTTCGAAACCATGGCTATAATTGCAATATGATTTGATTACTTCCAGTTGTGATTGTAAACACGAAAAATTCCTGAAACAAGAAACAAGAATACGTGTACAAAATATATTTTTTATATTAATGATTTTTAGGGTTACAATCTCTTTGTAATTGGATCATCTGATTCTATCTTCGTAGGGTGTAGGTTTGTGGATGAGCTGTTGATCCAAAGGGCCGTCGGGGCTTGATCTAGGGATGAACAGTTGATGAATGGATCTTCAAGGGGCGTTGGGCTTGATCTTGAAGAATGGGTGTATAGGTTTGTTTAAGATTGTTGATCCAAAGGGCCGTTGGGGCTTGATCTTAGGATGAACGGATGATGAATGATGAACACTTTCTTCAAGGGGCCGTCAGGGCTTGATCTTGAGTCGGTGGAAGTTCTTCAAGGGCCGTTGGGGCTTGACCTTGAAGCTTGACCTTGAAGGAGGATTTGACGAAGAACGAAGAGTGTTTTCTTGATCCTTCGGGATTTTCTTGAGAGCTTTAGAGTTTCAAGTGTTCAAGGTTTTGGTGTAGGTTTCTAAAATTCCTTTCTTTCTCCCCCCCCCCCCAAAATGAATGCCTTGGCTTCCTATTTATAGAATTCCAAAACTTGATTTTTGGATTTAAATAATCAGATGAAATAAATCATTTCTGCCAGGTATTGACACGTGTCCTATTTGATGACTTTTCCAATTTATTTCGATTTTTCGTTGAGTCACACGCTACATGTAAAATTTATGTGACACGTGAGCGTTGAAATTTTAATTATTGGTCAACATTCATTTCACCGAAATTTTGATGTCTACAAATGTCCCCACTTCAAGGCGCGTCGTAGACATGTGCTTGTCACGTGTAGAAGATGCGTTTTGAAGTCCCTTAATGTAGATGTCAACCCAAGGGTCGTCGAGGCTTGATCTTGAATTGGGCTGGAAATTTCTTCAAGGGCCATCGAGGCTTGATCTTGAGTTCGACTGGAAGATTTTCTGGTTTCCTCCAATCGTTGATTTTCCACAGGCTTAATCTTGAACTGGGCTGGAGGATTCTTTTGGTCTCCCCCGAAGGTCTGAACTTAACTTCTTTTATCTGGAGTTGAATTTGATTCAAGGGTGGTGAACACTTGATTTTGAATCGGACTTGTGATTTCTTCAAGGGCCATCGAGGCTTGATCTTGAGTGAAAATAAGACCATGAGCGGTTTCAGGATTCAGACACATGGCAGGCAAGCACGAGGTGGAGGTGATGACCTGTTTCTTTGTTCAATCTTTCCAATTCATATTTGAAGAGGGTTGGAGGATGACTCAGCATATGCAGTTGTTGCGTTTGCTGACGATCCACAAGATTGATGTTTCATTGTCACTCGTCTTAGCTGTTCTCCAAGCAGATGTGGTCCCTTCTCTGGAAGTGTATCAACCGTTGAAGATGACTACTCGAGAGCAACGCTAGGTAAGCAACCAGGGAATAGATTCCAGGTAGTCGGTTCCAGATCGGAAGACTGACTCCAAGTGCCAGCTGATTGCTCTATTTCTCTTTGCCCTGCGAGTAAGAACAAGGACAAAGGAAAGGACATGGAGAAAGCATGATATGAGATACTTTTGCTTTTTGAAGAAGTGTTGACGATTTAACAGCGTCGCGCGGGCGAGGCTTTGCTTTTTGGCAACGGCGCCAGCGGAGGGTTGTTGAGGCTTCTCGAGCTCTTTGATTAGAACAATGATGTCGAGCTTGGATTTGACTTAAACTCCTCTGTCTGGATGGTTCTGCAGGGGAAGGTGTTGCGCTCCAGCAATTTGTTCCAGCTCCTTGTACCGCATTCTTTTCTGCTTGTTTCTTTTACATAGCCCGAGGTGGTGCGCAACCCTTTGCCTTTAAATGGTCTTTCAGGGCATCATTTCTCAGTAATTCATCCATGCTTGGCAGCTTCAGTGTAAAGAGCCGACACTCCGTCACCTGTCCTGGAGTATGCGCTGAGGGAATTCAAGACTCACCAACAGTTGAAGACGAGCACTCGAGAGCAACGCTAGGTAAGCAACCAGGCAAAGGTTCTTTGCTTTCGAAGAAGCAGCGAATGAATCAACACATATATTTGTTGTGCTTGTCTCCACATGTATCATTTTCACTTGCCTTACTTGTTCTCTTTACAGAAGTGGTATTTCCTTATGCAGGTTTGGCATCTTCTCTTGTAGTGTTTGTCCTCTGATACATGAGTGGAATGCAAACCTTGCATTTGAATAGACCCTCACTTCTTGGTGGCAGCGCAAGTGTGAGTGGAGGTTCCGACATATTACTTTCTCTGTCCTTGTCTTGGCAAGTGAGAACAAGGGCAAAGGAAAAGACAGGGAAAAAGCATGATATGAGATACCTTTGCTTTCGCCCTTGATGATATGAGATACTTTTGCTTTTGAAGAAGCAGCGAATGAATCAGCACGTATATTTGTTGTGCTTGTCTCCACATGCTTCGATCTACCGTTTCCTCCTGCCTCATCTGTACTCCAGGCATCTGGTATCTTCTTTGGGGAAGAAGAAAATTGAGTATTTCGAGAGGCTTTGCTGGGAGTGCGCCCTTAGAGGTGAGGAAGAGTTGGGCATTTTTTTGCAGGTCTGCCTTGGCATAAAAGATGAAGGTCGACATATATAGGGATTTCCCAATAGCAAGTGGTGGTACTGTTCCTTTCCCATTGTCGACAAAAGTTTTGATCCAGGAAATCCGGCTTTTTGAAATTCAAAGAGTGATGACTCTTCGATCCTTGAATAAGCGGCCCAGCTTTTGAGGTTCGGAGGGTGTTACCTCTTCGATTTCTGAACAAACGCTTCTTCGATTTTTGAGCAAGCGTCTCTTCGATTTCTGAACAAACGCCTATTTGATTTCTGAGCAAGCGCCTCTTCGATTTCTGAATGAACAACCCTGTTCCTCTTTCTTTTTTTATAGAGGCAAAAATTGTGTGGTAGTTGGGATAATGACCTCCATGCGTTTTCAACTTTGTCAGAGATCTTTGACAAAGTTGCACGTGTTATCTGAAAAGCCGAGATTGTGTCTGAAGAGCGTTGCTGAACTTTACGCAGGAAAATCTGGCTTTTAAGATTTGAAGAGTGGTGTCTCTTCAATTTTTTTTTGAATCGGTGGTTGTGTCGCCTCTCCTTTTATAGAGGTATCGATCACCTCCAACATGCACACTTTGAAGATTGCCCATTCGTGAAAATCGTCTCCGGTGTATTTTGTTTTAACGGCCTTTTGAGATTTTACTCCATCCAACCCTTCTCTTTTAACACCTTTGAAAATGGCTAACCCATCTAACATTTGCTTAGATTTGAGTCTCAGCAGTGATACGGGTGCGCCGCGTCAGGGTAATGTATGGCGTCCGTCTTTCTTATCTTCTAGTGGCCCTCTTACAGGTGAAGACTCCGTGATGAAGGATGCAACAACAGCTACAATAGTAGCTAGGAACCTCCTCACTCCTAGAGATAGTAGGCTGCTTTCAGGACGGTCCGATGAGTTGGCCGTTCAAGAGTCCCTAGCTCTCAGTGTTCAGTGTGCGGGCTCCGTGTCCAACATGGGCCAACGCCTACTTGCTCGATCCCGTCAAGTTGAATCATTGATGGCGGAGGTGGAAAATCTTAAACAAGAGATCCAACAGCTTAAGCGCGAGAATAGAGGTTTGCACGTGCTTGCAAATAATTATTCGACGAGCATGAAGAGGAAGCTTGATGAGCTGCAAGAATCTGAAGGTCGAATTCAAAGTGACCGTCAAAGGTTTGCGGCTTTCTTCCAGAGGCACTTTTTTCCTGCGTCATCTAGCGTTCCACCAAGTATTGAGGCCTCGAATGATCTATCTTCGATGCCTCCCACTCCTGGAGTTTTGCCAAGTTGTGGGGCTTCACTTGAACAAACTTTGTGAAAGCTCCATCTTTCTCTATTTTTTTTTTTTTTTTGTACGCACTTGTAATTTCTCGGAGATCAATGGACATGCTTTATTTTATTCAGTGTATTGTGCTAAATACAGATAAAACATATATATCACCAAGATGTGTTATTTCCCTCTTTTTTTTTTTTTTTTTTTTTTTTTTTTTTTTTTTTTTTTTAAACACACTTTTGCAAGTGTGCACCATCCTTCCCTTATTTTCTTCTTTGCAACAATTATGTCGCTCTCCTTTTTTTTTTTTTTTTTTTTCATACTTTTGCAAGTGGTGCCATGCACCACCCTCTTCTTATTTTCTTCTTTGCAATAATTATGTTGCCCTCCTTTTTTTTTTTTTTTTTTTTTTTTTTTCAATCAGACTTTTGCAGGTGGTGCCATGCACCACCCTCTTCTTATTTTCTTCTTTGCAATAATTATGTCGCCCTCCCTTTTTTTTTTTTTCAATCAAACTTTTGCAAGTTTCTTCTCTGTAATAATTATGTTGTCGCCCTCCTTTTTTTTTTTTTTTTTTTTTTTTTTTCAATCAGACTTTTGCAAGTGGTGCCATGCACCACCCTCTTCTTATTTTCTTCTTTGCAATAATTATGTCACCCTCCCTTTTTTTTTTTTTTAATCAAACTTTTGCAAGTTTCTTCTTTGCAATAATTATGTCGCCTTCCCTTTTTTTTTTTTTTTTTTTTTTTTTCAATTAGACTTTTGCAAGTGGTGCCATGCACAACCCTCTTCTTATTTTCTTCTTTGCAATAATTATGTCGCCGCTACCCTTTTTTTCTTTTTCTTTTGACTTGCTAATAGTAGCATGCATCATCTTTTCTTTTTTTTTTTTTTTTCTTTTTTTTTTTTTTTTTGTATAATTGCTCTTGGTGCGCCTGGCACCATCAATACTTTTCTTCTTTATTATTATTTTGTTTATTTATTTATTTTATTTATTTTATTTTTTATATATATATGGTGCTCTGCAAGGCTAGGTTTGTGGGTGAAAACCCAGGCCGAGTCCGAGAGAAGACGGAGGAGGAAGGGGTGTACGTGCTGCTGAAGCTGATCGGTAGAAAGAGATGGCTCGCAGAGGAGGACGAAGACGGACAGAGAGCTGGAGTCGAGCTTGGAGGTAGTGCAAAGCGTCGAGCTTCACGATCGGCTAGTCGTTTGACAGCGGTCACTGAAGTTCTTCGCCGATTTTGACCATGGTGGCCGGAGTGAGGAGCTTGAGGTAGTTAGTGGATTCTGTTGCTGCGGCTATGGAGTTTGGAGAGCTGAAGATGGAGCACAGCCGTGAGGAGGTCAATGATCGAAGGGAGAAGGCCGCGCTGCTCAACCTTAGAGAGAGACAAACTGTCCATACAGCAGCATGAAGATCTTACTGGGGTAGATGGGCAGAATGGAGAGCATGGACGAAGAGCTCAACGAAGATGGAGACGGCTCGGGGTTTGGTGGATTTGTCCCTAGTGGATCAGAAATCCTTGTCCCAATAACTTCAACCAAAACAGGCAATGCCTCAGCAGCTCCAATGGCTGCTTTCCCTTCACCGTGGCTAGAGAGTATTGCTAGAATGGCCAGTGCTTCATCCACCATTCCACCTCCAGGTTCTATCGTTGACCAAGTAATTATAGGCCCCACTGCTATTGCACTCCCCCTTGTGAAATTCCCCCTCGTAGAAATCCTCATTGCTATAGAATTCGACCCCTTCCCTTATGATCTTCTCCTCCTTCCGGGTCTTGTTTGGGTTCGGGTCCGACCCGATGAACCACTGGACCGGCTTCGCGCCTCCGATGATCTTGTAGAACCGGTGGAAGCAGCACTGCTTTGCATTCTCGTCCCAGGAATGCTTGAGGACGGAGATGCTGCGGTTGATCAGACTCTTGTTCTTGTTCGCCAACAAAAGCGTGAAGGCGACGAAGACCAGTGCCAGGAGGAGGTTTTCAGAGGTGGGTAGTTCTTCGCGGCAGAGGTAGAAGAAGAAGAAGAAGAAGCCGGATAAGCTGAAGAGGGTGAAGAGTGTGACGGTGGCCATCGCCAGGTGCTGGTGGTTGATCCGGGTCAACCCAGATTTCTAGTGGGTCGGTACGGGATTGTATTCTTGGGTTTCTGCTCTTCTTCGTCGTAGTGGTGGTTTTCGTTGGCGGCAAAGACGTCCTCCTCCGTGACAGAATTGAAGCTGTGAATGGAGGATCGAATCGTCGGCGACGACCGCAACAGCAACGACTGGGTCCTCGTGAGCTTCGCGTGGCTTTTCTGACCTTCCATTTAGAAAACCAACTGATCGATTGATTCAACCCCAACCGTCCGACGATCGAATCTTTTTCACTTGTTTTCCTGGGTACTAAACCGACTTTCTGTACCGCGAGATTCTTATAACCAACGTCGCTGGTATTATCAAGCA
Source organism: Pyrus communis (assembly GCF_963583255.1). Classification (NCBI taxonomy): domain Eukaryota; kingdom Viridiplantae; phylum Streptophyta; class Magnoliopsida; order Rosales; family Rosaceae; genus Pyrus; species Pyrus communis. The sequence continues at coordinate 21,831,958 of NC_084809.1, read as the reverse complement.
CACCAGCGACATATCACACGCAAAACACCCACGGCGCACGTTAACTTACCGCTGGACCCACCGCCGGCGCAATTTAGCACAAACGCCATGTCACAAGCCGACTTTTGCTCCACTTGGGATCTCCGTGCTACCTCCGGTGAGATTAGTGCAGAGAGAAAGATGCCCAGTCTTCAGGCTGGAGGACTGAGAGCGGAGAGGATAACAGCCGCCATGGGTTTATATAGTGCGAAGGACAGAAGCAGGAAGTTGAATTTGAGTAGAGACTTCGAGAGCTGGGCCTGGATTTGGGCTAGTGGAATCCGGCTGCTCGAGCGAGCTGGGGATGATGATGGCACTGGGCAGAGAATACACACACACACACACACACACACACACACACACACACACACACACATACATATATATATATATATATATTTTTTTTTTTTTTAATTGGGAAGAAACTATAATTTAATTTTTTTTTATACAAAGAAAATTGCAATTTTTTTTTTACAGGTTCTCACTGCATTCATGGCTTTCCTTGTTATTTTGACGGATTACCCAGGTTTACAATTGGTGGCAGCTTTTTGTGAATTTGCAATTGGTGACGGAGTGAGTAGGACGTGGGTACAACCGTGTTCTTTGCCTGGTGCTTGTTGTAGTACGTCACTTCTTACCGTGTGGTGCTGTGCAAAAGACTGTAGCGGGATTTCGTTGTGTAGTGCCTTTTGGTCACGGTTTTCCCTCGGTGGTGACGTTGGTGTGATGCTCACCCTTGTAATACGGCTTTGTAACCAAATCATTCCTTTAAAGAAATAAAGTGTTTGCATTCCTGAATTTGCTCTTTATTCTCCAAATTTTTTTTGTTTTTTTTGTTTTTCCTGATGATGTGACTGTACTTGAAGTTTTGAAGTTTCAAGTTGCCTACGTACGCTTGGTTGAGGAGGGATCAAGTCATGACGTAGTTCAAATGAGTGATGGTTTTGATTATGATTTTGCCGTACACAGTTTATGCTCTTGCGGGCCAGGAGCGTGGTGCGTTTGCTTTAGGGGTAGTAGCGCTTCAAAAATCTGCCGTTGATGGGTTCGATCTTCAACCCGTCTTCTGCCATGATTAAGTAGACGCCATTGGTGTAGATCTCTTGTATTACGTAGGGTCCATCCCACTTTGATGTGAACTTGCTTTTTGTCTTATGAGTTGTAATGATAGGCCTACGCAATGCCAGCACGAGATCTCCGGCTTGGAAAGACCTTGGGCGGACTTTCTTGTTGAATACCTTGGATAACCGTGCTTGGTAGCATTCCAAGTGTTGTTGAGCTTCGAGCCTTCTCTCATCCAGCGCTTCCAACTCCTGAAGGCGCAACTTTGCATTTTCTTCATCAGTCAAGCCTTCTTGTATAGCCATCCTTAATGAGGGAATTTGACTTTCGAGCGGTAGAACAGCTTCTACGCCATATACGAGAGAATAAGGTGTAGCTTGGGTAGGAGTCCTATGTGTAGTCCTATATGCCCAAAGTGCTTCACTTATTCTTTCATGCCAGTCTCTCTTTGTTTGGCCGATTACCTTTTTCAGGAGGTTGCACAGCGTCTTGTTGAATGCTTCCGCGAGGACGTTAGCCGGAGCATGATACATGGAAGACTTGTGCTGCTTGAACTTGTATTTGTCGCAAAGCTCGTCCACGAGTCGGTTGGAGAACTGCTTTTCGTTGTCAGTGATAATGTAGCGAGGCACCCCATATCGGTGGATGATATGCTCCTTGATGAAACGAACAACAGTTTCCTTTTTTACTTCCTTTAAAGGTATGGCTTCAGCCCACTTGGAGAAGTAATCTGTTGCAGCTAGGATGTAAGCTTCCCCTGCAGATGACTTTGGCGTAATTGGTCCTACAACGTCCAATCCCCATGCGTCAAACGGCCATGAAGCAACTGTAGGGTGTAATGGTTCAGGCGGTTGATGTATGAAGTTGGCATGGAATTGGCAGGCTTGGCACCTTTTGGCGTGTTCCAGGCAGTCCTTCACCATGCTCGGCCAGTAGTAACCCATTCTTTTAAACTGGAAATGTAGCTTTGGTCCAGACTGATATGCCCCACACACACCTGAATGTGCTTCTTCCATGGCTTGATTAACTTCTTCCTCACCTAGGCATCTCGGGAGTAGTCCTTCAAAAGAGCGTCGGTAGAGTGTTCCTTGGTAGTAAAGGAAGCGAGGTGCTCGTCGACGTATTTCGGAACGGTGTCTAAGATCATCTGGAAGCTTTCCGTGCTCTAAGTAGTCGATCAGCGGCTGTTTCCACTCTTCAGCATCGACTGGAAGTACTGAGATGACATTTGTATCATCTAGTGACATTTCATTAACGAGCGGAATCACCCATCTTTGGCAAACTGGCACGTCTGCAACTTCATCTTTTCCTAGTGTCATACTCGAGGCTAGATTGGCGAGAGCGTCTGCCATTTGATTTTCCTTTCTTGGCACATGTTCTAGTGTCACAGCTTCGAACTTTTGTAGCAGTTAGGTCACTAGCCTGAAGTATGGGACGGGATCATCTTTCCTCACCTCATATTCAGTTAAGAGTTGATTGATTATGAGCTTGGAATCGCCATATACCTCAAGAGCTGTGATTTCCATGTTGATCGCCATTTGGAGCCCGATGATCAATGCTTGGTACTCAGCAACATTATTGGAGCATAGCTCATTCAGTTAGAAGGAGTAAGGTAGTATTTGCCTTTGTGGCGACATGAATACTACTCCTGCCCCCGCTCCGTTTGCTCATGCGGATCCGTCGAAGAACATCGTCCATGTCGGGAAGATGTCGATGTAGAACACCTCCTCGTCAGGCAAGTCGTCTGAGATTTTCCAATCAGCCGGGATTGATGATCGGCAAGGAAGTCTGCTAGCGCTTGTCCCTTGACGGCTTTAGCTGGGATGTAGATGATCTCATATTGATTAAGAAGCAAAGCCCATTTAGCGAGTCGCCCTGTCAAGACTGGCTTAGTCATAACGTATTTGACAGGGTCGGCTTTAGCAACCAAGTGGATGGTGTAAGCATGCATGTAATGTCTGAGTTTCTGAATGGCAAACACCAAAGCGAGGCACATCTTTTCTATTGGGGAATAGTTCAATTCAGCGCCGGTGAGAGTTCGACTGAGGTAGTAAAGTGCTCCTTCTTTTTGGGATTCATTCTCTTGCGCCAAGAGTGCTCCGATTGAACTTTCCTGAGCAGCAATATACAATATGAGTGGTTTCCCGGGCACAGGTGCCCCCAGGACAGGTGGACTTGACAAATATTTCTTTATGCTTCAAAAGCATTATGGCATGCTTTGTCCCATACGAATGGAACATCTTTCTTCATAAGGTGACTAAATGGTTGACAACGCCCTGCGAGGTTGGAGATGAAGCGTCTGATGAAGGCTAGCCATCCTTGTAGACTTTTCAACTCGTACAGGTTTCTTGGCTCGGGCATGCTTTGAATGGCCTTGATCTTTGATTGGTCTACTTCAATACCATGGTGCTTAACGATGAAGCCGAGGAATTTTCCAGAGGTGACGCCAAACGCACACTTTAACGGGTTCATCTTGAGGTTGTATTTTCGCAGCCTTTCGAACACTATTCGCAGATCCTTCAAGTGGTCTGATCTTTTCTTCGTCTTAACCACCACATCATCTACGTAACATTCTATGTTTTTGTGTAGCATGTCATTGAAGATTTTCTGCATTGCGCGTTGATACGTAGCTCCAGTGTTCTTTAGACCAAAGGGCATCACCTTGTAGCAGTAGATACCTTTTGGAGTACGAAAGGATGTTAGTTCCTCGTCTTCGAGGGCCATGCGAATTTGATTGTACCCATAAGAGCCATCCATGAATGATAATGCCTCATGGCCAGTGGTTGCATCCACCATGATTTCAATGATTGGCAAGGGGAAGTCGTCCTTTGGGCAAGCATCGTTGAGGTCCCGGAAGTCTACGCAAACATGTATTTGTCTTGATTTCTTAAGGACAATGACGATGTTGGAGATCCATTTGGGGTATTGCACTTCTTGAATAAAGCCTGCTTCGATTAGCTTGTCGATCTTGACCTCGATTTGTGGGATAAGCTCAGATCGATAGCGTCTTTGAGTTTGCTTTATCGGTCGTGTTCCAGGCTTGACCGCAAGATGATGAACAGCGATGATAGGGTCCAGGCCGGGCATTTCTTTGTAGGTCCAGGCAAAGACGTCTTTGTACTCTAACAACAGCTGATAATACTCCTCTATCTCATCTGTACTTAATAATGCACTTACGAAGATAGGCTTTAGTTCCTTGCTTGTACCTAAGTTGAGTTCCTTGAGATCATCGACCGTGGCTTGCCCCCCATCTTCGAGCTGTGGTGGTGCAGCAGTGACATCTTCCTCGGGGGTTTCGTCTTCTTTACCTTCTTGAACCGTGATGTGGAAAACATCTTGGATCTCCTCTTCAGTGCTGTCTTCTTGAGCTTGTTGGCATAAGGATTGTCTGGTGTTCTGGGAGAGGCGTTCTACGCAATCTTCATAGGAAAGAGCCTTGACCGAGTAATTGAAGAAGTCTTCTGGGAAGAGGTCGCACATTGTGATGGGGATGGACGATCTTTGTGTCGAAATTTCATTATCTCCAACACTTTCACATTGTTCTGGAGGTTGACAAGAGCTGTTTTGCCTCCTTTCTGATTGGTGCACTTGTGGAGAAGACATATGTTTCTCGTGCAATTTCTTCGGAGTGACATGAGTCCATCCTTCAATTTCACCAACAGTCGAGGTGAAGACTTTCAGTCGAAAGAGCCAGAAGTGACATCTTTCTTAGGGATTTCATCTTCAGTGCCGTTCTCTTGGGTTTGTCGGCATGAAGATTTGCCAGTGTGGACGATGATGCACCTCCTTACCTTCAGTGGTCCTTTTGTGTCGACCTCTAGGATTGCTTGGCGCTTCATCCTTGAAGGAATCAAGCTTCGAACGTCACCTTTTTCTGCTAACCCATCGAGCTTTTCTTCCTTTGGTGTTGTCTTCCTCTTTCCAAAAGGCTTCTCATTATCTTCAAATCTTTCTGAAGCTGATCGTCGCAGAGGAGAGATAACTGTGTTGCTTTGTTTCTTAAGCTTTAACAACCTTTCAAAAACAGAGCTTTGGGATGTCGGTGCGTTAAGCCTCTTGAAGACAGAGGTTCGGTCTTGACCACCAATGCGATTAAGCACTGAAGTTCTGGAGCTTGAATGACTCATCCTATCGAAGACCGACGTCCGAGGGGAGGGTTTAGGCTCTTCTTGGTCTTGTTCAATGCTCACGCTGACGTATTGAGTGCTAGTGTTTTTCGCTTTGTTTGAAATCATCACAGGTGCATTTGGTGTGAAACCAAGTCCGGCTTTGTTGTTGTCAATTCCGTAACCATGCTCCTTCAACTTCTTTTGAGTTTTGGTGAGGTTACGTTCTTCGTCATTGACAGTGTTTGAAACCTTCTTTCCAGCCACCGCAGAAAAAGCGAAGTCGTACCCGGCCTTTGACATGAGTTTGTAGGCGTTAGGGTCGAAACCTTCCTCGGTCCTCTTGGTTAGAAGAAAGCTTGATTCCACCTTCTTTGGTAGAGCTTTTATGAAGCCTTGTGGTAGTCTTGCGACCTTAGCACCCCCTAGCTGTGTCAAAGGCAAAACTGCATTTGTCTTGAGCAACTTCACATTATCCATGTGCCACTGTGTGTCGGCTTTTCTTGTTCCAGTTTCGAATGGAGATTGACCATTCTTTCTTCTTGACATCGGGATATACAGAAATATGGGTGCGTTCGGTCCTTCTGACGGCATCCTACTCCCTTTGGTTGTTGCAGGTTTAGCAAACTCATCATCGTCTTTGCTTGAAGATGGCACAGTCTGCTCTTTTTGCTTTTTAGGCATGACTTGCCACTCCTGCCTTTTAGGTGCTGTTTTGCCCGTGGATCTGATATCTTCTGGAAGGGCTTCGGGTACCATGTCTTCATCCATATAGAACTTGGCGTCTGCAAAGTGTGATTCGGCTTCGGTGAATGGCTTGGTGTCACCTTGGATCACCTTCACTCCTTCTTGGTAAAATTTTAGGCATTGGTGAAGGGTGGCGGCACTACCCCATTTGCGTGGATCCAAGGTCTTCCTAAGAGCAAGCTGTAGGAAGTTCTTGCATCAATCACGTGGAATATCGTGCTTGATTTGAGCTCACCAAGGGTCATCTCTACTCGGATCATGCCCATCGCCCTTTGTTCTCCTTGGTTAAAACCCTGGATCAGCAGACGGCTCAGGGATAGTTCATTCACCTTGATGCCAATTATGGTCATTGTTGATTTTGGCATGATGTTTATGGCCGACCCACCATCCACAAGCATGCGGTTGACTTTGTATTCCCTTATGTACCCGGAGACGAAGAAAGGATGGTTGTGAGGCTTTGATCCCAACAGTAGGTCTTCGTCAGTGAAGTTAATTACGTCATGGGTGGCACAACATGTGGCACATTCATGTGGCTGAAGCTTCGAGCCTTCGTCGTTACTTTCTTGCACTTTGTGGTCGCCGTTACCTGCCAAGACTGCTGCTAGTGCTCTTCGCATCTTTTTTGGCAATGGTAGCGCTTCCTCGATGCTAAAGTGTGTTGGCAGACCTTCTTCAGGTGTGAGGGTCTTTTCTACCTCAGTGGCGATAGCTTTGCCTTTTGAGGGCTCTTCTATTTCTACTTCAACCATGTGACAGGCCACGGTAGTGCACTGTTGGAAAAAGTCATTCGGGAAGTACTCACGCAAGGAAACGGGAATGCGTGGCTCCTGCTCCATAGGTTCCCTAGCATATGTTGTTTTATTATGCTTTATGTTTTTTTTAGGCTTCGCATTGTTGCGGCCGTGGTAATTTCTTCTTTGTTCCACATTTGGCTGTATGACTCGTGGTCTTGGTTTCCTTGTATTTTTGTAGGCTACCAATATCCATCCTTCTTCATTATCAGCATGTGCATCTTGGTTGCTTCTTTCCAGTGATGGTTATGTAGGAGGTGTCGTGCAGCTTGAGCATTCACGGGAATGGTCAGGTCTCGCTTGGAGAAGCACAGGATTAAACGATCCAAACGCAATTGTAGTGGTATACGTTGCGGCCGTGTCCTCAAGGTCGAGCTCAATTTGCCCTTGTTGTGCTAGCTTCATGATGAGTTCTTTAAGAACGAAGCACTTGCCAACAGGATGGCTCACAATACGATGGTACTTGCAGTACCTAGGATCTTTTGTGCGATTCATTTCTTCAGGACGCTTGCATTCGGGTAGCTCAATCACCTTTTTTTCCAGCAAGTCATCTAACATGGCAGCCATGTCAGAGTCAGGAAAAGGGTAAGTTTTCTGTTCCAACACTCTCAAGGTGCTCTTGTATCTGTCTTGGGTGCGAGAAGGCTCACTTGTCTTTATCTCATTTGCTTTCTTCTTGGAGGAGATCTTAATGGGCGCTGAGGAGGTCTTGATGGGTGCTGAGGAGGTCTTGATGGGGGTAGTGTTGACAGTGAAAGCTTCCTTAGCGGGCTTCTTCCCTGTCTTGTCTACATTTGGGGCGAATACTTTATCCTTGTTGAAGTTAGTAATCGGCTTCTTTTTCCCGTGATTAGCGATACTCAGCTCTATGTCGTGGGAACGAGTTACTAGCTCTTCAAATGTTCTTGGTTTTATGCCTTGGAGGATGTAATGTAACCCCCAGTGCATGCCTTGAACGCACATCTCAATGGCAGAGGTTTCAGAAAGCCGATCTTTGCAATCTAGACTTAAGGAGCGCCATCTATTGATGTAGTCAACGACAGGTTCATCTTTCCACTATTTCGTACTGGTCAGCTCTAGCATGCTTACAGTACGGCGAGTGCTGTAGAAGCGGTTGAGGAATTCCCTTTCTAGCTGGTCCCAACTATTGATAGACTCGGGTTCGAGGTCGGTGTACCAGTCAAAAGCATTGCTTTTCAGTGAACGCACGAATTGTTTGACGAGGTAGTCCCCTTCTGTCCCAGCATTGCTGCAAGTTTCAATGAAATGGGCGACATGTTGCTTCGAGTTGCCTTTTCCATCGAACTGCATAAATTTTGGGGGTTGATAACCCCTTGGCATCTTCAAAGCATCGATCTTCTTGGAATAAGGCTTTGAGTACAGTATGGAGTCATGTGAGCTTCCTTCGTACTGTGTCTTGATAGTGCTTGCAATCATCTCCTGTAGCTGTTGGATAGAGAGAGATCCCATGAACGCCGTTGCTTGGTCTATCTTCAGCTTCTCTTCGACTTTCTCCGATGGAGGCTCTTCTTCTTCGTCGACTTCTTTCTTTACTAGGCCAATATTTGGGTCAACTTTCACGTCGGGCCGCGCATCTAGTTGGTTGACGAGTACGGCAATCTGCAAGTCCTTCTCTTCCATAGTCCGTGTGAGCTTTGCGATTGCTTCATTCATCTGAGATAGCTGTTCCTCGATTGAAGTTGCTCCAGTGGTCATGACTTGCATGGTTGTACTGCCGCTCGAATCAGCGTCGGAGAGTAGGGACTCTGAGTATTTCCTCGGGCTTTCCCCCCTTGATGCCCTTAGCGAGGCTAGGGTGATCACAGGCTCGTACCTCAGGTGCTCTTGTTCCTTTGACAAAGTTAATGCAGGGGCGGAAGCTGCGGCAAAAAGAGCTCTTGCCTTACTTCGGGTTATGATGCCCGAAATATCACCACTTGCGGCGATGATGTTCTTGATCTTTGCTTTGATTGCAGGAATAGCTTGATCCTTTCTTGATGCCATTTGCGTTTTTCGATGATTTGAGGATAGAGATAAGAGGTAGAGATGTCCCACTGGGCGTGCCAAATTTGTAAACACGAAAAATTCCTGAAACAAGAAACAAAAATACGTGTACAAAATATATTTTTTATATTAATGATTTTTAGGGTTACAATCTCTTTGTAATTGGATCCTCTGATTCTATCTTCGTAGGGTGTAGGTTTGTGGATGAGCTGTTGATCCAAAGGGCCGTCGGGGCTTGATCTAAGGATGAACAGTTGATGAATGGATCTTCAAGGGGCGTTGGGCTTGATCTTGAAGAATGGGTGTATAGGTTTGTTGAGATTGTTGATCCAAAGGGCCGTTGGGGCTTGATCTTAGGATGAACGGATGATGAATGATGAACACTTTCTTCAAGGGGCGTTGGGCTTGATCTTGAAGAATGGGTGTATAGGTTTGTTGAGATTGTTGATCCAAAGGGCCGTTGGGGCTTGATCTTAGGATGAATGGATGATGAATGATGAACACTTTCTTCAAGGGGCCGTCGGGGCTTGATCTTGAGTTGGTGGAAGTTCTTCAAGGGCCGTTGGGGCTTGACCTTGAAGGAGGATTTGACGAAGAACGAAGAGTGTTTTCTTGATCCTTCGGGATTTTCTTGAGAGCTTTAGAGTTTGAAAGGTTCAAGGTTTTGGTGTAGGTTTCTAAAATTCCTTTCTTTCTCCCCCCCCCCCCCCAAATGAATGCCTTGGCTTCCTATTTATAGAATTCCAAAACTTGATTTTTGGATTTAAATAATTAGATGAAATAAATAATTTCTGCCAGGTATTGACACGTGTCCTATTTGATGACTTTTCCAATTTATTTCGATTTTTCGTTGAGTCACACGCTACATGTAAAATTTATGTGACACGTGAGCGTTGAAATTTTAATTATTGGTCAACATTCATTTCACCGAAATTTTGATGTCTACAGTGATTTCATGAATTGTGGATTCAATTTACTTATCTGTTTGAATTAAAACTTGTTTGTGTATGTGGGTTGAGAGTGTACACTTAATTTGCATGCATACATCTGATGCTAGGATATAAGGGAGCTTCACCTAATCGTTGTGAACTTATATTCATAAGTAGTAAAGGTTGTTAGTCACAATCATGTTAAGTAAATTCCTGGCATAAGTATCATGCGCTTTCATAGTTACTAATGCCTTGTCAACACTTATGATTTTCATAGAATTTAATGATCTTTGATTGTTTCTCTATTATGCGCTTTCATGTAAGGAACTTTTGAGGAATAATTTGATTGTAATGCGCTAGTTCCATTCAATTCAATGACTTAAGGAAAATCTGAGGGTTAATTTAAGCGTACCTAATTAATGTAGGGTGTTGAGGTTCATGATTCATTGAAAAAGCAACTGGAGATTGTTTTGTATGCAAGTATCTCATGTGTGGAGAAAGACCTCCTAGCTAGCCCATCATCCATCTATTTCCACCAAATTCGTGCAAATCTGCCTAGTTTTAGTTCTTGTTTTGTTTACTTTATTTTCGTCCAAAACCAAATCCCCCTTTATTTTAGAGTGTCTAACTAGTTAGGATCTGTTTTAGATTGTGTTTTCAAGTGTTTTGAGTCAAGTTGAAACTAGAATTTGTCCAATATTATGTTTAGAGTCAGAATCTACCCAGTTTGTGTTTTTAGGCAGTTTTGAGTGTTTTTAGCTTATTTTGAGTCTTGTGAACTTGTTTTGAGTATTTTAAGTTTAGTTAAGTGTTTTAAAGCTTAGTTTTATCTATTTGAGTCAGTTTAAAGTGTTTTAGCAATCCCTCATAATCCCCGGTTTAAGAACGATCCCTACTTACATATATACTACAATTGTCAAAAAAAGATTTAATTTGTGTGTTAAGTTAATTTTCATATCAGTAACCTAGTGACCAAGGAACAATTGGTTGGTGAAGCACCTGTGAAGTTGGAAGTTTAGGCTTATATATGATATAGATTGTAGAGCAGCTTATTGATAAACTATCACAAATATTAAATTATAAAGCTGACCCTTTCAAAGCAAACTCCACTATACGAGGACAAACAAAACCCACCATGTCATGCATGCCTATGCATATGTAAGCTAGCTAGCTTTCATATCACCATTATATCATACAAATATTATATAGAAAAATAATTTTATACACTTTTTTAGTCATTTACACATTAATGTCTAATAATAATTTTTATTCCGTTGATTAGTATGTATAGTGTGTGAATATAACTTTCTAATATGTAGTATGTATATTTGACCGTGTATATTGGCCGTATATGAAGGGTTGAGAAGAATTCAAAATGTTGCTGCCGCTCAGCAAACATCCCACCATTAAAAAAAGGAGCTATTTTCTTCGAAGTTTCAACCATTTAATGTACTACATACTTATGTTCAATTATAACCGCCAACAGCTGTATTTTATAAGCAATTTTTTGCTCTTCGTCTCCAGACTTTGGCTTCCTTCTTATTTTTCTCCTCTTTTCTGTAGCAAGAAGGTAGATTGGTGGTATAATATATTGGAGAAAGGATCCGCCATCAAAAAAGTTGAGCCGGTAAAAGTATAGACGACCCATCAGTCATACATATATGAACCCAAGAAGTCGGCCTTAGCGTGAAAAAGACCCAGTAGTCATACACACATAAACCTAAGAGGGTTTAGTGTGAGAGAAAGACTTTCCTCTTCAAGATTGTTTTTTTTGTTTTTTTTTTTTGTTTCTATAGAAGCGATAATGTGTTTCATTACTAAGAACAACTAAATACAAGAGGTGCTAAATAAGTATAATTTCTCTAGTAATTAATTTCTTGATCTGGAGTAGTTCACACACGATGCAAGATTTTAAACCGCTATACTGCTACTACAATAAACCAACACAAATAGGAGTTCTGTATAAAACTGTCACAAAGCCGGTAGATATGACAGTTCTAACACCGGTAATTGACATAAAGTTATTAGCAACGAAGCCACATAAATTGCTTGAGTGCCATAAACAGATCACAAAAGCACCACAAAATCTACTAATCTAACCCGCTCAAAGCGCTACAAAACAAATACTTAGAACTTAACTAAAGCTGATGACGTGTCCATACAGAAGACATGAGTACAAATGCGGTAGAATGCGTGGGCTACAGGACCACATGTGTGTGTGGGTAGCAAGGACAACAGAGGTTGCAAATCCCATGACATTACAAAGCCACCATGGACTTCATCGTCCCCGCCACCAAGAGCCCAGAGTAATCTGCATAAAATCTTTAGCGCCAAAAGCCACCAAGCATTTTCTCCGATTGGGAAAAAGGTAAGATTTGTGGACACCAAGTCCACATGGATCGCAATACAGCAAAATTGAAGCAGTAATCCTCATATTGAAGCAACGATATGGGCCAGTGTGCATCAAAATTCCAATGGTAATGGTAACGGCCTCAACTTGGAGGCCATGTGTTACACCGTAATGAATCTGTAGCCAGCCAGCACCACAAACCAAACTAAAGGATCGAGTTGAAGCTTCCAAAGGGTATGCCTCAGCAAACCTAATCCAATCGATAGGATGCCTCAATAGCTTTAGATCTTCAAATCAAACCACCTGTAAATCAAACCACATGTTTACCCGAACTACCACCGCTGTGAACATGACTAACATGCTAGTGTAGAAGAAACAAAATTAGGCCGTTATCGATATGAAGGATAATAGCCTCACTCCACCCAACTAAAGAGAGGTGTTGAGACGTGGATAGAGGAAGAAGGAACAAGATAGGAGATATGGCGGGGGGAGGGCCTGATCAGTGAGAAGGGGAAGATAGGAGAGAAAAATAGAGGTTTGAAAGTGAGGGAGGACAGAGAGGAGGAGGGAGGGAGGCTAAAAGAAAGGATGAAAGGGGTTGCCGTCAGCCCCAAGTCGTAGCAAAGGGCTGGCGACTGTGAAGCTTTTAGATTTAGGCTTTTTGTGAAGCTGAAGTGCGAGAAGAAAGAGGGAGAGAGGAAAACAAGATCAAAACAGAAGCAGGAAGAATTCTTTACATTTTTTTTAGTAGTCGATTTATAGAACTTCGTGCTTATGATCGAAATTGTTCATATTATAAATCATTTTATAAAAAACATGTCCACAGAAATAAATTAAAATTAAAGTTGTTTAGTCAGTCAATTGTAACTGTTGACGTGAGTCAATTTGTCCAACAATGGAGATATGTAGATTAATTAGAGTTGTTTATGAGTATATATAAAGGTTTCCATTTTTTTTTTTCTTCTTTGAAACTTCTCGTACAATCATTTCCCATACAATTAAACCTAAAACCATCTATAGCTAAATTTGGTAAACAATACTCTTAGAAGTAAGAACTTGATCAGGTGAGCCAAAATGTGTCAGTGCATCAACCACAAAGTTTGCTTCACTGTAGATATGATTCCAAGAAATGCATTGAAATTTTGAGGCTAGCCATCTAATATTATCCACAATTGGTGTAAGGGGCCCCAACATATCCCAAGCACCTTACGCTGCTTGAATAATTAGCCTGGAATCCCCCTTCACCATGATGCTCTTGAAACCTTGACGTCTAGCATACTTGAGGCCTTCCTTAAAGCCATTGGTTCTGCCATAGAGATTGTGACACCATCTAGATCAAAAGCTTTAGCAACAACTGGTTTCCTCTCCTTATTCCTTTTAACAAAAGCTTGAGTTTTCTATGAACTGATCGATCCAACAAAATTGAATTTAATATAACCATGATGGGGGGTTGCCATTTAATGAGATGCAGGGTACTGGTGCCACTATTGGATTTCTGTTTACAATTATCGTTAAAATAGAACAAACCTACACTTGCTGCAATTGAGATACTCCAGCTTTGTGCTCTTAAATACTTATTATTTCTATCATTTCAAATTTGCCAGCAATCAAGGAGAGATTTACTCAAGTCACTCAAATCCTTCAACTTTGTGGTATTTAAAGTTTCCATCAATCTATTATATTATTAAAATGCACCTAATTATTATTCCAAGGACTTACTGGAGATAAATTCTAAATCAACTTTGCATACTCACAATTGAGAAAAAGATGATCTGGATTCTCTTTATCATTGCTGCATAAAGGGCATAATTTATCACTATTATGTACAAATTTACTCACCCGAACCTTAGTATGAAGCCTTCCATGATCTTAAGAGCCACACAAAAAACCATTGGGAGAATTAACAACTTCCACAACTTCTTCAGCAACTTTTGTCTGCTTACATCTTGATTATTTTGGCTCTGAATCCAAGTTGCCGACTTTATTGGGAACTCACCATTAGACGAAGGTCCCAAAACAAAAGAATTGCTTTTATTTTCCATAGGGATAGGAATATTACAAATCTTCCTAACAATGTTCTGGTCAAGAACTTGCCAAAACTCAATTCTATCTTAACAATTGTTATCAATAAAATCATGACTCTTAATTCCCAATTCAAAGTTGCCTGTTGATTTCCTGGGATTAGCTGGAATAATGGGTAAGGAAAAACCTCATGATGGGTCTAGAATAAAATATCCTTGTCCTTACCACTGTTGATGCACAAAATCAGTGAGACTTTGGAACAACTTAAAATGTCAAGTTTGTGACCTTCACAAGGTTGCTTCAGTCACCTAGTGAAGATAATATGTAAGATGATAAAGATGAGGATGCAAACACAAGATATACGTGGTTCACCCAAAGTTAGGCTACGTCCACGAGGGTAGAGAAGTTCTTATTAATAGTGAAGAGTTTTCGCAATACATAGGTTCAAACATAATCATCATTAGTGAGTTCTAATGACAAGTTTAAGTACAATAATGACATTAGGCATTAATTGTAGGAGAACATACTCCTTTCATAGTTGAGGAGAATCTCCAACTCTAGTTTGCAGGTGATGCGGGACTCTAGGAGCTTTATTCTAATATTGACACGTGTCGTATTGTGAATGGTCTCTTGATTGGAGAGGAACTCATGTGCTTTGGCAGAGGTGCCTCCACATGAACTCTTCAGTGGGTCCTTGAAGGTATGGAGTTGACCGATGCACTGTATTTTCTGGAGTGGTGAAGTATGGTACAAACAGTGCTCCCCCAAGTTCCCGAGTGAGGAAAGCTTCTTGGTTGAGGATTTGGAAAACCCGAGCTGCTGAGTAATCACAAAACTTCTGAGTACCAAAGTATAGTAACATATAATGGAAAGCTTTGTGGTTGAAACTTTTTTCTTTGGACACAAGGTTGAAGCTATAAACATGTGAAGCTCCCCCCTTCCCCCCTTTTTCAAGGGTGTGTGAAGTTTCACCCTTTCATAATTTGAATTTACACCAAGGTAGTCATATGACTCTATAAATTGATTTTCCTTCGCACGGTCTTGAGCTACAGTGTGCGAGGCTTTCTACGTGTTGCAGTGTTGAAGGTTCGAATAACCATGTATATTGATTTGTTTTGCATGGTCTTAAGCAAGAGTGTGCAAGGCTCTCTACATGTTGTAGTGTTGAAGGTTCGGATAACCATATAAATTGATTTGCTTCGCACAGTCTTGATTAAGAGTGTGAGGTTTTCTACATGTTGTAATTGTATCTTATGTATCAAAGCTTTGTTGGACCTCTTCCACATGTCATAGTTGATTAACAATTAATAATTAATTATTAATTAAATATAAAAAATTAATTACTTTTGTTTTTTGGGTAGATTTTTTAATGCCTTTTTTTTGCCCCTTTTTTTATATTTAGGAACAAGAAAATGTGGGAGAGCTCACATAAGTAGATTTTGTTTCCACACTCTTGAGCAAGAGTGTGCGAGACAAACCACATATTGTAGTAGTTGTAGGTTCAGAGGAATCATATAATATGATTTTGCTTTGCACAATCTTGAGCAAGAGTGTGCAAAGCAATTTTGAAGTGGTGAAGAGTTGGGTTATTCTCGCATTGTTGAAGAGTTGGAGAAACGATACAATATGATTTTCCTTGGACACTAGTGTGCATCACCCACCGAAGCTTCCCATTTACCATCATTGGTAAGTAAAGATAAAATATAATACTTGCATGTTGTCAAATATGGCTTTATAGGTTATTGAAGCTTGCGACTTCATAGTTCTTGTAAATGTTGGAGTAGAGAATGCTTGAGGCCTTCAAAGAGTTAATAAATGAGTTTCTTCCAAACCATATCCATGGGAACCCAACTAATTTTTTGAAACTACAATGTTTGACGTTCTAGTATAGTTGAAGAATATGTTAATAATGCTTCATATTGTATGGTACAATTAAGCTACTAAAGAGGTGAAGCCTATGTGTTGCTTAAAGCCCTCTGGAAGCTATACAAATTGATTGACCTCTCAATAGTGACCTTAAGAACCCACACTGGGGTTGTAGTGTTTGCGTTGTTAAAGAGAGAAAACAGATATAAGAGGGCTGAAGAGCTTTGGCAAGCAACTGCTTCACATGTGGATGTTAATAGTCTTGTAAAAGTTCGGCCTTTGTATACTATATGTTCAAGGTGAGTAAAGCTTCAGACTTGTCGAAGAGACTTGTAGACAATATAAGGTCAAATCATTACTGTAGACATGTAAATTTCGTTGCATATAAATGATACATCACAAAGCTCCACGTGGCATATGACTCATCACAAATGGACAAGTTATCAAAGACATGTGTTACACAAATCAAGCAAAGGAAGTATAAAACCTTTCCAAAAGTCGCCAAAAGGGAGAAAATCCATCTTAAAATCGGCAAGGTAAAAGCTAAAGCATCTTCACAAAACAAGCAAGAAGTGAAGATTGCTCACAAAATAGGTAACAAGCCCTATAATTCGGCCAAGGTAAGGGAAAGTGGCTGAAATTAAGACATAAAACATGCCTAAGTTCTCCCATGGACAAATCAAGACACAAATTAAAGCCAAATCCACCGAAAGGCATGGCTTTGGAAGTTTATAAATACAAGGTCCTAAGACAAGCAGAAGGTCGACAATTTCTACATTTAAGGTTAACAATTTCTACATTGAAAGGCTGAAATTCTCACAAAAGAAGAATCTTTGCGCAAATCTTTGAAGACTAATACGCTGCCAAAGCTCTCTTCGAAGGACGTATAACCAAAGCGGAAGCTTTCTTTCGACCAAAGCCGAAGCATTCCCTTGAAGAATCAACAAGCACTTGTGCTGATTCCTTCATGATTTTGTTGCAAGCTTAAAACTTGTAACAACGTTCGATTCAAGATCAAGTCGCAAAGACCCTTAAATCAACGAAATCCTACATCAACACTACCTTTACCGCAACTTTGAGGTGAAGACTATCCACGCATTACTTCAAGCTCAAAACTTGAAGCAATCGTTCAAATCTACTTTGTATATGTGTTCTTGTTTCATTCGTTATAGAATTTTCTTGTTTACAAATTTGGCACGCTTAGTGGGACATCTGTGCCTCTCATTTCTGTCTTCAAATCCACAAGAAGCACATGGCATCAAGAAATGATCAAGCTACTCTCGCAACCAACGCGAAGAACAAGAACATCCTTGCCGCTAGTGGTGGCGCTTTGGGCGTTACAACCCGAAGCAAGGCAAGAGCTCTCTCTTTGCCATGCCTTTCTAACCCTACATCAACTCTGCCGAAAGAGTAGGAGCACCTAATGCACGAGCCAGTGATCACCCTGGCCTCGCTGAGAGTGCCAAGGGAAGAAAACCCAAGGAGGTACTCTGAGTTGTTGACTTCTATTGAGTGCATAAAGTTATACTTTTACGCCCTCTTTTGCTTAGGTTATTCACTTAAATCTCTATGCAGCACAAGGTATTTTGTTGTTTGTATTGTATTTCAGGATGAAAGTATGGGCTTGAAGAAATCATCTTATTTTGAATATCTTAAGAGCCTAGAATGGATAGTTTGAAGCCCAACTCGTCCAAGACTAAACCATAGCCCACAAGTGGCCCAAGATCCGCTAGAAAAGGCCCTTGCAGAACATCCAACTTGCGAGCTTTGCCCCAAAGTGCTCAGAACGAATTAGAAAATGGGCCATATGTGGTTAGAAAGCCCTAGAAGTCTTCTTTCTGATAGTCTTTACAACTTTTGATTAGGAGGTTTTGACAAGAAATTATGACAGAATAAAAAGGAGTTGTTTAGTTACAAATTCTAATAATAGCTAGTTTTCAGTTATTCCTTTACTAAAAGCTGATTGTAATGAGCTATAAATGAGGGTCAATTCAAGGATGTAAATGTGTCAAATGTTAGATAACTCCTAAGCCTTTTAATAGGAGGTGCAAATACATAACATGAGGGGAGAAGAGGAGAAAAAAATAGAAAAACATAGAATCTGGAGAGAGCAGGAGTCTTTAGCCTTGAGCATTTTCTAGGGTCTCGCCTTCCTAACTTTTTATGTATTTTGTTATGTTTTTAATTTAGTTTATGGATACTTAAGGCTTCTTTGAAGCCCTAGACATGATTGAATTAATGTTATGATGCAATTTTAGTTTATCAATTTCATTTGCAAGCTAGAATCAGTTTTCTGTCTTCAATTGTTTTAAGCACATATTTTCAAGCTTAGCTACATTGTTTACGTTTGCTTTCTGTTGAGAATGATAAGGATGACCACCATATCTTCTTTCATTCATTAGCAACATGTGGTTAGGTTCATAACTAATCATGTAAACTGATTCCATGAAAATCTAGGATAAATGCCATGTTCTAGGGTTCATGTGATGTTCATGATCCTCTTCATTCTTAATGAGTTTCTAGGTGCTAAATCTGAGTATATGACATGCATCTCACATGCAAAGAAAGTGAGGATTCATACAATCTAGTTATGTGCTATGCTAGATATGTGAACATCTTAGTTATGCATTTGAAATGGATAAGTTAAAAGATCATCTCATTGATCCATGATAGTTTAGGGGAAGGCCTTAGCTCATTTTAAGTCATATTTATGTTCTAAAAACATTTCTAACCTATTTCATATCTTAGGTTTGTTTCTAGATAGTTAATTTTTCCCTTATCTTTCTGTCCTTGTTTCTTTGCCAAAACTTACTCAAAACCCCCAATTTTAAATCATAGGAGTCATTAACTAATGCTAATATGTAAGACTCAAAGGTTTTAGTAAGTTATTTATCAGTCTCCATGGTTCGACATCCTCACTTGTGCCATTATATTATCCTTATATTTGCACCCGAAAGGAAGTACAACAACTTTCGATGCTGACTCAAGCAGCAGCTCGTATCCCATAGCCATGCAAGTCATGACTACTGGTGCGACTTCAATCGAGGAGTATCTGGCACAAATAAGCAAAGCAATCGCAAGGCTGACAAGGACCGTGAAAGAAAATGACTTACAGGTTGCTACACTTGTCAACCGTCTGGAGGCGCAGTACGACGAGAAAGTTGACCTAAAGGTTGATCCACTAAAGAAAGAAACCGATGAAGAAGAAGAGCCTCTGATGGAGAAAGCCGAAGAGAAGCTGGAGGTGGACCGAGCTACCACGCTCATAGGATCTCTCTTTATCAAACATCTACAAGAGATGATCACAAGCACTATCAAGGTGCAGTCTGAAGCGAGCTCATAAGACTCCGTGCTGTACTCAAAACCCTACTCCAAGAAGGTTGACGCCTTAAGGATGCCAATGGGTCATCATCCACCAAAATTCATCCAATTCGATGGAAAAGGAAATCCTAAACAACATATTGCCCATTTCATAGAAATCTGTAACAATGCTGGGATGAAGGGAGACTGCCTCCTCAAGTAGTTCGTGCACTCGTTGAAGGGTAACGCCTTTGAATCGTACACTGACCTCGAGCCCGAGTCCATTAACAGCTGGGACCAGCTTGAAAAAGAATTCCTTAACCGCTTCTATAGCACATGTCGCATCGTAACCATGTTGAAGCTGACAAGTATGAAACAATGGAAGGATGAACCTGTCATCGACTGCATCAATAGATGGCATTCATGAAGGCTGGATTGCAAAGATCGACTTTCTGAAACCTCCGCCATTGAGATATGTGTTCAAGGCCTGCACTAGGGGCTACATTACATCCTCCAAGGCATAAAGCCGAGAACATTTGAGGAGCTGGCAACTCGATCCAATGACATGGAGCTGAGTATCGCCAATCATGGGAAGAAGGACCTGATCACCGACTTTAAAAATGATAAGGTGTTTGCCCCAAAGGTAGACAAGGCTGAGAAGAAGCCAGTTAAGGAAACTTTTACCGTCAACACTACCCTTATCGGGACCTCATCCGCACTCGTCAAGATCTTCTCCAAGAACAAAGTGAAGGAGATGAAAAGAGGTGAGCCTTCTCACACCCAAGACAGGTACAAAAACACCTTGAGGGAACTGGAGCAGAAGATGTACCCTTTTCCTGACTTTGACGTGGCTGTAATGCTAGATGACTTGCTAGAAAATAAGGTGATTAAGCTACCTAAATGCAAGCACCCCCAAAAGATGAATCATGTTAATGATCCTAGGGACTCCAAGTACCATCGTATCATGAGTCATCCTGTTGGCAAATGCTTTATCTTTAAGGAGCTTATCATAAAACTAGCACAACAAAGGTAAATTGAGATTAACCTTGAAGACACAGCTGCAACACACACTACTACAATCATGTTTGGTTTCTTCGATCCCATGCCTCTCCAAATGACGCATGACCACTCTCGTCCATTCTTAAGCTACCGACACATTCTGCACAATCATCGTTGTGGGAAAGTGACCAAAATACACTTACCGACAATAAATAAGGGTGGACATTGGTGACCTACAAAAATACAAGGAAGCCAAGACCACAAGCCGCATGGCCAAAGATGGAACAAGGGAGAAACCACCGTCGCTGCAACAATACGAAGCCCAAAACGAACGTAAAAGCTGCTAAGCCAACGTACGATGGGGAAATTATGAAGCAAGAGCCATGCATTCCCGTCTCTTTGAACGAGTACTTCCTCAAGGACTTTTTCCAACAATGCAATGCTGCTGCCTGCCACATGGTTGATATAGAGATAGAAGAGCCCTCAAAAGGTAAAGTTATGACCATCGAGGAAGAGAAAACTCCCACGCCCAAATAAAGCCTGCTGGCACACTTTAGCATTGATGAGGCACTATAATTGCTCAAGGAGATGCGAAAAGCACTAGTAGTGGTCTTAGCGAGTCCTAACGACCACGAAGTGTAAGACAGCAAGGATGAAGGTTTGAAGCTTCGACCACATGAATATGCCACATGTTGTGCTGCCTATGACGCAAACAACTATGCTGATAAAGACTTGCTGCTGAGATCCAAATGTCACAATCGTCCTCTATTCGTCTCTGGTATGTAAGGGAGCACAATGTTAGCCGCATGCTTGTGGATGGTGGATCGGCCATAAACATCATGCCAAAGGGAACAAGGACCATAATTAACATCAAGGTGGATGAACTATCCCGAAGCCGCCTCCTAATCCAAGGTTTTAACCAAGAAAGACAAAGCAAAGGCAACACACAGCTGTACAAGGATAATATAAAGTTACTCAAGACAAATGCAGTTTTACCTCTGACACAGCTAGGCGATGTTAAAGTTTTAAAACCACCGTAAGGTTTCGTAAAACTCCTGCCAAAAGACTCAAAACAGCCCCCAAAACACTCAAAACTGCCTTAAAAACACTTTTTGGGCAGTTTTGAGCACTTTGACTAATTTGGACGAATTTGGGTACTAACTTGAATCAAAACACTTAGAAACACAAACTAAGACACTTTCTAACTAAATTGAACACTAAAGTAAAGGGGGATTGAGTTTTTGACGAAATTAAATAAAATGCACATATTTGAATTAAAACAGATTGTAAAGATGAATTTGATGAAAATATGGATGGAATGGTAGCTAGAAGGTTCTTCTCCACATATGTCACACTTGCATACAAGATGATTTCCAGTTGGTCTTTCGATGAATTATGAAACTCAACACCCCAGGTTAATTAGGTCCGCTTAAATTAACCTTCAAGTTTTCCTTAAGTTAATGAATTGGATGGGACAGCGCATACACAATTCAAAACATTCTCCAAAAGTCCTTTACGTGAACAGCACAATAAAGATACAATCAAAGATCATTAAGCAACATGAAAACTATAAGTGTTGACGAGGCATTCGTTACTATGATGAGCATGAAACTAGTGCCAAGAATTCATTTAACGCGATTGTTTATAAGCAACCTCCACTACTTGTGAATATAAGTTTGTAACTATTAGGTGAAACTCACTTATATTCTAGCGTCATATTCATGCATGAAAATTAAGCGTGCACTCTCAATAAACATACACAAATAAGTTATCAATCAAGCAGTTAAACGAATTGAATCCAAAACTCATGAAATTCCAACCAAAGGTAATCAATTCATATTGCAAGCATAAACATAGTTTCGAATCACCCCCTAGCTAACTAGGGATTTAGCCTCTCATGTTCACAAAAAGAGAAATAAAATTGAATTTAAACATAAAGATTAAAAGATTGATTACACCTAGAACGCCCAACGAATCCACTTGAATTTTTGCGCGTCCAAGCTCCTCTTTCTTCTTCTCTTTGCTGCGGCAGAGATGGTGTGGGTGGTTTTTGGATGATTTTCTGGTTTAGGGATAGGTTTATGGTGATTTGGTGGTGCGGCAAGGTGGTGGAGTGATGGAGGAAGGTTTGTATGGTGGCTGGAATGGTGGGGAAGGCTGCGGCAAGGTTGGGAAGTAGGGTGATGGAGGCTACGGCTTAGAGTAGAATCATAGGGTTATGGTGGCTGAATGATATGAATGAAAAGTGAGAGAGAGCTAGGGTTTTAGAATAGGTGCGGCTAAGATAGGAGTTAGAAGGCTTAGGGTGAAAATGGATGGGGACTTGCGGCTGAGATGGATTTTGGATGAATCAAAGGCTACGGATTCAAGGGAAGTATGGAAGGGTGCGGCTAGGGTTAGGAATATGTATGATTTCAGAAAACAAACCCTAGCTTATTTTGGTTAATTAAAATTCAATCAAAGGCTTCTAGAAATAGGAAATAAAATCAGAAATTAGGGAGGGAATTGATTAATAGGTGCGGCTAGGGTTTAGTTTGGGAGAGAAATAGGTTTAAATCAGAAATCAAAAGGGCAAGGTGCGGCTAGGGTTAGGAGCATGTGTTTTAAGTGCAAACCTAGGACAAAATTGCCCCCCCTGCACGTTAAGGGAAGGGAAGAAGGGTTAAGGCACGGCAAGGTTGTGTAAGTGGGCTTAGGGCCTTCGTTTTGTGTCCTAAAGTGCCTACAAGGCCTTCAAAGTGGCTAGAAAATACGGACGTTTAAGATTAGGAAAGGTTACCAAAACGGGAAGCCTAGGGTTAACTTTCCTACTTCAAGTAGGAATCCTTGTTTGAGTAGGAATCCTCATTTTGGTAGGAATTCATCGTTGGAGTAGGAATTCATTGTTTCTTCAAGTCTTCAACTCATTCATTCCTCTTTTGCTCCAAAAGACTCCAATTTGCATCTTCTTGCACACTTTGGCTTTATAATCTGAAAATGCACAAAAGTGACTTTAAACACTAAAATAGATAAGGAAACACAACATAAATGCACGAGAACAAGCTAATTAAGTCGCATGAATATGCTCCTATCAAATTCCCCCACACTTAACTTTTGCTAGTGCTCGAGCAAAACAAAACAACTAAAGAAAATAAGACGAAACAAAACAAACAAAACGAAACCTAAACCTTCCAACGTTTGCCTCAGGGATTTTCAACGAAACATGACATGTCAAAGATCATTACTCACATAGCTTTTAGTCTTCCTTCCCCTCGAGCACATACTTAATCATAGTCACCATTCACTAGTTCGCATTTAATCAATTAAAACACATTTTGAATGTAGTAACATGCCTTAGAAAATTCCCTCAATTCCTCACTAGTTATGCACTCAATTTTCACTCAAATTTTCTGACTACACACCCTATACTAGTTATATGTGAGAAGATTGATGTAAACATGAAAGACTAGTACTCACATATGTTATAACAAAGAACGCAATTTCTGGAGTAATTAAACATGTTTAGATATGATCTCATGAATGGAATGCTACTACTTAGATGCGAGAACCAGTGACCCCATATGCTCATACCAAATTCAAACTCCACAAATTGAAATGCACAACACTCAAGATAGAAGTCAAGGGTTGTAACGGAGCTTTGGGGTATTGGCTAACAAGGAAAGATAGGAGTAAACAAAAGTTCTTTAAGCAATAGTAGCAAAATAATGAAATTAAGACTTAGAATTCACTTAGAATGTAGAAATCAACTTTTAGACAAATAGGGGAGATTCAAATAACTCTTAGGGCCTAATTCATTGTTTTGGGCCCTTACTTCAACAAACAATACTTTGGAACTCTTTTCACTTCTTTTCAACTCCTTTTTTTTTTTCTTTTTTTTTTTCTTTTCTTGCCGTGCATATGGCACATAAACTCACATAAATACTCCTTCCCCCACACTTATTTTCTGCAACATATTAATCAAAAGGAATTCATTTTCAGTCATGCTTACTATGCTTCAAGAACAAGGGTACGGATGGTCCTAATCTAAGCTAGGTGAGGATGATATGGGTTAACAAAGAACATGGCTAACACGGCTCAATGGGGTTAACTTAAACATAAAATGAGTGAAGGGCACACGGCTTATTTGGCTTTGATGGTGGTCACTACACAACTTCATCTTGAATATGTGGTATGCAATTCAATAACATGCTTTGAATGTAATGGGCATGAGTTCTAGCATTTGGAACTAAGTGATGAAACGCCTTCTAAGTAGTAACCAAGCAAAGATTAATGAGATCATGCAACGACTTTAGAAAACAATAATGCACAGATTTTAACTCTCCAAATAACGTTTAGGCTCAAGTCTCACAGGGATGTAGCGTTTGTTTAAGTTCCTTCCTTCAAGCATGTTACACAAACTAATTTTTTTTCTTTGTGATTACATGTGAATTCGTAAACTATAACTATAAACAAGCATAAACCAATGAGTATATCAAACGTTCATCCATGTTTGTAACTTTCTTTAACCATCATGCAATTAAAAACCAAATCCTCATCATTGTGTTGGAAGGTAACCTACGACACAAACAAACACACAAAAACAACTCTTTTTGGGTTTTTCAACACAATTTTTCAAATTTTTAGGGGATTTTCGGATTTTTAAGTCAACACACACTAAAACACTCTAAAATAGCTTAAAAACACTTAAAAACAGCAAGGAACAACATTGGAAGTTATGGGTGATAAATTCCCACGAATTTGCATCAACAACATTAGTTACCCCCCCCCCCCCCCCACACACACTTAAATCAAACATTGTCCTCAATGTTTTAAGCTTAAAATCACACCAAACAAAAGTAAACATAAAAATAGCAACTAAACACACTAAGCATGGCAGAATGTAAACAACAAAGAGAAGAGGTTAGGGATGCAAATCTGGTTATGGAGTGTAAATGCCATCCTCTCTTTGGTGATTGCATGGGTTGCCTCCCACGAAGCGCTTGCTTTAACGTCTTCCAGCCGGACGATACCTTCTTTTAATCTTCACTAGGGCTCACGGCATAGAGGGGTATGTTCCTTGAAATTCTCGTAGTATGGCTCAATGAATGGGAGG
Organism: Pyrus communis; assembly: GCF_963583255.1. Lineage (NCBI taxonomy): Eukaryota > Viridiplantae > Streptophyta > Magnoliopsida > Rosales > Rosaceae > Pyrus > Pyrus communis. The sequence goes on along the minus strand of NC_084809.1, from coordinate 21,806,672 downwards.
GGGTAGTGATCCTCCCTGATTTTGGCGTTTGGGTTCCTAAAGTCCCTGTAAATGCTCCCACCACCTTTAAATCGGTTAGGCACCTGCACCAAAGAAGGTAACAACCTATTAGTTGAAATGGGAATTGCAATTGGGATTGGAGACTTACCAGGATGTTATGGCAATGCCCCTAGGGCAGCCACCATCTCGCCAATTTTATCACTAGGAATGGCCATATTGGGTATTTTTAGGGTAGTGGCGTGCTCCTTGTGCTCCACTCTAATTCCTTCCTCGATGGTGGTTCTAGATGTATCCTACTTGATTGGTGTTGAACGTTCCTGCCCTAAATTTTTAATTATACCAATGGAAAAACAAGAACAAACATCATTAGTATTCTTAATAGATTCAGAAACTTTAAAATTAATCATATCACCACCAAACTCCATAGTTAAGGCTCCTTTGGCCATGTCAATCTTGGTGTGGGTTATTTTCATGAAAGGTCGTCCAAGTAAGAGGTGGCGATGGTGGAGAGTGGGTTGAATCCTCCATGTCAAGCACATAGAAATCTGCAGGAAAAATCAAGTGGTCTATCTGCACCAAAACATCTTCCAAAACTCCTCTTGGGTATGCATTAGATCGATCGGCTAATTGAATAATAACACCATCATTTTTAAGCTCTCCTAGATTCATAGATGCATAAACAGAGTATGGCATGACATTAATTGATGCACCTAAATCTAGCATAGCATGTTTGAACCTTTTATTACTAATTACACAAGGGATGGTGAAACTACCTGGATCTTTGCATTTAGGTGGTAGCTTTCTTTGCAATATTGCAGAGACATTCTCACTTACATGTACCACCTCTTTCTCCCGAATCCGTTTCCTTGTTGTACAAATCTTCTTCAAAAACTTAGCGTCTTTGGAATTTGCTTTATTGCATCAAGGAGTGGGATATTGACATGCACCTTCCTAAACGTCTCCAGGATGTCTTTTTCATCCTCCTCTATCTTGGCTTGCATAAACCTGCTAGGAAAGGGCACGTTTGGTGGAATCACATTAGAAACAATTGAGTTTGGACTTACCTTACATTTGTTGGACGACCTAGGAGCTTGAAGTGGTTGCGGCAAAGGTTGCTCCACCCTTGCCGTGGCTTTGCCCTTGCTCTCTTCCTCTTGCAGCAACCTTTCATCCTCTTCTTGGCTTGATTTTGGTGGTTGTGAAGTGGTTCCAACTTCCTTGCCACTTCTTAAGGTGATTGCATTGGCGGTTTCGAACCCTCCCTTTGGGTTTGGAATGGTTGAGCTTGGGAGCTTACCTTGGTCTCGGAATTGCCCTACAAACTCCGCAATCTGCCCAATTTGTTTCTCCAATTGATCCACCCTTTTTTCTTGATTTTGCATTGCTTTGGCTTGATTCTCTTTCCCCTGAGACAAATTAGTTAGTAACTTAAGAAGTGTATCATTGTCTAGGGACGTACCTGAAGCATTTAGGGCAGATTGTTGTGGAGCATGTGTGGGTACGTATGGCTTAGTGAAGAAACCCGGGGGTTGTTGTCTAAAACCTCCTTGTTGTGGTGGTTGTTGGGGCTCCCTCCACTTGAAGTTCGGGTGGTCTCTCCAACCTGGATTATAGGTGTTAGAATACAGATCATTCCTTGGTTGGTTTTGGCCTTGAAATCCAATTGCATTTGCACTTTCCCATCCACCATTTTCTATGAGTTGTGGGCACTTCTCAGAAGCATGTCCTTGGATAGAACACACTCCGCACACAATTGGTCCTTGCATCCTCATTCCTTCGGCCATCTGAGACACAATAAAAGCAAGATTAGCTAATTGTGAATGAAGATCGGGTGTGGAACTTACCTCATTTACTTGCTGCCGTGGGGGTCCTCTTTGGCCTACTCCTTCGTATTGTTGAGCGTTCAACGCTCGGTTAGCAATCAAGACCTTGGCATCCATGGGTGTTTTGTACACCAATGCTCCACCTGCCGAGGCATCGAACATTTGACGTTCGATTGGTAGGAGCCCCTCGTAGAAGTACTGTAGAAGCAACTCCTCCTTCATCTGATGCTGTGGACACAAAGCAACAAGAGATTTAAAACGTTCATAATACGTAGGAAAGGACTCACCTTCTTCTTGTTGGATTCCACTTATCCTTTTTCGTAAAAGGATGATTCGAGAAGTTGGGAAAAACTTCTCCAGATATGCTCTCTTCATGCTCTCCCATGATGTGACGGTTCCGGGAGCTAACTCGTACAACCAATCTTTGGCTTTGTCCATTAAAGAGAATGGAAAAGCCTTCATCTTCAGTATACTTCCATCGACGTTGATGGGAGTCATGCTTGAACATACCACCTCGAATTCCTTCAGATGCTTGTTCGGATCCTCCATGGACAACCCATGGTATTTCGGAATATGGTGAAGCAAGTTTGACTTTAACTCGAACTCGTCGGTCTTCCCCTGGGTAGGTGGAGGATATTGGATACACAAAGGTGCGGTATTATCCAATCCCAAGGCCGAAAGTTCCTTGAGTGTCCGGGTGTCCACGGCCATGACTTGTGGTTCTTCAAAGATCTTTGCCGTGTGTTCCTCCAAGATCCTTGCCGTGGCCTCCTCTTCCTCTTCTAGGACTTGTTCTTCGAGGTCAGGTTCCGGGCTTGGTGGATTTGATTCGTGTTGCTTCCTCTTTCGTCTCAAAGTCCTCTCAAAATCGCTGTCAAAGTCCAAGATATGCTCACGAATCGATTGAGAACTCTGAGTCATGCACTAGTACCTAAAATAAGAAAAACAAAACAAGGTCAGAATCTTTAACAAATTAAACTAAACAGAAAGTAACAATCCAAGGGATTAGCAAAGTTGCTAATCCCTGGCAACGGCGCCAAAAATTTGATGCGAAAATTAACTTAACACACAAATTAACCCTCTTTTGACAATTGTATTATATGAATAAGTAGGGATCGTTCTAAACCGGGGATTAGGAGGGATTGCTAAATCACTTGGAAACTGACTCAAAAACTTAAAACAAAGGTTAAAACACTAAACTAGACTCAAAGAATGCAAAACTAAACAATAAAAACACTAAAACAAACCAAAAGACTCAAAACTGCACCAAAACACTCAAAACTGCCTTAAAAACACTTTCTGGGTAGTTTTGAGCACTTTGACTAATTTGGACGAATTTGGGTACTAACTTGAATCAAAACACTTAGAAACACAAAGACACTTTCTAACTAAATTGAACACTAAAGTAAAGAGGGATTGAGTTTTTGATGAAATTAAATAAAATGCACATATTTGAATTAAAACAGATTGTAAAGATGAATTTGATGAAAATATGGATGGAATGCTAGCTAGAAGGTTCTTCTCCACATATGTCACACTTGCATACAAAATGATTTTCAGTTGGTCTTTCGATGAATTATGAAACTCAACACCCTAGGTTAATTAGGTCCGCTTAAATTAACCTTCAAGTTTTCCTTAAGTTAATGAATTGGATGGGACAGCGCATACACAATTCAAAACATTCTCCAAAAGTCCTTTACGTGAACAGCGCAATAAAGATACAATCAAAGATCATTAAGCAACATGAAAACTATAAGTGTTGACGAGGCATTCGTTACTATGATGAGCATGAAACTAGTGCCAAGAATTCATTTAACGCGATTGTTTATAAGCAACCTCCACTACTTGTGAATATAAGTTTGTAACTATTAGGTGAAACTCACTTATATTCTAGCGTCATATTCATGCATGAAAATTAAGCGTGCACTCTCAATAAACATACACAAATAAGTTATCAATCAAGCAGTTAAACGAATTGAATCCAAAACTCATGAAATTCCAACCAAAGGTAATCAATTCATATTGCAAGCATAAACATAGTTTCGAATCACCCCCTAGCTAACTAGGGATTTAGCCTCTCATGTTCACAGAAAGAGAAATAAAATTGAATTTAGACATAAAGATTAAAAGATTGATTACACCTAGAACGCCCAACGAATCCACTTGAATTTCTGCGCGTCCAAGCTCCACTTTCTTCTTCTCTTTGCTGCGGCAGAGATGGCGTGGGTGGTTTTTGGATGATTTTCTGGTTTAGGGATAGGTTTATGGTGATATGGTGGTGCGGCAAGGTGGTGGAGTGATGGAGGAAGGTTTGTATGGTGGCTGGAAGGGTGGGGAAGGCTGCGACAAGGTTGGGAAGTAGGGTGATGGAGGCTACGGCTTAGAGTAGAATCATAGGGTTATGGTGGCTGAATGATATGAATGAAAAGTGAGAAAGAGCTAGGGTTTTAGAATAGGTGCGGCTGAGATAGGAGTTAAATGGCTTAGGGTGAAAATGGATGGGGATTTGCGGCTGAGATGGATTTTGGATGAATCAACGGCTACGGATTCAAGGGAAGTACGGAAGGGTGCGGCTAGGGTTAGGAATATGTATGACTTCAGAAAACAAACCCTAGCTTATTTTGGTTAATTAAAATTCAATCAAAGGCTTCTAGAAAAAGGAAATAAAATTAGAAATTAGAGAGGGAATTGATTAATTGGTGCGGCTAGGGTTTAGTTTGGGAGAGAAATAGGTTTAAATCAAAAATCAAAAGGGCAAGGTGCGGCTAGGGTTAGGAGCATGTGTTTTAAGTGCAAACCTGGGACAAAATTGCCCCCTTGCACGGCAAGGGAAGGGAAGAAGGGTTAAGGCACGGCAAGGTTGTGTAAGTGGGCTTAGGGCCTTCGTTTTGTGTCCCAAAGTGCCTACAAGGCCTTCAAAGTGGCTAGAAAATACGGACGTTTAAGATTAGGAAAGGTTACCAAAACGGGAAACCTAGGGTTAACTTTCCTACTTCAAGTAGGAATCCTTGTTTGAGTAGGAATCCTCGTTTTGGTAGGAATTCATCGTTGGAGTAGGAATTCATCGTTTCTTCAAGTCTTCAACTCATTCATTCCTCTTTTGCTCCAAAAGACTCCAATTTGCATCTTCTTGCACACTTTGGCTTTATAATATGAAAATGCACAAAAGTGACTTTAAACACTAAAATAGATAAGGAAACACAACATAAATGCACAAGAACAAGCTAATTAAGTCGCATGAATATGCTCCTATCAAAAGAAAGTTTCAAACATTGTTAACAACAAAGAACGTGACCTCATCGAGACTCAAAAAAAGTTAAAGGAGCATGATTACGGAGTTGGCAATAACAAAGCTAGACTTGGCTTCACACCAAATGCGCTCATGAACATTTCAAGAAAAATGAAAAACGCTAATGCTTAACACATCAACGTGAGCATTGAATAAAGTCAAGATTAGCATAAACCCATCCCTCGAACATCAATCTTCGATAGGTTGAACCATTCAAAACCCAGAATTTCGGCACTTGAACGCATTGGTGGTTAAGATCGAACCTCTGTCTTTTAAAGGCTTAACATGCAACCATCCCAAAGCTTTATTTTCGAGAGGTTGTCAAAACCCAAGAAGTAAAGCAACACGGCTAGCTCTCCTCTATGACGGTGAGCCTTGGAAAAACTTACTTAGCTTGTTTTCGTGCATTTATATTGTTAATTCATAGTTGTTTTAGTAGTTTAAGCCATTTTCATGTGTTTTTAGGTTCATATGGCTAAGGAAGCAAAAAGATGCATTTTGGGGCCTTTTGGAGCACTTTTGGGCTAAGGATGGATAGCTTATGCTTGGAGCCAAAGTGTTGGACGAAATTGAAGGCCTTGTATGCACTCTAGGACATAAAACAAAGGGCCTAGCCCATTCTAATACCTTGCCATGCATCCAACACACCATTCACCCTAGAAACAATCTCAACCATTCACCTTAGAAACCATCTCAACCATTCACTCAAACACCCTAAAACTACAACCTTGCACATGCTTTCCCATTTCATTATTCATTCACTTTACATTCATTCAATTCAGCCACATGCACTTATTCTTTCATCATTGCACCACCAATTCAACACATGCACCCATCACCTAACACAAATCATCCTAACCCATGCATAACCTAAGAATTTCAGCCACATGCACACAAAACCCATTCTTGCCATGCCTTCCCTTGCCATTTTCAGCCATCACACTTCATCATTGCAGCCACCATTCACCCTAGTTGTCAATCACATACTTTCCCATTGTATAATTCATCCACATGCATCTTTAATCATTCACTCACAAGCTTTAACCAACAAACAAATCAGCCACAACACACAAACACACCCATGCCGTGGCCACCCTTGCATTTCCAGCATTCCCATTTGCATTTTCAGATTTCCACCAACCAATCTAGTTGTCTCTCCCTATAAAACCATGCATTGCATTCATACAATTCATTCCATTCATCACAATTCCATTCACAACACAACACACAACACAAACACAACCTTGTGCCGTGCATCACCTTCCATTTCTGCACCATTTCTTCTCCTCCATTGCAGCCACTCCAACCATTCCCCACTCCATTCCACATACACCTAAAGCCCTAAACACTTCCTTAGACCTTGTGCCGCAACGAAGAGGAAGAGAAGAGGGCCTAAACGTTCATACAATTCAAGTTTGAGTTGTTGGAATGTTTGGGTGTTTCTTTGATTTCAATGTTTAAATTCAATTCTCTTTGTTTTGTACGTATGAGGAATGGAAGAGAAGAGTGCCTAAACGTTCATACAATTCAAGTTTGAGTTGTTGGAATGTTTAGGTGTTTCTTTGATTTCAAAGTTATGAGGAACTAAACCCCCTTTAGCTAGGGGGTGATTCGAAACTATGTTTATGTTTGCAATATGAATTGATTAACTTTCGTTGGAATTTCATAAGTTGTGGATTCAATTTGTTTAACCGTTTGATTGATAACTTATTTATGTATGTTTATTGAGAATGCGCGCTTAATTTTCATGCATGAATATGACGCTAGAATATAAGTGAGTTTCACCTAATCGTTATGAACTTATATTCACAAGTAGTGGAGGTTGCTTATAAACAATCGCGTTAAATGAATTCTTGGCACGAGTTTCATGCTCATCATAGTAACGAATGCCTCGTCAACACTTATAGTTTTCATAATGCTTAATGATCTTTGATTGTATCTTTATTGTGCTGTTCACGTAAAGGACTTTTGGAGAATGTAGTGAATTGCGTTGCGCAAACCCATCCAATTCATTAACTTAAGGAAAACTTGACGGTTAATTTAAGCGGACCTAATTGACCCGAGGCGTTGAGTTTCATAATTTATCGAAAGACCAACTGAGAATCAATATTGTATGCAAGTGTAACATGTGTGGAGAAGAACCCCTTAGCTAGCCTTCATTCCATTCATTAAATCCAAATTCGTTTTACAATTTGCTTAGTTTATTAACTTGTTTTGTTATTTCAATTTTCGTCAAATCAAACTTCCCCCCCCTCCCCCCCCCCCCCATATTTTGTTAAGTCTTAGTCATTTGATTTGTTTTAAGTCTTTTACGTTTGTTTAGTTTTGCATTCTTTGAGTCTAGTATAGTGTTTTATATTGTGTTTTTACGTTGTTGAGTCAAATCCAAGTGATTAACAATCCCTCCTAATCCCCGGTACAGAACGATCCCTACTTACATCATTACTACAATTGTCAAAAAGAGGGTTTAATTTGTGTGCGTATAAATCTCGCATCAAATTTTGCCGCCGTTGCCGGGGACTAGCAACTTTGCTAATCCCTTGGTTCTTTTCTTTTTGGTTTAGTTGTTTTCGTTTTAGTTTCTAACTTAGTGTTGTTTTCTTTGTTTGTTGTTACTTTTGATATTTTATTTAGTTCTCTTTCTTTGATTTTAGGTACTAGAGAAGTAAGATATGGATTTTGCTAGCATTCAAGCTCAATTGGCAAATCTTACTTCTCAATTGTCGCCGTATGCCGAAAGGACCACAATGCAGAGTGTCCCTACATTTGGTGCTTCATATAGGCAAGGATCCCCAGCCAATCAATGTCCACAAAGAGATTGGAGGGATCATTCAAACTCTATGTGGTGGGAAGCTCAACAAGTTCAACGTGAAGCATATTGGCAGCCATATGAGGAGTTCTATTCAAGACCTATGCAGCCACCACAACTTCATATGCAATATGCTCAATTAAATTCAAGTTCGTCAATAGATTATAATCAAAAGCTTGATGAATTAATTTGTTTGGTGCAGGGCTTACAAATTCAAGAGCAAAGTGAACTCTCCAACTCAACTATTGAAAACTCGAAGGAAGATTTTGAAATCCATAATGCTATCATTTTGGGAAGTGCTATGGAGGTTGGAGCTGACCTAAAAATGTCCAAACATAGCCTAGAAGTGGATGAGGAGCTGCTAATTGAGGAGGAGGAAGAAGACATGCACACAGCAAGGGTAGAACAACCCTTGCCGCAGCCCCTTAAGCCCTCTAAACCACCCACCACAAGTAAGGACGTCCCAATTCCATGTTATTCTGATGTTATTCCACCCAATGTCCCTTTTCCTAGCAGGTTTTTGATTCCCAACCAAGAAGAGAGTAAAAAGGACATCGTGGAAGCCTTCCCAAAGGTGAAAAATGCTATTCCAATTCTTGGTGCAACACAACAAGTTTTAGATGGTGTTGAATTCTTCAAAAGACTTTGTACACCAAGAAGAATGATTCAAGAGAAGGTAGTGGCTGGAGAAGATGTAGAAGGCATCAAAGAGGACATATTTGAAACCACAAAACCCAAAGAAGTTGAATTTGATGACATTGGACAAGTCATAACCATCACATGCAATCTGGCCAAGTCCAATATCCCTGAAACTTTCAAAGGAGTGGTGTTTGTCATTGAGTTCTTGTCGGACAAAACAAGTAAGTCATATTTTCCAAATTCCATTACATTTTATACTAACTTGCTGATTTTGATGAATCAGGCACCTACACTAGAATTCAAACCAATGCCGGTTCACTTCAAGTATCACCTTCCATTCAAGGACCAATTCCATGCCGTTTGATTAAAAAAAAAAAAAAAAAAAAAAAATAATAATAATAATAAAGCAGATGTAGCCTTCACAAAGGTTGATTACGTGAAGCCCCACTACGTGGCAAAACTATCGAAGCAGGAGGCATTGAAGCGGGAGGCATCAAAGCGGGAGGCATCGAAGATGGAGGCATCGAAGATAGACCATTCGAGGCCTCAATACTTGGTGGAACGCTGGATGACCCAGGAAAAAGGTGCCTCTGAAGATAAGCAGCAAGCCTTTGATGGTCACTTTGAATCCGACCTTTAGATTCTTGCAGCTCATCAAGCTTCCTCTTCATGCCCGTCGAATAATTGTTGGCAAGCACGTGCAAACTTCTATTCTCGTGCTTAAGCTGTTTGATCTCTTGCTTGAGACTTTCCACCTCTGCCATCAACGATTCAACCTGACGGGAACGAGCAAGTAGACGTTGGCCCATGTTGGACACAAAGCCTGCACACTGAACACTGAGAGCGAGGGACTCTTGAACGGCCAACTCATCGGACCGTCCTGAAAGCAGCCTACTATCCTTAGGAGTGAGGAGGTTCCTAGCTTCTATCGTAGCTGTTGTTGCATCCGTCATTATGGAGTCTTCACCTGTAAGAGGGCCATTAGAAGATAAAAAAGAAGGGCGCCATACATTACCTTGACGGGGCGCAACCGGATCGCTGCTGAGACTCAAATCTAAGCAAAGGTTCGATGAGTTAGTCATTTTTCAAAGGTGTTCAAAGATAAGGGTTGGATGGAGTAAAATTTCAAAGGGCCGGTGACGATTTTCAAGAATGGGAAATCTTCAGAGTGTGTATGTTGGAGGTGATCGATACCTTTATAAAAAGCCAATGCGCCACGACCACCGATTCAAAGAGCCGGATTTTCCTGCGTAAAGTTCGGCAATGATCTCTCGGCTTTCAGAAAACGTGTTCAACTTTGTCAAAAGATCTCTGACAAAGCTGAAAACACGTGGAGGCCATCATCGCAACTACACACTTTTGCCGACAAGCGCAAAGTTCGGCGACGCTTTCTCTGCTTTTCAGAAAACGCGTGCAACTTTGTCAAAAGATCTCTGACAGAGCCGCATCCGCACTACTATGTGTCGTTCAGAAAGCGAAGGGGCGTCATTCAGAAATCGAAGAGGCGTCGTTCAGAAATCGAAGAGGCGCCTGCTCAAAAATCAAAGAGGCGTATTCAAAGATCGAAGAGTCGTCACTATTTCAAAAAGCCGGATTTGCGGGATCAAAACGTTTGTCGACAAGGGTAAAAGAACAGTACCACCACTTGCTATTGGGAAATCCCTATATATGTCGACCTTCATCTTTTATGGCAAGGCAGACCTGAAGAAAATGCCCAACTCTTCCTCACCTCTGAGGGCGCACTCCCAGCAAAGCCTTTCGAAATACTCAATTTTTTCTTCTTCCCCAAAGATGATACCAGATGCCTAGAGTACAGATGACCCAGGAGGAAATACATGTGCTGATTCATTCACCGCTTCTTCAAAAGCAAAGGTATCTCATATCATCAAGGTCAAAAGCAAAAGTATCTCATATCATACTCTTTCCCTGTCTTTTTCTTTGTCCTTGTTCTTACTCGCATGGCAAAGTGAAAGAAGCAATCAGCTGGCACTTGGAGTCAGTCTTCCGATCTGGATCCGACTGCCTGGAATCTATTCCTGGTTGCTTACCTAATGTTGCTCTCGAGTAGTCATCTTCAACGGTTGATACACTTCCAGAGAAGGGACCACTTCTGCAAAGGGGAGCAAGTAAGGCAAGTGAAAATGATACATTGAAGCATGTGGAGACAAGCAACAACTGCATATGCTGAGCTATCCTCTAACCCTCTTCAATACGAATTGGAGAGATTGAACAAAGAAACAGAAAAAATGAGTAAGCTCAGACCTTCGGGGGAGACCAAAAGAATCCTGTTGCCCAGTTCTAGAGTAGCACAAAGGAAAATCAACGATGGGAGGAAACCAGTTCAAGATTAAGCTTGTGGAATCACCAAGATCAACCCATGCATTCAACAAAGGAAGACCGAGAAAGCACTCCAATTCCAGATTTGCGTCCCTAAACTCTTCTCTTTGTTGGTTACATTCTACCATGTTTAGTATGTCTAAATGCTGTTTGTGTGTTTACTTACGTTTTATGTAAATCTATACTTAAAACATTGAGGACAATGTTTGATTTAAGTGTTGGGGGGGGGGGGGGGGTAACTAAGTATATTTGATGCAAATTTGTGGGATTTTATCACCCATAACTTCAAATGTTGTTCCTTACTGTTTTAAGGTGTTTTTAAGTTGTTTTAGAGTGTTTTAGTATGTTTTGTTTTTATAACTCCGAAAATCACATAAAAATTTGAAAAACATGTTTTGAAAAGCCTAAAAAGAGTGTTTTGAGTCGTTTTTGTGTGTTTATGTCTTAGGGTACCTTCCAACACAATGATAAGTATTTGGTTTTAATTGCATGACTATTAAAGAATGTTGTAAACATGGCTGGAAGTTGATTTGTGCTTTGGTATATTCTTGGTTATGGTTATAGCTTATGAATTCGCATGTAATCACAAAAAGAGAAAATCAGTTTTTGTAACATGCTTGAAGGAAGAAATTCAAACTAAAGCTACATCCTTGTGAGACTTGAGCCTATAACGTTCTTTGGAGAGTATAAATCTGTGATTTCTTGTTTTCTAAAGTCGTTGCATGATCTCATCATTCTTTGCTTGGTTGCTACTTGGAATGCATTTCATTATAGTTCCAAATACTAGAACTCATGCCCATTTCATTCAAAGCATGATATTGATTGCATAACATACAATAAGATGAAGTTGTTAGTCAAGCCAAAGCAAAAAAAAGCCTATCCCTTTTCACATGTATTGTAGGATTTCCCCTTTTTGAGCCTTTTCAAGCTTATTTTCTTTGTTAGCCACATTATCCTTACCTAGCCTAGATTAGGACTTCCCATACCCTTAGCCACATTATCCTTACCTAGCCTAGATTAGGACTTCCCATACCCTTGTTCTTAAAGGATAGTGAAGCATGATTTAGAATGAACTCCTTTTGATCAATATATTGCAAAAAATGAGTGTGGGGAAAGATAGTAGGGCACGGCCAAAGAATAAAAAAAATAAAAAAAAATAAAAAAAAAAAGAGTTGAAAAATATGTGAGAAGGCTCTCACAAGTGTTGGTTATTGAAGGAAGGGTCCAAAAGAGTGAATTTGACCCTAATTGTGCATGAATATTCCCTTGTGTTTAAAAGTTGATTTCTGCCATTAAAAGTGAGTTTAAGTGTCAATTTCATTACTTTGCTTCCTATTGCTTTAAGAACCTTTGTTTGTCCTTTGCTTTTCCTTGTTAGCCATTACCCTTAGCCCCGTTACAACCCTCAACTTCTATCTTGATGTTATGTATTCAATATGTGGAGTTTGAATTTGGTATGAGCATATGGAATCACTGGTTCTCGTTCTAAGTAGTAGCATTCCATTCATGAGATCATATTCATGTCATTGTCGTAATTCCAGAAAATGCTTTCTTTGATATAACATATGTGAGTGTTAGAATTCATATTTACATCAATCTTCTCACATATACCTAGTGTAGGGTGTGAAGTTAGAAAATCTGTGTGAAAATAGAGTGCATTCTAGTGAGGAATTGAGGAAATTCTCTAAGGCATGTTACTACATTCCAAATGTGTTTTAATTGATTAAATGCGAACTAGTGAATGGTAACTATGATTAAGTGTTTGTTGAAGTGTAAAGAAAGCTAAATGTTGTGGGAATGATGTTCTATATTGTGTCATGTTCGTTTGAAATCCCTGAGATACATGTTGGAAGGTTTAGATTGTGTTTTGTTTTGTTTTTGGTTTCTTTTGTTTTGTTTTGCTCGAGGACTAGCAAAAGCTAAGTGTGGGGGAATTTGATAGGAGCATATTTAGGCGACTTACTTAGCTTGTTTTCGTGCATTTATATTGTTAATTCATAGTTGTTTTAGTAGTTTAAGCCATTTTCATGTGTTTTTAGGTTCATATGGCTAAGGAAGCAAAAAGATGCATTTTGGGGCCTTTTGGAGCACTTTTGGGCTAAGGATGGATAGCTTATGCATGGAGCCAAAGTGTTGGACGAAATTGAAGGCCTTGTATGCACTCTAGGACATAAAACAAAGGGCCTAGCCCATTCTAATACCTTGCCATGCATCCAACACACCATTCACCCTAGAAACCATCTCAACCATTCACCCTAGAAACCATCTCAACCATTCACTCAAACACCCTAAAACTACAACCTTGCACATGCTTTCCCATTTCATTATTCATTCACTTTGCATTCATTCAATTCAGCCACATGCACTTATTCTTTCATCATTGCACCACCAATTCAACACATGCACCCACCACCTAACACAAATCATCCTAACCCATGCATAACCTAAGAATTTCAGCCACATGCACACAAAACCCATTCTTGCCGTGCCTTCTGATAGGAGCATATTCATGCGACTTAAATGGCTTGTTCTCGTGCATTTACGTTATGTTTCTTTAGTTATTTTAGTACTTTAAGCTATTTTCGTGTGTTTGTAGGCCGAAAGGGCTAAAGGAGCAAAAAGATGCATTTTGGAGACTTTTGGAGCACTTTTGGGCTAAGGATGGATAGCTTATGCTTGGAGCCAAAGTGTTGGACGAAATTGAAAACCTAATTGAAGACCAAAGTGTTGGAACCTTGTTCCCTTTAGTTTTAGGATATTTAAACCTTTCCTATATCCTTAGTCGTGCATAACATTCCAACATTCCACTCCTTCATTCACCACTTATCATATCATACACTTATCTTATCATCACCACATATCATTCATTTATTACTTATCATATCATTCATTCATCTACATATCAATAACCACTTATCATTCATTTATTACTTATCATATCATTCATTCATCTACATATCAATAACCACTTATCTTATCACTCAACATATCATACACTTATCATTTATCATACTCATAATTATCTACACATTACAACCTAAAACACATGCCCATTCACCCACATGCACAAACACACATTATTGCCGTGCACATTCCATTGCACTCCTCCTTTCATTTTCAGCCACATTCCACATGGATTTGCACATGCATTCCCTCACCAAGAAATCATTCAACACATGCATTCACTCTTTAATCCACATGCATTCACACACACTTCACACAAACAACATTCACATGCAAACACAAGCTTTAACCAACAAACAAAACAGCCAACACATGCACCATTACACTATTGCCGTGAGTTTCATTCCATTTCCAACATCTTCACATGCATTTCCAGCTTTCACATGCCTTCACATTCATTTCCAAACAATAATCACTTCAAATCACATGCACAAACATGCATTTTCAGCACCATTACACTATTGCCGTGAGTTTCATTCCATTTCCAACATCTTCACATGCATTTCCAGCTTTGCACATGCATTTCCCTTTCATTTCAACCCACATGCATCCTTTAAATCATTCAAACATGCAGCCACATTCCCTCCTAGCTGCCATGTTCCCCCATTTCACCTATAAATAAGCATCCATTCTTCCACAATTCATTCACTCTCTTCCATACACATTTTCAGTTACAAACACCAAGCAACAAACCCATTCCATTGCCGTGAGTCCCACTTCATTTTCTGCATATTTTCTCTTCACTCTTCCATCTCCAACCATTCCCATCCCTCCAAAACACTTCACATAATCCCCAAAGCTCACTTAGACCTTGTGCTACAACAACGAGGAAGAAAAGAGTGCCTAAACGTTCATACAATTCAAGTTTGAGTTGTTGGAATTTTTAGGTGTTTCTTTGATTTCAAAGTTTAAATTTAATTCTCTTTGTTTTGTACGTATGAGAATGGAAGAGAAGAGTGCCTAAACGTTCATACAATTCAAGTTTGAGTTGTTGGAATGTTTAGGGGTTTCTTTGATTTCAAAGTTATGAGGAACTAAACCCCCTTTAGCTAGGGGGTGATTCGAAACTATGTTTATATTTGCAGTATGAATTGATTACTTTTGGTTGGAATTCATAAGTTATGGATTCAATTCGTTTAACTGTTTGATTGATAACTTATTTATGTATGTTCATTGAGATTGCAAGCTTAATTTTCATGCATGAATATGACGCTAGAATATAAGTGAGTTTCACCTAATCGTTATGAACTTATATTCACAAGTAGTGGAGGTTGCTTATAAACAATCGCGTTAAACGAATTCTTGGCATAAGTTTCATGCGTATTCCATAGTAACGAATGCCTCGTCGATGTTTATGATTTCCGTTGAACTTAATGATCTTTGTTGAATGTCTCTATCATGCGTATTCCATAGTTAGGGACTTTGATTAAGAATAATTTGGTTGTAATGCGTATTCCATTCAATCCAACAAATCTAGGGAAATCTGAAAGTTAATTTAAGCGGACCTAATTAACTTGGAGCATTGAGTTTCACAACTTATTGAAAGACCAACTGAGAATCAATATTTTATGCAAGTGTAACATGTGTGGAGAAGAACCCCTTGGCTATTCCATCATCCATATTTTTATCACATTTATATTTACGTTTTGCCTTTAATTACAATTTGTGCAATTTAGCTAATTTCGTCAAATCAAACCCCCCCTTTACTTTGTTGTTCTTTAGTGCTTAGAATCTGTTTAGTTTATGTTTGAAAAGTATTTTTTTTTGTTTTTGGTTTGTCTTAGTGTTTTAAACTTTAATTTTGCATTCTTTGAGTCTAGTTTAGTGTTTATTATTACGTTTTTACGTTTTTGAGTCAAATCCAAGTGATTAACAATCCCTCCTAATCCCCGGTCCAGAACGATCCCTACTTATATACTTACTACAAAGAGGACGAAAAGAGGGTTTAATTTGTGTGCGTATAAATCACGCCTCAAATGATTTATACGCACACAAATTAAACCCTCTTTTCGTCCTCTTTGTAGTAAGTATATAAGTAGGGATCGTTCTGGACCGGGGATTAGGTGGGATTGTTAATCACTTGGATTTGACTCAAAAACGTAAAAACGTAATAATAAACACTAAACTAGACTCAAAGAATGTAAAACTAAACTTTAAAACACTAAGACAAACCAAAGACTCAAAATGCTTTTAAAAACACAAACTAAAATGATTTCTAACTAAATTGACATTAAAGTAAAGGGGGATTTAAGTTTATACGAAATTAAATTAAATGAACAAATTTAAAACAGAATGTAAATATGAAATTGATGAAATAGAATGGATGAATGCTAGCTAAGGGGGTCATCTCCACATATGTTACACTTGCATAATAAAAAGATTTCCAATTACATTTCAATAAATTATGAATTCTCATCACCCCAAGTTAATTAGGTCCGATTAAATTAACCGTCAAGTTTTCCTTAAGTTAATGAATTGGATGGGTTAGCGCAACGCAATTCACTACATTCTCCAAAAGTCCTTTACGTGAACAGCACAATAAAGATACAATCAAAGATCATTAAGCATTATGAAAACTATAAGTGTTGACGAGGCATTCGTTACTATGATGAGCATGAAACTCGTGCCAAGAATTCATTTAACGCGATTGTTTATAAGCAACCTCCACTACTTGTGAATATAAGTTCATAACGATTAGGTGAAACTCACTTATATTCTAGCGTCATATTCATGCATGAAAATTAAGCGTGCACTCTCAATAAACATACATAAATAAGTTATCAATCAAATGGTTAAACAAATTGAATCCACAACTTATGAAACACAATTAGAAGTAATCAAATCAAAATGCAAGCATAAACATTTATTTCGAATCCCCCCCTAGCCAAGGGGGGTTTAGTTCCTCATGGTACAAAACAAAGAGAATCAAAGAAACACCTAAACATTCCAACAACTCAAACTTGAATTGTATGAATGTTTAGGCCCTCTTCTCTTCCATTCCTCATTCGTACAAAACAAAGAGTATTGAAATTAAACATTGAAATCAAAGAAACACCTAAACATTCCAACAACTCAAACTTGAATTGTATGAACGTTTAGGCCCTCTTCTCTTCCTCTTCGTTGTAGTATAAGGTCTAGGGATAGTTGGTTGGGGGGATGGAAGTGTGGAATGGAGTGGGGAGTGATGGAAATGGAAGATGGTTTTTGGATTCGAAGGGAGACTCACGGCTAAGAGAGAAAGGGATGTGTTTGTGGTGTGTTGTGTATGAAATGAGATGTATGTGTTGAATTGGTGGTTGAATGATGAACGAATAAGTGAATGATTATGATAAGTGATAAGTGAATGATTATGATAAGTGTATGATATGTTAAGTGATAAATGAATGATATGTGGTGAGTGATAAGTGAATGGAAGTGATAAGTGATAAGTGAATGGAAGTGATAAGTGAATGGTTTGTTAAGTGAATGATATGATAAGTGAATGCTTATAATAAGTGAATGATATGATAAATGAATGCTTTAAGTGTTTAAAATAGGGAACAAAGCCCTTCCTTGCATGACAAGGAAGGGAGACACAAGGAAACACACGACAATGTCCTAAGGTTGCAAGGAATGTTGTTTTTGTGTTCTAAAATGCGTAGGAGTCTTCAATGATGCTTAAACATGAGGTCTTTTAGGATTTAACTTTCCTACTTCAAGTCTTTAATTTCGTCCATCCTCTTGGCTCCAAGCATATGATATCCATTCCAATCTCTAATTTGCTCCAAAAGGCTCCAAAAGGCATCCTTTTGCATACCTTGCCCTTAGAACCTGAAAACACACAAAAGAAGCATAAAGGACTAAAATAACTAGAGAAACATAACGTAAATGCACGAGAACAAGCCATTTAAGTCGCATGAATATGCTCCTATCAAATACCCCCACACTTATCTTTTGCTAGTCCTCGAGCAAAACAGAAAGAAAAACAAAACAAAACCAAACGAAACAAAACAAGTAAAACACAACCTAAACCTTCCAACAACCGTCTCAACCCTCCAACTCGAGAGGCTCAACGCCGTCTCAACCCTCCGATGATGGAAGTGGTGAAGAAGGAAATAATCAAACTTTTGGATTGCAGAGTGATCTACCCTATCTCCGATAGCCGTTGGGTCTCTCCAGTTCAAGTCGTTCCCAAGAAGTCCGGAGTAACTGTTATCAAGAATGATGAGAATGAGCTCGTGCCTACACGCATTCAGACTGGATGGCGTGTATGTATCGATTACCGGAAGCTAAATGCCATGACTAGGAAAGATCACTTTCCTTTGCCATTCATCGACCAGATGCTCGAAAGGTTAGCCGGTCATGCTTTTTACTGTTTTCTTGATGGATACTCTGGATATAACCAAATTGTGATAGCCCCGGATGATCAAGAGAAGACCACATTCACATGTCCCTTTGGAACATTTGCTTATCGTCGCATGCCATTTGGCTTATGCAACGCACCGGCCACTTTCCAAAGGTGTATGGTAAGTATATTTTCCGATTTTGTTGAAAAGATCATTGAGGTTTTCATGGATGATTTCAGTGTATTTGGGAGTTCATTTGATAATTGCTTGGATAATCTGACCTTAATTTTGAAACGATGTGTTGAAACTAACCTTGTCTTGAATTGGGAGAAATGTCACTTTATGGTGAAACAAGGTATAGTTTTAGGACATATTGTTTCAGAAAAAGGAATTGAAGTAGATAAATCGAAAATAGACCTTGTACGTCACTTACCCTCTCCTACTTCGGTTAGAGAGGTACGTTCGTTTCTTGGCCATGCAGGGTTCTATAGGCGTTTTATCAAGGACTTCTCCAAGATGTCCAACCCTCTTTGCCGATTGCTTCAAAAAGATGTGCCATTCAAGTTTGATGAAGAGTGTAATTCGGCATTTAACCAACTCAAGGAGAAGCTAGTCTCGGCCCCCATTATTGTACCTTCAGATTGGAGCCTTCCGTTCGAGCTCATGTGCGATGCATCCGACTATGCATTAGGAGCTGTTCTAGGACAAAGAAGAGACAAGCGGCCGCATGTCATATACTATGCCTCTCGGACTCTCAATGATGCCCAATTGAACTACTCCACGACGGAAAAAGAACTTCTAGCTGTGGTTTTTGCTTTAGATAAATTCCGTTCATATTTAATTGGTACTAAAGTAATCGTTTATTCTGATCATGCAGCTTTGAGGTACTTGATCACGAAAAAGGAAGCAAAGCCGAGGCTTATCCGTTGGATTCTTCTTCTTCAAGAATTTGATATTGAAATCCGGGATAAGAAAGGAAGCGAGAATGTAGTGGCTGACCATTTAAGCCGAATGATCCACGAGGAGCATGAACATGCCGTACCTATCCCTGAAACTTTTCCCGATGAGCAGCTGCTATCCATTGAGGTAAGTGAACCATGGTATGCAGATTTAGTGAATTACTTGCTGGCTAAACAATTTCCAAATGAACTAAACAAGCACCAACATGATAAGCTTAAGAATGATGCACGTTTCTATGTTTGGGATGACCCTTATTTGTGGAAGTATTGCTCAGATCAAATTGTACGTAGATGTGTGCATGATTCTGAATTTCACTCAATTCTAAGCTTTTGTCACACATATGCATGTGGTGGTCATTTTGGCACACAACGCACTGCCCTCAAGGTTCTAGAGTGTGGTTTTTATTGGCCGACTATATTTAGGGATGCTAGAACCTTTTGTATGTCTTGTGGTCGTTGCCAACGAATGGGTAACATAGGTACCAAGGACCAAATGCCGCAAACCCCTGTCTTTAATGTTGAAATTTTTGATGTTTAGGGCATTGATTTCATGGGCCCTTTCCCTCCATCTTATGGTTTCACTTATATCTTGCTAGCCATTGATTATGTTTCTAAATGGGTGGAAGCAAAAGCCACCCGTACTAACGATTCTAAGGTGGTTGCAGATTTCGTGAAAACTAACATTTTTGCTAGGTTTGGAATGCCGAGAGTAATCATAAGTGATGGAGGGTCTCACTTTTGCAATCGGACCATTGAGGCGTTGCTAAGAAAGTACCATGTCAACCATAAGGTCTCCACACCTTACCATCCTCAAACAAATGGCCAAGCCGAGGTGTCTAACCGAGAAATCAAACAAATTTTGGAGAAGACCGTTGGACCAACAAGGAGGGATTGGAGCTTACGTTTAGATGATGCACTGTGGGCATATCGTACGGCATACAAAACACCCATTGGGATGTCACCTTTTCGGCTCGTCTATGGTAAGCCATGTCATTTGCCCGTAGAGTTAGAGCACAAGGCACATTGGGCCGTGAAGACTTTCAACATGGACATAGATGCAGCGGGAGTTCATAGGAAGCTCCAATTGAATGAACTTGAGGAGATTCAGAATGAAGCCTATGAGAATGCCCGGATGTACAAAGCCAAGACCAAAGCATTCCATGATAAAATGATTCGAACCAAGACCTTCACAGTTGGGCAGAAAGTGTTACTTTTCAACTCTCGCCTACGTTTGTTTCCTGGTAAGTTGCGTTCTAAATGGATTGGCCCGTTTGTTGTTACTAATGTTTTCCCTCATGGTGCAGTGCAAATCAAAAGTTCAAGGACGCAGCAAGAATTCAAAGTGAATGGGCATCGATTGAAGCCCTATTAAGAGATGTTTGAGGAGCATGTCGTGGAGGAGGTACCCCTCCATGCCGTGGAACCTAGTCAAGCTTAAACGGAGGTACCGTCCGGCTGCAAGAGGTAAAAGAAAGCGCTACTTGGGAGGTAACCCAGGCATTCAACAAAGGAAGACTTAGAAAACACTCCAGATCCAGATTCCTAAAAAACTCTTCTCTTTGTTGCTATTTCGTTTCTGCCTTGTTAGGTTGTTTAGTTGTTATTGTTTGTTTGTTTATTAATTGTGTGAGTCTATGATTGTAACATTGAGAAAATGTTTGATTTATTGATAGGCACTGCTAAACAAAGAAAGATGGTGCTTCAAAAAGGGTGTTTGCTTGAGGCCCCACTACGTGGCTTTACTCTTGAAGCGGAAGGCGTAGGAACAGAAGGCATCGGAGCGGAATGCGTAGGAACAGAAGGCATCGGAGCAGAAGGCATCGGAGCGGGAGGCATCGAAGATAGAGCATTCCAGGCCTCAATACTTGGCCAAGCGCTGGATGAGCCAGGAAAAAGGTGCCTCTGGAGGAAAGACGAGAACCTTTGACGGTCACTGTGAATCCGACCTTCAGACTCTTGCAGCTCATCAAGCTTCCTCTTCATGCCCGTCGAATAGTTGTTTGCAAGCACGTGCAAACTTCTATTCTCATACTTCAGCTGCTGGATCTCCTGCTTGAGACTTTCCACCTCTGCCATCAATGATTCCACCTGACGGGAGCGGGCAAGCAGGCGTTGGCCCATGTTGGACACAGAACTCGCACAGTGAACACTGAGTGCGAGGGACTCTTGAACGGCCAACTCATCGGACCGTCCTGACAGCAGCCTACTATCTTTTGGAGTGAGGAGGTTCCTAGCTACTATTGTAGCTGTTGTGGCGTCCTGCATCACGGAGTCTTCACCTGTGAGAGGACCGTTAGAAGAAAAGAAAGAAGGGCGCCATACGTTACCTTGACGCGGCGCGCCCGTATCACTGCTAAGGCTCAATTCCAAGCTAAGGTTCGATGAGTTTGCCATTTTTTCAAAAGTGTTCAAATAGAAGGGATGGAGTTAAATTTCAAAGGGCCGGAGTCGATTTTCAAGAATGGGAAATCTTCAGTGTGTGTTTGTTGTGGTGATCGATAGCTCAATAAAAAAGCCAAGGCGACGCGTCCACCAATTCAAAAAGCCGGAATTTCCGGCGTAATTTAGGCGACGCTTTCTCGGCTTTTCAGAAGACGCATTCAACTTTGTCAAAAGATTTCTTCTTTTCAGACAACACATGGAGGCCATCATCGCAACTACACATCTTTAGCCGACAAGCGCAAAGTTCGGCGACGCTTTCTCTGCTTTTCAGAAAACGCGTGCAGCTTTGTCAAAAGGAGCCGCATCCGCACTACTACGTGTCGTTCAGAAAGCAAAGGGGCGTCGTTCAGAGATCGAAGAGGCGTTTTCAAAGATCGAAGAGGCGCCACTATTTCAAAAAGCCGGGTTTGCGGGATCAAAACGTTTGTCGACAAAGGTAAAAGAACAATACCACCACTTGATATTATCTCTATATATGTCGACCTTCGTCTTTTATGGCAGGGCAAACCTGAAGAAAATGCCCAACTCTCCCTCACTTCTGAGGGCGCACTCCCAGCAAAGCCTTTCGAAATACTCAATTCTTTCTTCTTCCCCAAAGATGATACCAGATGCCTGGAGTACATATGACCCAGGAGGAAGCGGCGGATTGAAGCATGTGCTGATTCATTCACCGCTTCTTCAAAGCAAAGGTATCTCATATCATCAAGGTCAAAAGCAAAAATATCTCATATCATGCTCTTTCCTTGTCTTTTTCTTTGTCCTTGTTCTTACTTGCATGGCAAAGTAAAAGAAGCAATCAGCCGGCACTTGGAGTCAGTCTACCGATCTGGAGCCAACTGCCTGGAATCTATTCCTGATTGCTTACCTAGCGTTGCTCTCGAGTAGTCATCTTCAACGGTTGATACACTTCCAGAGAAGGGACCACTCCTGCAAAGATTGAACAAAGAAACAGACCCAGGAGGAAGCTCAGACCTTCGGGGGAGACCAAAAGAACCATCCTGCTGCCTAGTTCAAGAAGTAGCACAAAGGAAAATCAACGATGGGCAGAAACCAGTTCAAGAGTAAGCCTGTGGAATCACAAAGATCAAAAGCCTCAATGCAATTACCAAGGAGAAGATGGAATTTACACTCTATAACCAGATTTGCGTCTCTAAACTCTTCTCTTTGTTAATTACATTATGCCATGTTTAGTATGTTTAAGTGCTTTTTGTGTATTTACTTATGCTTTGTGTGAATCTATGCTTAAAACATTGAGGACAATGTTTGATTTAAGTGTGGGAGGGTAACTAAGTATGTTGATGCAAATTCGTTGAATTTTATCACCCATAACTTCAAGTGTTGTTCCTTGCTGTTTTAAATGTTTTTAAGGTGTTTTTAAACTGTTTTAGCGTGTTTTGTTTTATAACTCCGAAAATCACATAAAAATTTGAAAAACATTTTTTTGAAAAGCCTAAAAAGAGTGTTTTGAGTTGTTTTTGTGTCTTAGGGAACCTTCCAACGTTATGATGAGGATTTGGTTTGTAATTGCATGACTGTTAAAAAGAGTTATAAACATGGAGAAAAGTTTGATTTACTCTTGGTATATTGATGCGAGATTTATACGCGCACAAATTAAACCCTCTTTTTATCAATTTGTAGTATAGGTGCAAGTAGGGATCGTTCTGGACCGGGGATTAGGAGGGATTGCTAATCACTTGGATTTGACTCAAAAACTTAAAAACACAGTTTAAAACACTAAACTAGACTCAAAGAATACAAAATTAAAGTTTAAAACACTAAGACAAACCAAAAACTCAAAATGCTTTAAAAACACAAACTAAATTGAATTCTAACTAAAATGAACATTAAAGCAAAAGGGGGATTGAGGTTTTACGAAATTTGAAATAACGAAACAAGTTAATAAACTAGACAGAATGTAAATATGAAATTGATGAAATGGAATGAATGGATGATAGAATAGCTAAGGGGGTCATCTCCACATATGTTACACTTGCATAATAAAAAGATTTCCAATTGCATTTCAATAAATTATTAATTCTCAACACTCCAAGTTAATTAGATCCGCTTAAATTAACCTTCAAATCTTCCTAACGTTTTTGAATTGGATGATTGCATACGACAACCCAAAATATTCCCCACAAGTCCCCTACATGATTGCATAATAGAGATACAAGCAAGAATCATTACGCTCTATGAAGATTATAAGTTTTGACGAGGCATTCGTTACTATGGAATACGCATGAAACTTATGCCAAGAATTCGTTTATGGAGTGTAAATTCCCTCTTCTCCTTGGTGATTGCATTGAGGCTTTGATCTTTGTGATTCCACAGGCTTACTCTTGAACTGGTTTCTGCCCATCGTTGATTTTCCTTTGTGCTACTTCTTGAATTGGGCAGCAGGATGGTTCTTTTGGTTTCCCCCGAAGGTCTGAGCTTCCTCCTGTTATCTGTTTCTTTGTTCAATCTTTGCAGGAGTGGTCCCTTCTCTGGAAGTGTGTCAACCGTTGAAGATGACTACTCGAGAGCAACGCTAGGTAAGCAATCAGGAATAGATTCCAGGCAGTTGGCTCCAGATCGGAAGACTGACTCCAAGTGCCGGCTGATTGCTTCTTTTACTTTGCCATGCAAGTAAGAACAAGGACAAAGAAAAAGACAGGGAAAGAGCATGATATGAGATACTTTTGCTTTTGACCTTGATGATATGAGATACCTTTGCTTTGAAGAAGCGGTGAATGAATCAGCACATGCTTCAATCCGCCGTTTCCTCCTGGGTCATATGTAATCCAGGCATCTAGTATCATCTTTGGGGAAGAAGAAAGAATTGAGTATTTTGAAAGGCTTTGCTGGGAGTGCGCCCTCAGAGGTGAGGGAGAGTTGGGCATTTTCTTCAGGTTTGCCCTGCCATAAAAGACGAAGGTCGACATATATAGAGATAATATCAAGTGGTGGTACTTTTTACCCGTGTCGACAAACGTTTTGATCCCGCAAATCTGGCTCTTTGAAATAGTGGCGCCTCTTCGATCTTTGAATACGCCTCTTCGATTTCTGAGCAGGCGCCCCTTCGATTTCTGAACGACGCCCCTTCGCTTTCTGAACGACACGTGGTAGTGTAGATGCGGCTCCTTTTGACAAAGCTGCATGCGTCTTCTGAAAAGCAGAGAAAGCGTCGCCGAACTTTGCGCTTGTCGGCTAAAGATGTGTAGATGCGATGATGGCCTCCACGTGTTTTCAGCTTTGTCAGAAATCTTTTGACAAAGTTGAACGCGTTTTCTTGAAAAGCCGAGGGGGCGTCGCCTAAATTACGCCGGAAAATCCGGCTCTTTGAATGGGTGGACGCGTCGTCTTGGCTTTTTATAGAGCTATCAATCACCCCAACACACACACTCTGAAGATTTCCCATTCCTGAAACTCGACTCCGGCCCTTTGTGAAATTTTAACTCCATCCACCCCTTCTCTTTGAACACTTTTGAAAAACATGGCAAACTCATCGAACCTTAGCTTAGATTTGAGTCTCAGCAGCGATCCGGTTGCGCCCCGTCAAGGTAATGTATGGCGCCCTTCTTTTTTATCTTCTAACGGTCCTCTTTCAGGTGAAGACTCTGTGATGCAGGACGCCACAACAGCTACAATAGTAGCTAAAAACCTCCTCACTCCAAAAGATAGTAGGCTGCTGTCAGGACGGTCCGATGAGTTGGCCGTTCAAGAGTCCCTCGCACTTAGTGTTCAGTGTGCGAGTTCTGTGTCCAACATGGGCCAACGCCTGCTTGCTCGGTCCCGCCAAGTGGAATCGTTGATGGCAGAGGTGGAAAGACTTAAGCAAGAGATCCAGCAGCTTAAGTACGAGAATAGAAGTTTGCATGTGCTTGCAAATAACTATTCGTCAGGGATGAAGAGGAAACTTGATGAGCTGCAAGAATCTGAGGGTCGAATTCACAGTGACCGTCAAAGGCTTGCGTCTTATCTCCAGAGGCACCTTTTTCCTGGGTCATCCAGCGCTTGGCCAAGTATTGAGGCCTGGAATGCTCTAGCTCCGATGCCTCCCGCTCCGATGGCTTCCGCTCCGATGCCTCCCGCTTCTATGCCTCCCACTTCTATGCCTCCCGCTTCTATGCCTCCCGCTTCTATGCCTTCCGCTTCTGCGCCTCGTAGTGGGGCTTCACGCAAACAACCTTTGTGAAGCTCCACCTTTCTCCATGTTTAGTATCTTTCTTTCTTTTTTTTTTTTTTTTTTTTTTTTTTATTTTTTATCATAAATAAAATCAAACGGCATGGAATTGGTCCTTGAATGGAAGGTGATACTTGAAGTGAACCGGCATTGGTTTGAATTCTAATGTAGGTACCTGATTCATAAAAAACAACAAGTTAGTATAAAATGTAATGGAATTTGAAAAAAATGACTTACTTGTTTTGTCTGACAAGAACTCAATGACAAACACCACTCCTTTGAAAGTTTCAGGGATATTGGACTTGGCCAGATTGCATGTGATGGTTATGACTTGTCCAATGTCATCAAATTCAACTTCTTTGGGCATTGTTGTCTCAAGTATATCCCCTTTGATGAATTCATGAAATTCCCTACTTTGCACCTTTGGAAGGTCTTCCAAGATGTCTTTTTCACTTTCTTCTTCCTTGGAATTCATGAACCTGCAAGGAATAGGGATATTAGGTGGAATGGGGTTAGAACTAATTGGAACAACCTTACTTGAATTAGATGGCGTAAGAGCAATAAGTGCTTCCGGCAAAGGTGCTTCAAATCCTCCCTTCGGATTTACAATGGTTGAACTAGGGAGTTTGCCTTGGTCGCAAAATTGTCCTACGAAGTCCGCTATCTGCCCAATTTGCTTTTCCAAGTGATCCAACCTTTTGTCTTCTTGTCGAGCCTCATTGTCTTGATTTTGTGAGCCCTGCACCAAACAAATTAATTCGTTAAGCTTTTGATTATAATCTATTGATGAACTTAAATTTGGTTGGGCATATTGAATATGAGGTTGTGGTGGCTGCCAATATCCTCCTTGTTGAGCATTTTGAGGTTCCCACCACATAGAGTTTGAATGATCACTCCAATCCGAATTGTAAGTATTGGAAAACACGTTATTCCTTGATTGAAGATTAGATATATCAACTCTTTGCATTTGGGACCTTTCCATGAGCTGTGACAAAAGAGAAGCGTTATCAAGTGCCATGTTGTTCTTAACAAACAAAACACAAATAAAAACTAAATCTAAAAGACAATACAGAAACAAACAATCCAAGGGATTAGCAAATTTTCTAATCCCCGGCAACGGCGCCAAAATTTGATGCGAGATTTATACGCGCACAAATTAAACCCTCTTTTTATCAATTTGTAGTATAGGTGCAAGTAGGGATCGTTCTGGACCGGGGATTAGGAGGGATTGCTAATCACTTGGATTTGACTCAAAAACTTAAAAACACAGTTTAAAACACTAAACTAGACTCAAAGAATACAAAATTAAAGTTTAAAACACTAAGACAAACCAAAAACTCAAAATGCTTTAAAAACACAAACTAAATTGAATTCTAACTAAAATGAACATTAAAGCAAAAGGGGGATTGAGGTTTTACGAAATTTGAAATAACGAAACAAGTTAATAAACTAGACAGAATGTAAATATGAAATTGATGAAATGGAATGAATGGATGATAGAATAGCTAAGGGGGTCATCTCCACATATGTTACACTTGCATAATAAAAAGATTTCCAATTGCATTTCAATAAATTATTAATTCTCAACACTCCAAGTTAATTAGATCCGCTTAAATTAACCTTCAAATCTTCCTAACGTTTTTGAATTGGATGATTGCATACGACAACCCAAAATATTCCCCACAAGTCCCCTACATGATTGCATAATAGAGATACAAGCAAGAATCATTACGCTCTATGAAGATTATAAGTTTTGACGAGGCATTCGTTACTATGGAATACGCATGAAACTTATGCCAAGAATTCGTTTAACGCGATTGTTTATAAGCAACCTCCACTACCTGTGAATATAAGTTCGTAACTATTAGGTGAAACTCACTTGTATTCTAGCGTCATATTCATGCATGAAAATTAAGCGCGCATTCTTAATAAACATACATAAATAAGTTATCAATCAAACGGTTAAACAAATTGAATCAACAACTTATGAAATGCAATTAGAAGTAATCAAATCAAAATGCAAGCATAAACATATATTTCGAATCACCCCCTAGCTAAGGGGGGTTTAGTTCCTCATACAAAACAAAGAGAATTAAAATTAAACATTGAAATCAAAGAAACACCTAAACATTCCAACAACTCAAACTTGAATTGTATGAACGTTTAGGCCCTCTTCTCTTCCTCTTTATTGTAGCATAAGGTCTAAGGATAGTTGGTTTGGGGGAATGGAAGTGTGGAATGGAGTGAGGAGTGATGGAAATGGAAAGATGGTTTTTGGATTCTAAGGGAGACTCACGGCTAAGAGAGAAAGGGATGTGTTTGTGGTGTGTTGTGTATGAAATGAGATGTCCATGAATGAATGAATGCAAGGGTATTTATAGGAGTAGTGGAGGGAACATATGGCTATGTCATTTGTAGGTGAAGTAGGTGGATGTTGTAGGTGAAGTAGGTGGATGTTGTAGGTGAAGTGGATGTTGTAGGTGAAGTAGGTGGATGTTGTAGGTGAAGTAGGTGGATGTTGTAGGTGAAGTGGGTGGATGTTGTAGGTGAAGTGGATGTTGTAGGTGAAGTAGGTGGATGTTATGTTAAGTGATAAGTGATAAGTGATATGATATGTGGTTATGATATGATAAGTGGTTAAGTGGTGATGATAAGTGATAAGTGATTAAGTGATATGATATGTGGTGATGATAAGTGATAAGTGCATGTGGGTTAACTAATGAAGGAAATGCATGTGCAATGACAATGTGTTAGAATGGATGTGTGTTATGCATGGCATGATTGGGATTAGGAAAGGTTTAAATGTCCTAAAACTAAAGAGAACAAGGTTCCAACACTTTGGCTCCAATTAGGTCTTCAATTTCGTCCAACACTTTGGCTTCAAGCATAAGCTATCCGTCCTTAGCCCAAAAGTGCTCCAAAAGTCTCCAAAATGCATCTTTTTGCTCCTTTAGCCCTTTGGACCTACAAACACACGAAAATAGCTTAAAGTACTAAAATAACTAAAGAAACATAACGTAAATGTACGAGAACAAGCCATTTAAGTCGCATAAATATGCTCCTATCAAATACCCCCACACTTAGCTTTTGCTAGTCCTCGAGCAAAACAGAAAAACAAAACAAAAAGAACAAAACACAACCTACACCTTCCAACAATCGTATCAGGGACTTCCAATGCACATGACAAGTTAAAAATCATTATTCTCACAGATTTGAGCCATCTTTACACTTAAGTACATTCTTAATCATAGTCACCACATACTAGTTCACAATTAAGCAATTAAAACACATTTCAAATGTAGTAACATGCCTTTAGAGAATTCCCTCAATTTCTTACTAGATGTACTCTCGTTTTTCACACAGATTTTCTGACTACACACCCTACACTAGGTATATGTGAGAAGATTGATGTAAACATGTAGACGAACACTCACATATGTTATAATAAGGAAAGCATTTTCTGGAGTTAATAAGCATGTTTAGATATGATCTCATGAATGGAATGCTACTACTTAGATGCGAGAACCAGTGACACCATAAGCTCATACCAAGTTCAAACTCCACAATTGAAATACATAACACTCAATATAGAAGTCAAAGGGTAGTAACGGGGCTAGGGTATTGGCTAACAATGAAGGGATATGGAAAACAAAGGTCTTTAAAGAAATAGTGAGCAAAGCATTTGAATCAACTTAGAATTCACTTTTTTTTTTCATTTTTTTTTTTTTTTTTCAAGCTTTTTTTTCTTTCTTTCTTTCTTTTCTCTCTCTTTTTTTTTTTCTTTTCTTTTTCTTTTCTTTTGAATCTCAAAACATAAACACTTAAACATTCTCTCCCCCACACTTATTTTCTTTCATAATGTAACTCAAAAGGAATTCAATTAAGTCATGCTCACTATCTTTTAAGAACAAGGGTGGGGATTGTCCTAAACTAGGCTAGGTGAGGAAAATGTGGGTAAACAAAGAATAAAGGCTAAACAAGGCTCAACGGGGTTAAAACTTACAACATATACGAAGTATGGGAAGTAAGGCTATTTGGCTATGGTGGTGGTCACTACACAACTTCTTCTTGAATATGTGTTATGCAAATCAATAACATGCTTTGAATGAAATGGGCATGAGTTCTAGCATTTGGAACTATATGATGAAACGCCTTCTAAGTAGTAACCAAGCAAAGAATAATGAGATCATGCAACGACTTTAGAAAACAAGAAATCACAGATTATACTCTCCAAAGAACGTTATAGGCTCAAGTCTCTCAGGGTTTTAGCGTTTGTTTGAGTTCCTTCCTTCAAGCATGTTACAAAAACGAATTTTTTTCTTTTATGATTGCATGTGAAGTCATACATTATAACCATAACCAAGCATATACCAAGAGTAAATCAAACTTTTCTCTATGTTTATAACTCTTTCTAACCGTCATGCAATTATAAACCAAATCCTTATCATTGTGTTGGAAGGTACCCTAAGACACAAACACACAAAAACGACTTTTAAAACAACTCTTTTTGGGTTTTTCAAAACAATTTTTCAAATTTTTATGGGATTTTCGAATTATAAAACAAAACACACTAAAACACTCTAAAACAACTTAAAAACACCTTAAAACAGCAAGGAACAACATTAGAAGTTATGGGTGATAAAATCCCACGAATTTGCATTAAATATACTTAGTTACCCCCCCCCCCACACTTAAATCAAACATTGTCCTCAATGTTTTAAGCATAGATTCACACAAAACATAAGTAAACACACAAAAAGCAACTAAACATTTTAAACATGGCATAATGTAATTAACAAAGAGAAGAGTTTAGGGACGCAAATCTGGTTATGGAGTGTAAATTCCCTCTTCTCCTTGGTGATTGCATTGAGGCTTTGATCTTTGTGATTCCACAGGCTTACTCTTGAACTGGTTTCTGCCCATCGTTGATTTTCCTTTGTGCTACTTCTTGAATTGGGCAGCAGGATGGTTCTTTTGGTTTCCCCCGAAGGTCTGAGCTTCCTCCTGTTATCTGTTTCTTTGTTCAATCTTTGCAGGAGTGGTCCCTTCTCTGGAAGTGTGTCAACCGTTGAAGATGACTACTCGAGAGCAACGCTAGGTAAGCAATCAGGAATAGATTCCAGGCAGTTGGCTCCAGATCGGAAGACTGACTCCAAGTGCCGGCTGATTGCTTCTTTTACTTTGCCATGCAAGTAAGAACAAGGACAAAGAAAAAGACAGGGAAAGAGCATGATATGAGATACTTTTGCTTTTGACCTTGATGATATGAGATACCTTTGCTTTGAAGAAGCGGTGAATGAATCAGCACATGCTTCAATCCGCCGTTTCCTCCTGGGTCATATGTAATCCAGGCATCTAGTATCATCTTTGGGGAAGAAGAAAGAATTGAGTATTTTGAAAGGCTTTGCTGGGAGTGCGCCCTCAGAGGTGAGGGAGAGTTGGGCATTTTCTTCAGGTTTGCCCTGCCATAAAAGACGAAGGTCGACATATATAGAGATAATATCAAGTGGTGGTACTTTTTACCCGTGTCGACAAACGTTTTGATCCCGCAAATCTGGCTCTTTGAAATAGTGGCGCCTCTTCGATCTTTGAATACGCCTCTTCGATTTCTGAGCAGGCGCCCCTTCGATTTCTGAACGACGCCCCTTCGCTTTCTGAACGACACGTGGTAGTGTAGATGCGGCTCCTTTTGACAAAGCTGCATGCGTCTTCTGAAAAGCAGAGAAAGCGTCGCCGAACTTTGCGCTTGTCGGCTAAAGATGTGTAGATGCGATGATGGCCTCCACGTGTTTTCAGCTTTGTCAGAAATCTTTTGACAAAGTTGAACGCGTTTTCTTGAAAAGCCGAGGGGGCGTCGCCTAAATTACGCCGGAAAATCCGGCTCTTTGAATGGGTGGACGCGTCGTCTTGGCTTTTTATAGAGCTATCAATCACCCCAACACACACACTCTGAAGATTTCCCATTCCTGAAACTCGACTCCGGCCCTTTGTGAAATTTTAACTCCATCCACCCCTTCTCTTTGAACACTTTTGAAAAACATGGCAAACTCATCGAACCTTAGCTTAGATTTGAGTCTCAGCAGCGATCCGGTTGCGCCCCGTCAAGGTAATGTATGGCGCCCTTCTTTTTTATCTTCTAACGGTCCTCTTTCAGGTGAAGACTCTGTGATGCAGGACGCCACAACAGCTACAATAGTAGCTAAAAACCTCCTCACTCCAAAAGATAGTAGGCTGCTGTCAGGACGGTCCGATGAGTTGGCCGTTCAAGAGTCCCTCGCACTTAGTGTTCAGTGTGCGAGTTCTGTGTCCAACATGGGCCAACGCCTGCTTGCTCGGTCCCGCCAAGTGGAATCGTTGATGGCAGAGGTGGAAAGACTTAAGCAAGAGATCCAGCAGCTTAAGTACGAGAATAGAAGTTTGCATGTGCTTGCAAATAACTATTCGTCAGGGATGAAGAGGAAACTTGATGAGCTGCAAGAATCTGAGGGTCGAATTCACAGTGACCGTCAAAGGCTTGCGTCTTATCTCCAGAGGCACCTTTTTCCTGGGTCATCCAGCGCTTGGCCAAGTATTGAGGCCTGGAATGCTCTAGCTCCGATGCCTCCCGCTCCGATGGCTTCCGCTCCGATGCCTCCCGCTTCTATGCCTCCCGCTTCTATGCCTCCCGCTTCTATGCCTCCCGCTTCTATGCCTTCCGCTTCTGCGCCTCGTAGTGGGGCTTCACGCAAACAACCTTTGTGAAGCTCCACCTTTCTCCATGTTTAGTATCTTTCTTTCTTTTTTTTTTTTTTTTTTTTTTTTTTATTTTTTTTTTATTTTTTATCATAAATAAAATCAAACGGCATGGAATTGGTCCTTGAATGGAAGGTGATACTTGAAGTGAACCGGCATTGGTTTGAATTCTAATGTAGGTACCTGATTCATAAAAAACAACAAGTTAGTATAAAATGTAATGGAATTTGAAAAAAATGACTTACTTGTTTTGTCTGACAAGAACTCAATGACAAACACCACTCCTTTGAAAGTTTCAGGGATATTGGACTTGGCCAGATTGCATGTGATGGTTATGACTTGTCCAATGTCATCAAATTCAACTTCTTTGGGCATTGTTGTCTCAAGTATATCCCCTTTGATGAATTCATGAAATTCCCTACTTTGCACCTTTGGAAGGTCTTCCAAGATGTCTTTTTCACTTTCTTCTTCCTTGGAATTCATGAACCTGCAAGGAATAGGGATATTAGGTGGAATGGGGTTAGAACTAATTGGAACAACCTTACTTGAATTAGATGGCGTAAGAGCAATAAGTGCTTCCGGCAAAGGTGCTTCAAATCCTCCCTTCGGATTTACAATGGTTGAACTAGGGAGTTTGCCTTGGTCGCAAAATTGTCCTACGAAGTCCGCTATCTGCCCAATTTGCTTTTCCAAGTGATCCAACCTTTTGTCTTCTTGTCGAGCCTCATTGTCTTGATTTTGTGAGCCCTGCACCAAACAAATTAATTCGTTAAGCTTTTGATTATAATCTATTGATGAACTTAAATTTGGTTGGGCATATTGAATATGAGGTTGTGGTGGCTGCCAATATCCTCCTTGTTGAGCATTTTGAGGTTCCCACCACATAGAGTTTGAATGATCACTCCAATCCGAATTGTAAGTATTGGAAAACACGTTATTCCTTGATTGAAGATTAGATATATCAACTCTTTGCATTTGGGACCTTTCCATGAGCTGTGACAAAAGAGAAGCGTTATCAAGTGCCATGTTGTTCTTAACAAACAAAACACAAATAAAAACTAAATCTAAAAGACAATACAGAAACAAACAATCCAAGGGATTAGCAAATTTTCTAATCCCCGGCAACGGCGCCAAAATTTGATGCGAGATTTATACGCGCACAAATTAAACCCTCTTTTTATCAATTTGTAGTATAGGTGCAAGTAGGGATCGTTCTGGACCGGGGATTAGGAGGGATTGCTAATCACTTGGATTTGACTCAAAAACTTAAAAACACAGTTTAAAACACTAAACTAGACTCAAAGAATACAAAATTAAAGTTTAAAACACTAAGACAAACCAAAAACTCAAAATGCTTTAAAAACACAAACTAAATTGAATTCTAACTAAAATGAACATTAAAGCAAAAGGGGGAT
This sequence comes from Pyrus communis, assembly GCF_963583255.1. Taxonomy (NCBI): domain Eukaryota; kingdom Viridiplantae; phylum Streptophyta; class Magnoliopsida; order Rosales; family Rosaceae; genus Pyrus; species Pyrus communis. The sequence goes on along the minus strand of NC_084809.1, from coordinate 21,772,773 downwards.
TGAGGTTTTACGAAATTTGAAATAACGAAACAAGTTAATAAACTAGACAGAATGTAAATATGAAATTGATGAAATGGAATGAATGGATGATAGAATAGCTAAGGGGGTCATCTCCACATATGTTACACTTGCATAATAAAAAGATTTCCAATTGCATTTCAATAAATTATTAATTCTCAACACTCCAAGTTAATTAGATCCGCTTAAATTAACCTTCAAATCTTCCTAACGTTTTTGAATTGGATGATTGCATACGACAACCCAAAATATTCCCCACAAGTCCCCTACATGATTGCATAATAGAGATACAAGCAAGAATCATTACGCTCTATGAAGATTATAAGTTTTGACGAGGCATTCGTTACTATGGAATACGCATGAAACTTATGCCAAGAATTCGTTTAACGCGATTGTTTATAAGCAACCTCCACTACCTGTGAATATAAGTTCGTAACTATTAGGTGAAACTCACTTGTATTCTAGCGTCATATTCATGCATGAAAATTAAGCGCGCATTCTTAATAAACATACATAAATAAGTTATCAATCAAACGGTTAAACAAATTGAATCAACAACTTATGAAATGCAATTAGAAGTAATCAAATCAAAATGCAAGCATAAACATATATTTCGAATCACCCCCTAGCTAAGGGGGGTTTAGTTCCTCATACAAAACAAAGAGAATTAAAATTAAACATTGAAATCAAAGAAACACCTAAACATTCCAACAACTCAAACTTGAATTGTATGAACGTTTAGGCCCTCTTCTCTTCCTCTTTATTGTAGCATAAGGTCTAAGGATAGTTGGTTTGGGGGAATGGAAGTGTGGAATGGAGTGAGGAGTGATGGAAATGGAAAGATGGTTTTTGGATTCTAAGGGAGACTCACGGCTAAGAGAGAAAGGGATGTGTTTGTGGTGTGTTGTGTATGAAATGAGATGTCCATGAATGAATGAATGCAAGGGTATTTATAGGAGTAGTGGAGGGAACATATGGCTATGTCATTTGTAGGTGAAGTAGGTGGATGTTGTAGGTGAAGTAGGTGGATGTTGTAGGTGAAGTGGATGTTGTAGGTGAAGTAGGTGGATGTTGTAGGTGAAGTAGGTGGATGTTGTAGGTGAAGTGGGTGGATGTTGTAGGTGAAGTGGATGTTGTAGGTGAAGTAGGTGGATGTTATGTTAAGTGATAAGTGATAAGTGATATGATATGTGGTTATGATATGATAAGTGGTTAAGTGGTGATGATAAGTGATAAGTGATTAAGTGATATGATATGTGGTGATGATAAGTGATAAGTGCATGTGGGTTAACTAATGAAGGAAATGCATGTGCAATGACAATGTGTTAGAATGGATGTGTGTTATGCATGGCATGATTGGGATTAGGAAAGGTTTAAATGTCCTAAAACTAAAGAGAACAAGGTTCCAACACTTTGGCTCCAATTAGGTCTTCAATTTCGTCCAACACTTTGGCTTCAAGCATAAGCTATCCGTCCTTAGCCCAAAAGTGCTCCAAAAGTCTCCAAAATGCATCTTTTTGCTCCTTTAGCCCTTTGGACCTACAAACACACGAAAATAGCTTAAAGTACTAAAATAACTAAAGAAACATAACGTAAATGTACGAGAACAAGCCATTTAAGTCGCATAAATATGCTCCTATCAAATACCCCCACACTTAGCTTTTGCTAGTCCTCGAGCAAAACAGAAAAACAAAACAAAAAGAACAAAACACAACCTACACCTTCCAACAATCGTATCAGGGACTTCCAATGCACATGACAAGTTAAAAATCATTATTCTCACAGATTTGAGCCATCTTTACACTTAAGTACATTCTTAATCATAGTCACCACATACTAGTTCACAATTAAGCAATTAAAACACATTTCAAATGTAGTAACATGCCTTTAGAGAATTCCCTCAATTTCTTACTAGATGTACTCTCGTTTTTCACACAGATTTTCTGACTACACACCCTACACTAGGTATATGTGAGAAGATTGATGTAAACATGTAGACGAACACTCACATATGTTATAATAAGGAAAGCATTTTCTGGAGTTAATAAGCATGTTTAGATATGATCTCATGAATGGAATGCTACTACTTAGATGCGAGAACCAGTGACACCATAAGCTCATACCAAGTTCAAACTCCACAATTGAAATACATAACACTCAATATAGAAGTCAAAGGGTAGTAACGGGGCTAGGGTATTGGCTAACAATGAAGGGATATGGAAAACAAAGGTCTTTAAAGAAATAGTGAGCAAAGCATTTGAATCAACTTAGAATTCACTTTTTTTTTTCATTTTTTTTTTTTTTTTTCAAGCTTTTTTTTCTTTCTTTCTTTCTTTTCTCTCTCTTTTTTTTTTTCTTTTCTTTTTCTTTTCTTTTGAATCTCAAAACATAAACACTTAAACATTCTCTCCCCCACACTTATTTTCTTTCATAATGTAACTCAAAAGGAATTCAATTAAGTCATGCTCACTATCTTTTAAGAACAAGGGTGGGGATTGTCCTAAACTAGGCTAGGTGAGGAAAATGTGGGTAAACAAAGAATAAAGGCTAAACAAGGCTCAACGGGGTTAAAACTTACAACATATACGAAGTATGGGAAGTAAGGCTATTTGGCTATGGTGGTGGTCACTACACAACTTCTTCTTGAATATGTGTTATGCAAATCAATAACATGCTTTGAATGAAATGGGCATGAGTTCTAGCATTTGGAACTATATGATGAAACGCCTTCTAAGTAGTAACCAAGCAAAGAATAATGAGATCATGCAACGACTTTAGAAAACAAGAAATCACAGATTATACTCTCCAAAGAACGTTATAGGCTCAAGTCTCTCAGGGTTTTAGCGTTTGTTTGAGTTCCTTCCTTCAAGCATGTTACAAAAACGAATTTTTTTCTTTTATGATTGCATGTGAAGTCATACATTATAACCATAACCAAGCATATACCAAGAGTAAATCAAACTTTTCTCTATGTTTATAACTCTTTCTAACCGTCATGCAATTATAAACCAAATCCTTATCATTGTGTTGGAAGGTACCCTAAGACACAAACACACAAAAACGACTTTTAAAACAACTCTTTTTGGGTTTTTCAAAACAATTTTTCAAATTTTTATGGGATTTTCGAATTATAAAACAAAACACACTAAAACACTCTAAAACAACTTAAAAACACCTTAAAACAGCAAGGAACAACATTAGAAGTTATGGGTGATAAAATCCCACGAATTTGCATTAAATATACTTAGTTACCCCCCCCCCACACTTAAATCAAACATTGTCCTCAATGTTTTAAGCATAGATTCACACAAAACATAAGTAAACACACAAAAAGCAACTAAACATTTTAAACATGGCATAATGTAATTAACAAAGAGAAGAGTTTAGGGACGCAAATCTGGTTATGGAGTGTAAATTCCCTCTTCTCCTTGGTGATTGCATTGAGGCTTTGATCTTTGTGATTCCACAGGCTTACTCTTGAACTGGTTTCTGCCCATCGTTGATTTTCCTTTGTGCTACTTCTTGAATTGGGCAGCAGGATGGTTCTTTTGGTTTCCCCCGAAGGTCTGAGCTTCCTCCTGTTATCTGTTTCTTTGTTCAATCTTTGCAGGAGTGGTCCCTTCTCTGGAAGTGTGTCAACCGTTGAAGATGACTACTCGAGAGCAACGCTAGGTAAGCAATCAGGAATAGATTCCAGGCAGTTGGCTCCAGATCGGAAGACTGACTCCAAGTGCCGGCTGATTGCTTCTTTTACTTTGCCATGCAAGTAAGAACAAGGACAAAGAAAAAGACAGGGAAAGAGCATGATATGAGATACTTTTGCTTTTGACCTTGATGATATGAGATACCTTTGCTTTGAAGAAGCGGTGAATGAATCAGCACATGCTTCAATCCGCCGTTTCCTCCTGGGTCATATGTAATCCAGGCATCTAGTATCATCTTTGGGGAAGAAGAAAGAATTGAGTATTTTGAAAGGCTTTGCTGGGAGTGCGCCCTCAGAGGTGAGGGAGAGTTGGGCATTTTCTTCAGGTTTGCCCTGCCATAAAAGACGAAGGTCGACATATATAGAGATAATATCAAGTGGTGGTACTTTTTACCCGTGTCGACAAACGTTTTGATCCCGCAAATCTGGCTCTTTGAAATAGTGGCGCCTCTTCGATCTTTGAATACGCCTCTTCGATTTCTGAGCAGGCGCCCCTTCGATTTCTGAACGACGCCCCTTCGCTTTCTGAACGACACGTGGTAGTGTAGATGCGGCTCCTTTTGACAAAGCTGCATGCGTCTTCTGAAAAGCAGAGAAAGCGTCGCCGAACTTTGCGCTTGTCGGCTAAAGATGTGTAGATGCGATGATGGCCTCCACGTGTTTTCAGCTTTGTCAGAAATCTTTTGACAAAGTTGAACGCGTTTTCTTGAAAAGCCGAGGGGGCGTCGCCTAAATTACGCCGGAAAATCCGGCTCTTTGAATGGGTGGACGCGTCGTCTTGGCTTTTTATAGAGCTATCAATCACCCCAACACACACACTCTGAAGATTTCCCATTCCTGAAACTCGACTCCGGCCCTTTGTGAAATTTTAACTCCATCCACCCCTTCTCTTTGAACACTTTTGAAAAACATGGCAAACTCATCGAACCTTAGCTTAGATTTGAGTCTCAGCAGCGATCCGGTTGCGCCCCGTCAAGGTAATGTATGGCGCCCTTCTTTTTTATCTTCTAACGGTCCTCTTTCAGGTGAAGACTCTGTGATGCAGGACGCCACAACAGCTACAATAGTAGCTAAAAACCTCCTCACTCCAAAAGATAGTAGGCTGCTGTCAGGACGGTCCGATGAGTTGGCCGTTCAAGAGTCCCTCGCACTTAGTGTTCAGTGTGCGAGTTCTGTGTCCAACATGGGCCAACGCCTGCTTGCTCGGTCCCGCCAAGTGGAATCGTTGATGGCAGAGGTGGAAAGACTTAAGCAAGAGATCCAGCAGCTTAAGTACGAGAATAGAAGTTTGCATGTGCTTGCAAATAACTATTCGTCAGGGATGAAGAGGAAACTTGATGAGCTGCAAGAATCTGAGGGTCGAATTCACAGTGACCGTCAAAGGCTTGCGTCTTATCTCCAGAGGCACCTTTTTCCTGGGTCATCCAGCGCTTGGCCAAGTATTGAGGCCTGGAATGCTCTAGCTCCGATGCCTCCCGCTCCGATGGCTTCCGCTCCGATGCCTCCCGCTTCTATGCCTCCCGCTTCTATGCCTCCCGCTTCTATGCCTCCCGCTTCTATGCCTTCCGCTTCTGCGCCTCGTAGTGGGGCTTCACGCAAACAACCTTTGTGAAGCTCCACCTTTCTCCATGTTTAGTATCTTTCTTTCTTTTTTTTTTTTTTTTTTTTTTTTTTATTTTTTTTTTATTTTTTATCATAAATAAAATCAAACGGCATGGAATTGGTCCTTGAATGGAAGGTGATACTTGAAGTGAACCGGCATTGGTTTGAATTCTAATGTAGGTACCTGATTCATAAAAAACAACAAGTTAGTATAAAATGTAATGGAATTTGAAAAAAATGACTTACTTGTTTTGTCTGACAAGAACTCAATGACAAACACCACTCCTTTGAAAGTTTCAGGGATATTGGACTTGGCCAGATTGCATGTGATGGTTATGACTTGTCCAATGTCATCAAATTCAACTTCTTTGGGCATTGTTGTCTCAAGTATATCCCCTTTGATGAATTCATGAAATTCCCTACTTTGCACCTTTGGAAGGTCTTCCAAGATGTCTTTTTCACTTTCTTCTTCCTTGGAATTCATGAACCTGCAAGGAATAGGGATATTAGGTGGAATGGGGTTAGAACTAATTGGAACAACCTTACTTGAATTAGATGGCGTAAGAGCAATAAGTGCTTCCGGCAAAGGTGCTTCAAATCCTCCCTTCGGATTTACAATGGTTGAACTAGGGAGTTTGCCTTGGTCGCAAAATTGTCCTACGAAGTCCGCTATCTGCCCAATTTGCTTTTCCAAGTGATCCAACCTTTTGTCTTCTTGTCGAGCCTCATTGTCTTGATTTTGTGAGCCCTGCACCAAACAAATTAATTCGTTAAGCTTTTGATTATAATCTATTGATGAACTTAAATTTGGTTGGGCATATTGAATATGAGGTTGTGGTGGCTGCCAATATCCTCCTTGTTGAGCATTTTGAGGTTCCCACCACATAGAGTTTGAATGATCACTCCAATCCGAATTGTAAGTATTGGAAAACACGTTATTCCTTGATTGAAGATTAGATATATCAACTCTTTGCATTTGGGACCTTTCCATGAGCTGTGACAAAAGAGAAGCGTTATCAAGTGCCATGTTGTTCTTAACAAACAAAACACAAATAAAAACTAAATCTAAAAGACAATACAGAAACAAACAATCCAAGGGATTAGCAAATTTTCTAATCCCCGGCAACGGCGCCAAAATTTGATGCGAGATTTATACGCGCACAAATTAAACCCTCTTTTTATCAATTTGTAGTATAGGTGCAAGTAGGGATCGTTCTGGACCGGGGATTAGGAGGGATTGCTAATCACTTGGATTTGACTCAAAAACTTAAAAACACAGTTTAAAACACTAAACTAGACTCAAAGAATACAAAATTAAAGTTTAAAACACTAAGACAAACCAAAAACTCAAAATGCTTTAAAAACACAAACTAAATTGAATTCTAACTAAAATGAACATTAAAGCAAAAGGGGGATTGAGGTTTTACGAAATTTGAAATAACGAAACAAGTTAATAAACTAGACAGAATGTAAATATGAAATTGATGAAATGGAATGAATGGATGATAGAATAGCTAAGGGGGTCATCTCCACATATGTTACACTTGCATAATAAAAAGATTTCCAATTGCATTTCAATAAATTATTAATTCTCAACACTCCAAGTTAATTAGATCCGCTTAAATTAACCTTCAAATCTTCCTAACGTTTTTGAATTGGATGATTGCATACGACAACCCAAAATATTCCCCACAAGTCCCCTACATGATTGCATAATAGAGATACAAGCAAGAATCATTACGCTCTATGAAGATTATAAGTTTTGACGAGGCATTCGTTACTATGGAATACGCATGAAACTTATGCCAAGAATTCGTTTAACGCGATTGTTTATAAGCAACCTCCACTACCTGTGAATATAAGTTCGTAACTATTAGGTGAAACTCACTTGTATTCTAGCGTCATATTCATGCATGAAAATTAAGCGCGCATTCTTAATAAACATACATAAATAAGTTATCAATCAAACGGTTAAACAAATTGAATCAACAACTTATGAAATGCAATTAGAAGTAATCAAATCAAAATGCAAGCATAAACATATATTTCGAATCACCCCCTAGCTAAGGGGGGTTTAGTTCCTCATACAAAACAAAGAGAATTAAAATTAAACATTGAAATCAAAGAAACACCTAAACATTCCAACAACTCAAACTTGAATTGTATGAACGTTTAGGCCCTCTTCTCTTCCTCTTTATTGTAGCATAAGGTCTAAGGATAGTTGGTTTGGGGGAATGGAAGTGTGGAATGGAGTGAGGAGTGATGGAAATGGAAAGATGGTTTTTGGATTCTAAGGGAGACTCACGGCTAAGAGAGAAAGGGATGTGTTTGTGGTGTGTTGTGTATGAAATGAGATGTCCATGAATGAATGAATGCAAGGGTATTTATAGGAGTAGTGGAGGGAACATATGGCTATGTCATTTGTAGGTGAAGTAGGTGGATGTTGTAGGTGAAGTAGGTGGATGTTGTAGGTGAAGTGGATGTTGTAGGTGAAGTAGGTGGATGTTGTAGGTGAAGTAGGTGGATGTTGTAGGTGAAGTGGGTGGATGTTGTAGGTGAAGTGGATGTTGTAGGTGAAGTAGGTGGATGTTATGTTAAGTGATAAGTGATAAGTGATATGATATGTGGTTATGATATGATAAGTGGTTAAGTGGTGATGATAAGTGATAAGTGATTAAGTGATATGATATGTGGTGATGATAAGTGATAAGTGCATGTGGGTTAACTAATGAAGGAAATGCATGTGCAATGACAATGTGTTAGAATGGATGTGTGTTATGCATGGCATGATTGGGATTAGGAAAGGTTTAAATGTCCTAAAACTAAAGAGAACAAGGTTCCAACACTTTGGCTCCAATTAGGTCTTCAATTTCGTCCAACACTTTGGCTTCAAGCATAAGCTATCCGTCCTTAGCCCAAAAGTGCTCCAAAAGTCTCCAAAATGCATCTTTTTGCTCCTTTAGCCCTTTGGACCTACAAACACACGAAAATAGCTTAAAGTACTAAAATAACTAAAGAAACATAACGTAAATGTACGAGAACAAGCCATTTAAGTCGCATAAATATGCTCCTATCAAATACCCCCACACTTAGCTTTTGCTAGTCCTCGAGCAAAACAGAAAAACAAAACAAAAAGAACAAAACACAACCTACACCTTCCAACAATCGTATCAGGGACTTCCAATGCACATGACAAGTTAAAAATCATTATTCTCACAGATTTGAGCCATCTTTACACTTAAGTACATTCTTAATCATAGTCACCACATACTAGTTCACAATTAAGCAATTAAAACACATTTCAAATGTAGTAACATGCCTTTAGAGAATTCCCTCAATTTCTTACTAGATGTACTCTCGTTTTTCACACAGATTTTCTGACTACACACCCTACACTAGGTATATGTGAGAAGATTGATGTAAACATGTAGACGAACACTCACATATGTTATAATAAGGAAAGCATTTTCTGGAGTTAATAAGCATGTTTAGATATGATCTCATGAATGGAATGCTACTACTTAGATGCGAGAACCAGTGACACCATAAGCTCATACCAAGTTCAAACTCCACAATTGAAATACATAACACTCAATATAGAAGTCAAAGGGTAGTAACGGGGCTAGGGTATTGGCTAACAATGAAGGGATATGGAAAACAAAGGTCTTTAAAGAAATAGTGAGCAAAGCATTTGAATCAACTTAGAATTCACTTTTTTTTTTCATTTTTTTTTTTTTTTTTCAAGCTTTTTTTTCTTTCTTTCTTTCTTTTCTCTCTCTTTTTTTTTTTCTTTTCTTTTTCTTTTCTTTTGAATCTCAAAACATAAACACTTAAACATTCTCTCCCCCACACTTATTTTCTTTCATAATGTAACTCAAAAGGAATTCAATTAAGTCATGCTCACTATCTTTTAAGAACAAGGGTGGGGATTGTCCTAAACTAGGCTAGGTGAGGAAAATGTGGGTAAACAAAGAATAAAGGCTAAACAAGGCTCAACGGGGTTAAAACTTACAACATATACGAAGTATGGGAAGTAAGGCTATTTGGCTATGGTGGTGGTCACTACACAACTTCTTCTTGAATATGTGTTATGCAAATCAATAACATGCTTTGAATGAAATGGGCATGAGTTCTAGCATTTGGAACTATATGATGAAACGCCTTCTAAGTAGTAACCAAGCAAAGAATAATGAGATCATGCAACGACTTTAGAAAACAAGAAATCACAGATTATACTCTCCAAAGAACGTTATAGGCTCAAGTCTCTCAGGGTTTTAGCGTTTGTTTGAGTTCCTTCCTTCAAGCATGTTACAAAAACGAATTTTTTTCTTTTATGATTGCATGTGAAGTCATACATTATAACCATAACCAAGCATATACCAAGAGTAAATCAAACTTTTCTCTATGTTTATAACTCTTTCTAACCGTCATGCAATTATAAACCAAATCCTTATCATTGTGTTGGAAGGTACCCTAAGACACAAACACACAAAAACGACTTTTAAAACAACTCTTTTTGGGTTTTTCAAAACAATTTTTCAAATTTTTATGGGATTTTCGAATTATAAAACAAAACACACTAAAACACTCTAAAACAACTTAAAAACACCTTAAAACAGCAAGGAACAACATTAGAAGTTATGGGTGATAAAATCCCACGAATTTGCATTAAATATACTTAGTTACCCCCCCCCCACACTTAAATCAAACATTGTCCTCAATGTTTTAAGCATAGATTCACACAAAACATAAGTAAACACACAAAAAGCAACTAAACATTTTAAACATGGCATAATGTAATTAACAAAGAGAAGAGTTTAGGGACGCAAATCTGGTTATGGAGTGTAAATTCCCTCTTCTCCTTGGTGATTGCATTGAGGCTTTGATCTTTGTGATTCCACAGGCTTACTCTTGAACTGGTTTCTGCCCATCGTTGATTTTCCTTTGTGCTACTTCTTGAATTGGGCAGCAGGATGGTTCTTTTGGTTTCCCCCGAAGGTCTGAGCTTCCTCCTGTTATCTGTTTCTTTGTTCAATCTTTGCAGGAGTGGTCCCTTCTCTGGAAGTGTGTCAACCGTTGAAGATGACTACTCGAGAGCAACGCTAGGTAAGCAATCAGGAATAGATTCCAGGCAGTTGGCTCCAGATCGGAAGACTGACTCCAAGTGCCGGCTGATTGCTTCTTTTACTTTGCCATGCAAGTAAGAACAAGGACAAAGAAAAAGACAGGGAAAGAGCATGATATGAGATACTTTTGCTTTTGACCTTGATGATATGAGATACCTTTGCTTTGAAGAAGCGGTGAATGAATCAGCACATGCTTCAATCCGCCGTTTCCTCCTGGGTCATATGTAATCCAGGCATCTAGTATCATCTTTGGGGAAGAAGAAAGAATTGAGTATTTTGAAAGGCTTTGCTGGGAGTGCGCCCTCAGAGGTGAGGGAGAGTTGGGCATTTTCTTCAGGTTTGCCCTGCCATAAAAGACGAAGGTCGACATATATAGAGATAATATCAAGTGGTGGTACTTTTTACCCGTGTCGACAAACGTTTTGATCCCGCAAATCTGGCTCTTTGAAATAGTGGCGCCTCTTCGATCTTTGAATACGCCTCTTCGATTTCTGAGCAGGCGCCCCTTCGATTTCTGAACGACGCCCCTTCGCTTTCTGAACGACACGTGGTAGTGTAGATGCGGCTCCTTTTGACAAAGCTGCATGCGTCTTCTGAAAAGCAGAGAAAGCGTCGCCGAACTTTGCGCTTGTCGGCTAAAGATGTGTAGATGCGATGATGGCCTCCACGTGTTTTCAGCTTTGTCAGAAATCTTTTGACAAAGTTGAACGCGTTTTCTTGAAAAGCCGAGGGGGCGTCGCCTAAATTACGCCGGAAAATCCGGCTCTTTGAATGGGTGGACGCGTCGTCTTGGCTTTTTATAGAGCTATCAATCACCCCAACACACACACTCTGAAGATTTCCCATTCCTGAAACTCGACTCCGGCCCTTTGTGAAATTTTAACTCCATCCACCCCTTCTCTTTGAACACTTTTGAAAAACATGGCAAACTCATCGAACCTTAGCTTAGATTTGAGTCTCAGCAGCGATCCGGTTGCGCCCCGTCAAGGTAATGTATGGCGCCCTTCTTTTTTATCTTCTAACGGTCCTCTTTCAGGTGAAGACTCTGTGATGCAGGACGCCACAACAGCTACAATAGTAGCTAAAAACCTCCTCACTCCAAAAGATAGTAGGCTGCTGTCAGGACGGTCCGATGAGTTGGCCGTTCAAGAGTCCCTCGCACTTAGTGTTCAGTGTGCGAGTTCTGTGTCCAACATGGGCCAACGCCTGCTTGCTCGGTCCCGCCAAGTGGAATCGTTGATGGCAGAGGTGGAAAGACTTAAGCAAGAGATCCAGCAGCTTAAGTACGAGAATAGAAGTTTGCATGTGCTTGCAAATAACTATTCGTCAGGGATGAAGAGGAAACTTGATGAGCTGCAAGAATCTGAGGGTCGAATTCACAGTGACCGTCAAAGGCTTGCGTCTTATCTCCAGAGGCACCTTTTTCCTGGGTCATCCAGCGCTTGGCCAAGTATTGAGGCCTGGAATGCTCTAGCTCCGATGCCTCCCGCTCCGATGGCTTCCGCTCCGATGCCTCCCGCTTCTATGCCTCCCGCTTCTATGCCTCCCGCTTCTATGCCTCCCGCTTCTATGCCTTCCGCTTCTGCGCCTCGTAGTGGGGCTTCACGCAAACAACCTTTGTGAAGCTCCACCTTTCTCCATGTTTAGTATCTTTCTTTCTTTTTTTTTTTTTTTTTTTTTTTTTTATTTTTTTTTTATTTTTTATCATAAATAAAATCAAACGGCATGGAATTGGTCCTTGAATGGAAGGTGATACTTGAAGTGAACCGGCATTGGTTTGAATTCTAATGTAGGTACCTGATTCATAAAAAACAACAAGTTAGTATAAAATGTAATGGAATTTGAAAAAAATGACTTACTTGTTTTGTCTGACAAGAACTCAATGACAAACACCACTCCTTTGAAAGTTTCAGGGATATTGGACTTGGCCAGATTGCATGTGATGGTTATGACTTGTCCAATGTCATCAAATTCAACTTCTTTGGGCATTGTTGTCTCAAGTATATCCCCTTTGATGAATTCATGAAATTCCCTACTTTGCACCTTTGGAAGGTCTTCCAAGATGTCTTTTTCACTTTCTTCTTCCTTGGAATTCATGAACCTGCAAGGAATAGGGATATTAGGTGGAATGGGGTTAGAACTAATTGGAACAACCTTACTTGAATTAGATGGCGTAAGAGCAATAAGTGCTTCCGGCAAAGGTGCTTCAAATCCTCCCTTCGGATTTACAATGGTTGAACTAGGGAGTTTGCCTTGGTCGCAAAATTGTCCTACGAAGTCCGCTATCTGCCCAATTTGCTTTTCCAAGTGATCCAACCTTTTGTCTTCTTGTCGAGCCTCATTGTCTTGATTTTGTGAGCCCTGCACCAAACAAATTAATTCGTTAAGCTTTTGATTATAATCTATTGATGAACTTAAATTTGGTTGGGCATATTGAATATGAGGTTGTGGTGGCTGCCAATATCCTCCTTGTTGAGCATTTTGAGGTTCCCACCACATAGAGTTTGAATGATCACTCCAATCCGAATTGTAAGTATTGGAAAACACGTTATTCCTTGATTGAAGATTAGATATATCAACTCTTTGCATTTGGGACCTTTCCATGAGCTGTGACAAAAGAGAAGCGTTATCAAGTGCCATGTTGTTCTTAACAAACAAAACACAAATAAAAACTAAATCTAAAAGACAATACAGAAACAAACAATCCAAGGGATTAGCAAATTTTCTAATCCCCGGCAACGGCGCCAAAATTTGATGCGAGATTTATACGCGCACAAATTAAACCCTCTTTTTATCAATTTGTAGTATAGGTGCAAGTAGGGATCGTTCTGGACCGGGGATTAGGAGGGATTGCTAATCACTTGGATTTGACTCAAAAACTTAAAAACACAGTTTAAAACACTAAACTAGACTCAAAGAATACAAAATTAAAGTTTAAAACACTAAGACAAACCAAAAACTCAAAATGCTTTAAAAACACAAACTAAATTGAATTCTAACTAAAATGAACATTAAAGCAAAAGGGGGATTGAGGTTTTACGAAATTTGAAATAACGAAACAAGTTAATAAACTAGACAGAATGTAAATATGAAATTGATGAAATGGAATGAATGGATGATAGAATAGCTAAGGGGGTCATCTCCACATATGTTACACTTGCATAATAAAAAGATTTCCAATTGCATTTCAATAAATTATTAATTCTCAACACTCCAAGTTAATTAGATCCGCTTAAATTAACCTTCAAATCTTCCTAACGTTTTTGAATTGGATGATTGCATACGACAACCCAAAATATTCCCCACAAGTCCCCTACATGATTGCATAATAGAGATACAAGCAAGAATCATTACGCTCTATGAAGATTATAAGTTTTGACGAGGCATTCGTTACTATGGAATACGCATGAAACTTATGCCAAGAATTCGTTTAACGCGATTGTTTATAAGCAACCTCCACTACCTGTGAATATAAGTTCGTAACTATTAGGTGAAACTCACTTGTATTCTAGCGTCATATTCATGCATGAAAATTAAGCGCGCATTCTTAATAAACATACATAAATAAGTTATCAATCAAACGGTTAAACAAATTGAATCAACAACTTATGAAATGCAATTAGAAGTAATCAAATCAAAATGCAAGCATAAACATATATTTCGAATCACCCCCTAGCTAAGGGGGGTTTAGTTCCTCATACAAAACAAAGAGAATTAAAATTAAACATTGAAATCAAAGAAACACCTAAACATTCCAACAACTCAAACTTGAATTGTATGAACGTTTAGGCCCTCTTCTCTTCCTCTTTATTGTAGCATAAGGTCTAAGGATAGTTGGTTTGGGGGAATGGAAGTGTGGAATGGAGTGAGGAGTGATGGAAATGGAAAGATGGTTTTTGGATTCTAAGGGAGACTCACGGCTAAGAGAGAAAGGGATGTGTTTGTGGTGTGTTGTGTATGAAATGAGATGTCCATGAATGAATGAATGCAAGGGTATTTATAGGAGTAGTGGAGGGAACATATGGCTATGTCATTTGTAGGTGAAGTAGGTGGATGTTGTAGGTGAAGTAGGTGGATGTTGTAGGTGAAGTGGATGTTGTAGGTGAAGTAGGTGGATGTTGTAGGTGAAGTAGGTAGATGTTGTAGGTGAAGTGGGTGGATGTTGTAGGTGAAGTGGATGTTGTAGGTGAAGTAGGTGGATGTTATGTTAAGTGATAAGTGATAAGTGATATGATATGTGGTTATGATATGATAAGTGGTTAAGTGGTGATGATAAGTGATAAGTGATTAAGTGATATGATATGTGGTGATGATAAGTGATAAGTGCATGTGGGTTAACTAATGAAGGAAATGCATGTGCAATGACAATGTGTTAGAATGGATGTGTGTTATGCATGGCATGATTGGGATTAGGAAAGGTTTAAATGTCCTAAAACTAAAGAGAACAAGGTTCCAACACTTTGGCTCCAATTAGGTCTTCAATTTCGTCCAACACTTTGGCTTCAAGCATAAGCTATCCGTCCTTAGCCCAAAAGTGCTCCAAAAGTCTCCAAAATGCATCTTTTTGCTCCTTTAGCCCTTTGGACCTACAAACACACGAAAATAGCTTAAAGTACTAAAATAACTAAAGAAACATAACGTAAATGTACGAGAACAAGCCATTTAAGTCGCATAAATATGCTCCTATCATATATGCTTAGTTATGGTTATAATGTATGACTTCACATGCAATCATAAAAGAAAAATTCATTTTTGTAACATGCTTGAAGGAAGGAACTCATACAAACGCTACAACCTTGTGAGACTCGAGCTATTACCTTCTTTGGAGAGTTATAATCTGTGATTCTGTGTTTTCTAAAGTTGTTGCATGATCTCATTATTCCTTGCTTGGTTGCTACTTAGAATGCAATTGTATCATGATAGAACTAAATGCTAGAACTTATATCCATTTCATTCAAAGCATGACATTGAATTGCATAACATTTATCAAGATGAAGTTGTGTAGTTGCCATCATAGCCAAATAGCCTTACTTCCCATATTTCGTATATATTAGTTTTAACCCCGTTGAGCCTCGTTTATCCTATTTTCTTTGCTAACCACATCACCCCTTACCTAGCCTAGAGTAGGACTTTCCTATACCCTTGTTCTTAAAGTATAATAAGCATGACTTAAATGAATTCCTTTTGAGTTACATTATGCAAGAAAATGAGTGTGGGGGAGTAAAAGTTTGTTCTTACGTTTATATGTATGTTCCGAGATTCAAAAGAAAAAAAAAAAAAAAAAAAAAAAAAGAGGAAAGAGTGAAAATAAGTAAAAATGAACTCACGAGCGTTGATGGTTGAAGAAAGGGTCCAAAAAGTTGAATATGGCCCTAAGTTTTGTGTGACTTTCCCTTGGGTGTTCAAAGTTGATTTTTGCGTTCTAAAGGGAATTCTAAGTGCCTAATTCAAATACTGTGCTCACTATTGCTTTAAGAATGTTTGTTTATCCTTCACCTTTCATTGTTAGCCAATACCCTAGCCCCGTTACAACCCTTTGACTTCTATCTTGAGTGTTATGTGTTTCAAAATGTGGAGTTTGGAATTGATATGAGCTTATGGTGTCACTGGTTCTCGCGTCTAAGTAGTAGCATTCCATTCATGAGATCATACCTAAACATGCTTATTAACTCCAGAAATTGCTTCCTTTGAAATACATTTATGTGAGTGTTCATTTTTATGTTTACATCAATCTTCTCACATATACCTAGTGTAGGGTGTGTAGTCAGAAAATCTGTGTGAAAAACGAGAGTATATCTTGTAAGGATTTGAGCAAATTCTCTAAGGCATGTTACTACATTCAAAATATAGTTTTAAATGCTTAATTGTGAATTAGTATGTGGTGACTATGATTAAGTATGTACTTAAGTGTAAAGATAACCAAAATATGTGGGAATAATGATTTTTAACATGTCATGTGCATTGGAAATCCCTGAGGCAACGTTGGAAGGTTTAAGATTGTGTTTGGTTTGTTTCGTTTCGTTTTATTTTGTTTTTCTGTTTTGCTTGAGGACTAGCAAAAGCTAAGTGTGGGGGTATTTGATAGGAGCATATTCATGCGACTTAAATGGCTTGTTCTCATGCATTTACGTTATGTTTCTTTAGTTATTTTAGTACTTTAAGCTATTTTCGTGTGTTTGTAGGCCGAAAGGGCTAAAGGAGCAAAAAGATGCATTTTGGAGACTTTTGGAGCACTTTTGGGCTAAGGATGGATAGCTTATGCTTGGAGCCAAAGTGTTGGACGAAATTGAAAACCTAATTGAAGACCAAAGTGTTGGAACCTTGTTCCCTTTAGTTTTAGGATATTTAAACCTTTCCTATATCCTTAGTCGTGCATAACATTCCAACATTCCACTCCTTCATTCACCACTTATCATATCATACACTTATCTTATCATCACCACATATCATTCATTTATTACTTATCATATCATTCATTCATCTACATATCAATAACCACTTATCATTCATTTATTACTTATCATATCATTCATTCATCTACATATCAATAACCACTTATCTTATCACTCAACATATCACTCAACATATCATACACTTATCATTTATCATACTCATAATTATCTACACATTACAACCTAAAACACATGCACATTCACCCACATGCACAAACACACATTATTGCCGTGCACATTCCATTGCACTCCTCCTTTCATTTTCAGCCACATTCCACATGCATTTGCACATGCATTCCCTCACCAAGAAATCATTCAACACATGCATTCACTTTTAATCCACATGCATTCACACACACTTCACACAAACAACATTCACATGCAAACACAAGCTTTAACCAACAAACAAAACAGCCAACACATGCACCATTACACTATTGCCGTGAGTTTCATTCCATTTCCAACATCTTCACATGCATTTCCAGCTTTCACATGCCTTCACATTCATTTCCAAACAATAATCACTTCAAATCACATGCACAAACATGCATTTTCAGCACCATTACACTATTGCCGTGAGTTTCATTCCATTTCCAACATCTTCACATGCATTTCCAGCTTTGCACATGCATTTCCCTTTCATTTCAACCCACATGCATCCTTTAAATCATTCAAACATGCAGCCACATTCCCTCCTAGCTGCCATGTTCCCCCATTTCACCTATAAATAAGCATCCATTCTTCCACAATTCATTCACTCTCTTCCATACACATTTTCAGTTACAAACACCAAGCAACAAACCCATTCCATTGTCGTGAGTCCCACTTCATTTTCTGCATATTTTCTCTTCACTCTTCCATCTCCAACCATTCCCATCCCTCCAAAACACTTCACATAATCCCCAAAGCTTAGACCTTGTGCTACAACAACGAGGAAGAAAAGAGTGCCTAAACGTTCATACAATTCAAGTTTGAGTTGTTGGAATTTTTAGGTGTTTCTTTGATTTCAAAGTTTAAATTTAATTCTCTTTGTTTTGTACGTATGAGAATGGAAGAGAAGAGTGCCTAAACGTTCATACAATTCAAGTTTGAGTTGTTGGAATGTTTAGGGGTTTCTTTGATTTCAAAGTTATGAGGAACTAAACCCCCTTTAGCTAGAGGGTGATTCGAAACTATGTTTATATTTGCAGTATGAATTGATTACTTTTGGTTGGAATTTCATAAGTTGTGGATTCAATTCGTTTAACTGTTTGATTGATAACTTATTTATGTATGTTCATTGAGATTGCAAGCTTAATTTTCATGCATGAATATGACGCTAGAATATAAGTGAGTTTCACCTAATCGTTATGAACTTATATTCACAAGTAGTGGAGGTTGCTTATAAACAATCGCGTTAAACGAATTCTTGGCATAAGTTTCATGCGTATTCCATAGTAACGAATGCCTCGTCGATGTTTATGATTTCCGTTGAACTTAATGATCTTTGTTGAATGTCTCTATCATACGTATTCCATAGTTAGGGACTTTGATTAAGAATAATTTGGTTGTAATGCGTATTCCATTCAATCCAACAAATCTAGGGAAATCTGAAAGTTAATTTAAGCGGACCTAATTAACTTGGAGCATTGAGTTTCACAACTTATTGAAAGACCAACTGAGAATCAATATTTTATGCAAGTGTAACATGTGTGGAGAAGAACCCCTTGGCTATTCCATCATCCATATTTTTATCACATTTATATTTACGTTTTGCCTTTAATTACAATTTGTGCAATTTAGCTAATTTCGTCAAATCAAACCCCCCCCTTTACTTTCTTGTTCTTTAGTGCTTAGAATCTGTTTAGTTTATGTTTTAAAAGTATTTTTTTTTGTTTTTGGTTTGTCTTAGTGTTTTAAACTTTAATTTTGCATTCTTTGAGTCTAGTTTAGTGTTTTAAACTTTATTTTACGTTTTTGAGTCAGTTTCCAAGAGATTTGCAATCCCTCCTAATCCCCGGTCCAGAACGATCCCTACTTATACATATACTACAATTTGACAAAAAAAGGGTTTAATTTGTGTGCGTATAAAAGACGCATCACCTTCCCTTGCCATTTTCAGCCATCACACTTCATCATTGCAGCCACCATTCACCCTAGTTGTCAATCACATACTTCCCTATTGTATAATTCATCCACATGCATCTTTAATCATTCACTCACAAGCTTTAACCAACAAACAAATCAGCCACAACACACAAACACACCCATGCCGTGGCCACCCTTGCATTTCCAGCATTCCCATTTGCGTTTTCAAATTTCCACCAACCAATCTAGTTGTCATTACACATGCATTCCCTTCTTTAATCATTCCTAGCTGCCATTCACATGTTCTCCCATCCATTCTCTCCCTATAAAACCATGCATTGCATACATACAATTCATTCCATTCACCACAATTCCATTCACAACACAACACACAACACAAACACAACCTTGTGCCGTGCATCACCTTCCATTTCTGCACCATTTCTTCTCCTCCATTGCAGCCACTCCAACCATTCCCCACTCCATTCCACATACACCTAAAGCCCTAAACACTTCCTTAGACCTTGTGCCGCAACGAAGAGGAAGAGAAGAGGGCCTAAACGTTCATACAATTCAAGTTTGAGTTGTTGGAATGTTTGGGTGTTTCTTTGATTTCAATGTTTAAATTCAATTCTCTTTGTTTTGTACGTATGAGGAATGGAAGAGAAGAGTGCCTAAACGTTCATACAATTCAAGTTTGAGTTGTTGGAATGTTTAGGTGTTTCTTTGATTTCAAAGTTATGAGGAACTAAACCCCCTTTAGCTAGGGGGTGATTCGAAACTATGTTTATGTTTGCAATATGAATTGATTAACTTTCGTTGGAATTTCATAAGTTGTGGATTCAATTTGTTTAACCGTTTGATTGATAACTTATTTATGTATGTTTATTGAGAATGCGCGCTTAATTTTCATGCATGAATATGATGCTAGAATATAAGTGAGTTTCACCTAATCGTTATGAACTTATATTCACAAGTAGTGGAGGTTGCTTATAAACAATCGCGTTAAATGAATTCTTGGCACGAGTTTCATGCTCATCATAGTAACGAATGCCTCGTCAACACTTATAGTTTTCATAATGCTTAATGATCTTTGATTGTATCTTTATTGTGCTGTTCATGTAAAGGACTTTTGGAGAATGTAGTGAATTGCGTTGCGCAAACCCATCCAATTCATTAACTTAAGGAAAACTTGACGGTTAATTTAAGCAGACCTAATTGACCCGAGGCGTTGAGTTTCATAATTTATCGAAAGACCAACTGAGAATCAATATTGTATGCAAGTGTAACATGTGTGGAGAAGAACCCCTTAGCTAGCCTTCATTCCATTCATTAAATCCAAATTCGTTTTACAATTTGCTTAGTTTATTAACTTGTTTTGTTATTTCAATTTTCGTCAAATCAAACTTCCACCCCCCCCCCCCCATATTTTGTTAAGTCTTAGTCATTTGATTTGTTTTAAGTCTTTTACGTTTGTTTAGTTTTGCATTCTTTGAGTCTAGTATAGTGTTTTATATTGTGTTTTTACGTTTTTGAGTCAAATCCAAGTGATTAACAATCCCTCCTAATCCCCGATCCAGAACGATCCCTACTTACATCATTACTACAATTGTCAAAAAGAGGGTTTAATTTGTGTGCGTATAAATCTCGCATCAACAAGCTCAAGGGGATGATGCTGAAGAAAAGGTCCAAGACATCTTCCATATCATGATCCAAGAAGACAAAGAAGATGAAATCCTCTATGATGACATCACTGCTGCACCACCATAACTTGAGGATGGGGGGCAAGCCATGGTTGATGATCTCAAGAAGCTCAACTTAGGCATAAATGAGGAGCCGAAGCTGATACGAGATTTACTTGACACTCAAATTAAACCCTCGTTTGACAATTGTAGTAGAATGGATAAGTGAGGGATCGTTCTAGACCGGGGATTAGGAGGGCTTGCTAAAACCTTCTAAAAGAAACATAAAAACTAAATTAAAATACTCTTAACAAGACTACTATGACTCAGAATGGCTTTGAAAAACTCAAATTGTCTAAAACAATCAAATTGACTCAAATAGAAGCTAGAACTTGATTTAGACGAATTTGCAAGTGTTTATGACTCCAAAAGCTTAAAGATACAAAAATAAAACAAATACGAATGATTAAGACTCAACGAAATATGGGGGAAATGTGTTTGGACGATATTAAATTAAAAAGACAGAATATAATTAAAGGCAAAATGTAAATATGAATGTGATGAAAATATGGATGATGGAATAGCCAAGGGGTTCTTCTCCACACATGTTACACTTGCATACAAAATTGATTCTCAGTTGGTCTTTCGATAAGTTGTGAAACTCAATGCTCCAAGTTAATTAGATCCGCTTAGATTAACTTTCAGATTTCCCTAAATTCGTTGGATTGAATGGAATACGCATTACAACCAAATTATTCTTAATCAAAGTCCCTAACTATGGAATACGCATGATAGAGACATTCAACAAAGATCATTAAGTTCAATGAAAATTATAAGTGTTGACGAGGCATTCGTTACTATGGAATATGCATGAACCTTATGCCAAGAATTCGTTTAACGCGATTGTTTATAAGCAACCTCCACTACTTGTGAATATAAGTTCGTAACGTTTAGGTGAAGCTCACTTATATTCTAGCGTCATATTCATGCATGAAAATTAAGCTTGCAATCTCAATGAACATACATAAATAAGTTATCAATCAAACAGTTAAACGAATTGAATCCACAACTTATGAAATTCCAACCAAAAGTAATCAATTCATATTGCAAATATAAACATAGTTTCGAATCACCCCCTAGCTAAAGGGGGGTTTAGTTCCTCATAACTTTGAAATCAAAGAAACACCTAAACATTCCAACAACTCAAACTTGAATTGTATGAACGTTTAGGCACTCTTATCTTCCATTCTCATACGTACAAAACAAAGAGAATTAAATTTAAACTTTGAAATCAAAGAAACACCTAAACATTCCAACAACTCAAACTTGAATTGTATGAACGTTTAAGCACTCTTTTCTTCCTCGTTGTTGTAGCACAAGGTCTAAGGTGAGCTTTGGGGATTATGTGAAGTGTTTTGGAGGGATGGGAAGTGGTTGGATAGTGGCTGCAATGGAGGAGAAAAACTGCACAGAAATGGAAATGATTTGCGGCACAAGGGTTGTGTTTGTGTTGTATGAAGTGTTGTGAATGGAAATATGAGTGGGGAGTGAATGAATGAATGCAAGGGTATTTATAGGAGGAGTGGAGATGTGTATGGCTGTTTGTTTAAGGTGTTTGTGTGGAGGAATGATGGAAAAACAGCTAGGACAACATGTGAAAGCTAGAAAATAAAAGGGAAAGCTGGAATGTGGAATGGTGCCCACGGCAAAGTGTTGTTTGTTTGATGATGATGCATGTGATGGGTGGGAACAAAGGGGGAAACATGGCACAAGGGTGCTTGAGTGAATGATTGAATGTGCATGTGGATTAAAGAATGAGTGGTGGTGTAATGATGAAGTGAATGCATGTGGAATTGCAAGGAGGAAAGCTGAAATTGTGAAGGGAAGGCACGGCAATGTGTTTTGTAAAAGGGAAGATGGTGTGTGAATGCATGTGAAGATGCTAATAAAAAATGCATGTAGGGTTAGGAAATAAAATCATAATTTAAAGGGGAATGATTAAAGGGTGTTGAAAGGTTTTGCATGGCTTTGAAGTGATTGTGGATTGGGCTAGAGTTTAAGTACATGAAATGGACCCAAATTGCTCCCCCTTGCATGGCAAGGAATGGTGTTTGTGTTAAGCCCAAGGCAAGGTGAATGTAATTGGGTTAGGGCCATTGTTTTGTGTCCTCAAGTGCTTACAAGGCCTTCAATTTCATCCAACACTTGGGCTCCAAGCATAAGCTATCCATCCTTAGCCCAATAGTGCTCCAAAACACTCCACAATGCATCCTTTCGTCAAACACATCTTACTATCCTGAAAACACACAAAAGAAGCATAAAGGACTAAACTAACTAAAGAAACATAACGTAAATGTACGAGAACAAGCCATTTAAGTCGCATGAATATGCTCCTATCAAATACCCCCACACTTAGCTTTTGCTAGTCCTCGAGCAAAACAGAAAAACAAAATAAAACGAAACGAAACAAACCAAACACAATCTTAAACCTTCCCACGTTGCCTCAGGGATTTCCAATGCACATGACAAGTTAAAAATCATTATTCCCACAGATTTTGGTTATCTTTACACTTAAGTACATACTTAATCATAGTCACCACATACTAATTCACAATTAAGCATTTAAAACTATATTTTGAATGTAGTAACATGCCTTAGAGAATTTGCTCAAATCCTTACAAGATATGCACTCATTTTTCACATAGATTTTCTGACTACACACCCTACACTAGCTATATGTGAGAAGATTGATGTAAAAATGAATTCTAACACTCACATATGTTATATTAAAGAAAGCATTTTCTGGATTTACGACAATGACATGAATATGATCTCATGAATGGAATGCTACTACTTAGACGCGAGAACCAGTGACACCATAAGCTCATACCAAGTTCAAACTCCACAAATTGAAATACACAACACTCAAGATAGAAGTCAAAGGGGTGTAACGGGGCTAGGGTATTGGCTAACAGTGAAAGGTGAAGGATAAACAAACATTCTTAAAGCAATAGTGAGCAAAGTATTTGAATTAGGCACTTAGAATTCCCTTTAGAACGCAAAAATCAACTTTGAACACCCAAGGGAAAGTCACACAAAACTTAGGGCCATATTCAACTTTTTGGACCCTTTCTTCAACCATCAACGCTCGTGAAAATAGGATAAACGAGGCTCAACGGGGTTAAAACTAATATATACGAAATATGGGAAGTAAGGCTATTTGGCTATGGTGGCAACTACACAACTTCATCTTGATATATGTTATGCAATTCAATGTCATGCTTTGAATGAAACGGATATAAGTTCTAGCATTTAGTTCTATCATGATACAATTGCATTCTAAGTAGTAACCAAGCAAGGAATAATGAGATCATGCAACAACTTTAGAAAACAAAGAATCACAGAAAATAACTCTCCAAAGAAAGTAATGGCTCGAATCTCACAGGGATGTAGCGTTTGTTTGATTCCTTCCTTCAAGCATGTTACAAAAACGAATTTTTCTTTTATGATTGCATGTGAAGTCATACATTATAACCATAACCAAGCATATACCGAGAGTAAATCAAACTTTTTTCTATGTTTATAACTCTTTTTAACCGTCATGCAATTACAAACCAAATCCTCATCATAACGTTGGAAGGTTCCCTAAGACACAAAAACAACTCAAAACACTCTTTTTAGGCTTTTCAAAAAAAATGTTTTTCAAATTTTTATGTGATTTTCGGAGTTATAAAACAAAACACGCTAAAACAGTTTAAAAACACCTTAAAAACATTTAAAACAGCAAGGAACAACACTTGAAGTTATGGGTGATAAAATTCAACGAATTTGCATCAACATACTTAGTTACCCCCCCACACTTAAATCAAACATTGTCCTCAATGTTTTAAGCATAGATTCACACAAAGCATAAGTAAATACACAAAAAGCACTTAAACATACTAAACATGGCATAATGTAATTAACAAAGAGAAGAGTTTAGAGACGCAAATCTGGTTATAGAGTGTAAATTCCATCTTCTCCTTGGTAATTGCATTGAGGCTTTTGATCTTTGTGATTCCACAGGCTTACTCTTGAACTGGTTTCTGCCCATCGTTGATTTTCCTTTGTGCTACTTCTTGAACTGGGCAGCAGGATGGTTCTTTTGGTCTCCCCCGAAGGTCTGAGCTTATCCCTTTTATCTGTTTCTTTGTTCAATCTTTCCAATTCGTATTGAAAAGGGTTGGAGGATAACTCAGCCTATGTTTGTCTCCACATGCTTCAATGTATCATTTTCACTTGCCTTACTCGCTCCCCTTTGCAGAAGTGGTCCCTTCTCCGGAAGTGTATCAACCGTTGAAGATGACTACTCGAGAGCAACGCTAGGTAAGCAATCAGGAATAGATTCCAGGCAGTTGGCTCCAGAAAGGAAGACTGACTCCAAGTGCCGGCTGATTGCTTGTTTTACTTTGCCATGTGAGTAAGAACAAGGACAAAGAAAAAGACAGGGAAAGAGCATGATATGAGATACTTTTGCTTTTGACCTTGATGATATGAGATACCTTTGCTTTTGAAGAAGCGGTGAATGAATCAGCACATGTATTTGTTGTGCTGTTTCCTCCTGGGTCATCTGTACTCCAGACATCTGGTATCATCTTTGGGGAAGAAGAAAGAATTTAGTATTTCGAAAGGCTTTGCTGGGAGTGCACCCTCAGAGGTGAGGGAGAGTTGGGCATTTTCTTCAGGTTTGCCCTGCCATAAAAGACGAAGGTCGACATATATAGAGATAATAGCAAGTGGTGGTACTTTTTACCTTTGTCGACAAACGTTTTGATCCCGCAACTCTGGCTTTTTGAAATAGTGGCGCCTCTTCGATTTTTGAATACGCCTCTTCGATTTCTGAGCAGGCGCCCCTTCGATTTCTGAGCGACACGTGGTAGTGCAGATGCGGCTCCTTTTTGACAAAGCTGCACGCGTCTTCTGAAAAGCAGAGAAAGCGTCGCCGAACTTTGCGCTTGTCGGCTAAAGATGTGTAGTTGTGATGATGGCCTCCACGTGTTGTCTGAAAAGAAGAAATCTTTTGACAAAGTTGAACGCGCCTTCTGAAAAGCCGAGAAAGCGTCGCCTAAATTACGCCGGAAATTCCGGCTTTTTGAATTGGTGGACGCGTCGCCTTGGCTTTTTTATTGAGCTATCGATCACCACAACAAACACACTCTGAAGATTTCCCATTCTTGAAAATCGACTCCAGCCCTTTGAAATTTAACTTCATCCCTTCTCTTTGAACACTTTTGAAAAAATGGCAAACTCATCGAACCTTAGCTTGGAATTGAGCCTTAGCAGTGATACGGGCGCGCCGCGTCAAGGTAACGTATGGCGCCCTTCTTTCTTTTCTTCTAACGGTCCTCTCACAGGTGAAGACTCCGTGATGCAGGACGCCACAACAGCTACAATAGTAGCTAGGAACCTCCTCACTCTAAAAGATAGTAGGCTGCTGTCAGGACGGTCCGATGAGTTGGCCGTTCAAGAGTCCCTCGCACTTAGTGTTCAGTGTGCGAGTTCTGTATCCAACATGGGCCAACGCCTGCTTGCCCGCTCCCGTCAGGTGGAATCATTGATGGCAGAGGTGGAAAGTCTCAAGCAGGAGATCCAGCAGCTTAAGTATGAGAATAGAAGTTTGCATGTGCTTGCAAATAACTATTCGTCGGGCATGAAGAGGAAGCTTGATGAGCTGCAAGAGTCTGAAGGTCGGATTCACAGTGACCGTCAAAGGTTTTCGTCTTTCCTCCAGAGGCACCTTTTTCCTGGCTCATCCAGCGCTTGGCCAAGTATTGAGGCCTGGAATGCTCTAGCTCCGATGCCTTCCGCTCCGATGCCTTCCTCTTCGATGTCTTCCGCTCCGATGCCTTCCGCTCCGATGCCTTCCTCTTCGATGCCTTCCGCTTCAAAGCCTCGTAGTGGGGCTTCAAGTAAACGCCCTTTGTGAAGGCTCCATCTTTCTTTGTTTAGCAGTGCCTATCAATAAATCAAACATTTTCTCAATGTTACAATCATAGACTCACACAATTAATAAACAAACAACAATAACTAAACAACCTAACAAGGCAGAAACGAAATAGCAACAAAGAGAAGAGTTTTTTAGGAATCTGGATTTGGAGTGCTTTCTAAGTCTTCCTTTGTTGAATGCATGGGTTGCCTCCCAAGTAGCGCTTTCTTTTACGTCTTGCAGCCGGACGGTACCTCCGTTTAAGCTTGACTAGGTTCCACGGCATGGAGGGGTACCTCCTCCACGACATGCTCCTCAAACATCTCATAATAGGGCTTCAATCGATGCCCATTCACTTTGAATTCTTGCTGCGTCCTTGAACTTTTGATTTGCACTGCACCATGAGGGAAAACATTAGTAACAACAAACGGGCCAATCCATTTAGAACGCAACTTACCAGGAAACAAACGTAGGCGAGAGTTGAAAAGTAACACTTTCTGCCCAACTGTGAAGGTCTTGGTTCGAATCATTTTATCATGGAATGCTTTGGTCTTGGCTTTGTACATCCGGGCATTCTCATAGGCTTCATTCCGAATCTCCTCAAGTTCATTCAATTGGAGCTTCCTATGAACTCCCGCTGCATCTATGTCCATGTTGAAAGTCTTCACGGCCCAATGTGCCTTGTGCTCTAACTCTACGGGCAAATGACATGGCTTACCATAGACGAGCCGAAAAGGTGACATCCCAATGGGTGTTTTGTATGCCGTACGATATGCCCACAGTGCATCATCTAAACGTAAGCTCCAATCCCTCCTTGTTGGTCCAACGGTCTTCTCCAAAATTTGTTTGATTTCTCGGTTAGACACCTCGGCTTGGCCATTTGTTTGAGGATGGTAAGGTGTGGAGACCTTATGGTTGACATGGTACTTTCTTAGCAACGTCTCAATGGTCCGATTGCAAAAGTGAGACCCTCCATCACTTATGATTACTCTCGGCATTCCAAACCTAGCAAAAATGTTAGTTTTCACGAAATCTGCAACCACCTTAGAATCGTTAGTACGGGTGGCTTTTGCTTCCACCCATTTAGAAACATAATCAATGGCTAGCAAGATATAAGTGAAACCATAAGATGGAGGGAAAGGGCCCATGAAATCAATGCCCCAAACATCAAAAATTTCAACATTAAAGACAGGGGTTTGCGGCATTTGGTCCTTGGTACCTATGTTACCCATTCGTTGGCAACGATCACAAGACATACAAAAGGTTCTAGCATCCCTAAATATAGTCGGCCAATAAAAACCACACTCTAGAACCTTGAGGGCAGTGCGTTGTGTGCCAAAATGACCACCACATGCATATGTGTGACAAAAGCTTAGAATTGAGTGAAATTCAGAATCATGCACACATCTACGTACAATTTGATCTGAGCAATACTTCCACAAATAAGGGTCATCCCAAACATAGAAACGTGCATCATTCTTAAGCTTATCACGTTGGTGCTTGTTTAGTTCATTTGGAAATTGTTTAGCCACCAAGTAATTCACTAAATCTGCATACCATGGTTCACTTACCTCAATGGATAGCAGCTGCTCATCGGGAAAAGTTTCAGGGATAGGTACGGCATGTTCATGCTCCTCGTGGATCATTCGGCTTAAATGGTCAGCCACTACATTCTCGCTTCCTTTCTTATCCCGGATTTCAATATCAAATTCTTGAAGAAGAAGAATCCAACGGATAAGCCTCGGCTTTGCTTCCTTTTTCGTGATCAAGTACCTCAAAGCTGCATGATCAGAATAAACGATTACTTTAGTACCAATTAAATATGAACGGAATTTATCTAAAGCAAAAACCACAGCTAGAAGTTCTTTTTCCGTCGTGGAGTAGTTCAATTGGGCATCATTGAGAGTCCGAGAGGCATAGTATATGACATGCGACCGCTTGTCTCTTCTTTGTCCTAGAACAGCTCCTAATGCATAGTCGGATGCATCGCACATGAGCTCGAACGGAAGGCTCCAATCTGGAGGTACAATAATGGGGGCCGAGACTAGCTTCTCCTTGAGTTGGTTAAATGCCGAATTACACTCTTCATCAAACTTGAATGGCACATCTTTTTGAAGCAATCGGCAAAGAGGGTTGGACATCTTGGAGAAGTCCTTGATAAAACGCCTATAGAACCCTGCATGGCCAAGAAACGAAAGTACCTCTCTAACCGAAGTAGGAGAGGGTAAGTGACGTACAAGGTCTATTTTCGATTTATCTACTTCAATTCCTTTTTCTGAAACAATATGTCCTAAAACTATACCTTGTTTCACCATAAAGTGACATTTCTCCCAATTCAAGACAAGGTTAGTTTCAACACATCGTTTCAAAATTAAGGTCAGATTATCCAAGCAATTATCAAATGAACTCCCAAATACACTGAAATCATCCATGAAAACCTCAATGATCTTTTCAACAAAATCGGAAAATATACTTACCATACACCTTTGGAAAGTGGCCGGTGCGTTGCATAAGCCAAATGGCATGCGACGATAAGCAAATGTTCCAAAGGGACATGTCAATGTGGTCTTCTCTTGATCATCCGGGGCTATCACAATTTGGTTATATCCAGAGTATCCATCAAGAAAACAGTAAAAAGCATGACCGGCTAACCTTTCGAGCATCTGGTCGATGAATGGCAAAGGAAAGTGATCTTTCCTAGTCATGGCATTTAGCTTCCGGTAATCGATACATACTCGCCATCCAGTCTGAATGCATGTAGGCACAAGCTCATTCTCATCATTCTTGATAACAGTTACTCCGGACTTCTTGGGAACGACTTGAACTGGAGAGACCCAACGGCTATCGGAGATAGGGTAGATCACTCCGCAATCCAAAAGCTTGATTATTTCCTTCTTCACCACTTCCATCATCGGAGGGTTGAGACGGCGTTGAGCCTCTCGAGTTGGTTTAGCCCCCTCCTCAAGAAGTATACGGTGCATGCATGTGGTAGGGCTTATTCCTTTAATGTCGGCCAAAGTCCACCCTATAGCCGTTTTGTGTTCTCGCAGCACCCTCACAAGCTTCTCCTCCTCCATTGCCGTGAGACTTGATGAAATGATGACGGGCAATGTTTCGCCTTCTCCCAAAAACACATACTTCAAATGGTCCGGCAACGGCTTAAGTTCAAGCGATGGTGCCTGAACAACAGAAGGTAGCATCTTAGTGGAAACTGAATTTGAAAGTGAGAGTGGAACCTTACCATATTGTTGTGGCAATGACTCAAGGGCTGCCACAACCTCAATTATTTCTTCACTAGAACCCATTGCAAAGAATTCCTCCTCCTTGCCGTGGCCTTGCATTGGCCCAAATCCTTCATTTTTGCGCTCTATGGCCTTAGTGATGGTTGTTTCCAGGGCGTCCTCGTTCAATTCTTCAAGGTATACCTGCGCCAAAGAATCGATAACATCAATGGAAAAACAAGAATGGTCATCAACGGGATATCTCATAGTTTCAGAAATATTAAAATCAATCACTTCCCCATCGAATTCCATTGTCAAGGTGCCTTTGTATACATCAATCTTCGTTCGGGCCGTCTTCATGAATGGCCTACCAAGGAGAATCAGCAAAGATGTAGAATGGGCTGAATCCTCCATGTCTAGGACGTAGAAATCAGCCGGAAAAATTAAATGGTTCACCTGCACAAGCACATCTTCCAAAACTCCTTTTGGATACGCGTTAGAACGATCGGCCAATTGTATAATTACACCATCTTGTTTTAATTCACCCAAATTCATAGATGCATAAATAGAATAAGGCATGACATTTATGGATGCACCTAAATCAAGCATGGCATGTTCAAAACGATTATGTCCAATCACACAAGGAATCGTGAAACTACCGGGGTCTTTGCACTTGGTAGGCAGTTTACGTTGCAAAACAGCGGACACATTCTCGCTTACCTTCACTACCTCTTTGTTTGCCCTTCTTCTCTTTGTATTGCATAGGTCCTTGAGGAATTTAGCATACTTTGGAACCTGTTTGATTGCATCGAGAAGCGGTATGTTCACATGCACCTTCCAGAACGTTTCAAGAATGTCCTTCTCGCTTTCTTCCTTTTTTTCTTGCATGAACCTGCGAGGAAAAGGTACATTGGGCAGATTAGGACGTGAAGTACATGAATTTGAACTTAAATTACCTGATTTGGCCGAGTTAGGGTGATTGGGGGCCTGCGGCATTGGGTTTTTCACCCTTACCGTGGGTGAGCTAGACACTTCCTCAGGTTGTGTCGTCTCTTCATCTACTTTCTGGGCAGATTTGGGATTGTTTGGCTCGGTCCCAACTTCTTTTCCACCCCTTAGGGTGATGGCCTTGGCGGATTCGAATCCTCCCTTTGGATTGACTGTGGTTGAGCTAGGAAGCTTTCCTTGCTCTCTAATCTGTCCAAGGAACTCAGAAATCTGCCCTATTTGTTTCTTCATATCCATCATCTCCTTCTCGTTATTTGCTATCCGGTTGTTTTGATTTTGCAACCCCTACGAAATAGAGGTTAGTAATTGCATAGCTTGATCACTTTCCAATGACGTACCTGAATGAGATGATGCCGAAAGTTGTTGGGGTTGTTGGGGTGCATACGGCTTGGAATAAAAACCAGGGGGGTTTGGCCTAAATCCTCCTTGTTGGGCAGCTTGTTGTGGCTCCCTCCATTTGAAGTTTGGATGGTCCCTTCATCCGGCATTGTAAGTGTTCGAGTATGGGTTGTTTTGATTTTGTCCTTGGAAACCAATTGCATTGGCAGATTCCCACCCACCATTCTCGATTAGTTGAGGGCACTTGTCGGATGGATGCCCTTGAATTGAGCACACGCCACAAACTTGGTGTTCTTGTGCTTTTGGACCAATCACAACCTGAGAAACAAGAGAAGTAAGATTAGCAAGTTGTGATTGAATTTCAGAAATAGCACTCACCTCATTTACACTTTGTTGCCGTGGGGCTTCCCTTTGGCCCACTCCTTCATATTGTTGAGCGTTGAGCGCTCGGTTGGCTATGAGAATCTTGGCATCCCTTGGTGTTTTGTCCACCAATGCTCCTCCCGCTGATGCATCAAGCATTTGACGTTCGATAGGAAGGAGGCCCTCATAGAAATATTGAAGGAGAAGTTCCTCCTTCATTTGATGTTGAGGACATGAAGCTACAAGGCCCTTGAAGCGCTCATAATAAGCCGGGAATGTCTCACCATACCACTAATTTTCTTCCGTAGGAGAATCACTCTCGAAGTAGGGAAGAATTTCTCCAAGAAAGCACGCTTCATACTCTCCCACGAAGTCACAGTTCCCGGGGCTAGTTCGTAGAGCCAATCTTTGGCCTTGTCCATAAGTGAAAATGGAAAGGCCTTCATCTTCAATATACTCTCATCCACATTGACGGGGGTCATGCTCGAACAAACCACCTCGAACTCCTTCAAGTGTTTGTTGGGGTCTTCCATAGACAAGCCATGGAACTTCGGAATATGGTGTAACAAACTGGATTTGAGTTCAAATTCCTCAGTCTTCCCCTCTGCAGCCGTGGGGTATTGGATACAAAGAGACAATGCATTATCCAAACCCGAGGCCGAAAGCTCCTTGATGGTTCTATTATCTGCTGCCATGGCTTGTTCTTCTTCAAAAATCTGATCCGTGGGCTTTTCTTCTACACCTACTTCGTCTTCTTCAAGCCCAGGTTGTGGTGGAGGTTGTGGTGGCTCTTGTTGACTCCTCGTTCTCCTCAAAGTGCGTTCAAAATCACCGTCAAAGTCGAAGATGTTCTCTATAATAGGCCGAGAGCTACGAGTCATACACAGTACCTAAAAAACAAGGAAACAAACAAACTAAGAATCTGAAATAAGAATGCACGAAAAACAAAAAAAATATAAAAATAAAGACAAGGGATTAGCAAAGTTGAAAATCCCCGGCAACGGCGCCAAAATTTGATGCCAGATTTACTTGACACTCAAATTAAACCCTCGTTTGACAATTGTAGTAGAATGGATAAGTGAGGGATCGTTCTAGACCGGGGATTAGGAGGGCTTGCTAAAACCTTCTAAAAAAAACATAAAAACTAAATTAAAATACTCTTAACAAGACTACTATGACTCAGAATGGCTTTGAAAAACTCAAATTGTCTAAAACAATCAAATTGTCTCAAATAGAAGCTAGAACTTGATTTAGACGAATTTGCAAGTGTTTATGACTCCAAAAGCTTAAAGATACAAAAATAAAATAAATACGAATGATTAAGACTCAACGAAATATGGGGGAAATGTGTTTGGACGATATTAAATTAAAAAGACAGAATATAATTAAAGGCAAAATGTAAATATGAATGTGATGAAAATATGGATGATGGAATAGCCAAGGGGTTCTTCTCCACACATGTTACACTTGCATACAAAATTGATTCTCAGTTGGTCTTTCGATAAGTTGTGAAACTCAATGCTCCAAGTTAATTAGATCCGCTTAGATTAACTTTCAGATTTCCCTAAATTCGTTGGATTGAATGGAATACGCATTACAACCAAATTATTCTTAATCAAAGTCCCTAACTATGGAATACGCATGATAGAGACATTCAACGAAGATCATTAAGTTCAATGAAAATTATAAGTGTTGACGAGGCATTCGTTACTATGGAATACGCATGAAACTTATGCCAAGAATTCGTTTAACGCGATTGTTTATAAGCAACCTCCACTACTTGTGAATATAAGTTCGTAACGTTTAGGTGAAGCTCACTTATATTCTAGCGTCATATTCATGCATGAAAATTAAGCTTGCAATCTCAATGAACATACATAAATAAGTTATCAATCAAACAGTTAAACGAATTGAATCCACAACTTATGAAATTCCAACCAAAAGTAATCAATTCATATTGCAAATATAAACATAGTTTCGAATCACCCCCTAGCTAAAGGGGGGTTTAGTTCCTCATAACTTTGAAATCAAAGAAACACCTAAACATTCCAACAACTCAAACTTGAATTGTATGAACGTTTAGGCACTCTTATCTTCCATTCTCATACGTACAAAACAAAGAGAATTAAATTTAAACTTTGAAATCAAAGAAACACCTAAACATTCCAACAACTCAAACTTGAATTGTATGAACGTTTAAGCACTCTTTTCTTCCTCGTTGTTGTAGCACAAGGTCTAAGGTGAGCTTTGGGGATTATGTGAAGTGTTTTGGAGGGATGGGAAGTGGTTGGATAGTGGCTGCAATGGAGGAGAAAAACTGCACAGAAATGGAAATGATTTGCGGCACAAGGGTTGTGTTTGTGTTGTATGAAGTGTTGTGAATGGAAATATGAGTGGGGAGTGAATGAATGAATGCAAGGGTATTTATAGGAGGAGTGGAGATGTATATGGCTGTTTGTTTAAGGTGTTTGTGTGGAGGAATGATGGAAAAACAGCTAGGACAACATGTGAAAGCTGGAAAATAAAAGGGAAAGCTGGAATGTGGAATGGTGCCCACGGCAAAGTGTTGTTTGTTTGATGATGATGCATGTGATGGGTGGGAACAAAGGGGGAAACATGGCACAAGGGTGCTTGAGTGAATGATTGAATGTGCATGTGGATTAAAGAATGAGTGGTGGTGTAATGATGAAGTGAATGCATGTGGAATTGCAAGGAGGAAAGCTGAAATTGTGAAGGGAAGGCACGGCAATGTGTTTTGTAAAAGGGAAGATGGTGTGTGAATGCATGTGAAGATGCTAATAAAAAATGCATGTAGGGTTAGGAAATAAAATCATAATTTAAAGGGGAATGATTAAAGGGTGTTGAAAGGTTTTGCATGGCTTTGAAGTGATTGTGGATTGGGCTAGAGTTTAAGTACATGAAATGGACCCAAATTGCTCCCCCTTGCATGGCAAGGAATGGTGTTTGTGTTAAGCCCAAGGCAAGGTGAATGTAATTGGGTTAGGGCCATTGTTTTGTGTCCTCAAGTGCTTACAAGGCCTTCAATTTCATCCAACACTTGGGCTCCAAGCATAAGCTATCCATCCTTAGCCCAATAGTGCTCCAAAACACTCCACAATGCATCCTTTCGTCAAACACATCTTACTATCCTGAAAACACACAAAAGAAGCATAAAGGACTAAACTAACTAAAGAAACATAACGTAAATGTACGAGAACAAGCCATTTAAGTCGCATGAATATGCTCCTATCAGAAGCCTATCTTCGTAAGTGCACTACTAAGTACGGACGAGATCGAGGGGTACTACTAACTGCTATTGAAGTACAAAAACATCTTTACTTGGACCTACAAGGAAATGCTCGGCTTGACCCTACCATTACTGTGCATCATCTTGTAGTCAAGCCTGGAATGCGATTGATAAAGCAAACTCAAACATGATATCGATCCGAGCTCATCCCATAAATTGAGGCCGAGATCGACAAACTAATCGAAGTAGGCTTCATTCGAAAGGTGCAATACCCTAAGTGGATCTTCAACATCATCATTGTCCTTAAGAAATCTAGACAAATAAGTTTTGCGTAAACTTTCGAGACCTCAAAGACGCTTACCTGAATGATGACTTTCCCTTGCCAATCATCAAAATCATGGTAGACGCAACCACTGGCCACAAGGTGCTATCATTCACGGATGGATTCTCTGGGTATAATCAAATCCACATGGCTCCCAAAGACGAGGAACTAACAGCCTTCCGCACTCTTAAAGGTATCTACTACTATAAGGTAATGCCATTTGGCTTGAAGATCGCTAAGGCAACATATCACCGTGCAATGCAGATCTTCAATGACATGCTACACAAAAACATAGAATGTTAAGTAAATGACATAGTTGTCAAGACCAAGAAGAGATCTATTCACTTGAAGGATTTACGAATAGTGTTTGACAAACTACGACATTATAACCTCAAGATGACCCTGTTGAAGTGTGCATTTGGCATCACCTCTGGGAAGTTCCTCGGCTTCATTGTCAAGCACCATGGCATTGAAAATGACCAATTGAAGATTAAGGCCATTCAAAGCATGCCTGAGCCAAAGAATCTACACGAGCTAAAAAGTCTGGAATGACGACTATCCTTCATTAGGCGCTTCATCTCTAACCTTATTGAACGCTGTCAACCCTTCAATCGATTGATGAAAAAAGACGTTCCATTCATATAGGATGACCCCTATCATAATGCTTTCGAAAGCATAAAAAGGTACCTGGTCAGCCCATCTATCTTAGGAGCGCCAATTCTTGGAAAGTCTCTCATCTTATACATTGCTGCACAAAAGGGTTCCATTGGAGCACTTTTGGCACAAGAAAATGAAGACCAAAAGGAAAGAGCACTCTACTACCTAAGTAGAACTCTTACTGGTGCCGAGCTCAACTACTCACCAATCAAGAAGATGTGCCTTGCCCTAGTCTTCGCCGTCCAAAAGCTAAGACCCTCAACCTAGTTAAGTACATTATGTCCAAGCTGGTTCTGACAGGGTGACTAGTTAAATGGCCGTTGCTTCTCAACCAACATAAGATCATCTACGTCTTAGCTAAAGCCGTTAAAGGACAAGCATTAGCAGACTTCCTTGCCGATCATCAAATCCTACCCGATTGGAAAATCTCAGACGACTTGCCTAATGAAGAGGTGTTCTACATCGACATCTTCCCGACATGGACAATGTTCTTCGACGGATCTGCATGAGCAGACGGAGCGGGGGAAGGAGTAGTGTTTGTGTCGCCACAAAGACAAGTACTCCCCTATTTCTTCCAACTAAGTGAGCTATGCTCCAACAATGTCCTTGAGTACCAAGCACTGATTATTGGACTCCAAATGGATCGACATGGAAATCACAACACTAGAAGTGTATGGCGACTCCAAACTCATAATTAATCAACTCTTCACTGAATATAAAGTGAAGAAATATGATCTTGTCCCATACTTTTAGCTAGCAACCTAATTACTGCAAAAGTTCGAGCCCGTGACGCTAGAACATGTGCCAAGAAAAGAAAATTAAATGGCGAAAGCTCTCGCTAACCTAGCCTCAAGTACGGCGCTAGGAGAAGACAAAGCTACAGATGTGCCAATTTGCCAAAGATGGGTGATCCCGCTTGTCACTGAAATGCTACTATATGATACAAACATCATCTCAGTACTTCCAGTCGACACTGAAGAGTGGAGACGACCACTGATCAACCACTTAGAGCATGGAAAGCTGCCAGACGATCCTAGAGATCACTCTAAAATACGTCAACAAGCACTTCACTTCTTCTACTACAAAGGAAGACTCTACCGACGCTCTTTTGAAGGAGTACTTTGAGATGCCTAGGT
The DNA here is from genome assembly GCF_963583255.1 of Pyrus communis. Taxonomy (NCBI): domain Eukaryota; kingdom Viridiplantae; phylum Streptophyta; class Magnoliopsida; order Rosales; family Rosaceae; genus Pyrus; species Pyrus communis. The sequence goes on along the minus strand of NC_084809.1, from coordinate 21,735,865 downwards.
GAGGAAGAAGCCAATCAAGCCATGTAAGAAGCACACTCAAGCGTATGTGGGGCGCATGATGTGGCCAATAAGAGCACTCAAATTAAACCCTCTTTTTGACAATTGTAATATAGATATAAGTAGGGATTGTTCTAGGCCAGGGATTAGGAGGGATTACTAATCTAATGAAAACTGATTCAAAGATACAAAAATATGCTTAAAAACAGTTAAACAAACTCAAAGACTCTTAACCAAACTTATATGACTCAAAACAAACTTAAAAGACTCAAAACAACACAAAACAATCCAAAAGACTCAATTTAGACTCTAGGACTTAATTTGGACGAAAATAGAATTGGTTTTGACTCAAAAGACTCAAAAACACTCTTTAGGACAGATTTGAAACAAGTAAGTAAAGGGGATGGGTTTTTGACAAATTTAAGATTAAAACAAGTAATTAAAAGACTTGAGTAAACTTTGGATGAATTTGAGAAAGACAATGGATGATTAGAAAGCTAGAGGATACTTTTCCACACATGATACATTCAAACACAGATTGATTTCCAGTTACTTTTTTGATAAACCATGAACCTCAACACCCCAGATTAACCGTGACATCACTAATTAACCCTCAAATTTTCCTTAAGTTATTGGATTGGATGACATCATATGACAACCCAAAGCATTCTTCAAAAGTTCCCTACATGACATCATAATAGAGATACAATCAAAGATCATTACGTTCAATGAAAATCATAAGTATTGACAAAGCACTTGTAATTCTTCAAAAGTTCCCTACATGACATCATAATAGAGATACAATCAAAGATCATTACGTTCAATGAAAATCATAAGTATTGACAAAGCACTTGTAACTATGACATCATGATACTCATGCTAGGAATTTACTTAACATGATTGTGAAAACAACCTTAACTACTTGTGAATATAAGTTTGTAACGATTATGTATTCTAGCACCAAATTCAAGCATGCAAATTAAGTAGGCCTCCCTAATCAACATACAAGAATAAGTTATCCATCAAACGGTTAAGTAAATTGCATTCACAATTTATGAAATCACAACTGGAATTAATCAACTCATATCATAAACGTAATCATGGTTTCAAACCCTCCCCTAGCTAAAACGAGTTTAGCCTCTCATGTTCACAACAAAACAAAGGAAAATTGAATTAAACATTGAAAACAAAAGATAGATTACACCTGAAAACGTTCAACACTCCAACTTGAATGCACAAACGTCCAAGGCTTCTTCTTCTGTTCTTCTTCCTTGTAAGGCTGCGGCACAAGAGTTCTTGGGTGATTTTGGATGGATTTCTGGTTTATGAATGGATTTAGGTTGGTAGGGTGGTGCGGCAAAGGTTGGGAATGGTGAATGAGTGTTGAGTGAAGGTATGGTGTATGAACGGTGGAAGAAAAGTTGAAAGTTGCGGCAAAGGTTGGGAGAAAAGATGAAGGTTGGCAGATTGTGTGGGTGAATAATTAGGGTAGAATAAGGGGTGCAGCTTTGGTATTTATTTGAGAGAAGGAATCCTAAGGTTTATTACATAGTTTAGGAAAGGATTCCACCCCAAATCCATAAGGAAAAGGAGATATGAAATCAGAAATCCAAAGGGAAAAGGGAAGGTAACTTGCGGCATCAATTGTATGAAAAGGAATGTGATTTAATGCTGAATTTAGGCAAGGATTTGGGATAGAAAAGGTATGTAAGGTGCGGCTGAGATTGGGGTGAAAATGAATGTGGTTTTATGACATAGAATAGGAAATAAGGACCTCCCTTGCACGACAAGGAAGAGAAACACTATGGAATGCACGGCAAGGGCAATTAGGTTGCAAGGAAGGCTTGATTTGTGTCCTAAAATGCATAGGAGTCTTCAATGCTGCTGAAACATGAGGTCTTTTAGGATTAGGAAAGGTTAAACCAAAATAGGAAACTTTGGTTTAACTTTCCTACTTCAAGTAGGAAACCTTCTTTGACTAGGATTCCTCTTGTGATTAGGAATCCTCACACCTTTAGGTCTTCAATTTCATCCATTCCTTTTGCTCCAAGCATATGTTATCCATTCCAAGTCCAATTTTGCTCCAAAATGCTCCAAATGCACCTTTTTGCTTCCTTAGCCATATGAACCTAAAAACACACGAAAATAGCTTAAACTACTAAAATAACTATGAACTAACAACATAAATGTACGAAAACAAGCTAACTAAGTCGCCTAAATATGCTCCTATCAGCGCATCAGTTTGGACCAAATCTACATTTCCAACTCAAAAGAATGGGTTACTACTAGCTAAATGGTGAAGGATTGCCTAGAGTACGCCAAAAGGTGCCAAGCCTGCTAATTTCACGCCAACTTCATACATCAACCTCCTGAACCATTACACCCTATGGTTGCTTCATGGTCGTTTGATGCATGGGGATTGGTCGGCATAAAAATGATGCATTGATAGGAGCATATTCATGCGACTTAAATGGCTTGTTCTCGTACATTTACGTTATGTTTCTTTAGTTATTTTAGTCCTTTATGCTTCTTTTGTGTGTTTTCAGGATCATAAGATGTGTTTGTCGAAAGGATGCATTTTGGAGTAGTTTGGGGCATTAAATCGGACTTGGATTGGATAGCTTATGTTTGGAGCAAAAGGAATGGACGAAATTAAAGACCAAACTATCATAACAACCTATCATCACTTATCATCACCACATATCATTCATTTATCACTTATCATAATCATTCATTTATCACTTAACATATCATTCACTTATCACTTATTTTAACCATACACTTATCACTTATCATACTCATAATCATCTACACATTTCAACCATTTAAACACATGCATTTCAACTCACGTGCACACCCACCTCTTTCCACCTAATCCACATGCTTTCACAACCTAAAACACATGCACATTCACCCTAAATCAATCACATACACAACCTGCCATCATTTCTCCCCCCTTTGCCGTGCATTGCACATCAACACATTCCAGTTTTTCTCCTTCTCTTTGCAGCCACACTTCCACATGCATTCCCTCTTTTCCTAGCTGTTTTTCCATCATTATTTCAACCTAACATTCACCCACATGCACCCTTTAAACAAACCCAAACATGCAGCCACATATTCCACCCTTTGCCGTGCAAAACATCTCCATTTCAGCACACTCCACATGCAATTCTAGCTTTCCAACCTAGCCACATTCACATGCATTCACTCATAATCATTCACCAAACTTGCAGCCACATTTCCACCTATTCCTAGCTGTCATGTTCCCTCTCATTTACCTATAAATAAGCATGCATTGCAGCCACAATTAATTCATTCACCACAACACAACACACAACACACCAACACAAAATTCCCCATTCTTTGCCGTGCATCCCCTTCCAGTTTTCCAGCATTCTCTCTTCCATTGCAGCCACTCCAACCATTCCCCACTCCATTCCACATACACCTAAAGCCCTAAACACTTCCTTAGACCTTGTGCCGCAACGAAGAGGAAGAGAAGAGGGCCTAAACGTTCATACAATTCAAGTTTGAGTTGTTGGAATGTTTAGGTGTTTCTTTGATTTCAATGTTTAAATTCAATTCTCTTTGTCTTGTACGTATGAGGAACTAAACCCCCTTTAGCTAGGAGGTGATTCGAAACTATGTTTATGCTTGCAATATGAATTGATTATCTTTGGTTGGAATTTCATAAGTTGTGGATTCAATTTGTTTAACCGTTTGATTGATAACTTATTTATGTATGTTTATTGAGAGTGCACGCTTAATTTTCATGCATGAATACGACGCTAGAATATAAGTGAGTTTCACCTAATAGTTATGAACTTATATTCACAAGTAGTGGAGGTTGCTTATAAACAATCGCGTTAAATGAATTCTTGGCACTAGTTTCATGCTCATCATAGTAACGAATGTCTCGTCAACACTTATAGTTTTCATAATGCTTAATGATCTTTGATTGTATCTTTATTGTGCTTTTCACGTAAATGACTTTTGGAGAATGTGGTGAATTGCGTTGCGCTAACCCATCCAATTCATTAACTTAAGGAGAACTTGACGGTTAATTTAAGCGGACCTAATTAACCCGGGGTGTTGAGTTTCATAACTTATCTAAAGACCAACTGAAAATCAATCTTGTATGCAAGTGTAACATGTGTGGAGAAGAACCCCTTGGCTATTCCATCATCCATATTTTCATCACATACATATTTACATTTTGCCCTTAATTATATTCTGTCCATTTAATTTAATCTCATCCAAACACAATCCCCCCCATATTTTGTTAAGTCTTAGTCATTATAATCTGTCTTATTTTGGTTTTTAAGTATTTGGAGTCACAAACACTTTTAAATTCGTCCAAATCTGCCTCATTTACATTCTTGTTTTAGATTGTGTTTTTAGCTAATTTTGGAGTCTTGTGAACTTGTTTCGAGTTTTCTTTAAGTGAATCAAGTGTTTTAAAGGTTATTTTTATTTCTTTGAGTTAGTTTAAAATAGATTAGCACCCCTAGTTAATCCCTGGTTAGAACGATCCCTACTTACATCATTACTACAATTGTCACAAATAGGGTTTAATTTGTGTGCGTATAAATCTCGCATCATGCATCACAAAGCTTCACGTGACATATGACTCATCACAAATGGACAAGTCATCAAAGAAATATGGCACAAATCAAGCAAAAGAAGAACAAAACCTTCCCAAAAGTCAGTAAAAGGGAGAAAATCCCTCTTAAAATCGGCAAGGGGTCGAAATTGCTCCCAAAACTGGAAATAAAGGTAAAGCATCGTCACCAAACAAGCAAGAATTGAAGATTGCTCACAAAATAGATAACAAGCCCTATAATTCGGCCAAGGTAAGGGAAAGTGACTAAAATTAAGACATAAAACATGCCTAAATTCTCCCATGGATGAATCAAGACACAAATCAAAGCCAAATCCTCCCAAAGGCATGGCTTTAGAAGTCTATAAATACAAGATCCTAAGACAAGCATAAGGTCGACAATTTCTATATTCAAGGTCGACGATTTCTACATTCAATGGTCGACAATTTCTACATTCAAGGTCGACAATTTCTACATTAAAGGACCAAAGTTCTCACAAAAGAAGAACCCTTGCACAAATCTTTGAAGACTAATACGCCGCCAAAGTTCTCTTCGAAGAACGTATAACTAAAGCGGAAGCTTTCTTTCGACCAAAGCCGAAGCATTCCCTTGAAGAATCAACAAGCATTTGTGCTAATTCCTTCATGATTTTGTTGCAAGCTTAAAACTTGTAACAACACTCGATTCAAGATCAAGTCACCAAGACCCTTGAATCAATAAAATCCTACGTCAACACTACCTTTGTCGTAGCTTTGAGGTGAAGACTATCCACGCATTGTTTTAAGCTCAAAACTTGAAGCAATCGTTCAATCGTTCATCCGAGATCAAGTCATCGCGACCCTTAGATCAACAACCTATGCATCTACATCAAATTTGTAGATTGAATTAGAGGAAAATTGTAAACAAAGATTGTAACCCTACAAATTCATCAATACAAATCTACTTTGTACATGTGTTCTAGTTTCATTCATTACAGAATTTCCATGTTTACAATTACACATGCACTAAAGCCTTTGTTGGCTTATTGAAGCATTGCACATTGTTGAAACCATTGTTGATTTGTAATAAGACTTTTTTGTTGACTATAACCCTTGTTGGCTTTAAGTGCTCCCCTAGTTGGGTTCAGTTAAGCTTGTCTATGCCTTTTCTAAATTGTAAGGCTTGAAGGTTTCGGTTTTTTATGAATGCTAAGAGTCCACAACTATGAGTTATACCATTCCTCGCCTAGTTGGTGAAAAGAAGGTAAGTTCCTTCATCACTAGGGTTGGTGAGAAAAGTGGAGTACTGGTTGTACTCTTCGTCACCTAGTTGGTGGTATGAAGGTGATTCCTTCATTACCTAGCTTATTGGAAAGTGGTAAGTTGCCGAAGGATAAAATTGTTGATTGTACCTATCATCACCTAGTTGGTGATACGAAGATGAGTTTCTTCATTACCTAGTTGGTGAGAATAATGGCGTATTACCTAGTTGGTGATTTGAAGATGACTTTCTTCATTACCTAGTTGGTGAAATAATGGCGTGTTGCCGAGGTGCATTGTAACACGTGCCGAATGGCAAATGTGTATGTTGGCACCCTTTCGAAGCTTAATTGGCTCATGTTATGAATGTGTTGAAAGGTATGATAATTTTGTTGATTGACATGAGTGATGCTTATGACATGAGTGATGTTCATGTTGCTTATGAATGTTTTTCTATGCATGAAGGAATCTATTGTTTGGATATATGAACCATGTTGGTTGTATGACTTAGTTTCACTAACTTTGTGTTAAAGTACGCATGTTGAAGCTCTAAGTTAGGGTATAGAGGTAGGTTAGAGTTAGACCAAGTGTACCAAGTGTTCCAAGTGTTTAGAAATGTGAAAGACTTAAACATAGTTATCTGAATTACCTCTTCACTAAATATTTACCGAATGACCTGTGTTACAACGGGTCCCAAACAATTGAAGGTCAAACATTTGTGATACGTATGCTTTTTTATAATAGCCTATTCTTCAATTCATAGTCCCCTATTTTGAAAGAGTGAGGCTTGACCCTATAGTAGTTGAAGGTATGCTCATCCCTGGTTGTCTTGACAGAAACCTTTATCCCCTCTTGTTGTAATGAGCTTGCTGAGAGTAAAAATCCATCCTCTTGCCAATAGGCGAATAAGTTTGGTGACTTGGCGGGTTGCTAAGTAGGTCAAGAAGGGATGCAATAGGTGTCTCAACGGCCAAAACCTCACTTAGTAGAACTTCCGCTCTCTACTTTTTGATAGGGGTTGGTCATTAGGGGATTCCTTTGGTATGTCATTACCTTGGTGAAGGTATTATTGTAAGCTTGCTTCATCACCTTAGAGTAAGTTTTCCAACTATTAACAATGATCATGTACTTAAACAAGCATTCACGCATGCCTATCATGAAGGCCATGAGTGTTGTGTTGTCATCTGCCTCGGTTAAGGAAAAATTGTACATGGGCTATAAACAAATAATTCACTCGACACAATTTTACCCTCATTCATTTTTCTGAAGAGGATTTTATTAAATTGAGTTCGACCCATTCTAGACTATGTGTCTATTAACTACAACCCTTCATTTAAAGAATGAAATACCCTTTGATTCTAATATGAAAAATATGAATTTCGAGGGTTGGTGTTTTTGTTTGATTTTGTGGCTGCATTTAAGCGAAAGGCCTAAATTGCCTACGTACTCTTGTTGAGGGATCAAGCCGCTTGTACTTCTTTGGAAGGGATTTTGAATTTTTTAGTGAATGAATGACCCACTAAAAAATATGGAAAAAAAATTTAGTATTTTGATTTTGCAGTTGTGTTTAAAATGTGATATTAGACTGCTTACGTATCTTTAGCGGAAACACCGCGTAGTTCATGATAATGCATTTGATTTGATTTGTTGACTTGTCTTAAGACTTTGGCAAAATAAAATGCTCATTGGATTTATTTGAGACCAACAAGTGATAATTGCAAAATTACTTAACAAGCTACGAGAAAGTGCTTTGATTTATCTTCTCTTTTATTAGCCCAAGGCGTGACACTCTAAAGTAGGAGTTATCCCACGTGAGATGCAAACTCCCAGGAGGATCTCTGCCAGATTTTCTTTGTGAGGATTTCGAGATTCTTCAATCACATTTATTTATCATATACATCATGCGGTCAAAAATCATTGTAAATTTTTTATTTAAAATTGAATATAAATAGTACCTAACAAAAACTGACCGCACGATGTATAATAAACGAATGTGATTGGAAGATCCTCAGGATCCTCACAAGGAATCGGCAAGGATCCTCACTCATGCAAACTCCACTTTAGAATGCCACGTGAAATGCAAACTTCGAAGATCCCGTTTTTCTCCAGTATTCGTTCCTTTAACAGTGAAATAACAATTTCGATATACTCGTGCTTTCTGTGGATTTTGTCACGTTTTGAAATCCCGTTTGGATTTGTTAGTCGTTGAATTCCAAACGAAGGGCGGTAAGATTTGGTGAATCTCAAAATCTTTTCAAATTGCTTCAAATTATCTTCTTCTTCTTTTTTCTCTTAAATCACTGGGCTTTTTTTTTTCTTTTGGCAGATTACAAACTCTTTTCTTTTCCTACTGCATCATTCTTCTTTGCTTCTACCACATTGCTTATGCTACTTTCATGGGTCCAAATTTTAGAACGAAAAAGGGAAATGAAAGTGATAGACAGGTGACTCCATTTTTGTTTCCTTGTGCTTTGGATTTGCTTTCAAATGAAGTGCAACTTTAAGCTGTAACTTATTCATTGGTTTAATTTTTTTCGTGCAGGTATCACTTTGATTTGGATGCTGGCGTGACCCTCAGGTAATGAGCTTCATTGGGTTGTAAAACCCTTTTCTCTACACTAGTAGATGTTGAATATGAGTTGATGTTGATAGCGTTTACAGCCTAAATTTAACTTTTCATTTGTCATGAATGGCTCAGTACCAGTTTGAAGTATTCCTTGTGTTGTGAATTTTGCACTTGCTTTGATTTGGTTTTTGACAAGGTTGTTAGAAAAACTAGTTTGCAGGTTTTGTTTAGCCTTTTCTGATTTTCATTTGGTCTACACCGAAAGGTAATTTGAAATTTGACTTGTGTTGTATTTCTATTGATTTTCGTGGCTATGAAAGCTTTGTCTTCAGGGCATTCTTCTGTTTTTTAGGCTCTGATGTATACGAGAGAAGACCATTTTTATTCTTTTTGGAGATTTAATCAATATTTTCCTTCCCTTGAATATGTAGGAGAATGAGGGCTGTTTCTTGCAACTCCAAGAGCACAAATCATTTTTCCTTTGACCTTGGCTTTATTGCTCCAAAGTTGATTTGTAAGAGAGCATTTTCCTACTTTTGATGAATTTTATGAGGCCATTTTTTAGGAGACTAAGATATTTTTTTGGTCTATGTGTTATTTTGGTTGATGCTTCCTTCTTTGGTCTTGCAATAAGTATTTGTTTCGGATTGCTGAGAGTTAGTACTTTCCCATTGCACTTTGCGGTAAGCTCCACTAAGACGCAAAAGTTTCGAACTCCCCAAGTACTTAGAATTTATAAGAACAAAGAACAATACTGATTCTTCCATTTTGATTTGTAGGTTTGAGTTTGTTGAAAACAAGTGTTGATTCATGGCTCTAAAGGTGAGGATTGCATTCCAGTATTTTCAGTAATGCACTCTTCTTGTCTGCAACATTCTTTGAATGAAATTTCACTACTACAATATAGGCTATCACTGGCGAAGCAAAAACCAACAAGAAACCCAATTTCTGTTGGAAATTTGGCAAAAATCCGACATAGAACAATGTAATGTCGGATTGGAATAACGACACTAATGCTAGCGTCGTGAAAGGCCTTCAGTGTCGGTTTGTTCGCTTAATTAGCCACTACGCAGCGTCGTTTAAAAGCGACACTGACATTTACGTCAGTTTAAAGCGACGTATACTTGAACATTACGTCGGTTTAAAGCGATGTTAATTAGAAACTTAATTATAATATATTCACCCTACTGTCGGTTCTAACCAACATTGTGATAAAATTAAATAAATAAAATATACCTAAACCGACGTCAGATAACAATTAAACAAATAAAATATTCAAACTAGTAACGGTTTTAACAGACACCACCCTTGTTAATAATAATCAAAAAAAAAAAAAAAACAAGAATCTGTATTCGTTTTCAATTAATTGGTACTAAAAAATAATTGTATAACCAAATTAATAAATTTCAAGTATTGGCCAAAACAAACATTAATAAAAATAATTAAAAAGAAAAATAGTGCCAAAATATACAAATATTTTACATCTAACATTCCAAATATCAGGAGTCACCCCATGACCATATCCTCTGACTCGCAAAACCCATTGTATCAACATAAACACGGGTCCTAAGTTCTTCATTATCCTCTTGGCCCGACTCAATCAAAGTTTGCAAATTGCTCTCCATTGTTGCCTTGCATTGCAATTTTTAAAAATAAAAATTCAAACAATCGTAAAAAAGAAAAATAAGCTATAGATAATAAAAATAAAATACTAACATGAAAAAATCAATTACCGTTGTACGCTCCGACGTTTCATCAATCCAACTTTTATCCTTTCGTGTATGACATTCATTGAAAAAGGTTACTGGATCTGCCACTTTCCCATGCTTCTTCCGCTTTATGAAAAATAAAATTTCATACAAACAATTTTAAGCAAACTTCATATTAAAAATAAAATTTATAACGAACTAAACGAACAAAGCTATTTCGTCCATTTAGGAATTAAGGGTCCACGCCTCCTTTGAGATGTTCCTTATTATTACAAAAAAAAAAAATGCCAATTAAAAACCAGGAAACAAATGTAAATTTTCAGTTTAAGCATAATACTAGTTTAAACACAAAACAAAAACTAAAATTAGTAATAATTCAAAAACGAACCAGCTTCGAAGTCCTCTTCCAAATGAAGTTTCTCAGAACGCTGATCTTCACTAGAATTATCCATAGCAAAAGTTATTGGAAGGAGAAGGAATATGGCTGAAATGGGGGAAAGAGTAAGGCTGAAATGGGCAAAAGAGTAAGGCCGAAATGGGAGAAGGGGAGGGAGTAAACGAGAGAGAGAAATGAAAAAGAGAAATAGAAGCACGTAAGTAATGGGAAAGAAGGGGCTCAACTATGGATACAATTTTAGCGTCGAAATATGAAGACATTACATCGGTCCAAACCGACACTAACTCTGACAAACTGACATTTTTGGACTTTGCATCGAAATATTTGGACCTTGCGTCGGTTCAAACCGACACTATACCTGACACAGACTAGCTACACCTAGCCTGACATACATTTTTACTGAAAAGCCTAACACATTTTTTACTAAACGCAGGTGGCGTCGAAATAGGGTCACATTGCGTCGGATAAAATCGACGTTAGGTTGACAGATTTCTGTAGTGTCGAATGATAGGAGCATATTTATGTGACTTAGTTAGCTTGTTTTCTTGCATTTACATAGCTAATTTCTACTTGTTAGAGTGTTTTAAGCTATTTTCGTGTGTTTTCAGGTTTAATTGACAAAGTTGGCAAGAAAGTGCAATTTGGAGCATTTTAGAGCAATTTTGGGCTTGGAATGGATTGCACATGCATGGAGCAAGGTGGATGGATGAATTTGAAGATCAAGAAAGGCTAGGAATGTGATTAACATCTAGAAGAATTAAATTGAAGACTTGGAAGATAAGGAATCAGCTACAAAGAAGGAATATTATCCAAATTACCTTATCTTATCCAAACTTTATCCAACCTTATCTTATCTTATCATATCCTAATCTTTTGCTAACTTAATTCCAGCTGCAAAGAGGACTCATTTTCACATTAAAGCACCCAAATATCAAGTTCTAGAAGCCCTATTTTCGTGCCCTAAGTTTATGCCACATGTAACCCTTCTAGAAGTTCTAGAATCTGCCACAAGGACCATTCCTTGTCCTCCTTGGAATCTGATTGAAAGTGTCCTCGTTCTTTGGTGATTTGGAGTCCTAATTCCTCTCATTTTCAGCCCAATTTCGTGCCTTCCCTTCACCCTATAAATACATGATGCCGCAACACTCATAAAACACCACCCTCTACCATAATTTCACACCACACCATCCACCACACGTGGAGGCGTGCTTGCCATTCAAAACGTTGGATTGTTAGAGTGTTTCTAGGTGTATTCTATTCTTTATTTTCAATGTTTAAATTTAATTATCTTTGTTTTGCGATCATGAGGAACTAAATTCGTTTTAGTTAGAGGTGAATTCAAAGCCATGAACATATATGTGATATGAATTGATTTCATCCAATTATTGTTTCATAAATCATGAATGCGATTTACTTATCTGTTTGATTGATAACTTATTCTTATATGTTGACTAAGGAGGCCTACTTAGTTTGCATGCATGAATTTGATGCTAGAATATAAGGGAGTTTCACGTAATAGTTATTCACTTATATTCACAAGTAGTGGAAGTCACTAGTCATGATTGTGTTAAGTGAATCCTTGGCAGGAGTCTCATGCGTTTCATAGTGATGAATGCCTTGTCAATACTTATGATTTTCATAGAACTTAATGACTTTTGATATGTATCTCTATCATGCGTTTCATATAGGGAACTTGAGAAAGATAATTTGGTTGTAATGTGTATTCATTCAATTCAATGAAATAAGGAAAATCTGATGGTTGGTTGTGCGATGCAATTAACTTGGGGCATTGTCATTCATGGTTTAAAGGAATAATAATTGGAAATCGATTTGTATGCATGTGTGTCATGTGTGGAGAAGGACCCTCTAGCTAGCCATTCACCCATATTTCACCCAAGTTGTTTAAGAGTCTTTAATCTGCTTGTCTTTACTTTAATTTTGTCCAAAACCCAATCCGCTTTACTTTGTTGTGTCAAATTAGTTAGAATCTATCCAACCTTGTGTTTTTAAGTGTTTTGAGTCAAAGTTAAGTTAGAATTCATATAAATCACCCTTTAGAGTCTAGTTTGAGTCTATTTGAATGTTTTGTGCTGTTTTGAGTCATATAAGTCTAGTTAAGTGTTTTTAAGTTTAGTTTTGTGTTTTTAAGTCAGTTTAGAGTAGATTAGCATCCCTTCTAATCCCCGGCCTAAAATGATCCCTACTTTCATATACTATAATCATAGGGTTTTAATGTGAGTGTTAGAATATTTCACATCATTGAAATAAGGAAGCTTTGAGGCGAATTAATAAGAGGTTGCGTTGGTTAAAACTGACGCCAACTCTGAAATGATTGCAAAAGCTTTTCCAATCCATTTTCCCGTGCAAAAAAACCGAAAAAATTCCCACCCACAATATTTGAATTAAACCGACACAGATGACATATGCCGTTAGCTAAAAGCGACAGGAAGCAAGCCTAAAAAAAAAAAAATGTTTAACCCAAAGTTAAAAAATAAGTTGTTATGTTATCTCATATAATATTTTAATAAATAAAATTTAACTTATAAATAATACTTAATAAAAAACTGAAATATAATTTTATGATAAGATATCATCACACACTAATTGAAACCATGGTCTAATTAATACATAAAAATAATTAATATACGTATTCCCTGTCATCATCTGTTAGGTCGTCGTCGGCATTGACTTGATTAACGAGCTCGGTAGGCAATGGTAATGATTCAAGAAAAGGAGTTTCTTCCACGCCAACCCTTGTATGGAAATTTTCATTATCAAGAATTCGATCATCCAAGTTAGGTATGGCATAATCATGAATTGCATCAATATCTTCCAATACATCAAACAAGTCCCTCGGCTGGGTTCGAATAACTACGTGCCAATCATTTTCAATTGTGTCCTCCACATAAAATGCTTGTAATGCTTGTGATGCTAATATGAAAGGATCCCCTTTAAATCCCAATTGATTGAAATTCACCATAGTAAATCCATATAGATAGGTCTTCATTCCTCGTGGACATCTTGAATTCATCTATAATAAGTATGAAGATAAAAATTCATAGAATAACTATAAACATCTTATAATTAAAATGCAAGACAATAAATAAATAATGTGATCGTTATATCAACTCACATGTTGCTTGAACCATTCTGGAAATTCTTTCTTGCTTAGCTCCTTAATTTGTCGCATAGTTAACCTTTCTCGACGATGTTTAGTTTTCAAGAATTCCTCATGTTGCCTCGACAATTATGTCCAAATTTAGATAATTAATTTTTCAAAGTTAAGAAAACCAATAAAATATTAAGATGTATGATTAAACATTCTTACTTTCGAAATGGGATAACTTCATCACAATTATTTACATTAGTGGATACCACAAAATCTTATGTTATACTTAATGAAGGTATGAATAAACTCTTAAGTATTAGTGAATCTATTATTTTGATGGGATACGCATTCTATGAAAATAGTTTCAACGATCCAACCGTCAAACTTGTTTGTATATACTTTGAAATCGCATACGCTAAAAATTGCAAAAAACAAACATTCAGAGATCAAGTAACGGGACAAAAGTTTTCGACAGTTATCAATGAAAAATCACAATTTAACGGTTATTTTAACTTCGATTTTGATGATTTTTTTATTGCTACACTCCTTGACCTATATGAATACAATGAATGAACTCGATCCTCAATTTAAAATATTTACACTAGTGGATACCACAAAATCGTATGTTATACTTAATGAAAGTATAAACAAACTCGTAAGTGGTAGGGAATCTATTGTTTTGATGGGATACGCATTCTACGAAACTAGTTTCAACGTTCCAACCGTCAAACATGTTTGTATATACTTCGAGATCGCATATGCCAAAAATTGCAAAAAACAAACATTCAGAGATCAAGTAACAGTAGAAAACTTTTCGACGGTTATCAATGAAAAATCATAATTTAACGGTTATTTTAACTCCAATTTTGATGATTTTTTACAGCTACACTCCTTGACCCTATACAAATGCATTGAATTAACTCGATCTTCAATTTAAAATATTTACACTGGTGGATACTACAAAATCTTATGTTATACTTAATGAAAGTATGAATGAACTCGTAAGTGTTAGTGAATCTATTGTTTTGATGGGATACGCATTCTACGGCTAGTTTCAACAATCCAACATCAAACATGTTTGTATATACTTCGAGATCGCATATGCCAAAAAATTGCAAAAAAAAAACATTCAGAGATCAAGTAACGAGACAACTTTTCGATGGTTATCAACGAAAAATCATAATTTAACGGTTATTTTAAGTCTGATTTTGATGATTTTTTACAGCTACTCTCCTTGACCCTATATGAATACAATGAATGAATTCTATCTTCAATTTAAAATATTTACCCTAGTGGATACCAAAAAATCTTATGTTATACTTAATGAAAGTATAAATGAACTTTAAGTGTTAGTGAATCTATCGTTTTCATGGGATACGCATTCTACGAAAATAATTTCAACGATCCAACCGTCAAACTTGTTTGTATATGCTTCAAGATCGCATACACCAAAAATAACAAAAAACAAACATTCATAGATCAAGTAACGGGACAAAACTTTTCAACGGTTATCAACGAAAAATCACAATTTAACGGTTATTTTAACTTCGATTTTGATGATTTTTTTACAGTTACACTCCTTGACCCTATAGAAATACAATGAATGAATTCGATCTTCAATTTAAAATATTTACACTAGTGGATACCACAAAATCTTATGTCATGATGATCGATGAAAATTGAGGATTTTGTAAAAGGAATAACTTGCAAGCTTTGAGTTCCATTGGCAAGGTTTAAACTTTTGAGAAAGGCTTCACAACCTTGAATACAAAAACTCTTTCATTTTGCATATCCTTGCACATTTAATATTTTGTAATAGACTAGTAGTGTATGGATGTTTGTTTATTAGGCTCTTATTTTCAAGTGTAGATGTAGTACTTAAACAATAAACGTGTTTTAATGTTTTCAAGTAATATTTATGTGGCAATGTGTGGTATGTGAAAATTTAAGAAAAAAATACATTTTTCTTAACGGGTCATAGCGGGTCATAACGGGTCAGGTCACTTTACCTGACCTTTTAAAGACCCGTTAAGATAACAAGTGTGACACAACATGACACATTAAGGTAACATGTGTTACACGAACACGGCAGACACGACCCATTTGCCAAGCCTATCTACCAATGCAAGATAGGAAGAATAAAACATGGGGAGGGTATATAAGGACCATCAATCCGTCACTTACAACAAACACTGGGTTTCAAAATATTTAAAAATACTAAAATCTATGTCGCTCAGAACCGACGCAGGCTTTAAAATATTTAAAAACAATACTTTGTGTCGCTTAAAAGCGACACCCATACTTTATGTCGCTTAAAAACGACACTGTTTTGTTTAAAGCGACGCCAACATTTAAAAATTATTAAAATATATGTTGGTTATAAGTAATATTAAATGTTTATGTCGGTTTAAAAGCGATGTAGACATTTTATGACGCTTATAAGCGACAATAAATCCGACGTAATGTTCAGTTAGTGTCGCAAGTGTCTTGTCCACCACTATATTATATTGAACCGACGCCACCTACTGACACTATAAGGCCCTTTTGTAGTAGTGTTTGGTGCATTATTGTCTTTCGAGGCTACTTCGTTGCTTGTGGAGAATGTTTGGTTTGTTTGCTCCCTTCTTTCTATTTACTTTCTATTGCTTCTTGGAAACACCTTCATGGTTTTCGGAGTTGTCTTTAGAGTTCCTACGGTGTTTGTGGGGAAGCACCGAACATCATGGTGGAAACATGTGAATTTCCTAGCACCTCCCTGTCCACGTCCAGACAAGCTGTGCCAGAAATTCCTTGACGAGCTAAATTCAAATTTCCCTGCAAAGAACACTTTCTGGCACCTCCATGTCTGCATGTTGACAAGCTATGCTGAGAAGTTTGTTAATGAGCTTTGACCTTCCAATATAACTTTCCGGCACCCCCATGTTTGCTTGTAGGCATGCTATGCCGAGAAAATTCTTGACGAGTAGATCCGAGCCACTGAAGATAAACTGTGATGACCCATTCCTACTTTTCACTCTAATTTCTTTTCTGTTGGTGTGAGTTGACGATTTTACACCTTTTTGGACAAAAGTGAGATTAGACGTGGACTTGATTTTCGGCTTTCAGTTTCTTCTTCCTGGTTTCGTACTTAAATTGTGCTCGTCGATACGAACGCGTGAACACGTGTTAGACTCGAATCGGACCTATAACAAAAAAGTTACGCTCCGTTAAAATACGTTAATTACAGGTATTTTTGTGCACGCATGTACAAAATATCAGTGTCGGAAACACTGTTAAGAATACAGATTTTGTACATTTGGAATTGTACCAAATTTGAAAAATCCTTTGCCTCCCCTAATTGGTGGATCCGTGTCCCCCATTCCATCC
Source organism: Pyrus communis (assembly GCF_963583255.1). Taxonomy (NCBI): domain Eukaryota; kingdom Viridiplantae; phylum Streptophyta; class Magnoliopsida; order Rosales; family Rosaceae; genus Pyrus; species Pyrus communis. The sequence continues at coordinate 21,718,879 of NC_084809.1, read as the reverse complement.
ACAGTTTCAACTTTTCCACCATTTCCTCCCCTCCATTCCATTCCCCCGTTTTCCTATTCACCAATAAAGTCATTTCCCTCAACTTTGCACCCAATCAGTGAGCGCCCTCCACAGACCCAGTCGATTTTGTACATTTGGAATTGTACCAAATTTGAAAAATCCTTTGCCTCCCCTAATTGGTGGATCCGTGTCCCCCATTCCATCCACAGTTTCAACTTTTCCACCATTTCCTCCCCTCCATTCCATTCCCCCGTTTTCCTATTCACCAATAAAGTCCTTTCCCTCAACTTTGCACCCAATCAGTGAGCGCCCTCCACAGACCCAGTCACCAATCAAAACACTCAACCTCACTCTCTCTCTCTCTCTTCCTTCTCTCCCCGAAGGCACTCTCTCACTCTCTCACTCTGCAACTCTCTCAAACAAACACTAAACTTCACCAACGTGACCTGAAACGTACACCATTGTGTTCATCTCGACTCCACGAACACAACCATACCATTGGATCACGCACTGACCGAGTTTTGGACGTCGAACTCGGAAGGTCCGAACTCAGTGAGTTTTGTTGCCCTCACTACTGTGAATACTCTCTGAAAATTCTTCATTCCTTTCCCTAAGAAATTATTCAAATCTCCATTGAATTGCATCATAAATCATATAATTTAACAGTATCTCTTCCTTCTGTCGTTTTTTTTTCTACTGCAACTGATGCCTATTTATAGACATCCATGGAAGGCTCTGGAGTTATACGATGAGTAGAAAGAGCTCACTATGATGATTACCAAATTTTGGAGTGGGTAACCTGGAAAAAAAAAAGACGCATTAGATAAATTGGCGAATTTTGTGTAAACCAATGACGGAATGAGGACTAGGTTTTCAGGACCTATACTCATTTAACCTTGCTCTACTTGCAAAGCAAGCTGGGCAGTTCGTCCACAATCCTCAATCTCTCGCCTTTCGATTGTTCAAGGCGCGATATTTTCCAAACACAGATTTATGCAAGTGAAGCTCACGGCTAATTTTTCATATTGTTGGAGAAGCATAGTGTGCTCGCAAAAGGTCTAAGGTGGCAGGTAAGTAATGGCAAAAGCATAAAGATATGGAAGGACAACTGGATTCGAATGGAAAACTTCTTTAAGGTGATCACCCAACCTGCTTTTCCATGGACTTGTAAGGCTACGGTCAATAATTTATTTTCGGAAAATTTCTTTGCTTGGAGTAAAAACTTGGTGAAACATTTGTTCATTCCTAAGGAAGCAAAGTTAATTTTGTCTATTCCAAGAAGCCCAAGATATACCGGATCGAGTACTTCGGCAATTTGAACGGAATGTTAAATTCTTAGTTTGCAGTGCCTATCATTTGGCGCGACACGAATAGAAACTAGATAGGGCGGCACCTGGAGGTTCTAGAATGAGCGAGGAAGAAGGAACACTATGGAAGAAACTTTGGAATGTCTGTGTGCTGGAAAGGTAAAAAATCTTAGCTTGGAGAGGATGTTTGGATTCACTACCCGCTCGCCACAAACTTGCAAAAAGGAGAATGGCAGTTGAAGAGATGTGTTTATTTTGCAATGGACAAATTGAAATATTTGAACATGTGCTTCGGGATTGCGCAATGGCGGCAATGGTGTGCTTTACTAGCATGAGGTTGCAAGTGAATGGTTGTATAACATGAGCTTAATGGCTTGGATCACCCAACTAGCACAAAAGTCTCCTCTCACTCTTTTGATTTGGTGTTGATGAGCTTATGGTTGATATGGAAGGCTAGAAATGATTTATTGTGGAATGGTAAGCACAAATCACCAAGGGAAATATTTTTGGAAGTTGAGAAATGGTTGGCTGCTTGTCGCAGCTGCCATCATTCTCAAATGACAGAGCAGCAAAGCAAATGCAGAAATAGAACAAGCTCAGTGAAGGTTGGAACAAATGCAACTTTGATGGAGCATGGCATGAAGGTTCGAAGAGTCGTGGTTATGGAGTAGTGTGTCGCAACTGCTCAGGGGAATTTCTGGGGGCTATGACTAAGGCAACGAGGTTGTGGCATCGACTTTGCAAGCAGAACTCGTGGCAGCACGGCTTACAGTCCTATTTATGGAGGAAAATTTTGCAACTGGAAGCCAAGTAATCTTCGAGGGTGACTCGAGTCTAACACTAGCAACAATGAAGAATATGGGGGACGATACCTCTAATCTTGGCCCTCTGATAAATGACATTAGAATCTTTCTGAGTGATATTTCCCGGAAGAGCTTCAGTTTAATTCGACGCAAAGCAAATAACATTGCTTACAGACTAGCAAGGATAGGTATTGGAAGCTACCAGCAATTGATGTGGTTTGAGGAACCGCCAGATTTTTTTATCTGATGTAATTTTTGAGGACTCATCTATGTAACTTTATTATTCCGGAGGATAGTTGCGACAGCCCGTTCCGGATTTTTGAACCGTAGGGGTGAAATGACATTTTTGCCCCTAGTGTGGTTATTTCGTTGTGTGGTTGTTTTTGGATTTTGTTGGCAAGTTTTGGACCCCACACACACTTCCCCACACACCCCCACCCTTTCCTTGTCCCATGCCCTGTCCCTTTCCCTCTCTCTCTCTCCCATTTCCATTCCCACACGTACGGACACACCCAAAAACACACCAAACCTTCACAGATCGAGGAAACAAATTACATATTCGTGCCCATGAGGTCCGTAGGAGTTTAACCATACCCATTTCAGGTAAGGATACCTTCGTTTTCACGTCGAACTCGGGATACCCCGATTTGGTCACTGTTCATGCACACGTTAATTCTTGTGTTTTTGGGAATTTGAAGCTTGTAGGAAGCTTGGTGAGGTCTTTAGGAGGCTCGGGGTGGTTCGTTTGAAGGTTTTGGACGTTGGGATCGTGAGTTACAAGGTTGGCCGGAGTTGGTGGTGTTTTCCCGACGAGATTCCGTGTGTTTTAGCACTTGAAAGTGGTATGGATTTGTTCCTCTCGTTGTAAGCTTCATTTTGGTACCAATTTTGTGAAATTTGGTTGAAAAACGAAGAAGTTACAAGGTTTTGAAAATTACTCGGTTTTCCGGTGCCGGCGACGGCGCCGGAGCTTCGCCGGAGAAGACGACGGAATATTCCGTCATTTTGGACGGAATGTTCCTAACGGCATTAACGGAATCCGTTAAAGTTAACGGAATATTCCTGATGGTGTTAACTGACGTCGTCAGTGTGCCAGGCACGTGCCTGCGTGTGGCTGTGCCTTGGCCGGCGCGTGGGGGCGCGTGCGGCGGTGGAAATTTTTTATAAAAATATGGGGATGTTCCTGAGGTTGAGTAGATCACGTTGGTGTATTCATACACCCCATTTGAGCATTGTATGAGAAGTTATTTCGTGATGTTGGTTATGTGTTTTAAAATTAACGTTTTTATAGTTGTTTCGTATATAGGTGAGACCTATCCCGAGGACAAGCGCGGTCACTCAAGGCAAGGGGGTTACGACCCTTCTACATACCAGTGAGTGAGCTTTTGGTTTTCCGTATATACCTATATACTTATACTTTTCCCATAAAGTGAAATGAAACGTTTATACGTTTATATGCCATGCTTATTGTTTGCCATTTATTTACACATTATTGGTTGCATATATATATATGTGTGTGTGTATTGGTGCTGTGGACGCACAGGTAAGTGCCAGGTAAGTATGGTTTATGTTTATGTTCAGTAGTGATTTGAGATGCATAGAGAGCTCATAACCTGCACCCCCGGTGTTAGTGCTCCCACCTAGAGTTGGGCATAGTCCTTTATGTGATATTCACCTCCCGCACCACACGCTCATCTTGGATCCAAGTTAAGTGCACAGTCCTGTCGTACAGACCACTTTAGGTGGTTCCGACTCGTAGGTGACCCGCGATTATTCACCCAGTCTTCACGTGATCGTAGCACTTGAGCGTACTTATTATACACCCAGTCCTGTCGTACAGACCACTTTAGGTGGTTCCAACTCGTGTGCAGGTATAGTTAGTGAGATGGAGATTTAAGCTCTAGATTCAGCTGTACAGGTCACGTTAGGTGACTCTGGCCGACAGATTACATGGCATTGATTTGACATTCCTGAGCACTTGCATACTATTTAGAGACATTTGACCTGGCATATTTCGGAGCATGATTTATAAATATGTATATTATATTTTCTGGGAAGTATACAGGTTTTACGGCGAGGGGTTAGAATCTTGTTTATGAAATGGTTTTTGAAAAGCTTTGTTTTTGCCCACTCACACTTTTTATTTTGCACCCCTCCAGGTTCTAGTTGGCTAGCACTTCTGGTGGCTTCCCAGAGGATTTCCCCGGTATATCTGACAGATTATTACCATTGTAGGACCACCTTTGGGTGTGTTTTTGTAGCGTTATTTCTCCCGGACTGCATTAGGTCTTTGAGCTCTGAACTTTGTTTTTCACACTTACGCTTGCACATGTATGCTCTTGCTTTGTGTAAAGCTGGTTTTTATTTATTCGTACTACTTTTATTATTTTATTAGCTTCCGCACTGTGCACATGGTTACGTCACTTCCACGTGACGGCCAGCATGCCCTAGTCTCGGTCGGGGTGTGTCAATAGTTAACTATTGTGGTTGTGCGGGACACTTTTTTTTCTTTTGACCCGGTTGAAAGCTTCAACAAGATTTTTATCGAAGCCCATCTAGGCACACTATTCTTAGAGATTGTATGTTATAATTTTCTCAATTCAATGAATGTCGTGCTTTTTTTCGAAAAAAAAAAACAAAAAAGAAAAAACTTCTCCCATCAACTGTATGTAGTCTCCACGTCTTGCATTATTATTTATCTAATAGAGTTCATGTTCTCTTTTGTTGCAAAAATATAAGGAGTTTATGTTTTGCACGCCATTTCCCTTTTGTAGGAAGAAATCTATACATACATACATACATATATATATATATATATATATATATTTCTTTTATTTATTTATTTATGAGATATTGATCTATAGGTAAAGCCTGTCTTCACATTTTGAGATGGATTACATTTCTCATTTTGTCTTGTAGCTTGATCCAACTTGTATGGACTTTATTTCTTTTTTTTTTTTTTTTTTTTGACGTTTTATTTTTTGTTCAACAGCCTCAGCCCAACGAGAGTACTCGTGGCTGAGGTGACCGACATATTCATACAATGACTTGTCTGACTTCTGATGAATGGTGTATAAATCATTAGCGGAGTGTAAGCGATTAGCTTGGAAGATGTGTTGTGCTAGGAAGAGTCTCCTTAGCTTAGTGAAGGAATCCACTGTATCAGGTTGAAGACGACAATACCAATTGAGAGCTTCGCCAGAGAGAGTGGAGGGCAAAATGAGACATCGTTCCTCATCAATGTGTCTTTGGTATGCCATGGTGGATCCAAAGAGGTGGATATGCTCAACTGGATGTCCCCTCCTAATATATGATTGCAAGCCAAGGTTCTGTTTCATTTCTCCTTGTAGACGGGTGCCAAGGATCCTTCTTGTCAAAGGGCTTGGCCTCAGCTGATTTCAGTTAGGTATCTCGGCATAATGCTCGACCTTTAGCTTGTTTACTTCCTCGAGGTGTTGTAGGATATGGGGGCCCTGAGTGGAGTTAAGCACCATTGGAACCTCCTTCGTAAGTTTCCATCATTTTTTGGAAGTAGAGAAATTTGGTCAAGTGCATGTGACCTTTTCTTGGATTCAATGTACTGGTTTTGGGGACGTGCCTGATGGAAGTCCCCCGAGTCTCGTACGCCTTCTTGTCCCTCAAAGTCTTGTCATTCTTTCCTTAGGATAGTAGTTGGCCTAGGTTGTGGTAAGGGACCAATTCCTTTGATGACTCTTGGATTATTGATCTTTGAGTCTATGTGGATAGGTTTTTCTCAACGCTACCTTAAGATGTCTCGGCAGTCATGATATAACTTTTAATCCTTCCATTCCTTTTGCAAGGAGATGTCTTCCTCCACTCATGTTGCTTCGATTTGAAACAGCTGGGGTTAAGAGAAGTCTCATGTTGTTTAATATCTTGGTGACAAGGTCACTTCTCATTAAGAACGCCCATGTTAAAAACATGTGAACCTTCATGTTGGTGGGTACCTATGTGTTGATTCGCGATCACAGGGGTGACATACTCATGAGACTAAGTCTGTTTAGCCTCGTGGAGCATCTTGAAAAGCTTCTCATACTGTTCTTGGAGGATCTCATTCCTGATCGCTATGTTGTTGTTTGAAAAGTTGCTCCGGTCACCTAGTGAAAATAATATGTAAAGACATAAAGATAGGGAAGCAAACACAAGATGTATGTGGTTCACCCTCAATTAGGCTATGTCCACGAGGGTAGAGAAGTTCTTGTTAATAGTAAGGAGTTTACACAATACATAGGTTCAAGCATAATTGATGTGAGATTTACTTGACACTCAAATTAAACCCTCGTTTGACAATTGTAGTAGAATGGATAAGTGAGGGATCGTTCTAGACCGGGGATTAGGAGGGCTTGCTAAAACCTTCTAAATTGACTTAAAAACATAAAAACTAAATTAAAATACTCTTAACAAGACTACTATGACTCAGAATGGCTTTGAAAAACTCAAATTGTCTAAAACAATCAAATTGACTCAAATAGAAGCTAGAACTTGATTTAGACGAATTTGCAATTGTTTATCACTCCAAAAGCTTTAAAGATACACAAATAAAACAAATACGAATGATTAAGACTTAACAAAATAGGGGGGGGGGATTTGTGGTTGGACGATATTAAATTAAAAAGACAGAATATAATTGAAGGCAAAATGTAAATATGAATGTGATAAAAATATGGATGATGGAATAGCTAAGGGGTTCTTCTCCACACATGTTACACTTGCAATACAAGATTGATTTTCGGTTGGTCTTTCGATAAATTATGAAACTCAATGCTCCAAGTTAATTAGGTCCGCTTAAATTAACTTTCAAATTTCCCTAAATTCATTGGATTGAATGGAATACGCATTACAACCAAATTATTCTTAATCAAAGTCCCTAACTATGGAATACGCATGATAGAGACATTCAACAAAGATCATTAAGTTCAATGAAAATTATAAGTGTTGACGAGGCACTCGTTACTATGGAATACGCATGAAACTTATGCCAAGAATTCGTTTAACGCGATTGTTTATAAGCAACCTCCACTACTTGTGAATATAAGTTCATAACGATTAGGTGAAACTCACTTATATTCTAGCGTCATATTCATGCATGAAAATTAAGCTTGCAATCTTAATGAACATACATAAATAATTTATCAATCAAACAGTTAAACGAATTGAATCCACAACTTATGAAATACCAACCAAAAGTAATCAATTCATATTGCAAATATAAACATAGTTTCGAATCACCCCCTAGCTAAAGGGGGTTTAGTTCCTCATAACTTTGAAATCAAAGAAACCCCTAAACATTCCAACAACTCAAACTTGAATTGTATGAACGTTTAGGCACTCTTCTCTTCCATTCTCATACGTACAAAACAAAGAGAATTAAATTTAAACTTTGAAATCAAAGAAACACCTAAAAATTCCAACAACTCAAACTTGAATTGTATGAACGTTTAGGCACTCTTTTCTTCCTCGTTGTTGTAGCACAAGGTCTAAGTGAGCTTTGGGGATTATGTGAAGTGTTTTGGAGGGATGGGAAGTGGTTGGATAGTGGCTGCAATGAAGGAGAAAAACTGCACAGAAAATGGAAGGGGAATTGCGGCAATGGGTGTGTATTTGTGTTGTGTGAAGTGTTGTGAATGGAAATATGAGATATGAATTCAATGGGGAGTGAATGAATGCCAAATGAATGAGAATGCAAGGGTTTTTATAGGAGGAATGGAGATGTATATGGCTGTTTGTTTAAGATGCAAGTGGCTAATTAATGATGGAAAATAGTTAGGAAAGCATGTGAAAGCTGAAAATGCATATGGGGTACACGGCAATGATGCTTGTTGGTGCTGAAATTGCATGTGTGTGAGGTGTGTAGGTGCTGAAAATGCATGTGAATGCATGGCATTTGAAATGATTGTTGTTTGGAATTGAATGTGAAGACATGTGAAAGTGGAAATGCATGTGAAGATGTTGGAAATGGGAATGAAGGGGATACACGGCAATGTTTGGAATGTGGAGAAAAGGGTGCATGTGGTTGTAATGTTTGTTGGTTAAAGATGCATGTGGATGTATTATACAATGGGAAAGTATGTGATTGAATTAAAGGATGCAAAGTGAATGAATCATGAATCATTGTGGATGAAAGGTGGAAGTGCATGTGTTGATGACTAGGTTAGTGGGTGGAAATCTGAAAATGGCAAATAGGAATGGGAGCTCACGGTTTGAATGTGTAAAGTGTGTGTGAATGCATGTGAAGATGCAATAAATAATGCATGTAGGGTTAAAGAGGGAGAATGTGGTGAAATGATGAAGTAGGAAGGTGGAAATGCATGTGAGATGTTTGGAAAGGAATAAAGAATGAATGGTGGAAATGTGAGTGAATGATGTGCATGTGTGAGAATGCATGTGGAATTAAGAGGAGTATGGAAGTGAAATAAATGAATGATATGTTAAGTGATAAGTGAATGATATGTAGTGAGTGATAAGTGAATGGTTTGATAAGTGATAAATGAACTAGTTTAAAGGGCTAGGGTTTAAGTACATAGAATGGGCCTAAAATAGGTTGGTTTGTATGGCATAATGTGTTTGATTGGGCTAGGCCCTTTGTTTGATGTCCCCAAAGAGCATAGAAGGCTTCAATTTCGTCCATCCTCTTTGCTCCATGATTAAGCTATCCAAATCATGCCCAAAAATGCTCCAAATGGCCTCAAAATGCACTTTCTTGCTCCCTAGGCCCTTAGAACCTGAAAACACACAAAAGAAGCATAAAGGACTTAAAATAACGAGAGAAACATAACGTAAATGCACGAGAACAAGCCATTTAAGTCGCATGAATATGCTCCTATCAATAATCATAATTAATGAGTTCTAATGACGAGTTTAAGTACAATAATGACATTAGGAATTAATTGTTGGAGAACGGTCTCCTTTTATAGTCAAGGAGAGTCTCTGGCTCCCGTTCGAGGTCAATGTGAAATTCTAGGAGTTTTATTTTGATGTTGACACGTGCCATATTGTGAATGGTCTCTTGATTAGAGAGGAATGAACTCTTCAATGAGTCCTTGAAAGTATGAAGTTGATTGGTGCTCAATAGTTTCAAGAGTGGTGAACTATGGTATAAACACACATAACCCTTCTTATACCTTGTGCAAAACATCCCTATTATTGAGAATGCCCTTCCAGGCTAAGGAATGATTTGTTCGAAAATATGTGTGTGTGTCTTTGGGTCAAGCCTAATCAATAATTAATTAGGCACGAACCCTACTTAATAAAATATTAACAAAGACGAGTGTACTTACCGACTTGCTTATTGAGTTCAACGAATGAGCCATCAATCTCATAGTATGAAGCTTGCAATACATACAACCCACTGCTGTCTTGCAAAACAAGTTAAGGATTCCCAAGAGTACTAAATTTACCATTTTACCCCATTTTACCCTCATTGGAAATGTGCACAAATCGTCTGTTGCACGTCCGATTTACGTCTCGTTTGCACTTATGTGTTCGTCGGGACACGTACTACCTAAAAAGACGAGAAAAAGGACAAAGAGTGACTAGAACTCCAATGTCCTCATAAGATTTCTACTAAGCTCGCTAGAGGCATTTTCAAAATTTCAATGATCGGGAATAAAAGACAATTAAAATTAGCACAAGATGTGACATTTCATGTACCCAACCATACTTCGAGCAATAGCATTAGTAAGTTAAATGTTAGATTAGTCACCAACAGAGTTTGAACTCACACCGTCTTGTAAGGGCACATCATCTTTCTACCACTGCGATAAATGGCCACTTGATGGACCCAACCATACTAAACCATCTTTTTATTACATTTTCTTATGGGTATGTATTTTTCAATGCATATCCCTAACCATTTTTTTTATTTTGTTTCGATGCCTGTGGGCCATATGAAAACCGCAAAACACATTCTCCGAATACTATAAAACACAAATAATTGACACAAATAACTAATGCTATAAAACACAAATTAGTGCAATAAGTAATAAATATAAAATGTAATTGTAAAATGCGTAATTCTACCTATTTTTTTTATATACAAATCAATTTATATTTTTTGAGAACGAATCGAATTGAATATTATGTTATCAATGTCAACCTTCTAGCAAAGGGTACTTTAAGTTACTAGTGAATTCTATACCCAAACGTACCGCAAAATTGAACTGTACTTTATTTCTGGCGACCATGAACCGAAGACCGAAATTTTTGGGTATGGGAATTCTTGATACCAAAATTGAGCCAATTCGTTCCCGATTCCGCTTTCGGTAATCCGAAGAATAATTTCGGTTTCAGGGCCACTTAGGTATTGGGCAAAACCAAATTTTTGCACAGCTGCAGCAAGAAAACAATAGCAATAGCACAATACCTACAAACAACACAGAGAGGTAGAAAACTATCGAAAATTAATCCCTAACTCTGATGTAATCAAATTAATCCTATGCATGCCCTACTAATTTCTCCAAATTAAAACTATCAAACATTAATCCCTAATTTGACAAATTAAAACCCTAATTTGAAATTTTAGGATTTGTAGAATCCGTGAGGACCAGAGAGGAGTAGTGGACACATGGGGTGGTGGCTGGGCGACGGAGTGTGGAGGTGGTATAAGGAAGGGATGGGTGGTGGTGGTGGCTGAGGTGTGAATAAAGAAGAAACAAGCAGCGTGTTGAAACGACTAGTGGTGGTGATTGTGCGAAGGAGTCGTCTGTTGGTGGTGCGTGGTGGCTGGGCAACAGAGAAAATTGAGAAGTGAAGTGGTGGACTTCGATTCAAGGTCGAGAGTTGGTTCAGCTCGATTTAACCGAACTAACCAAGGTTTCATACTGATTTCTATACCAAATATTGCGATTTCGGTTCGGTTTTAGGTACTGAATTTTTCAACATTCTCGATTCGGTATTTTTTTCGATTTGATTTTGATACGGTTTCGGTTGCTTTCAAATTTTTCAGTAATTTTTTACCACCCCATAATATATAAGATTTGAGAAAAGAGAGCTCTCAAGGAATTCAAGCTACTAAAATTCACTTAATGTGCATGGACTGATATATACTATCTTTTGTCAATTTCTCTCCGGTACCTGTTGGAAATGTGCACTAAAACCAATCATATGATGATACTTTACGGACATTTCACAAAGTTAAACTAATGTAGTTTAAATGTAAAAGGCAAAGATTATTGTTTGAGTCGTCTCATATAAATGTTATATGCTTAAACGATAAGTCCAAGGAATATGTGATTGGAAGAATGCGATCTAAAGAAGTTAGATTCATGAGACCATTCTTTCGTTGACACATCCTAAACGTTCCTGATCATAGGATTGTCAATTGGGCATTGACAGTCCGTTAAGATCAGTACGTGCTATGTCTTCTCTCAGGGAGAGTGACTAGTCTCGAGTCATTGGTGTGTGTGACATCAAGACAAGTACGTAGGTGCTCAATAGAGAATGAGTTCACTGAACATGATCAACGAAGAGTTCTCATATTCATGTCACATGAGAACTCATGGTTGGGATAATGCAAATTAGTCTTTTGACCTGAGGCATCACAATTGTCTTGTGGTTAGGTCCTTAATCTTTGATTATGTCAAAGTCACTCCATCAGGAGGGTGTCCACGGCATCGTTGGGGTTAAGCCACTTAGCCATGGAGGCAAGTGAATGCGCAACAAGGGATCTCTAACCTTCAAACTGTTTGAGGGAGAATACTCTATGATATGATTAAGAATCTTTGGCCAAAGTATGAATGAGATTTAGGAATGTGTTCCAAATCACATTCAAGGTAATCATATAAGCACAAGACTCACATTGGATAGTAGACATGAATAAACTATCAAACCAAACAATGTGGTCAAGAGTATTGTATTAGAGAAAGACCGTATTGCATTTGTAATCCTAAAACTGAATAGGTTCTCCACCTCTTCTGATTAGCTTGGGTAACCATGACATGCTGCTAGGCGTCAACCATGGTTTGTGGAAGCCCTAAAAGTGTATTATCACTAACGGGAGAATTGAAAGTAAGTTTCAATTCACAATCGATTTGAAAGAGTTTGAATCGCCCATTGCCTCGCTAAAAGGAACCTAATGGATCGTACACCGTGTAAGGTAGAGATTGAAGATTCAACGGAGATGAGTAAGAATAATTAAATGGTTTAATTATTTATGGCAAGGATTAATTAATATGATTATTAATCAAACGAATAAGTTCGTTAAAAGACCTCGGGATAGTTTTGGACCTTAAGGCCCAATGGGCTTCGAACGTCAAGTTTATTGACTTAAGTTGTGTGACAACTTAATGAATAATGATTCACAAAGGCCCAAATAGCCCAATGAATACCCTAAGGCCGGCCATTAAGAGAAAGAGTGGGTTTTGGACTTATTTACAAGTTTGCCACTCAAATGAATTAAGGTATAAGTGTGACTTTATAGCCAAAATTCATTGAGGGTTGTTTTTGGGGAAATTGGAGAAATACAAACTCTCCTTTCTCTCTAGAAATGGCCGGCCACCCTTGAGGAAAACATCTAGCAATCTTACTTCCTCAAGGTCACTCATTTCTTCTCCAATCTTACCTTGGTGTGGAGACTTAGAGGTTCTCAATTTTGGGAACTTGGAGAAACCTTTTCATCCATCCAAATCCATGGATCTAAGATGCAAGGAATGAAGGCCCTCTCTTTGGGTGATTAGCCCTTGCTTATGCAAAGAGGAATCTACAAAGGTATTGATTTCTCAACTCACTTTGTTTTGAGTTGAGTCTTGGTTCACCTATCTACTAGGCTTTGAAGTTCATGGGTTAAGTTTTGTTTTTGAGTGCATATAAACATGATTCCGCCTTTTAATTGTTAATTGCATGTTGTTGATGTTGCTCAAATGAACTTGTTTTTCACAAATCTTCCTTCAGTACCTTCAAAGTTCAAACTTGAAAAAGAATAACATGAAATTTACATAATTAAATCTGATTTTGCACTTTTAGGAGTAGAATGTAATCATTTTGCATCAATATAATCAGTATAGGGGGTGAGAAAATCGAACGTGGGACGTCGCAACTGTAACCAATGAGTTACAACAAATTCAAACTCTAGACTTGATCTCGCAACTACTACACTCCACCACCACAACCTCCATGACATCGCTTTCAACCTCCTTCACATTTCCCCCTTTCACAATTGTGCAACTTCATATGGATGCCGAATCTGGCTTCTCATATTTTGGTCTATAATTGGGTTTTGGGAAGGAGTCAGGTCGATCTATAATTGGGTTTGGGGAGGAGTCAAATCGATTGTCCTTCAATCTTTAAGATCATGTCACTGGTAGGTCGTGCCCTCCTTCTGACAGGATCAAGGTTAATGTGGATGGGGCATGGGATAAGGAAAACAACGTAGGTGGTGTAGGGGTGGTTTTTAGGGACTCGAAGGGGAAGCTTTTGGGTGCTATCTCTAGAATTTTTGAAGATGTTTTCCCTCCTATCCAAGTGGAGGTGCTGACAATTAAAGTTGAGCTTGAGATTGCGGTTGAATGGGGCTTAAATATGATCAACTTCGAGAGTGATTCTCTTTAGATCGTCTTGGTATTGCAGGACTCTTCTACTAATATGTCGCACATGGGATCTATTATAGAAGATGTAAAGCACCTGCTGTCTACGATCTCTGAAGCTTGTGTTGCCCACATCCGTCGCCAGGCTAACTCGGTTGCACATCGATTAGCTCGTTTTGCTCTCCATTGTGGTAATGATTGTACTTGGTTAGATGCTCCTCCATCTATAATTTGTGACCTTCTTGAGGAGGATGTTCATGTACCTTGTACTAATTAGCCTTTTCATGGCTTCAATCAAATATATGCCATCCTTTCTTCAAAATAAAGATCATGTTACTGGCAGGATGATAATAGCACGTGCCTTAGAAGTTGGTACAGTTTCCAATCATGCCAAAAAAAAAAAAAAAAACATTGTTTAGACCACAGCGTCGAATTTATGTCTAGTGGCTGACATATATAAATAAGATTTAAAATAGATCAAAACTTGTCGCTTAATTTACTGTCTAGTAATATTTCTCTTTATTTGTAAGTGAAAGGTCTTAGGTTTGATTTTCACCAAAGACGAATTTGAACCACATTATTACTAATCTATTATGAGGCTAAGTCCTCCACCTCTTTTTAGTATAAATAATATATCGTTTTTTTCAAAAATAAACCAAGGCTTAAACAAATGAAACATTTTAAAAAATAAGAATAAATTAAATGAAACACTATATATTGGATAGATCGGTTAATTAAGCCTGGTAATATATATATATATATATTGATTTTTTTTCCTCAAATTCGAATCTCACTCCTATTAAATAAAATTGTTACTTACATAAAAAATCAGTGCCAAATTATTATTTTTTTTAAAAAAAAAGAAGAAGAAGAAGAAGAAGAAATCGTTGTTATGGGCAACATTGATGTGACTCTATCCTGTACAGGAGGCAACCTAAATGCAGGCTAACTCTTGTTTTTTAAAACAGAGCGGTTGAGATTTCTAAGGTGCAAACATAGGTTTGTAGATGGTGTATGTGGACGGGATGTGAACCGTAAGATTAAATTTGAACAACTAAAAATGAAAGCATTAGAAATGGTTTAGTGTGAAATCAAGTTAAAAAAGACCCATGAGTTAATGAAAATGATAACCATGGGAATTCAAAAAATAGGGAATTAAACTCTCCCCCTCCCTCCCTACGACAGCAACAGATGAAACTAGAAAATTTTCTTCTCCTCCCAAAAATCTCCTTCTCACCCTGACATCGTGCTTGGTCAAAACTCTGGTAGCTTTCAAAAAGTTCGTTGTCTTTCGAAACCCAGTCGGAGTCTTGTTGTGGTTGTTCTCTCCGACCTCAGTGTACTTCGACATTTTGGCATCTTTGGTTTTGTGGATAAGCAGTTGGTTACACGGAAAAAATTTGGTGGTTCCTTGATTGGAGTGGGTTCAGAGTCGTTGCTTCCGTGAAAGTCAACATCAAACTTGATTTTGGAAACTTAATTTGAAATTTGGTGAGTTTCAAAATTTGAAACCCTAGAAAATAATTTTGTTAGTGTTTATGGTTAATTATGCAAGTGGGTTGATGTAATTAGTTGATGTGGAAGTATTTGGAAATTTTTGTGAGATGTAGGTTTATGAATTGTGGTTGACAGGTTGTGTACAAGATATATGTGCTTCAGTTTGTTTTGTTGAATTTAGATTGTTGAGTTGAGAACGATTTATGTTGATGAACTTTTGTTAATTTTATGAATTAATTTGGTATTTCTACTCATCAAATTATTTTCATAGTAGATGGACAGTTATGAGAACTTACTGACAGGTTGTGTCAATCATAAACATTGTTGTATTTGGCTGTTATCAGGGTATATGTTGTTCAATTTGGTTGTGATGAATGCATGTATTGTTATGTGTACATGAGATGGTAAATCAGGGGGTTGAACTCGCAACAAAAGAGAAAGAATCTTATAGGGGAAGGGTTAACAACCTTTCGCTAGTCATATCCTAGAAGTTATGCGTCATAAGTTTAATGATGCACAACTTGCTGATTTTAAGGCCTCATGCTTTGGACACTTGGAAAATGTTGATAAATTAGTCTTTAGCTGACACATGAATTGTCGATCCGTAGAGTGGCAAATCAAGGGGTGAAGGACTTAGAGGGACTCTCATATTTAATAGGTTGTGAGGTCATCGGGTTCACAAAGAAGGACTTTTGCTTCATTATGGGGCTTCGTTGTGATGAACCCTATGATTTAGAGGCTGAGCCTTCCAATATTAGGTTGTTGACTAAGTATTTTCCTCAGACGCTTGGTTTTGTGGGAGAGAGAGTAGCAAGGGTAAAGGTAAAGACAAGGGTGTGTAGGGAAAAGTTAAGTGAAGACCGCCCCTAAGAAAGCTACCATAAAGGTTTCACTGACATGTGACGAGCTTGAAAGGGTGTTTAAAGAATGCGAAGATAAGGATGATGCGTTGAAGATGGGGTTGGTTTACTTCGCCAAGGGTGTGTTGATGGGGGCGAAGAGCAATATGGGTGTGAACCTAGAGTACTTGAACCTCGTAAAGGACATTGATAGGTTTAACACTTATTCATGGGGCGCGATATCGTTCGAACAACTACAAGACAACCTCTTTTTGCTGCTGTTAGGAAAAGGAAAGGAATGATAGGAGCATATTTATGCGACTTAGTTAGCTTGTTTTCTTGCATTTACATAGTTAGTTTCTATTTATTATAGTGATTTAAGCTATTTTCGTGTGTTTGCAGGTTTAAATGGCAAAAGAGGCAAGAAGGTGCATTTTAGAGCAATTTTGGGCTGGAATGGATAGCTTACATATGGAGCAAGATGGTGATAGGAGCATATTTAGGCGACTTAGTTAGCTTGTTTTCGTACATTTATGTTGTTAGTTCATAGTTATTTTAGTAGTTTAAGCTATTTTCGTGTGTTTTTAGGTTCATATGGCTAAGAAAGCAAAAAGGTGCATTTTGGAGCAAAAGGAATGGACGAAATTGAAGACCTAAAGGTGTGAGGATTCCTAATCACAAGAGGATTCCTAATCACAAGAAGATTCCTAATCAAAAGAGGAATCCTAGTCAAAGAAGGTTTCCTACTTGAAGTAGGAAAGTTAAGCCAAGGTTTCCTATTTTGGTTTAACCTTTCCTAATCCTAAAAGACATTATGTTTCAGTAACATTGAAGACTCCTATGCATTTTAGGACACAAACCAAGCCTTCCTTGCAACCTAATTGCCCTTGCCGTGCATTCTATAGAGTTTCCCTTCCTTGCCGCGCAAGGGAAGTCCTTATTTCTTATTCTATGTCATAAAATCACATTCCTTTTCACCCCATTCTCAGCCGCACCTTACATACCTTTTCTATCCCAAATCCTTGCCTAATTTCAGCATTAAATCGCATTCCCTTTCATACAATTGAATGCCGCAAGTTTCCTTCCCCTTTCCCTTTGATTTCTGATTTCATATCTCCTTTTCCTTATGGATTTGGGGGTCCAATCCTTTCCTAAACTATGTAATAAACCTTAGGATTCTTTCTCTCAAATAAATACCAAAGCCGCACCCTTATTGAGACGAATCACTCACCCACACAATCTGTCATCCTTCATCTTTTCTCCCAACCTTTGTCGTACCACCCTACCAACCTAAATCCATTCACAACCCAGAAATCCATCCAAAATCACCCAAGAACTCTTGTGCCGTAGCTTTGCAAGGAATAAGAAGAGAAGAAGAAGTCTTGGACGTTTGTGCATTCAAGTTGGAGTGTTAGACGTTTTTAGGTGTAATCTATCTTTTGTTTTCAATGTTGAATTCAATTTTCCTTTGTTTTGTTGTGAACATGAGAGGCTAAACTCGTTTTAGCTAGGGGAGGCTTTGAAACCATGATTATATTTATGATATGAATTGATTAAGTCCAGTTGTGATTTCATAAATTATGAATGCAATTTACTTAACCGTTTGATGGATAACTTATTCTTGTATGTTGATTAGGGAGGCCTACTTAATTTGCATGCTTGAATTTGGTGCTAGAATATAAGGGAGTTTCACATAATCGTCACAAACTTATATTCACAAGTAGTTAAGGTTGTTTTCACAATCATGTTAAGCGAATTTCTAGCATGAGTATCATGATGTCATAGTTACAAGTGCTTTGTCAATACTTATGATTTTCATTGAACATAATGATCTTTGATTGTATCTCTATTATGATGTCATGTAGGGAATTTTTGAAGAATGCTTTGGGTTGTCATATGATGTCATCCATGCCAATAACTAAAGGAAAATCTGAGGGTTAATTAGTAATGTCACGGTTAATCTGGGGTGTTGAGGTTCATGGTTTATCGGAAAAGCAACTGGAAATCAATTTGTGTTTGAATGTATCATGTGTGGAAAAGTATCCTCTAGCTATCTAATCATCCATTGTTTTTCTCAAATTCGTCCAAAGTTTACTCAAGTATTTTAATTACTTGTTTTTCTCTTAAATTCGTCAAAAACCCAATCCCCTTTACTTACTTGTTTCAAATCTGTCCTAAAGAGTGTTTTTAAGTATTTTGAGTCAAAACCAATTCTATTTTCGTCCAAATTGAGTCCTAGAGTCTAGTTTGAGTGTTTTTTTATTGTTTTGTGTTGTTTTGAGTCTTTTAAGTTTGTTTTGAGTCATATAAGTTTAGTTAAGAGTCTTTAAGTTTGTTTAAGTGTTTTTAAGCATATTTTTGTATCTTTGAGTCAGCTTTCATTAGATTAGCAATCCCTCCTAATCCCCGGCCAAGAACGATCCCTACTTATATCTATACTACAATTGTCAAAAAGAGGGTTTAATTTGAGTGCTATTATTTTTCACATCAGGTGGATGGACGAATTTGAAGTCAAAAGACGTTAGGAACATGCTACAAATCTGGAGAAACAAATTCAAGACAAAAAAGATAAGGAAAGAGCAAAAAACATGGAACCTTATCCAACCTTATCTTATCTTATCTTATCTTATCCTAACCTAATCTTATTCCACCTTAATTCCAGCTGCAAAGAGGACTTAATTTTAAATTAATTCACCTAAATATCAGGTTTTAGAAGCCCTATCCTTCTCTTACAAAGATGTCGCACCCTTTCATCCCTTTCCTTCTAGAAACCTGCCAAAATACCATTTCTAGAAGGTCCTATCTGTCCCTAGATTGGTGCCGCACCACCCCTTTCTAGAAGGCCCAAACCCTGCCGCAGGTTCTTAATCCTTTCTCCCCTTGGTTTCTGCCAAACCCTAACCTTTTCCCTTGAGGATTGTGCAATCCTTTTCCCTTCAGAAATTGTGCAAAACCCTAGCCTATAAATACATGTCTTTGCCACACAATTCAAAGGACCACACCTTATATATTCACACCATAATTCACACCACATACATAGAAATTCCTTAAGTGCTGCATCAAGGAAAGAAGGAAGAAGAAGGATTGGAGCCGTACCTGCCACTATCCAAGGGAGTGTCATTGCCTACTTTGTAGTGTTGGAGCGTTTCTGGGTTCTTTCTATCCTTAGTTTTAGTTTGATGTTTATTTTAATTTGGTTTTCAATTATGATGAACATGAGGAACTAAATTCTTTTTAGTTAGAGGCGAATTCAAAGCCATGGACATATGTTTTATATGAATTGATTTCCTCCAGTTATTGTTTCTTAAATTGTGAATGCAATTTACTTAACTGATTTATTGAGAACTTGTTCTTGTGTGTTGATTAAGGATGCATACTTAGTTTTCATGCATGAATTTGATGCTAAAATATAAGGGAATTTCACCAAATCTTTATGAACTTATATTTACAAGTAGTAAAAGTCACTAGTCATGATTGTGTTAAGTAAATTCTAGGCAAGACTATCATGCAGTTCATAGTTACAAATGCCTTGTCAATGCTTATGATTTCCATAGAACTTAATGATCTTTGATATGTATCTCTATTATGTTGTTCATGTAGGGAACTATTGAAGAATGATTTGGTTGCCGATGCGTTATCCATCCAATTCAATGAATTTAGGGAAATCTGAAAGTTAATTTGTGCTTCTCACAATTAATTTGGGGCATTGTCATTCATGGTTTAAAGGAATAATAACTGGAAATCGATTGTGTTGCATATGTGTCATTTGTGGAGAATGACCCTCTAGCTAGCTTTTCACCTTTAAAACACCCAATTTCGTGTCTAACCTGTTTACTTTATGCAATTTGTTTAGTTTAATTAGATTTGTCAAAATCAATCCCCCTTTAATATTTCGTGTTTGAACTTAGTTATAATTTGTTTAAGTTCATTTATATTAGTGTTTTGAGTCAAGTTAAGTTTAAAATTCATCCAAATACCCCTTTAGTTCTTGTTTGTATTAGTTTAGTTTCAATTCGTCAGAATTTGTCCCTATTTAGTACTTTGAGAAAGTTGTGGTGGTGTATTAAATGGTGTACAGGAAACCAAAGAAGAATCAAGGGTTGGTCAAAATAGGGTGAATAAGGCAAAAAGGGGAAGCCGAATGATCAATAGGGAAGGAGGTTATGGGAGGTATGGAGGAAGTGGGTTTCCAAGAACCTGTAGGGACTGTTGATTTGGAAAGTCCTGCAGATATGTGCAATAAAGTGCTTGCACTAGTTGGAGAAAAGATAACGCAGGAGCACCTGCATCATTTTAGGCGGTACATCTGAGCAACAAATCAAAATTGAGGGGGACCCGCCCTTTCAATCTCTCAGTATTTGCACTCCCGCTAAAAGGGATTTAAATCCTATCTTTATCACCCAAACACCACCCCCCCCCCCCCAAATTGCATTCCACTTATTTCAACCAAGCCCAAACCTCTCTCTTAAGTCCTCATAGTTTTGCAGTTTCATTAATTGCACTAAATTATGGTAACACCAACCAATTCGCCTCCATTCAAAATCACTACACTAACGACACCCAAAACTTCATCCCAAATCCTTTTAAATAACATACATCCATAACTCTTCCTCCAATTAATACCCCACCTCCCAAAAACAAATCCCATCATCTTTAGTAATTCCAATAGCAATTGTGTTTGGCCAACACCAAACTCCAAATCTCAGCATCCAATCACTGTGAATACACCCACTACCAAAGAATCAAACTGTAGCAAGAAGCGGCCATCCGAAGCCAAGTGTGGCTACACATCTTTACAAGCATGTGTTTTTAGCAATGTTCTAAAAATTGGCCTAAGCAACCACCTAGGCACTAATTGGTGATGTGTGGTTCCGATTAGGTGCCAATCAATGGACAAAAGTGGGGAGGGGTTAGGCACTCGTCTGGTCGCTCCTAGGCAGTGTCAAGGCGGCGGTGCTAGACGGTCCCTTTTTTTCTAGCCTTCTCTCGTAGCCGCCATTCTTCGATTGCCTTCCACCTCTGGTGGCACCGAGTCACGACCTCAAATTTCCTGATGAAATATAAGTGAAAGAGAGAGGGGGAGAAAAAGAAAGAGAGATAAAAGGACGGAGAGACGTAACGATTTGCTACATAGGGATGGAGGGGGAGGGACATGGATGGAAAGGGAGAGGAAAGTCGCTAGTTTGTGTAGAGAATGAGACATAATAGAGAAATAGCAGATAAGATTGAACTTGAAAAGAAAACTAGGTGGGTGCGACTAACTTTACTAGGGTTAGTAAAGTGTTTTTAATTAAAAGTTTGTGACAATTTTTTGAAGATTTTTAGCCGGCCCATCTTCAATTTTTTTAAGGGAATTTTAACGAAAGCTCCTGGTATTATTCACTTTAACGAAAAAACCACATTTGTACACTAAAACGTCAATCCTGTTACTATTCACTTTACCCTTTCTTTTGTCCTTGTCATTAAAACTCAAAGTTTTTAAGCCCTTTTTATTAGTTTTTTTTTTTTTTTTTGTTAAAAAAAAAAAGAAAATATGGCTCAATAATAACTTGAAAGTTATGATCTTGAAAAAAACTCTTAAGCTTTATACAGTACTTATATAGTATACTAAATATTTATTGTTGTATGTTTTGTATTTTATTTTTATCAACATGTATGAATTTTTTGTGTAAACATGCACTTATTTATATGTTATTCAAAAAATAGAAATTCGCCTAGTCCACCTTGGCGTCCACCTAGGCCCCAGCTCGCTACTCGACTAGCCCTTAGCGTTTTTTAGAACCATGATTTTCAGGTAGACATATCTCAACACAGTGTATTTTGCTTTGGAATAGTATACACCTTGACTAGGAAGGGGAAATCAAATGTATTCATGGGGAGGTGAATACTATTGAAAAGCGAAACCGAGACTTAGAGACGGAGACAACGAGGTTGCAATCCGGCATCCACCACATGAAACACTTGAATGAAAATTATCCAATGGAAATTCAATGCAGTACACCTACACAAAGGAGGAAGTTGAAATGAGGAAGAAGCATGTTGTGCACAAAGGGGTTAATTTTATAAAGTTTAATGCCCAACTTGTGATGCCCAATGATCAAGAAATTCTTCAAGTAATCGTACACGAGGTCCTTGGTTATGGTAATGCTTCACCTATTTAAGTTCGTGGGGCTGGGATGAGTATATGTTTTTTGGAACAGAAATGCTTGTACAAAGTCCTCATATTTAGATGTGGGAGTGGGATGAGTACATATTTCTTGGAACACAAATGTTTGTAGAATGTCTTCAAAATTAGATGTGGGAGTGGGATAACTACATGTTTTTTGGAACACAAATATTTGTGCTCTTTCTTCAACATTGGATGTGGGAGTAGTCACATGTTTTTGTGTAAGACTGAGTTTTTGTCTCACTTCTGTGTTTGAAAATTTGTTTTCTGCTATTGAGAGGACCAAAGTAATGCAACTGTCTAAGGGCCGACACTAGTCTTCATAAGTGTTCAAAAACGCATATATACAAAACTATCAATTTTTTGGGCCTATTAAATGTGACAGTATATGAACTCAACATTTTGTTGCCACCACAACACATTCTTAATGTCGTTACAATAAAAGGTTTAGGATTTGGAACGATTTTTTATGAACAAGAAGTTGTAAACTCAGTTCCTGACAGCCTAAACACCACTGTTCACAAGCCGTTATATACCTACAATAGATAGTCTTGAATAAGTCAATTCCATCTAACCTTTGTTGGTCACATATTTAATGACTTCTAAATTGATCATCTACAAATGGAAACCAAGTACAAGTCATTGGACAACAGTTGGTTTGTCCATAATACATTCCTAATGTAGTTACACAAAAAAAGGTAAGGAATTGGAAGGACTATTGCTAACAATCTAGTTGTAAATAGACAATCCATTTCCATTCATTTATGGTTTTTTGTGCTATTAAATGATATCTAAATTGACCATCTATAATATGCATGCAAGAACAATTTAGTAGCCATGGTTTAGGCACACATGTCATGGCTCTTGCGGAGAGTGACAGTGATTCCGATGATCCAACTAATCAAATTGCAAAATCAAAGGGAAAATTTTCTGCCCACTCATGTTCAATCAATGAGTGGCATCAAAAGTGCCTCGAGAAGGAGTCCACATTGGTTACATTACAGCGACAGCTAAATGAGGTGTGGTGCAAATCAGCAAAGTAAAACGCCTAATACATAGCTGAAAGCGTAAGTATGAAGAAGTAGTTCAAAAAGATAAGGAAGATGTACGTCATAGGTCAATGTATTCATGGCAAACGAAGCAGCTCCAAGAAGAGTGTGACTCCGCTTTTTATGATGTGTTTGAGAAATTTCGTTCCTATCTTCATTAGCTTTGGTCCGGATATGATTGAGATTGCATTATGGCCTCGCAAATGCAAGACATCATCAGAGATGGTAGTGAGTACACCGAACACAAGTACGTGAAGACGACTCACAACACACCCACGGATGCTTAGCCTCATATCTTCCTTCCTATATATTTGCTCCCATCCTAATTATGTACACTTTCTAGGGACTTTTATAACTATATCGTAATTTCAAGCTCAAGTAAGTCTTGCAAGTATAAGTTTCATAGACTTTCCTATGCATTAACAAATATTCATAGGATTTCCTAACATATCACCCACAGTTAATCACACATTCCATCGCTGATTTGACCAACATAAACTTTGAAAAACCAACTGTAGCCAAGGTAAATAATAATGCATTCCCCTGCAAAGTTAACACATCTTGTATACAAAATGAATAGCCACAATTTAAGTTTCACACCCTCTGTAATGGTCATTCATTATATATTCGTAAAAATCATCAAGCACTCTTAAATTACTGCTCGTAAGTTCAGTGTTACTGCTTTGGGTTGGCATTGAATTAGGCTCAAGGTTAGCAGCTTCATTTCACCTGGTAACATCACTAGGAACGGGGCTCGGTGTAACCTGTCTGTGTTCTTTGGGCTCACTTTGGCAGAAACTGAATAATTACAAAGCAATCCAAGGTTATTTCAAATATTACAACCACAAATATATTGTCAACCAAACCATAAGTTGTATTTCATTTCATTACGCTGCGTACCTTATGTCTGGCCATGGACAATTCGTTTTCCCACCCCTGCGTCTCCGATTTTGACTTCACTTCTCTTTTGTACTTGTCTTCAACGCCTATTTTCTTTTAACTTGAATGAGATCTTTATGCACCTCAGTTTGGGAACTCTTGCCTCCCTGTCCAATCTGTTTTCTTTTTCGACCACAGTTACCACCACCTTAACAGTTCATTTTCGTATCCAACACTTTCAAAGTCAGGGACAGAAAAGCGGTACCTTCCTCTGACATCACCAACTTGTCAATCAAGTCTGAAGCTTTTTTTGAAGGTTGGCCTCTTTTGGACACAGTATAATTGTCAACGTCTTTGCCCATTTCTTTCCCTTCCGTATCCAAAGCAATGTTGCATTTGGCAGTTCTAAACCACATTTTCAGCATGTAACGTTCCGACAAAAACTCTAGTTATTTCATTCTCAAATACGCCAATATGTGTTAACAAGAAGGTCCCCAAAACTCCATCTCTTTGCAACTTCATTTAGCGTAACCTGAGGTCCTATCAAACACCAACCTTTTCATCTTTGCTACCCTCGCAGCCCTCTTAAGTACGTCATACACTGCCTCATTCCCTTCCCCAAACTGCTCTCTCAAAAAACAAGTCCAACTCATTAATTCCTCCACTTGAAACTTTTCTAATGTAAACTGTGTGTACAATTTGGCCATTTGATCTTCTATTAGCGTGTGAAGTTGGAATAGATGGGCACAATTTTCATCATTATAATACCAACCACCTTTTTCTGATGTTTCCATCCAAGGGCTCGATTAAACCAGATGATGAATTCAATCAAATAGTGCTTCATGTGCACATATGGCTTGAAAAAAAAAAAAAAAAACAATGATAACTCCTGGCACGCTGACTGCTCGACAATCTGATGGAAAAATCGTGCTTACAAAATGCAAGAACCTATTGTGCACACAAGTCATAAATGTCCTAAAGCCATATTTTATCAACCAACTCATGTTCTTCTACCAACACCTTCCACCTTGCCTCAAAGTCTTCTTTGCTTTCAATATCCCATATGCAATCCGGTAAATCCTTGAAAGCGCCCTTAACCCAACCCTTGTTAATGAAATTGTTACTAATATGCCATATGCAATACCAGTGAAACGTGGTTGGTACTTTTCTGTCAATAGCCTTTGCTAGGTCTCTATCTTGATCCGTAATTATGACTTTCAGCGGCTCACCCGACATAGCCTTAAGCATTTCTTCAAACAACCACTCAAAGCTCTCGGTTTTTTCATTTTTCAAGAGTGCACAACCGAATACCGTGGTATGACCGTGGTTATTAACTCCTAACAAAGGAGCAAACATCATTACATAGACATTGGTGTTGAAAATGGTGTCAAACACAATCACATCACCAAAAAGGCTGTAAACATGTTGTTACTTAATATTTGCCCAAAAGGAATTCCCAAGTGTTTCGCCTTCGTCAATCTCCATCTTGAAATAGAATGAATTGTTTTTTTTCTTTCTCATCCTAAAAATGCTCTTTCAACATTTCGGCATCATGCTTAATTAGATAAGCTCACAATTGCTGTTCTACATCATACATATCCTTAGGGGTGCGACCAATATTTCCAATTCCTCCACCTAGCACCTCCAATAAAACCATAAGTTTACTTATGGAAATCTTGGCCTCTGCGCGTTGTCCAATCATTGCTTTCTTTGCCTCCAAAACTCAATTGTGTGATCTAAATAAGTGTGACGCACTTGACATAGGGTGGTCGTGTCCTTCATTAAAAACTGTTACAACAAACTTTTCACAACCACTGCCCCTATTCAATAAAAGTTTCGCCTTACACTAAGTTCTAGCATCTCTCCTTTTTCTTTTCTTATTATGTTTGGGATTACCATCCTCCCTCTTCTTCCCTTGTTTGCAACAAACAAATTCTTTCCTTAACTAACATCACCATTAATGGACTTTTGACTACTATGCTCCCAAATCCCAAACCCCAAACCCCGTTGTAAGTGCATAATTATTGTAAAAGCTATATACCCTTCATCTAACGAATCAAACTTTATTCTCAATTTGGTTTTCAACTCTTCATCTACTCTTGGTACCACAAATTCAACCCTCCCTGCATCTAATTCATCCCTTGCATCTACATCCTCTTTTTCGACAACAATTTCTTCTACTTGTACCTCACCCCCCATCGAATTATACTTCGATGTTGACCTGCAACAAAGTTACACAAGTACAACACAACTTATCACAAGTCAACACAACTTTTACACCTATATATCTAAAATCCACTTTCACAATTTCAACTAAATCCACTGATAACCACCCACCATTATGGTTTCAAATCCCAGATTTATAAAAAATAAAATAAAATAAATAAACCACACTGGAATGGAAATGCATTATAACATAGATTCTGCAATTATTCAAACACTCACCTTCACAATCTGGGTTTCTTCTGGGGTTGTGGATGAACCAACTGTGTCAACTCCAATCCAACAACTTCAATCCGCTAAAATCAAGTGCATACATACACCTTTCAACACTTCTCTCTCTTTACCCTTCTGTCCCTCTTTCCTGGCAGAGACAACCCTAATTTACCCTTCCCTTGCCGTCAAAAACACATCAACTGAACAAAAACAAAAAAGCTATGGGATTACTGGGTCGTAGCCGCAACTCAACTTCGATCCACCTCAAATCCGTTCCAAACTCCAGCTTCCTCTCTCTGCCTCTCTTCCCCTCTCTTTCTCTCTTCAAGGCGCGCAATAGCCAACCCCTTTTTCCTGCTTGCTCCCTGTTTCCCTCCCTCATACAAAAACATGCCAGCTTTATAAAAAAAATTAAAATTTTCTAAATGCACTAGGTAACAACGACCCAGTTTTACTCGTGAGCTCATCCAGTTTTAGCCATTAGATCCTTGTATGCACGGATTGTCCGCACACTTTGTCCACACCTTAGAAACGCCCATTGACCGATAATTTGGATTGCACAATTTAGATTGAATGGTCTAAACTCCTAAATCCATATGAAGTGGGCCGAAATGGGAATTGCAAAATTTAAATTGGACCGTCCAAATTTTCTGATCCATGAGCTCCAGAGTGTAAAGTTCAAAGAGGATCTTAGTCCTTTGGAAGCAACTTATATATAACTTATTCATTGTCTCAGAACTAGTAAAAGTGTGATATGCTTAGAAACTTGTACGTATAGGGGTATGATATCCACACACCTCATTTTAATTCTCGCACACCTTTTTAATTTTCAACCGTCGGATCGGATGAATTGAAGAAGATCAACAGACAGAAATTATTAAGGGGTGTGTGAGAAGTAAAATGGGGTGTGTGGATAACACACCCCTTGTTTTATTAAAACTGGATGCCACAACAAGGACGACGAAACACACACCCCTTGTTTTATTAAAACTGGATGCCACAATAAGGACCACGAAGAACCTGTTTCATGTAGCTGGTTTCACAATAAATGAATCACGCGTACACCGACAAGATTTGTCCTAGTCATTGGCTGCTTCTTTCCTCTTTCTCCTCTCTGCTTTGCAGCTCAGCAGACCAATAATGTAGCTTTTATCTTCTTCACCAGAATTGCTACAAATACTCTCAAAATCTCTCTTCACTGGGAAGCACTTAACTTCCTCTTCACATCTCATTTAACTCTGACACAAGATATACAAACACACACAGTATATATATAATTGGAAGAATAAGCTCAAACATTCAACTGGGTTTCTCTCACATTCTTTCTGCCACCATCTCATTCAGATTATTCTCTATTACCAGGTACAGACTACGGAGAAATGCTATTGTTTTTTTTTCTTTTCTTTTTTTATTTTTGGTATTTTGTATTTATTATTTTATAAGCAGATAAATCTGTTCTGTTTTAGTTTCCTCTTATCACTTGGTTTTCTTAAGAAATCAAAACTTTGATTCGTTTGTGTTCGTTTGTATAATGCAACTTGGTGGTTCTAACTGGATTACAATAAGACATGTATTTATATGAGCTTAATCAAAGTTTGAACTCTCTTTTTTCATAAAACCCCATCAAGCTGATTGAGCTTAATGGCTTAAAGTTATATACAGTTTCATATATTTTGTTAGTAATATTATGCAATATATGATTTGGAATTGACGATTAAGTAAAGTGTAAATTTTTGCTTTCTTTCTATATTTTGGATTTGTACTTTTTTTCTCTTTCTATATATTTGTTAAAATTTGATTTCTATGCATTGAGTGGATAAAGATTCATGGTCTTGGTCAGATGGAACTGGATCCTTTGACAGTACAAAGATCAAGGGTAAGATTTTGTTGGCCCAAACCGGTTTGGAGGATTCGTTTTCAACTAAATGTATTCGGGACCGTCCCTGATGGAGGATACCTTTGATAAATTTATAACAAATATACAGACTGTATAGAGACATATTCTTTACTAGATTTAGACAGAGATTTTTCAGTAAAGAATAAATTCGTAGGATCTTGACAACATATGGTACTGTGTTTGTGTAGTGGAGTCTACAACTAAAGCTGGCAAATGCTCTGGATATTAATTGCTGAAAATTTGTATGTGCAGAATGGCCTGTAAAAGATTAGGCCAATGGTTAACTCTTCTAGTATGTTTACTGATATTGCTGAAAGCAGAAAGCCACCCTGTGGGAATCACTCTCGTTGAAAATGCAGTCGCTAAAGGAGCTGGTGAGAAATACTGTTGCACATCTTACAGCCAACTGATTAGAATTGAGTCTGTTACCTAAAGTTTCATTGTTCCAATGTCTGTTTCTTTTGAGTTTTATCTTAG
Organism: Pyrus communis; assembly: GCF_963583255.1. NCBI lineage: Eukaryota > Viridiplantae > Streptophyta > Magnoliopsida > Rosales > Rosaceae > Pyrus > Pyrus communis. The sequence goes on along the minus strand of NC_084809.1, from coordinate 21,689,989 downwards.
TGGTGTTTCTAAATTTGGCACTCTATGCAGTGTGTTTGGATGGGAGCGCACCCGCTTACCACTTTGACAAGGGATTCGGTGCCGGAATCAACAATTGGTTGGTTCACATCGAGGTTTGTGTTTTTCCTATCATGCTAAAATGGATTTTAAAGATGAATGATAAGGGTGGGAATGTTAAACTTAAAACCCATTTATCTCCAACTTTTCAGTAGGAACTGAAAACTATTTATTGTATCTGAGCTCTGTTGTAACTTTAGTCAAATATAGATCCAGAATTCAGAGGTCTTGTACCTTAAACCTTTTTCTCTTGTCCATGCAACTAGGTGGACGATTCATTAGCTTAGTAAGCTTAGTTATTTTAAAATTTTGCATTGATATTCGTTCTTAGGGTGGAGGATGGTGTAACAGCGTTGCAACTTGCCTTGATCGCACAAATAATTACCGCGGTTCATCAACCAAAATGGAAAAGACAATGTCTTTTTCCGGGGTTCTTGGTAACAAGCAACAGACTAATCCAGGTTCGGTTAGGTTTTGTACCTCATTAATAGCTTTTGTATCTCAATTAATGTTTTGCCTTGCTGTGAAACTCTGTCGAAACAATAATATATATCTTAAGAATGACTCAGTAGTTGATGAACACAGCTCTCATTTTTCTCTTCTTTTTTGTTTTTTTGGCTAACACTAAAAATCAATTTTCTTTTCAATGCCAGACTTCTACAATTGGAATAGAATCAAAGTTAGGTACTGTGATGGCTCGTCATTCACTGGTGATGTTGAAGCGGTAGACCCAGTAAGTTTTTTAAGGTTCAATGAGCAACCCATGTTTTACATTAATTGATACAAAAGTCAAAACCTGGTGTCTATTGTACCTCCTCAACCCTCCGCTTTCCCATCACATGACATGTATCTAATCAAAACTAATTTGATCAGGCAACAAATCTTCACTTCAGAGGAGCAAGGGTTTTCCGTGCCATCATTGATGATTTATTGGCAAAAGGAATGAAAAACGCTCAAACTGTATGGACCATTCTACAAATGTATTTTTTTTCATCTTTTCCTCACTGCCGATAGCTCAACACCACCACTTGTAATGACAGGCTCTTATATCTGGTTGTTCGGCTGGCGGCTTGGCCTCGATTCTTCATTGTGATAACTTTCATTCTCTCCTACCTGTGGGTACTAAAGTAAAATGTCTAGCAGATGCTGGTTACTTCATTAATGCGTAAGGGCTACGCACGCACTTCTTATCTTTAGTCATGAAAGTTTGACCGAATATTATATTTATAAACTTTTCTAGTTTCTGAAGCCCTATAATGACTAACAGGAAGACTGTGTCTGGATCACAACACATTCAAACCTTTTACAGTGAAGTGGTTGCGCTACATGTATTGCATCTCTCTCAGGCCTCCGTTCTGTGCATGTGATAAGCGTTAGCTCCTAATACTGATAATTTATATGTTTTGTGCAGGGTTCGGCGAAGAACCTACCTGCATCCTGCACTTCAAGAATGAGTCCAGGGCTGGTATGTGTTTATATTCTTGTATGATTTGCTATTCGCCCTATCCTTATTACTTCTGATATTTCGTTCTACAATATTGAAGTGCTTCTTCCCACAAAATGTGGTACCCCAAACCCGGACACCAATATTTTTTGTCAATGCAGCTTATGATTCGTGGCAGGTTAGCTGATTCTCTTAATTCTTGAATGCATCCTATACTTTCGAGTTTAGTCTACTGTTCTGTGTTATTGATTTTCCTGAAGTTCAATAGCATATAATCCTGTATATGTGACCCTGAATATATAATCGAGTAACAGCTTGGTTTGTAATTGTAATAACTTTTTTTCTTTTTTGTTTGTATACTTTGTTTTATCTAATTTCTTACGAAAACCTACTCCGTAGCCTTTCATATTGAGTCTCTTGGTTCATTTTTTATCCTTGACACTTACAATTTACAGTCACTTATGTTTTACTGTAACTTTGCAAGGATAGATTTTATAATGCTTTCTTTGTTGAACTTGACGAGAGGAACAACGAGATTATCTTTTTTTCAATTTGTGCAGATTTTATCCTATTATTCTACAATTTATGAATAGAATGATAATTAGAGGTCACCTGAAATATGCTAACAAGCAACAATTACTAGTTCTCGATCTTCAAATGTATATAGACGTTGTTTACTCGTTTTTCCACATTCGGAGAGTATGTTAGGGTGCATGTTTTTCTGATTCATTGTTGTATCCTCTCAGATAAAGAACATTTTGGCACCGGGTGTTGCTGATCCTAAAGGTGCCTGGAAAAATTGCAAGCTTAGTATAAAGAACTGCTCACCCAGTCAACTTCAAACCATGCAAGGTATTTCAAAACCCTCCTTCACTTCATACCAGCAGCCTGTTCACTTCGTACCACTGTCCACGAGTTCCAATATATAGAAGCTTTGTTGGATCTTACCAAGAAAAGGTTTTGGCATGTTGCAACATTGCAAAAACAAAAACGTCTGCTGGAAAATTGACTTGTCTTTTCGTCTTGAAATATATTTTCAGAATATAGGTTACAGTTCTTAAACGCACTTGCTGGTGCGAGCAGTTCTTCATCTAACGGACTGTTCATCGACTCCTGCTACGCTCATTGCCAAATCGGAACACAGGAGACATGGCTGGCAACTGATTCTCCCATGTTGAGTAAGACGGTAAGAGTACCGTGATCTTCGTTCAATCTTGGGTTCATTCGGTTTTAACATGAAAAACTGAAACGTGTTATTGTGTTATGCAGACAATTGCAAAGGCAGTTGGAGACTGGTATTACGACCGCACTCCGTTTAAAAATATTGATTGCCCTTACCCTTGCAATCCCACTTGCAAAAACCGTGAATTTGATTCAAACCATCAGCAAGATTAATTTATTTTATGTTGAAAATATAGTTTTTATGAGCGACGAACATTGGTGTTCTATCTATGATACTTATGGTTCTCAGTAAAATTTAGAGTTTATTCAGAAGTGTTTTAAAATAGGTGAAAGTGCTTTTGGTGAAAATGTGTTTCAAACAAATTCTAAGTAAAAATACTTAAATCTTAAAGAAGCACTTAAAATGCTTCTTGGAAGATGCACATAACTGTTACTTGCACTTGCAGAAAGCACTTCAAGTGCTTTGGAACTCAAAAACATTTTCCCTAAAAGCACTTTCAGTAATTTTAAATGCACTTCCAAATGAGCCTTTATTCAATTAAGCTTTTATTTGAAAGTGATAGTAAACATCTTGTATATTGTCGCGAATAGAGTTATTCTAGGAATGTGATTGCAAAATTAAGTAGAATCCAATGACATCTGTGCTATTATTAAGAGTTAAAGAAAACCTAGCAATGATGAGTAGAAATAAAGACACAGGGCCAGAAAAAAAATACACATCTCACAAACAGCTAAACCCCTTCTCTATATCCATCCCCCTCTTTCCACCACTTTCTAATTATTTTAGGGGCATTTAACCTAATGAGTCATCTGACTTAACCTAATAATCAAACAAATACTCGACTATACTTAATAATGGCTCACAAAATTGGATTCATATCAAACTTCCCCATTATTTCAGCATATTATTCCACAATACGTTATTAGCACGAACGTGACGGTTTAAACAACAATTATTGAAGAACATATCCTTCTCCTAAACTGTCTATGATTGGACATATTATCGAAGACACGAAAGTTTTGATTGCATCAGTCACTGGAGTTTCTTCTACCCATGTCCGTCGTCAAGCCAATGGCATTGCTCATCGCCTAGTGCACTAGGCCCTTTGTTTTGGAATTAATTGGTACTTGGGTTGAGGTTCCAGCAGACCTCATTTCAGACCTACTAGTTGAGGAAGCTGATCTGTAACTATCTTTTTTTTTTTTGGCAAACGCTGACCTGTAACTATTTTGTTGTTTTCGTTCTGCACTCCTCAAAGAAATCCATCGATCTTTTCTCCAAAAAAAATTAAAAATCCAAAAAAAAAGGTCTAATTTACTTTTCAAACTATATATCCTACTGTGATTATTATGATTTGATATACACCAATTTCTTGTTGACACGTGTCTGGAAAGGGTAAAACTAGGGAGATCAAATTTCTAAACCAAATGTTGTAAATCAAATAGTGTGAATGTGGATGATTGAGTTATTACATAAGTTTTGATTAGCGTGCTTATTTCCTATTGGTAACACATCATTTGACTTGCAAATTAGTTTAAAATTTTGATCTTCCTAGTATCATATGTGTGGGAAATCAGAAATTTTTTATTTTTTTGAAAACCCCTAATCACACAGGAGACGTGGCTTTGGGCCGAGCCAGGCTGCGCGCTGTCCATGTCCAAACCCTCGGTCACTTCATTTTTTATGTCGTCTTCTTCCTTCAAACCAAGCTGTTGCTTCTTATGATCTTGTTGACATCATAATTACAACTATATTATTCTTTTATTTCCTAAATTTTATGCTACCATTTTTTTTTTAAATTGGTTGTTTGATGTGTCTATTAATGAGTGTTTATAATCGACCCTAGAGATGACTTTGGAGCTATTTCGTGATTTTCAGGCTAAAAGGATCAGAGCTAGGAAGAAATGAAGTCTATAAAAAGTATTCCAACAAATCATTGGTGTCTAATTGGATGTTCAATGTGCAACTGTGTGGAAAATCATGTGAAGAACGGCCTCACTCCAGGGATTGTCAAAATTTCCTCAGGTTGAACTCGGTTTAGTGCCACATATGTGTGGAAACTGGACGTCTAGTTTTCTGTAGAACTTTACCGATCATGATTCTAAGAGCATCTCCAACACCATCACTTTCGAGCACTCATTTAAGGACTTAAAGAGAATATTTATGTCTATAAGAGCAAGTTCGCCCCTAAAAACCCCTTGGCAATAGTCAATCCAAGCCGCCCAAATAAATAGTAATTGATTGCTATAAATAGTAATTGACTGCAATAAATAGTAATTGCCCAAGTGCATCTCCACCCCTAAACTAAATATCATAGCCAATTCGTATTAAAGTATTATTAATTTTTTTATAAAATAATGAAAAAATAAATATATGGTAATTTTGGATATGATTTTTAACCAATCTTGTTACGTAACGTGTCATTATCCAAAAGTACAATTTTTGTGGATCGATTTTTAAGTAGAATTTGAACCAATTCCGTAGTGCCATATGTCATGATTTTTTAAGAATTTTATGGATAAATTTCTGATAAGATTTAGAACTAATCCCATCGCACAACGTAGACCTGACATTTTAGACCCGACCCGTTAACCCAACCTAACCCGACCATCTAAAACTAGTATTTGGGTGGGTGCTTAACGGATCGGGTTGCTAATGGGTGAACCCATTAATTACCCGTTAAACAATTGGTCATTTTGGATCAACCCACCAACCCGTTAACACCAGTTATTGAGGGCTTTTATGTAATTTCAATGGACATAACCAAAAAAACCCTCACTGACTCTCTCCATCTCACACTCTCGCACGCTCTACGCCGTTCTCTGGTTCTCCTTGCTTATGTCTCCTCTCGTACTCTTGCTCTCTACTTTGTCTTCAATCTTTTATGATTCATGGCTTCTTCTGGTTTATCCTGTTTCTCCGCCATTCTCAGTTAAGTCTTGAGCTCTGCCATTTTACTGTTTTTTTTTTGCTTTTATTTCTTCACATTTTTTCTTACATAAAGTTGGTTTGATTGGTTTTTCAGGCATCAATAATTTTGATTTTTCCAATTAAATGGGTAATTTAATTGTCTGGGTGCCTCTCAATTGTTCATGTGACCACTGTTTTGATGAAATTATGGGTTTTCATTAATCAATTTCTGGATTTTTGAAGTATGATGATTGATTTTTCCTTACAAAATCATGGGTATCAATTAATATATTGATGCTTAGGCAATAGCTAATCAGGGATTACCATGGCAGCCTCTTGTTCTTTGAATGTCATGAGGTTTTGATCATATTTTGTGTTTTCATGAATTGGGTTTAATTCTGTATGTGAAATTTTAGTCTTGGTCAGTGGTTTTGGTTCTTAAAAGTTGCTTCTTAGGATTGAAAGTCCTTTGTTTCAATTTGTTTTTTTTTTTTTTTTACTTGTATGTTAATTGATATTATCTGCATGTGAATTTGTGTTCTGCGCAGTTGGGTATTGAATCCTAAAAGGCACTGATCAGAACTAGAGTTGATCTCTAGAGTTGCTGAAAAGACACCAAAGTTGCAAAATCCTACATTTACACCTATATAGTTAATCTCATGAGTTCCTTCTGTAAGGATTTTAATATCTATATTGACTACTTTCTATAAAATTTTATTACATTGATAGGAGCATATTTATACAACTTAGTTAGCTTGTTTTTTTGCATTTACATAGTTAGTTTCCATTTATTATAGTGTTTTAAGCTATTGTTGTATGTTTGCTGGTCCTAATGGCAAAAGAAGCAAGAAAGTGCATTTTGGAGCTATTTGGGGCAGTTTTGGGCATGGAATGGATAGCTTGCATATGGAGCAAGGTGGATGGACAAATTTGAAGTCAAAAGAGGCTAGGAACATGCTACAAATCTGGAGAAAGAAGTTCAAGATAAAGAAGATAAGGAAAAAGCAAGAAACATGGAACATTATCCAAACAACCTTATCTTATCCAAACCTTATCTTATACTATCCTATCCTAATCTTTTTCTACCTTAATTCTAACTGCAATGAGGACTTAATTTCACATTAGAACACCTAAATATATGGTTCTAGAAGCCTTATCCTTCTCCTAAGAGGCTGATGCACCCTTATGCCTTTCCTTCTAGAAATTTGCCACAATACCCTTTCTAGAAGGCCTATTCCTAAATCCAAGGGTTGTGCCGCACCTTGTGTCCCTTTTTCCTCTTGGAATCTAAATTGAATTGGCCTTTTTCCTTGTGGATTTGGATTGTGCAAAAGCCTTTTCAGAAATTAATTAGGTTTTGACCCTTTTCTTGAGGCCCAAGCCTTGTGCCGCACCCTAAGGCCCTAATCCTTTATTTCTGCTAAGTTTTAACCCTAGTCTGATTTTCCCTAGGGTTTGCCGTGCATCATACATATATATACTTGCTTATGTCGCAGAAAACAGCTCTACCATCCATTCACTCACTAATTCGTTCATTCATTCAGCCATCAAACACCTAATTCACACTAGTGCCGCAGTAAGAAAGGAAGGAGAAAAAGAGTGTCGTGCAATCTGCCATCCAAGGGAGTGCCGCAAGCTTGCCATTGGAGTGTGGAGTGTTTCTGGGTTCTTTCTATCCTTAGTTTTAATTCAATGTTTATTTTAATTTGGTTTTCAATTATGATGAACATGAGGAACTAATTTCTTTATAGTTGGAGGTGAATTTGAAGCCATCATTATATGTTTTATATGAATTGATTACATCTAGTTATTGTTTCTTAATTCTTGAATGTGATTTCCTTATCTGGGTTATCAAAACTTGTTTATGTATGTTGATTGAGGGTCGACACTTACTTTGCATGCATGAATTTGATGCTAGAGTATAAGGGAGTTTCACCTAATCGTTGTGAACTTATATTCACAAGTAGTGGAAGTCACTAGTCATGATTGTGTTAAGTAAATCCTTGGTATGAGTATCATGCTTTTCATAGTTACAAGTGCCTCGTCAATGCTGACGGTTTTCAAAGAACTTAATGACCTTTGATATGTCTTTCTATCATGCTTTTCATAGTTAGGGAACTTGATAAGGATAATTTGGTTGCGATGCGTATTCTATCCAATTCAATGAGTTAAGGAAAATCTGAAAGTTAATTTGTGTTTTTCACGGTTAATTTGGGGTATTGTCATTCATAGTCTAAAGGAATAATAACTGGAAATTGGTTTATATACGTATGTCATGTGTGGAGAAGGACCCTCTAACTAGCCTTTCACCCATTCATTCGCCTTAATTTCGTACCTTTTAGTTTGTTGATGCGACAATTATGTTGACACACAAATTAAACCCTATTTGTGACAATTGTAGTAATGAAGTAAGTAGGGATCGTTCTAACCGGGGATTAACTAGGGGTGCTAATCTAATTTGAATTGACTCAAACAGAAACTAGAACTTAATTGGGACGAATTTGAAAGTGTTATGACTCCAAATGCTTAAAAACACAAAATAAAACAAATACGAATGACTAAGACTCAACAAAATATGGGGGGATTGTGGTTGGATGAATTTAAACTAAATGGGCAGATTGTAAAGAAAACAGATTTTAAGACAAAATTGTGATGAATCAATGGATGATGGGATAGCTAAGGGGTTCTTCTCCACACATGAAATATATGCAACGTAAATCAATTTCCAATTATCAATCCAATAAGTTGTGAACCTCGACACTCCAAGTTAATTAGGTCCGCTTAAATTAACCTTCAGATTTCCCTAGAATCATTGAATTGGATGAATATGCATCGCAAGCAAATTATTCCTAACAAATTCTCTATATGAACAGCATGATAAAGATATAAGTTAGAATCATTACGTTCTTTGGAAATCATAAGCATCGACAAGGCATTTGTAACTATGAAAAGCATGATACGCTTGCCAGGAATCTACTTAACATGATCGTGACTAGCAACCTTCACTACTTGTGAATATAAATTCATAACGATTAGGTGAAACAAACTTATATCCTAGCATCAAATTCAAGCATGCAAATTAAGCGTGCACTCTCAATCAACATACAAGAATAAGTTCTAAATCAAACGGTTAAGCAAATTGTATTCAAAACTTATGCAACGATAATTGGAAGTAATCAACTTATTTCACATATATAATCATGGTTTCGAATCACCCCCTAGCTAACTAGGGGGTTTAGCCTCTCATGTTCACAACAAGAAAAATAAAATTGAATTTAAACATAAAGAACAAAGGATGGATTACACCTAGAACGCCCAACGAATCCACTTGAATTTCTGCGCGACTAAGCTAATCTTTCCTCTCCTCCTTGCTGCGGCAGAGATGGTGTAGGAAGGTGTGGAATGGTGGCTGCACGGTTTTGGGAGGAAAAATGGCGGCTGTTAAGGGAAAAATAGGGTGGATGTGTGTGACGGCTTGGGGAGTGGCAGGGAGAACAAAGTGCGGCTGAGAAGAAAAATGGGTGCGGCTTAGGGAGGAAAATGGGAGAGAGTGGCTGGAGTTTGCGGCTGTTGATAGGAGCATATTCATGCGACTTAAATGGCTTGTTCTCGTGCATTTACGTTATGTTTCTCTAGTTATTTTAGTCCTTTATGCTTCTTTTGTGTGTTTTCAGGTTCTAAGGGCAAGGTATGCAAAAGGATGCCTTTTGGAGCCTTTTGGAGCAAATTAGAGATTGGAATGGATATCATATGCTTGGAGCCAAGAGGATGGACGAAATTAAAGACTTGAAGTAGGAAAGTTAAATCCTAAAAGACCTCATGTTTAAGCATCATTGAAGACTCCTACGCATTTTAGAACACAAAAACAACATTCCTTGCAACCTTAGGACATTGTCGTGTGTTTCCTTGTGTCTCCCTTCCTTGCCATGCAAGGAAGGGCTTTGTTCCCTATTTTAAACACTTAAAGCATTCATTTATCATATCATTCACTTATTATAAGCATTCACTTATCATATCATTCACTTATCAAACCATTCACTTATCACTTCCATTCACTTATCACTTATCACTTCCATTCACTTATCACTTATCACTTCCATTCACTTATCACTCACCACATATCATTCATTTATCACTTAACATATCATTCATTTATCACTTAACATATCATACACTTATCATAATCATTCACTTATCACTTATCATAATCATTCACTTATTCTTTCATCATTCAACCACCAATTCAACACATGCATTTCAAACCTTTCAACACCCTTTAATCATCTCCCTTTAAGTTATGATTTTATTTCCTAACCCTACATGCATTATTTATTAGCATCTTCACATGCATTCACACACACTTCACACAAACAAACAACTCAAAACCGTGAGCTCCCATTCCCTTATGCCATTTTCAGATTTCCACCCACTAACCTAGTCATCAACACATGCATTCCCTTCACATTCACCCACATGCACTCCCACTCTTTAATCATATGCACTCCCATCATAATTCCACCACCAATTCAGCCACAAAACATTATCATTGCACCACATTCAACCACTCCACATCCCTCACCAAGAAATCATTCAACACATGCATCCATAATCAATTCTCCAACCTTTGCCGTGACCTTCATTCCCATTTCCAACATTTTCACATGCATTTCCAGCTTTCACATGTCTTCACATTCATTTCCAAACAAACATTCCTTCTTTAATTCACATGCATTCACATTCATTCACCATTAGCTTTATTTCTCATGCAAACACATTTATTTCCAGCTTTCCATAACTTTTCCTAGTTGTTTTATTACATACATTCCCCCTTCATTATTCCAAACACATGCACCCATAATCATTCATCCCCTCCTAGCTGCAATATTCCCTCTTTTGGTCCCCCCATTTCACCTATAAATAAGCATCCAACACTCCTCAAAATTCATTCACTCCCCACTCCATCTCACATCTCATTCCATTGTAGATACCACAACACAAACACTCCATTCCTTCTCTAGCCGTGAGTTTCTCTCCATTTTCTGCACCATTTTCTCCACCACTCCTCACCTATTTCCATAATTCCCCACTCCATTCCACACTTCCATCCCCCCAAACCAACTATCTTTAGACCTTGTGCTACAATAAAGAGGAAGAGAAGAGGGCCTAAACGTTCATACAATTCAAGTTTGAGTTGTTGGAATGTTTAGGCGTTTCTTTAATTTCAATGTTTAATTTCAATTCTCTTTGTTTTGTATGAGGAACTAAACCCCCCTTTAGCTAGGGGGGGATTCGAAATATATGTTTATGCTTGCATTTTGATTTGATTACTTCTAATTGCGTTTCATAAGTTGTGGATTCAATTTGTTTAACCGTTTGATTGATAACTTATTTATGTATGTTTATTAAGAATGCGCGCTTAATTTTCATGCATGAATATGACGCTAGAATATAAGTGAGTTTCACCTAATCGTTATGAACTTATATTCACAAGTAGTGGAGGTTGCTTATAAACAATCGCGTTAAACGAATTCTTGGCATAAGTTTCATGCAATCATAGTAACGAATGCCTCGTCAACACTTATAGTTTTCATGATGCTTAATGATTCTTGCTTGTTTCTCTATTATGCAATTCATGTAGGGAACTTGTGAGGAATGCTTTGGGTTGTCGTATGCAATCATCCAATTCATTAACTTAAGGAAAACTTGACGGTTAATTTAAGCGGACCTAATTAACCCGGGGTGTTGAGAATTCATGGTTTATTGAAGTGCAATTGGAAATCATTTTATTATGCAAGTGTAACATGTATGGAGATGAACCCCTTAGCTAGCCATACCATCCATTCATTTCCGTCAATTTCATATTTACAATTTGTTTTCTTTACAATCTATCCATTTTAGTTTAAATTCGTCCAAAATCAATCCCCCCATATTTCATTTAAGCCTTAGTCTTAATCTTTCTTATTTTTAGTTTTGAATTCTTCGAGTTTAGTATAGCATTTTAGTTTGTGTTTTTAAAAGCATTTTGAGTCTTTTGATTTGTTTTAATGTTTTAAAGTTTAGTTTTACATTCTTTGAGTCTAGTTTAGTGTTTTATATTATGTTTTTACGTTTTTAAGTCAAATCCAAGTGATTAACAATCCCTCCTAATCCCCGGTCCAGAACGATCCCTACTTGCACCTATACTACAATTGATAAAAAGAGGGTTTAATTTGTGTGCGTATAAATCACGCATCAAATTTTGGCGCCGTTGCCGGGGATTAGCAACTTTGCTAATCCCTTGGTTCTTTTCTTTTTTTTTTGGTTTAGTTGTTTTCGTTTTAGTTTCTAACTTAGTGTTGTTTTCTTTGTTTGTTGTTACTTTTGATTTTTGATTTAGTTCTCTTTCTTTGATTTTAGGTACTAGAGAAGTAAGATATGGATTTTGCTAGCATTCAAGCTCAATTGGCAAATCTTACTTCTAAATTGTCGCCGTATGCCGAAAGGACCACAATGCAGAGTGTCCCTACATTTGGTGCTTCATATAGGCAAGGATTTCAAGCCAATCAATGTCCACAAAGAGATTGGAGGGATCATTCAAACTCTATATGGTGGGAAGATCAGCAAGTTCAACGTGAAGCATATTGGCAACCATATGAGGAGTTCTATTCAAGACCTATGCAGCCACCACAACTTCATATGCAATATGCTCAATTAAATTCAAGTTCGCCAGTAGATTATATTCAAATTCTTAATGAAATAAATTCTTTGGCGCAGGGGTCACAAAATCAAGCCAAGGAGGCTCAACAAGAAGCATATTGGCAACCATATGAGGAGTTCAATACAACACCTATGCAGCCACCACAACCTCCCCCACAACAATTCCAATCAAGTTCAAGTATGTCCATGGATAATGATAAAAATTTTCAATTACTAACCTCTTTGACGCAGGATGAACAAAATCAAGACAAGAAGTTGGGTAAATTGGACGAGCAATTTGGGCAGATTATGGAGTTCATGAAACAAATTCAAGAGCAAAGTGAACTTTCCAACTCAACTATTGAAAACTCGAAGGAAGATTTTGAAATCCATAATGCTATCACTTTGGGAAGTGCTATGGAGGTTGGAGCTGACCTAAAAATGTCCAAACATAGCCTAGAAGTGGATGAAGAGCTGCTAATTGAGGAGGAGGAAGAAGACATGCACACGGCAAGGGTAGAACAACCCTTGCCGCAGCCCCCTAAGCCCTCTAAACCACCCACCACCAGTAAGGACGTCCCAATTTCATGTTATTTTGATGTTATTCCACCCAATGTCCCTTTTCCTAGCAGGTTTTTGATTCCCAACCAAGAAGAGAGTAAAAAGGACATCGTGGAAGCCTTCCCAAAGGTGCAAAATGCTATTCAAATTCTTGGTGCAACACAGCAAGTTTTAGATGGTGTTGAATTCTTCAAAGGACTTTGTACACCAAGAAGAATGATTCAAGAGAAGGTAGTGGCTGGAGAAGATGTAGAAGGCATCAAAGAGGACAAATTTGAAACCACAATTCCCAAGGAAGTTGGATTTTATGACACGGGACAAGTCATAACTTTCGAAGGGGTGTTTATTCTGGAGTTCATTTTGGAGCACACAGGTAAGCCGCCTCCCCGAATTTCAATTTTCTTTTATACTAACATGTGGTTAATGATTCAGGCACCCAAAATGGAATTTAAACTATTACCGGATCATTTCAAGTATCACCGCCCATTCAAAGATAAATTCCATGCCGTTTGATTTTATTTATGTTAATAAAAAAAAAAAAAAAAAAAAAAAAAAAATTTGAAAGAAAGATACTAAACATGGAGAAAGGTGGAGCTTCACAAAGGTTGTTTACGTGAAGCCCCACTACGAGGCGCAGAAGCGGAAGGCGCAGAAGCGGGAGGCATAGAAGCGGGAGGCATCGGAGCGGAAGCCATCGGAGCGGGAGGCATCGGAGCTAGAGCATTCCAGGCCTCAATACTTGGCCAAGCGCTGGATGACCCAGGAAAAAGGTGCCTCTGGAGATAAGACGCAAGCCTTTGACGGTCACTGTGAATTCGACCCTCAGATTCTTGCAGCTCATCAAGCTTCCTCTTCATCCCCGACGAATAGTTATTTGCAAGCACATGCAAACTTCTATTCTCGTACTTAAGCTGCTGGATCTCTTGCTTAAGTCTTTCCACCTCTGCCATCAACGATTCCACCTGACGGGAGCGGGCAAGCAGGCGTAGGCCCATGTTGGACACAGAGCTCGCACACTGAACACTAAGTGCGAGGGACTCTTGAACGGCCAACGCATCGGACCGTCCTGACAGCAGCCTACTATCTTTTGGAGTGAGGAGGTTTTTAGCTACTATTGTAGCTGTTGTGGCGTCCTGCATCACAGAGTCTTCACCTGAAAGATGACCGTTAGAAGATAAAAAAGAAGGGCGCCATACATTACCTTGACGGGGCGCAACCGGATCGCTGCTGAGACTCAAATCTAAGCTAAGGTTCGATGAGTTTGCCATTTTTTTCAAAAGTGTTCAAAGAGAAGGGGTGGATGGAGTTAAAAATTTCACAAAGGGCCGGAGTCGAGTTTCAGGAATGGGAAATCTTCAGAGTGTGTATATTGGCGGTGATCGATAGCTCTATAAAATGCCAAGGCGACGCGTCCACCGATTCAAAGAGCCGGAATTTCCGGCGTAATTTAGGCGACGCGTTCTCGGCTTTTCAGAAGACGCGTTCAACTTTGGCAAAAGATTTCTGACAAAGCTGAAAACACGTGGAGGCCATCATCGCAACTACACATCTTTAGCCGACAAGCGCAAAGTTCGGCGACGCTTTCTCTGCTTTTCAGAAAACGCGTGCAGCTTTGTCAAAAGGAGCCGCATCTGCACTACCACGTGTCGTTCAGAAAGCGAAGGGGCGTCGTTCAGAAATCGAAGGGGCGCCTGCTCAGAAATCGAAGAGGCGTATTCAGAGATCGAAGAGGCGCCACTATTTCAAAAAGCCGGAATTGCGGGATCAAAACGTTTGTCGACAAGGGTAAAAAGTACCACCACTTGATATTATCTCTATATATGTCGACCTTCGTCTTTTATGGCAGGGCAAACCTGAAGAAAATGCCCAACTCTCCCTCACCTCTGAGGGCGCACTCCCAGCAAAGCCTTTCAAAATACTCAATTCTTTCTTCTTCCCCAAAGATGATACCAGATGCCTGGAGTACATATGACCCAGGAGGAAACGGCGGATTGAAGCATGTGTTGATTCATTCACCGCTTCTTCAAAGCAAAGGTATCTCATATCATCAAGGTCAAAAGCAAAAGTATCTCATATCATGCTCTTTCCCTGTCTTTTTCTTTGTCCTTGTTCTTACTCGCATGGCAAAGTAAAAGAAGCATTCAGCCGGCACTTGGAGTCAATCTTCCGATCTGGAGCCAACTGCCTGGAATCTATTCCTGATTGCTTACCTAGCGTTGCTCTCGAGTAGTCATCTTCAACGGTTGATACACTTCCGGAGAAGGGACCACTTCTGCAAAGGGGAGCGAGTAAGGCAAGTGAAAATGATACATTGAAGCATGTGGAGACAAACATAGGCTGAGTTATCCTCCAACCCTTTTCAATACGAATTGGAAAGATTGAACAAAGAAACAGACAAAAGGGGTAAGCTCAGACCTTAGGGGGAGACCAAAAGAACCATCCTGCTGCCCAGTTCAAGAAGTAGCACAAAGGAAAATCAACGATGGGCAGAAACTAGTTCAAGAGTAAGCCTGTGGAATCACAAAGATCAAAAGCCTCATTGCAATTACCAAGGAGAAGATGGAATTTACACTCTATAACCAGATTTGCGTCTCTAAACTCTTCTCTTTGTTAATTACATTCTGCCATGTTTAGTATGTTAGTTGTTGTTTGTGTGTTTACTTATGTTTTGTGTGAATCTATGCTTAAAACATTGAGGACAATGTTTGATTTAAGTGTGGGGGGGTAACTAATGTTGTTAATGCAAATTCGTGGGATTTTATTACCCATAACTTCAAATGTTGTTCCTTGCTGTTTTAAGGTGTTTTTAAGTTGTTTTAGAGTGTTTTAGTATGTTTTGTTTTTATAACTCCGAAAAGCACATAAAAATTTGTTTAACCGTTTTGAAAAGCCTAAAAAGAGTGTTTTGAGTCGTTTTTGTGAGTTTGTGTCTTAGGGTACCTTCCAACACAATGATAAGGATTTGGTTTGTAATTGCATGACTGTTAAAAAGAGTTATGAACATAGAGAAAAGTTTGATTTACTCTTGGTTTATGCTTAGTTATGGTTATAATGTATGACTTCACATGCAATCATAAAAGAAAAATTCGTTTTTGTAACATGCTTGAAGGAAGGAACTCAAACAAACGCTACAACCCTGTGAGACTCGAGACATTACCTTCTTTGGAGAGTTATTTTCTGTGATTCTTTGTTTTCTAAAGTTGTTGCATGATCTCATTATTCCTTGCTTGGTTGCTACTTAGAATGCAATTGTATCATGATAGAACTAAATGCTAGAACTTATATCCGTTCCATTCAAAGCATGACATTGAATTGCTTAACATATATCAAGATGAAGTTGTGTAGTTGCCACCATAGCCAAATAGCCTTACTTCCCATATTTCGTATATGTTGTAAGTTTTAACCCCGTTGAGCCTTGTTTAGCCCATGTTCTTTGTTAACCCATATCATCCTCACCTAGCCTAGATTAGGACCATCCGTACCCTTGTTCTTGAAAGATAGTGAGCATGACTTAATTGAATTCCTTTTGAGTTACATTATGAAAGAAAATAAGTGTGGGGGAGAGAATGTTTTGTTCTTAAGTGTTTATGTATGTTTTGAGAAGTCAAAAGAAAAAAAAAAAAAAAAAAAAAAATTGTGAAAAACATATGAAAAAGAAAAACAGAAAAGAAAAGAAAGAAAGGAAAAAGAGCTTGTTCCCCCTTGTTCAAAAGTTGAGTTTTCATTCAAAAGTGAATTCTACGTTAATTCAAATGCTTTGCTCGCTATTTCTTTAAGAACCTTTGTTTTCCATATCCCTTCTTTGTTAGCCAAACACCTTTAGCTCCATTTCAACCCTTATGCTTCTATCTTGAGTGTTATGTGTTTCAATTTGTGGAGTTTGGAATTGATATGAGCTTATGGAATCACTGGTTCTCATTCTAAGTAGTAGCATTCCATTCATGAGATCATATTCATGTCATTATCGTAAATCCAGAAAATGCTTTCCTTGTTATAACTTATGTGAGTGTTCGTCTACATGTTTACATCAATCTTCTCACATATGACTAGATTAGGGTGTGTAATTAGAAAATCTGAGTGAAAATCGAGTGCATATCTTGTAAGGAATTGAGCAAATTCTCTAAGGCATGTTACTACATTCAAAACATGGTTTTAAATGCTTAATTGTGAACTAGTATATGGTGACTATGATTAAGAATGTACTTCAGTGTGAAGATGACTAAAATCTGTGGGAATGATGATTTTTAACGTGTCATGTGCATTGGAAATCCCTAAGACAGTTGTTGGAAGGTTTAGGTTGTGTTTTACTTGTTTTGTTTCGTTTGGTTTTGTTTTGTTTTTCTTTCTGTTTTGCTCGAGGACTAGCAAAAGATAAGTGTGGGGGTATTTGATAGGAGCATATTCATGCGACTTAAATGGCTTGTTCTCGTGCATTTACGTTATGTTTCTCTAGTTATTTTAGTCCTTTATGCTTCTTTTGTGTGTTTTCAGGTTCTAAGGGCAAGGTATGCAAAAGGATGCCTTTTGGAGCCTTTTGGAGCAAATTAGAGATTGGAATGGATATCATATGCTTGGAGCCAAGAGGATGGACGAAATTAAAGACTTGAAGTAGGAAAGTTAAATCCTAAAAGACCTCATGTTTAAGCATCATTGAAGACTCCTACGCATTTTAGAACACAAAAACAACATTCCTTGCAACCTTAGGACATTGTCGTGTGTTTCCTTGTGTCTCCCTTCCTTGCCATGCAAGGAAGGGCTTTGTTCCCTATTTTAAACACTTAAAGCATTCATTTATCATATCATTCACTTATTATAAGCATTCACTTATCATATCATTCACTTATCAAACCATTCACTTATCACTTCCATTCACTTATCACTTATCACTTCCATTCACTTATCACTTATCACTTCCATTCACTTATCACTCACCACATATCATTCATTTATCACTTAACATATCATTCATTTATCACTTAACATATCATACACTTATCATAATCATTCACTTATCACTTATCATAATCATTCACTTATTCTTTCATCATTCAACCACCAATTCAACACATGCATTTCAAACCTTTCAACACCCTTTAATCATCTCCCTTTAAGTTATGATTTTATTTCCTAACCCTACATGCATTATTTATTAGCATCTTCACATGCATTCACACACACTTCACACAAACAAACAACTCAAAACCGTGAGCTCCCATTCCCTTATGCCATTTTCAGATTTCCACCCACTAACCTAGTCATCAACACATGCATTCCCTTCACATTCACCCACATGCACTCCCACTCTTTAATCATATGCACTCCCATCATAATTCCACCACCAATTCAGCCACAAAACATTATCATTGCACCACATTCAACCACTCCACATCCCTCACCAAGAAATCATTCAACACATGCATCCATAATCAATTCTCCAACCTTTGCCGTGACCTTCATTCCCATTTCCAACATTTTCACATGCATTTCCAGCTTTCACATGTCTTCACATTCATTTCCAAACAAACATTCCTTCTTTAATTCACATGCATTCACATTCATTCACCATTAGCTTTATTTCTCATGCAAACACATTTATTTCCAGCTTTCCATAACTTTTCCTAGTTGTTTTATTACATACATTCCCCCTTCATTATTCCAAACACATGCACCCATAATCATTCATCCCCTCCTAGCTGCAATATTCCCTCTTTTGGTCCCCCCATTTCACCTATAAATAAGCATCCAACACTCCTCAAAATTCATTCACTCCCCACTCCATCTCACATCTCATTCCATTGTAGATACCACAACACAAACACTCCATTCCTTCTCTAGCCGTGAGTTTCTCTCCATTTTCTGCACCATTTTCTCCACCACTCCTCACCTATTTCCATAATTCCCCACTCCATTCCACACTTCCATCCCCCCAAACCAACTATCTTTAGACCTTGTGCTACAATAAAGAGGAAGAGAAGAGGGCCTAAACGTTCATACAATTCAAGTTTGAGTTGTTGGAATGTTTAGGCGTTTCTTTGATTTCAATGTTTAATTTCAATTCTCTTTGTTTTGTATGAGGAACTAAACCCCCCTTTAGCTAGGGGGGATTCGAAATATATGTTTATGCTTGCATTTTGATTTGATTACTTCTAATTGCGTTTCATAAGTTGTGGATTCAATTTGTTTAACCGTTTGATTGATAACTTATTTATGTATGTTTATTAAGAATGCGCGCTTAATTTTCATGCATGAATATGACGCTAGAATATAAGTGAGTTTCACCTAATCGTTATGAACTTATATTCACAAGTAGTGGAGGTTGCTTATAAACAATCGCGTTAAACGAATTCTTGGCATAAGTTTCATGCAATCATAGTAACGAATGCCTCGTCAACACTTATAGTTTTCATGATGCTTAATGATTCTTGCTTGTTTCTCTATTATGCAATTCATGTAGGGAACTTGTGAGGAATGCTTTGGGTTGTCGTATGCAATCATCCAATTCATTAACTTAAGGAAAACTTGACGGTTAATTTAAGCGGACCTAATTAACCCGGGGTGTTGAGAATTCATGGTTTATTGAAGTGCAATTGGAAATCATTTTATTATGCAAGTGTAACATGTATGGAGATGAACCCCTTAGCTAGCCATACCATCCATTCATTTCCGTCAATTTCATATTTACAATTTGTTTTCTTTACAATCTATCCATTTTAGTTTAAATTCGTCCAAAATCAATCCCCCCATATTTCATTTAAGTCTTAGTCTTAATCTTTCTTATTTTTAGTTTTGAATTCTTCGAGTTTAGTATAGCATTTTAGTTTGTGTTTTTAAAAGCATTTTGAGTCTTTTGATTTGTTTTAATGTTTTAAAGTTTAGTTTTACATTCTTTGAGTCTATTTTAGTGTTTTATATTATGTTTTTACGTTTTTAAGTCAAATCCAAGTGATTAACAATCCCTCCTAATCCCCGGTCCAGAACGATCCCTACTTGCACCTATACTACAATTGATAAAAAGAGGGTTTAATTTGTGTGCGTATAAATCACGCATCAGCTGTGATGGAGAAAAGGTTGGAAATTGGCTAGGATGGAAGGGATATGCACGGATTATGGAAGGAAAATGGAAGAAAGATGTAGATGGTGGCTGCGGCTGTTTGTGAATTAGGTTATGGTGGTGGAAAGTGTATGGATAAATCAGAGGGGAATGGGAGTGCACAGATTGTGGATGAATGGGGTGTATCATGCACGGGTTTTTAGAATGGTGGCTGAATGAAATTAGGGTAAAATAATATATTGGAATGGTGGTGGCTGCGTGAAAATATGTGTGAAGGGGGCTGGAAAAATAAAGGCAAGACACGGCTGATTTTGTTTTTATTTTATTTTATTAGGGTCAATGGTAAAATGGGGGGGGGGGCCACGGCTTAGGTTAGAAAATAAATGGGATAATTCCATGGGGGGAGCCACGGCTTGTAAGTTTTTGGTGATAGGACCCACGGCAAAGGTGGGAAATTTGGGTGAAAAATTGCGGCTGCTAGGTTAGGAGAAGGAAAAAGGTTTTAAGTGCACAACTTTGGACAAAAGTGCCCCCCTTGCACGGCACGGGAAGGGACTAGGGTTAAGGCACGGCAAAGGGGTTTAAAGTGGGCTAGGGCCATTGTTTTGTGTCCTAAAGTGCCTACAAGGCCTTCAAAGTGGCTAGAAAATACGGACGTTTAAGTTTAGAAAAGGTTACCAAAACGGGAAACTTAGGGTTAACTTTCCTACTTCAAGTAGGAAACCTTGTTTGAGTAGGATTCCTCGTTTTGGTTTCTTCAAGTCTTCAACTCATTCATTCCTCTTTCGCTCCAAAAGACTCCAATTTGCATCTTCTTTCACACTTTGGCCTTATAATATGAAAATACACAAAAATGGCCTTAAACACTAAAATAGCTAAATAAACACAACATAAATGCACGAAAACAAGCTAATTAAGTCGCATGAATATGCTCCTATCATTTGTCTATGCAATTTGTTTTTTTTTATCTTAAATTCGTTAAAACCAATCCGCCTTTAGTATTTTGTGTTTGAACTTAGTTAGAATCTGTTTAAGTTTAGTTATATTAGTGTTTTGAGTCAAGTAAAGTTTAAAATTCGTCCAAATAACCCTTTAGTTCTTATTTGTGTTAGTTTAGTTCAATTCGTCAAAATATGTCCATATTGAGTCTTTTTAGTTCAATTTTCATTCAAGTCACTTTCTAAGACTGGTTTTGAGTCAATTCAACTTAGTTTGTGTGTTTTGAGTCTATTTAGCTTGTTTTGAGTTCTTTGAGTCTAGTTAAGTGTTTTTAAGACTAGTTTTGTGTTTTTGAGTCAGTTTGAAGTTGATTAGCATCCCTAGTTAATCCCAGATCTAGAACAATCCCTACTTACATATATACTACAATTGTCAACATTAGGGTTTAATTTGTGTGTCAAGTTAATTTTCACATCAAATTTTGGCGCCATTGTTGGGGATTAGCAAAATTGCTAATCTTCCCCTAGTTATTGCCGTGTGTCTTTTCTTTTCTGTCCGGGTGTTTTTATTTTGTTTTCTGATTTTATCTTGTTTGTTTGCTTTGTTATAGGTACTAGTTTATGACTCGTAGTTCTCAACCTGTTTGTGAGCATATATTGGAGTTTGACGACGACTTTGAACGAACGTTGAGAAGAAAGAGGAGGCATTCAGAACCTAGTCCACCTAGTTCTGAGGCCGAATCTGAAGAAGAAGAAGAAGTGAAGAAGAAGAACAAGTCATGGCTATGGATAATCAAACAATCAAGGAAATTTCAGCCTCAAGATTAGACAATGCCATGCCTTTATGCATTCAATATCCCAGGGCAACTCAAGGCAAGACCGATGAGTTCGAATTAAAGTCTAGCTTGTTGAATCACATTCCTAAATACCATGGGCTATCCGTGGAAGATCCAAACAAGCATCTTAAGGTGTTTGATGTGGTATGTTCAAGCATGACACCCATCAATGTCGATGGGAACATTTTGAAGATGAAAGCCTTTCCATTCTCTCTTTTGGAAAAGGCTAAGGATTGGCTCTATGAATTGGCACCTGGAACCGTCACTTCTTGGGAAAACATGAAGAGAGCATTCTTAGAGAAGTTTTTCCTAACTTCGAGAGTCATTCTCTTGAGGAAGAGAATTAGTGGCATTCAACAAAACGAAGGGGAGTCTTTTCCAACATATTATGAGCGTTTCAACACTCTCGTTGCATCATGCCCTCAACATCAAATAAAGGAAGAGCTTTTAATTCAATATTTCTACGAGGGACTCCTTCCAATTGAGAGACAAATGCTAGATTCCTCAACAGGGGGTGCTTTGGTTAACAAAACACTGATGGCTACCAAGATCTTAATTGCAAATCGAGCCTTGAATGCACAACAATACAAGGGAGTTGGACAAAGAGACCCCCCACAGCAACAACAAGTGAATGAGGTAAGTGCAATTTTTGAAATTCAATCTCAATTAGCTAATCTCATTGTTCTTGTGTCACAGGTTGTTAATGGATCCAAAGTGCAAAAAGCTAGTGTATGTGGCATGTGCACCATGCAAGGACACCCCTTTGAGCAATGCCCTCAATTGATTGAGAATGGAGGATAGGAATCTGCCAATGCCGTGGGTTATCAAGGCCAAAATCAACCTAGGCATAATCCATATGCCAACACTTACAATCCGGGGTGGAAAGATCATCCAAATATGAAGTGGAAGGAGCCTTAACAAACTCAACAACAAGGGGGATTTCGTCCACCACCCCTTCGGATGTTTCTAAGGCCATATGCACCAATTCAAAACCAACCATAATCTGCCCAATCAAAAACACGTTCGTCCATGGATAATGATCAAATTGTTCAATTATTAACCACTTTGGCGCATGGAGTCCAAAATCAAACCCAAGCAATGCAAAATCAAGCCAAAAAGGTGGATGAATTGGAGAAGCAAATGGGGCAGATTTCAGAGTTCCTTGGGCAGTTTCGAGAATAAGGCAAACTTCCTAGTTCAACCATTGTGAATCCAAATGGAGGCTTTGAAATCGCCAAGGCCATTACGTTGAGAAGTGGCAAGGAGCTTGGAAATCACCCAAAACCATCAAAACAAGGCCTTAACGAGGAGGAAAAGCTGCTGCAAGAAGAAGAACATGAAGCAAGGGCCATGGCAAAGGAAGACCACAACCCCCTAAGGCCCCAAAATCATCCCAAACCACCAAGGTAGGTCCAAATTCGAATTTTTCTAGTTCTATTCCACTAAATGTGCTCTTTCCTAGCAGGTTTAAGCAATCAAAAAAAGAAGAGAATGAGAAAGACATTCTGGAAACCTTTAGGAAAGTTCAAGTCAATATCCCGTTCCTTGATGCAATCAAGCAAGTTCCTAAGTATGCCAAATTCTTGAAAGAGCTTTCCACAACAAGGAAGAGGATTTCGAACAAGGAAGTGGTCCAGGTAAGTGAGAATGTTTTTGCAGTGCTACAAAGGAAACTACCACCTAAATGCAAAGATTCGAGTAGTTTTACAATTCCTTGTGTTATTGGCAATACTGAGTTTGAACATGCTATGTTAAACTTAGGAGCTTCAATTAATGTCATGCCTTACTCAATTTATGCATCTATGAACTTAGGAAAGCTTAAAAAAGATGGTGTGATTATTCAATTGGCCGATCGTTCTAATGCATATCCGAAAGGAGTTTTGGAAGATGTTTTGGTTTAGTTTAACAATTTGATCTTTCCAGCGGACTTTTACATGCTTGACATGGAAGATTCAGCCCATTCTACCCCATTGCCGATCCTCCTTAGGAGACCTTTCATGAAAACAGCCCGCACCAAGATCGATGTGTGATAGGAGCATATTTATGCTACTTAGTTATGTTATTTCCTTACATTTAGTGAGCTAATTACTACTTATTATAGTGTTTTAAGCTATTTTCGTTTGTTTGTAGGTCCTAATGACAAAGTTGGCAAGAAAAGGCGATTTTGAGCCTTTTAGAGCAATTTTGGGCTTATTATGGATAGCTTGTATATGGAGCAAGGTGGATGGACGAATTTGGAGTCAAAAGAGGCTAGGAATATGCTACAAATCAGAAAAGGAAAGTTCAAGACAAAGAAGATAAGGAAAGAGCAAGAAATATGGAAACTTATCCTAACAACCTTATCTTATCCAAACCTTATCCTATCTTATCCTAACTGATGCGTGATTTATACGCACACAAATTAAACCCTCTTTTTGTCGATTTGTAGTATAAGTATAAGTAGGGATCGTTCTGGACCGGGGATTAGGAGGGATTGCAAATCTCTTGGAAACTGACTCAAAAACGTAAAATAAAGTTTAAAACACTAAGACAAACCAAAAACTCAAAATGCTTTAAAAACACAAACTAAATTGAATTCTAACTAAAATGAACATTAAAGCAAAAGGGGGATTGAGGTTTTTACGAAAATTGAAATAACGAAACAAGTTAATAAACTAGACAGAATGTAAATATGAAATTTATGGATGAATGCTAGCTAAGGGGTTCATCTCCATACATGTTACACTTGCATACAAGATTGATTCTCAGTTGGTCTTTCGATAAATTATGAAACTCAACGCCCCGGGTTAATTAGGTCCGCTTAAATTAACCGTCAAGTTCTCCTTAAGTTAATGAATTGGATGGGTTAGCGCAACGCAATTCACCACATTCTCCAAAAGTCCTTTACGTGAAAAGCACAATAAAGATACAATCAAAGATCATTAAGCATTATGAAAACTATAAGTGTTGACGAGGCATTCGTTACTATGGAATACGCATGAAACTTATGCCAAGAATTCGTTTAACGCGATTGTTTATAAGCAACCTCCACTACTTGTGAATATAAGTTCATAACGATTAGGTGAAATTCACTTATATTCTAGCGTCATATTTATGCATGAAAATTAAGTGCGCATTCTTAATAAACATTCATAAATAAATTATCAATCAAACGGTTAAACAAATTGAATTCAAAACTTATGAAATTCCAACGAAAGGTAATCAAATCAAAATGCAAGTATAAACATTTATTTCGAATCACCCCCTAGCTAAAGGGGGGTTTATTTCCTCATAACTTTGAAATTAAAGAAACACCTAAACATTCCAACAACTCAAACTTGAATTGTATGAACGTTTAGGCACTCTTCTCTTCCATTCCTTATACGTACAAAACAAAGAGAATTAAAATGAAACATTGAAATCAAAGAATCGCCTAAACATTCCAACAACTCAAACTTGAATTGTATGAACGTTTAGGTCCTCTTCTCTTCCTCGTTGTTGTAGCATATGGTTCTAAGGATAGTTGGTTTGGGGGAATGGAAGTGTGGAATGGAGTGAGGAGTGATGGAAATGGAAAGATGGTTTTGGATTCTAAGGGGACTCACGGCAAAGAGAAGGAATGGAAGTGTTTGTGGTGTGTTGTGTATGAAAATGAGATGTTCATGAATGAATGAATGCAAGGGTATTTATAGGAGTAGTGGAGGGAACATATGGCTATGTCATTTGTAGGTGAAGTAGGTGGATGTTGTAGGTGAAGTAGGTGGATGTTGTAGGTGAAGTGGATGTTGTAGGTGAAGTAGGTGGATGTTGTAGGTGAAGTAGGTGGATGTTGTAGGTGAAGTAGGTGGATGACATGCTAAGTGATAAGTGATAAGTGATACGATATGTGGTTATGATATGATAAGTGGTTAAGTGGTGATGATAAGTGATAAGTGATTAAGTGATATGATATGTGGTGATGATAAGTGATAAGTGCATGTGGGTTAACTAATGAAGGAAATGCATGTGCAATGACAATGTGTTAGAATGGATGTGTGTTATGCATGGCATGATTGGGATTAGGAAAGGTTTAAATGTCCTAAAACTAAAGAGAACAAGGTTCCAACACTTTGGCTCCAATTAGGTCTTCAATTTCGTCCAACACTTTGGCTTCAAGCATAAGCTATCCGTCCTTAGCCCAAAAGTGCTCCAAAAGTCTCCAAAATGCATCTTTTTGCTCCTTTAGCCCTTTGGACCTACAAACACACGAAAATAGCTTAAAGTACTAAAATAACTAAAGAAACATAACGTAAATGTACGAGAACAAGCCATTTAAGTCGCATAAATATGCTCCTATCAAATACCCCCACACTTAGCTTTTGCTAGTCCTCGAGCAAAACAGAAAAACAAAACAAAAAGAACAAAACACAACCTACACCTTCCAACAATCGTATCAGGGACTTCCAATGCACATGACAAGTTAAAAATCATTATTCTCACAGATTTGAGCCATCTTTACACTTAAGTACATTCTTAATCATAGTCACCACATACTAGTTCACAATTAAGCAATTAAAACACATTTCAAATGTAGTAACATGCCTTTAGAGAATTCCCTCAATTTCTTACTAGATGTACTCTCGTTTTTCACACAGATTTTCTGACTACACACCCTACACTAGGTATATGTGAGAAGATTGATGTAAACATGTAGACGAACACTCACATATGTTATAATAAGGAAAGCATTTTCTGGAGTTAATAAGCATGTTTAGATATGATCTCATGAATGGAATGCTACTACTTAGACGCGAGAACCAGTGACACCATAAGCTCATACCAAGTTCAAACTCCACAATTGAAATACATAACACTCAATATAGAAGTCAAAGGGTAGTAACGGGGCTAGGGTATTGGCTAACAATGAAAGGTGAAGGATAAACAAACATTCTTAAAGCAATAGTGAGCAAAGTATTGAATTAGGCACTTAGAATTCCCTTAAGAACGCAGAAGTCAACTTTGAACACCCAAGGGAAAATCACACAAAACTTAGGGCCATATTCAACTTTTTGGACCCTTTCTTCAACCATCAACGCTCGTGAGTTCATTCTTACTTATTTTCACTCCTTTTTTTTTTTTTTTTTTCTTTTCTTCTTTTTCTTTTAAATCTCAAAACATACATATAAACGTAAGAACAAACTTTTACTCCCCCACACTCATTTTCTTGCATAATGTAACTCAAAAGGAATTCATTTAAGTCATGCTCACTAAACTTTAAGAACAAGGGTGGGGATTGTCCTAAACTAGGCTAGGTGAGGAAAATGTGGGTAAACAAAGAATAAAGGCTAAACAAGGCTCAACGGGGTTAAAACTTACAACATATACGAAGTATGGGAAGTAAGGCTATTTGGCTATGGTGGTGGTCACTACACAACTTCTTCTTGAATATGTGTTATGCAAATCAATAACATGCTTTGAATGAAATGGGCATGAGTTCTAGCATTTAGTTCTATCATGATACAATTGCATTCTAAGTAGCAACCAAGCAAGGAATAATGAGATCATGCAACAACTTTAGAAAATAAAGAATCACAGAAAATAACTCTCCATAGAAAGTAATGGCTCGAGTCTCACAGGGATGTAGCGTTTGTTTGAGTTTCTTCCTTCAAGCATGTTACAAAAACGAATTTTTCTTTTATGATTGCATGTGAAGTCATACATTATAACCATAACCAAGCATATACCAAGAGTAAATCAAACTTTTCTCTATGTTTATAACTCTTTCTAACCGTCATGCAATTATAAACCAAATCCTTATCATTGTGTTGGAAGGTACCCTAAGACACAAACACACAAAAACGACTTTTAAAACAACTCTTTTTGGGTTTTTCAAAACAATTTTTCAAATTTTTATGGGATTTTCGAATTATAAAACAAAACACACTAAAACACTCTAAAACAACTTAAAAACACCTTAAAACAGCAAGGAACAACATTAGAAGTTATGGTGGATAAAACCCTACGAATTTGCATCAAAACACTTTAGTTACCCCCCCCACACTTAAATCAAACATTGTCCTCAATGTTTTAAGCATAGATTCACACAAAACATAAGTAAACACACAAAAAGCAACTAAACATATTAAACATGGCATAATGTAATTAACAAAGAGAAGAGTTTAGAGACGCAAATCTGGTTATAGAGTGTAAATTCCATCTTCTCCTTGGTAATTACATTGAGGCTTTGATCTTTGTGATTCCACAGGCTTACTCTTGAACTGGTTTCTGCCCATCGTTGATTTTCCTTTGTGCTACTTCTTGAACTGGGCAACAGGATGGTTCTTTTGGTCTCCCCCGAAGGTCTGAGCTTACCCTTTTGGTCTGTTTCTTTGTTCAATCTTTCCAATTCGTATTGAAAAGGGTTGGAGGATAACTCAGCCTATGTTTGTCTCCACATGCTTCAATGTATCATTTTCACTTGCCTTACTCGCTCCCCTTTGCAGAAGTGGTCCCTTCTCCGGAAGTGTATCAACCGTTGAAGATGACTACTCGAGAGCAACGCTAGGTAAGCAATCAGGAATAGATTCCAGGCAGTTGGCTCCAGATCGGAAGATTGACTCCAAGTGTCGGCTGATTGCTTCTTTTACTTTGCCATGCGAGTAAGAACAAGGACAAAGAAAAAGACAGGGAAAGAGCATGATATGAGATACTTTTGCTTTTGACCTTGATGATATGAGATACCTTTGCTTTGAAGAAGCGGTGAATGAATCAGCACATGCTTCAATCCGCCGTTTCCTCCTGGGTCATATGTACTCCAGGCATCTGGTATCATCTTTGGGGAAGAAGAAAGAATTGAGTATTTTGAAAGGCTTTGCTGGGAGTGCGCCCTCAGAGGTGAGGGAGAGTTGGGCATTTTCTTCAGGTTTGCCCTGCCATAAAAGACGAAGGTCGACATATATAGAGATAATATCAAGTGGTGGTAGTTTTTACCCTTGTCGACAAACGTTTTGATCCCGCAATTCCGGCTTTTTGAAATAGTGGCGCCTCTTCGATCTTTGAATACGCCTCTTCGATTTCTGAGCAGGCGCCCCTTCGATTTCTGAACGACGCCCCTTCTCTTTCTGAACGACACGTGGTAGTGCAGATACGGCTCCTTTTGACAAAGCTGCACGCGTTTTCTGAAAAGCAAAGAAAGCGTCGCCGAACTTTGCGCTTGTCGGCTAAAGACGTGTAGTTGCGATGATGGCCTCCACGTGTTTTCAGCTTTGTCAGAAATCTTTTGACAAAGTTGGAACGCGTTTTCTGAAAAGCCGAGGGAGCGTCGCCTAACTTACGCCGGAAAATCCGGCTCTTTGAATCGGTGGACGCGTCGCCTTGGCATTTTATAGAGCTATCGATCACCGCCAACATACACACTCTGAAGATTTCCCATTCCTGAAACTCGACTCCGGCCCTTTGTGAAATTTTTAACTCCATCCACCCCTTCTCTTTGAACACTTTTGAAAAAAATGGCAAACTCATCGAACCTTAGCTTAGATTTGAGTCTCAGCAGCGATCCGGTTGCGCCCCGTCAAGGTAATGTATGGCGCCCTTCTTTTTTATCTTCTAACGGTCCTCTTTCAGGTGAAGACTCTGTGATGCAGGACGCCACAACAGCTACAATAGTAGCTAAAAACCTCCTCACTCCAAAAGATAGTAGGCTGCTGTCAGGACGGTCCGATGAGTTGGCCGTTCAAGAGTCCCTCGCACTTAGTGTTCAATGTGCGAGCTCTGTGTCCAACATGGGCCTACGCCTGCTTGCCCGCTCCCGTCAGGTGGAATCGTTGATGGCAGAGGTGGAAAGACTTAAGCAAGAGATCCAGCAGCTTAAGTACGAGAATAGAAGTTTGCATGTGCTTGCAAATAACTATTCGTCGGGGATGAAGAGGAAGCTTGATGAGCTGCAAGAATCTGAGGGTCGAATTCACAGTGACCGTCAAAGGCTTGCGTCTTATTTCCAGAGGCACCTTTTTCCTGGGTCATCCAGCGCTTGGCCAAGTATTGAGGCCTGAAATGCTCTAGCTCCGATGCCTCCCGCTCCGATGCCTTCCGCTTCGATGCCTCCCGCTTCTATGCCTCCCGCTTCTGCGCCTTCCGCTTCTGCGCCTTCCGCTTCTGCGCCTCGTAGTGGGACTTCACGCAAACAACCTTTGTGAAGCTCCACCTTTCTCCATGTTTAGTATCTTTCTTTTTTTCTTTTTTTTTTTTTTTTTTTTTTTTTTTTTTTTTTTTTTTATTAACATAAATAAAATCAAACGGCATGGAATTGGTCCTTGAATGGAAGGTGATACTTGAAGTGAACCGGCATTGGTTTGAATTCTAGTGTAGGTGCCTGATTCAAAAAAAATAGCAAGTTAGTATAAAATCTAATGGAATTTGGAAAAAAATACTTACTTGTTTTGTCCGACAAGAACTCAATGACAAATACCACTCCTTTGAAAGTTTCAGGGATATTGGACTTGGCCAGATTGCAAGTGATGGTTATTACTTGTCCAATGTCATCAAATTTAACTTCTTTGGATTTTGTGGTTTCAAGAACGTCCTCTTTGATGGATTCATGACATTCCCTACTTGTCACCTTTGGAAGGGCTTCCAAGATGTCTTTTTCACCTTCTTCTTCCTTGGAAGTCATGAATCTGCAAGGAATAGGGTTAAAAATAATGAAATTTGGAACAACCATACCTGTATTAGATGGCATAGGAGCAATAGGAGCCTCCGGTAAAGGTGTTTCCACCCTTTCCGTGGGTTGGGTGTATTCCTCTTCCTTGTGATTTGACTTTGATGGTTGAGGGTCCGTTCCAACCTCCTTGTCACTTCTCAACATGATTTCCTTGGCAGTTTCAAATTCTCCCTTCTGATTTGCAATGGTTGAACTAGGGAGTTCGCCTTGGTCGCAAAATTGTCCTTCGAACTCCGCTATCTGCCCAATTTGCTTTTCCAGAATAGTAAGTAATTGAAAAATCGTATCATTATCATTTGAATTACCTACATTACTTTGGGCAGGTTGTGGTGGCTGCATAGGCGTTGAATAGAACTCCTCATACGGCTGCCAATATCCTTCTTGTTGAGCCTCATTGTCTTGATTTTGTAAGCCCTGCACCAAACAAATTAATTCATCAAGCTTTTGGTTATAATTTATTGACGAACTTAAATTTGGTTGGGCATATTGAATATGAGGTTGTGGTGGCTGCCAATATCCTCCTTGTTGAGCATTTTGAGGTTCCCACCACATAGAGTTTGAATGATCACTCCAATCCGAATTGTAAGTATTGGAAAACACGTTATTCCTTGATTGAAGATTAAATATATCAACTCTTTGCATTTGGGACCTTTCCATGAGTTGTGACAAAAGAGAAGCATTATTAAGTGCCATCTTGTTCTTAACAAACAAAACACAAATAAAAAAAAACTAAATCTAAAAGACAATACAGAAACAAACAATCCAAGGGATTAGCATATTTTCTAATCCCCGGCAACGGCGCCAAAATTTGATGCGTGATTTATACGCACACAAATTAAACCCTCTTTTTGTCGATTTGTAGTATAAGTATAAGTAGGGATCGTTCTGGACCGGGGATTAGGAGGGATTGCAAATCTCTTGGAAACTGACTCAAAAACGTAAAATAAAGTTTAAAACACTAAGACAAACCAAAAACTCAAAATGCTTTAAAAACACAAACTAAATTGAATTCTAACTAAAATGAACATTAAAGCAAAAGGGGGATTGAGGTTTTTACGAAAATTGAAATAACGAAACAAGTTAATAAACTAGACAGAATGTAAATATGAAATTTATGGATGAATGCTAGCTAAGGGGTTCATCTCCATACATGTTACACTTGCATACAAGATTGATTCTCAATTGGTCTTTCGATAAATTATGAAACTCAACGCCCCGGGTTAATTAGGTCCGCTTAAATTAACCGTCAAGTTCTCCTTAAGTTAATGAATTGGATGGGTTAGCGCAACGCAATTCACCACATTCTCCAAAAGTCCTTTACGTGAAAAGCACAATAAAGATACAATCAAAGATCATTAAGCATTATGAAAACTATAAGTGTTGACGAGGCATTCGTTACTATGGAATACGCATGAAACTTATGCCAAGAATTCGTTTAACGCGATTGTTTATAAGCAACCTCCACTACTTGTGAATATAAGTTCATAACGATTAGGTGAAATTCACTTATATTCTAGCGTCATATTTATGCATGAAAATTAAGTGCGCATTCTTAATAAACATTCATAAATAAATTATCAATCAAACGGTTAAACAAATTGAATTCAAAACTTATGAAATTCCAACGAAAGGTAATCAAATCAAAATGCAAGTATAAACATTTATTTCGAATCACCCCCTAGCTAAAGGGGGGTTTATTTCCTCATAACTTTGAAATTAAAGAAACACCTAAACATTCCAACAACTCAAACTTGAATTGTATGAACGTTTAGGCACTCTTCTCTTCCATTCCTTATACGTACAAAACAAAGAGAATTAAAATGAAACATTGAAATCAAAGAATCGCCTAAACATTCCAACAACTCAAACTTGAATTGTATGAACGTTTAGGTCCTCTTCTCTTCCTCGTTGTTGTAGCATATGGTTCTAAGGATAGTTGGTTTGGGGGAATGGAAGTGTGGAATGGAGTGAGGAGTGATGGAAATGGAAAGATGGTTTTGGATTCTAAGGGGACTCACGGCAAAGAGAAGGAATGGAAGTGTTTGTGGTGTGTTGTGTATGAAAATGAGATGTTCATGAATGAATGAATGCAAGGGTATTTATAGGAGTAGTGGAGGGAACATATGGCTATGTCATTTGTAGGTGAAGTAGGTGGATGTTGTAGGTGAAGTAGGTGGATGTTGTAGGTGAAGTAGGTGGATGATATGCTAAGTGATAAGTGATAAGTGATACGATATGTGGTTATGATATGATAAGTGGTTAAGTGGTGATGATAAGTGATAAGTGATTAAGTGATATGATATGTGGTGATGATAAGTGATAAGTGCATGTGGGTTAACTAATGAAGGAAATGCATGTGCAATGACAATGTGTTAGAATGGATGTGTGTTATGCATGGCATGATTGGGATTAGGAAAGGTTTAAATGTCCTAAAACTAAAGAGAACAAGGTTCCAACACTTTGGCTCCAATTAGGTCTTCAATTTCGTCCAACACTTTGGCTTCAAGCATAAGCTATCCGTCCTTAGCCCAAAAGTGCTCCAAAAGTCTCCAAAATGCATCTTTTTGCTCCTTTAGCCCTTTGGACCTACAAACACACGAAAATAGCTTAAAGTACTAAAATAACTAAAGAAACATAACGTAAATGTACGAGAACAAGCCATTTAAGTCGCATAAATATGCTCCTATCACTAACCTAATCTTGTTCCACCTTAATGCTAGCTGCAAGTGGACCTAAAAACCTAATTTCTTGAAGCCTTATCTGACCCTAAAAGGGTGCCGCACCTTTCCCCCTTTTATGCCTTCTAGAACACCCAAAATCAGCCACAAAACACTTAGTTTCTAGAAGGCCCAATTTTGGACGAATTTCCTAAACCTTTTTCTAATTGGATTCTGATTTAATTTGGCCCTTTTCCTCTTTGGTCGAATTTCCTAAACCTTTTTCTGAATGGATGTTGATTGAGGGTCGACACTTAATTTGCCTGCATGAATTTGATGCTAGAATGTAAGGGAGTTTCACCTAATCGTTGTGAACTTATATTCACAAGTAGTGAAAGTCACTAGTCATGATTATGTTAAGTAAATCCTTGGTATGAGTATCATGCTTTTCATAGTTACGAGTGCCTCGTTAATGCTTATGGTTTTCAAAGAATTTAATGACCTTTGATATGTCTTTCTTTCATGCTTTTCATAGTTAGGGAATTTGATAAGGATAATTTGGTTGTGATGCATATTCCATCCAATTCAATGAGTTAAGGAAAATCTAAAAGTTAATTTGTGCTTTTCACGGTTAATTTGGGGCATTGTCATTCATAGTCTAAAGGAATAATAACTGGAAATTGATTTATATGCATATGTCATGTGTGGAGAAGGACCCTCTAACTAGCCTTTCACCCATTCATTCACCTTAATTTCGTACCTTTTAGTTTGTTTATGCAATCTGTTTGTTTGAGTCTTAAATTTGTCAAAACCAATCCCCCTTTAGTATTTTGTGTTTGAACTTAGTTAGAATCTGTTTAAGTTTAGTTATATTAGTGTTTTGAGTCAAGTAAAGTTTAAAATTCGTCCAAATAACCTTTTAGTTCTTATTTGTGTTAGTTTAGTTCAATTCGTCAGAATCTGTCCATATTGAGTCTTTTGAGTCTTTTTAGTTCAATTTTCATCCAAATCACTTTCTAGGAAGTTTTTTGAGTCAATTCAACTTAGTTTGTGTGTTTTGAGTCTATTTAGCTTGTTTTGAGTTCTTTGAGTCTAGTTAAGTGTTTTTAAGACTAGTTTTGTGTTTTTGAATCAGTTTTAAGTTGATTAGCATCCTTAGTTAATCCCCGGTCTAGAACAAATCCCTACTTACATATATACTACAATTGTCAACATTAGGGTTTAATTTGTGTGTCAAGTTAATTTTCACATCATACATTTATATGGGTACTTCTAAATGTGTTGGACCCTCATGATTGAAATATTGATTTAAAATATGTGTAATTTGTATTGGGATGCAAAAGTATTAAAAAAAAAAATTGTTACCGGTTTTAACAGGTGACCCATTAGCTTAACAGTTTGGGTTTGGGTGACCCATTAGCTTAACGCATTGGGTTAGGGTAACCCGTTATCTTAATAGGTCGGGTGAAATCTGACCCAAACCCAATAAACCCAACCCGTTTACAGGTTTAGCACTACGTATCACTATCTGTTTAAAATCTTTTAGAATAGATTTCAATAAGATTTTTAACCAATCATGTTGTGCCATGTGGCATTATCTACAGCCCCATCCTTCCTTTCTTTTTGTCCATATAAACCCTACATCTATCCTAAGTCATGCACCAAACTCAAAATAGCTCAGAATCCTTCTTCATAGTTTATAAATCTTGAGTTCTTACAATGTCTTCTTCAAGGAGATTGTTAGAAATCAATGAGCAAGACAAAATAATCCAACGTGCTTCATTAGCCATTTTTTTTGCAAACAAAAGTATATGAAAAACTTTGGTTGAAAGTATTGAAAATATTGAAATGTGGTGAAAAGTGGAAGATGATCGTAAGGTATTTATAAAAAAATAATAATAATTTTTTTGTTTTATTTTTCCTGTATTATTAAACAATTTTTATAAATTTTTTATAAATTTTTATTAAGTCAATTAATCTGGACGAAATTGGACACATGGCCAATGGTAAGATTTCTAACATTTTCTTCTTTTTTTCTTTTTTTTAGGCCGAAAAAATTGGATGGTTGATCTGGAAATCGAATGGCCTAGATTTTGCCACGTCACTAGCCATTGGATTTGAATTTCAACAATTTTTTACCGTTGAAAATCCAATGGTTCAGAAAACTAGCTGTTCGAAATCCAACGGCCATCGCCGTGCCACGTAGCCCAAGTCCTGCATCCCCTTAGTACGCTTATAACGTGAACCCTCCCCTCTGCAGGCTGTGGGAAACGAGCACGTGCTTCCCACGCACCTTGCACAAAAAAGGACTTCACGTGGCTAACGTCAGATAGGCCGGGTATTGGGTCAGCCAATTTTCAGCTAGGTACCTTGCTGGCCTCTTCTAGAACCTAGCGAATATGGTGAGGTGGACTGGGTTCTTTTAGGGGGGGGAAAGGGGAAAAAATAGGATGTTGCCCAGGTAAGAGAGGTCGGGCTGGACTTGCTCTAAAGGAATATTGCCTCCAATGGTAGAGTTCTTATGGTAGAATCCCTAAATTTGAAGTTTTATGATTTTATATGACAATTTGATTGAGTGCACATTTTTTTGTTTTTTAAGTCAGGACGAATGTTTGATTTCGGATATTTCATGTTTATGTTATGCATATTTTATTTTCTTTGTTTAAGTTCTAAATGTTTAAACCCTAAAACGTTTTCGATATGCATGATCATTAAACTTATATATTTTTCAACATTTGTCATGTGCTCTTATGTGGTTTGCCTTATTCCTGCAATGGGAAATATTTAGAGGGGTGTCCTTCTAAACAAGGCCAATTCTAATGTTTGCAGAACCTGAATTCCCTGAACAACAACCCACAATTGAAAGGACCAAAATTAGGGACTAAAAATTGAATTGGGGTGTGGGTTTTGCAATTTGCATAATAAAATTTGATGGGTTTGTGGTGAAAATTCAAATGGAGGTGTAGAAAACGGGAAAAATTACAAATTGTAAAGGGGTTTGCATGTGGAACACAACATATACCTATTAAAATTTGGACCAAGAAAAACAAATAATGGATAATAGTGTTCAAATTTGAACAATTTATACAAAAAAAAAAAATTGAGTCTTGTCCCATTCCGCCCATAAAATTGTACCAAACAACAAACGGAACATGGGTATTTTAGTCATTTTAAACTTTTGGTTCCGTTCCGTCCATGTGCTACCAAACGCAGGACAGAATAACCGTCCTGTTCCGTCCTGCGCGTACCAAACATAACACAGAACATCCGTTCCGTCCTGTCCCGTCCGCATACCAAACACTACCTTAAATCACCATGGTTATAGAAGGGGAACATTTTTGCTCACCACCGGCTAATTTTTTTTTTCGAAATTGAAAAAGTAACATTTAATGTGAAAGTTAACTAGAATTAAGTGAATGAACACGTGTTAATTGATTAGGTGCATGATGAGCATATACCATAGTTATGACAGTGAGAAAAAAATGCTCCCTTATAGATGTTTGATAATATTATTGGATAATCAAATTTCAATTTTTTCTTTAAATGCACACTCATTGAATAATTAAAATGAAATTCAATAAGTGTGCATTAAAATTTTTTTTTTCTTTCATTTAATTATTCAATAAGTGTGCATTTCTCTTTTCAATTTTTTTTTTTTTTGAAATGATAAATATTATTAGATTACATGTTAGATTAGTCATCAATGAGATTTGAACTCACTTTTTCATGCAAAAGCTTAATACATTTCCACCATTATGGTAAATAGTCACTTGCTTTCAATTTCAGGTTTTCACTGTGCCTAAATGTTTCTAACCTCGGAAGTATCCGGAAACAAAAAGAAATTTGGTACCAAAGGGCAATCATGATGATTTCCTTAATGATAAGAAAATTAGCCATTTATGTATATAAGGAAAATACGGGAAGCACTTCTATGGCATAGTTGTAAGTTGTAAAGTTGTGGTTGCATTCTACGCCCATGATATTGGCACTGTTTGGACCTGAAAAAAGCATTGAGTTTGACGGTTTGGACTTGAAATAAGCATCGACTGTGACTGTTTGGACCTGAAATAGGCATCGAGTCTGATCAAGGCCCATCTTGTTATTTTCACTTTCAAATGTAGTTCGGTATTTAGTTTTATAGAAGTGAATGGTATGCAAGTCCAATAATTCAAAAATATTTTACCGGTGGCTTTGTGGGTGGTAGACACCCTTTTCACACTGTGCGATTAGCCATGTCGAATTTAATAGAAGAAAAATGTTTTTTGATAGCACTTTGGTAGTTTTGAGAGGATGAAAGCTCATGAATCTAAATTCTTATCCTCTGACAGTAGTCAAATCAACAACTGGGAACATAGAGGATTAATCTGATAGGGAAATGCTTAAACTAGAAGAAAGACATGTTCTATAAAAGGCAGTAAAAGGTAGAAGACAATGACACTCAACTCACAACAAAAAAACTTTGAAGCTTTGCTACCTACATTTTCAAATTCCTTTTGTAATTCGACGCCTTTGCAATTGCATTTACAATACATAGCCTGTAGTATCGATTTCATATTATAAACTTCACTTTGAAGCATTTTAGTTACTGGCAATAATTTGCCCGACTAGTAGGTGAACTTGTCCTAATAGGTTTAAACTTTGACCGGTTGCTTGTATTTCTCATTCCATGTCAAGTTATTACTAGAATATTTGATTATTGTTTAACTTCATTTCCTACTTGTCTTTTCAATTTCATATAGTTTACATACATTCTGTGATATTTATAGGAGAATTGCAAACTGAGTTGAACGAAAACCCAATCAGTTTGTGGTTATCACTTGGCACACGGAAATAAAAACATCTGAAGTCCTTTACATAACAAGGTATACAAACTAACTTAACATAGATTTTGCCCCCTTTATGGCACAATCTCTTGATTAGAAGGTCAGTTTACTTGTGGTGCTCGTTTATAATTAACAATATCATTTAATCTTTGTCTTGGTCTTAGCCAACAGTGACACGCTTGACAATAACAAATAAACTCATATAAAAGAGTTTAAAGCCTACTCAACGCTTTTAATAATATTTTAAATTGACAGAGTACCAACACTTGATAGGGAATTGTGATGCCAACAGGCATAAGATGATACGATAACAGAGTATAAGCGTCATGTAAGCTATTTTTCGGTATACAAGTCACGTGGTGTCCACTTTTAGATTATATTACTAAAAACACATTCCCGTGTTATAGTTTGAATATAATAGTAACGTCTTGCACCTGTATTCAGACAGATTGAATCGAAAACAAGGTTTTCTTTTATGAGTTAAACTAAACTGAAATGGGAAAGAAGTATTGAACTTGTTTATACCATACTTGACCAATCTCGAAACTACCAAGCATCGGTCAACTTCATACCTTCAAGGACCCACTAAAGGGTTTATGCTGACGTACCCTTGCCGAAGCACAAGAATTTTCCTCCACCCAGGATGTCAATCACAATACAACACATGTCAATGTCATAATAAAGCTCCTAGAGTCCCACATCGACCGCAAATGAAAGCCGGATACTCTCCTCAACTATAAAAAAAGACCAATCTTCTACAATTAAGGGGAATGTCATTATTGTACTTAAACTAGTCATTAGAATCTAGTAATGATGATTATGCTTGAACTTATGTATTTGTGTAAACCCGTCACTATTAATGAGAACTCCTCTACTCTGTGGACGTAGCCAAACTTAAGGTGAATCATATACATCTTTTTTTTGCTTTTCGATCTCTCTCTTTACATGTTATCCTTACTAGGTGACCGGAGCAACCAAGTGAAGGTCACAAACTTGACACTTTATGTTGTTCCAAAGTCTTGTTGATTTTGTGCCTCAACATTTGGCGCTGTCTGTGGAATGACATTTATTCCTACTCTCACCAGCTTCGTCAAGCTAGTTTCCATTATTTGTCCCCTCTCTTTTGGTCAGGCATCGCTCTCAAACAGAGGGAGCGAATGAAGCCACAGCACCCAAAACAACACCCCCCTTGTGCCTAGTGTGAGGCAGTGAAGGAAGGAAAGAAAAAGTTTGCTCTTCAAGCTAAGGTCAAAAAGCTTGAAGCTCAAAATAACAAAAATAACGATCAGGAATGAGAACCTCCAAGAATAGTATAAAAAGCTCTTCGAGATGCTCTATAAGGCTGACAAACTCAGTCTCATAAGCCCTTCACCCCTATAGCTATAGATCACCATATAGCTACCCTCTAATGCAAAGGTTCACATGTCTTCAACATGGGCATTCTTAATGAGGAACAACCTTCTTACCAGGATATTAATCAACACGAGACTTCTCTCAACCCAGCTGTTTTAAATCAAAGTAAAAGAAATGGAGGAAGACATCTCTTCGCAAAAGGAATGAAAGGGTCAAAAGCTGTTTACTGTGACTGTTGAGACTTCTTGAGGTAGTGTCAACAAAAACCTATCCACATAGGCTCAATGATCAATGACCTAATGATCATTGAAAGACTTGTTCCCTTACCATAACCAAGGCCAGCCCCCAATCCAGGAAATGAACGAGAAGCCTTAGGGCAACAAAAAGGCGTAAGAGGCTCAGAGGACTTTCAAAAGGCACATTCTGACAACCAGTATGTTAAGTCCAAGGAAAGGCCACATGTCCTTGACCGATCTTCCCTACTTTCAAGAAATGATGGAAACTTACAAAAAAAAAAAAAAAAAAAAAAAAAAACTTTAATGATGCCTAACTTTACTCAGGATCCCCTTATCCTGCAGCTCCTTGAGGCAGTGAACAAGCTAAAGGCCAAGTATAAAGCTAGGATACCTGACTGGAATCAGCCAATGCCAGGCCCTTTAACAAGAAGAATCTTTTGCACCCATCTACAAAGAGAAACAAAACAGAAGCTTGGCTTGCAATCATATATTGGGAGGGAAAATCCAATTAAACATATCCACCTCTTTGAATCCACCATGGCATACTGGAGACACAGTGATGAGGAACAATGTCTCATTTCATCTCTTTCTGGTGGAGTTTTTAATTGGTATTGTCATATCCTTCGCCGAGCTAAAAAGATTATTTGTGACTCAACACATCTTCCAAGCTAATTGCTTACACTCTGCTGGTGAGTTATATACCATTCGTTTGAAATTAGATGTGTCATTGCATGAATATATTGTTCAATTCAAGCACGAATACTCTCGTTGTGTCGAGGCAAATGACAAAACAACACTCAGGGCTTTCACGGTAGGCATGCATTAATGCTTCTTCAAGTACATGATCAATGCTAACACTTGGAAAACTTACTATGAGGTGAAGAGGCAAGCTTATAACCTTTGTCGAGGCAAGGATGATAGGAGCATATTTATGCGACTTAAATGGCTTGTTCTCGTACATTTACGTTATGTTTCTTTAGTTAATTTAGTTCTTTATGCTTCTTTTGTGTGTTTTCAGGTTCTAAGGGCAAAGTATGCAAAAGGATGCCTTTTGGAGCCTTTTGGAGCAAATTAGAGATTGGAATGGATATCATATGCTTGGAGCCAAAAGGATGGACGAAATTGAAGACTTGAAGTAGGAAAGTTAAATCTAAAAAGACCTCATGTTTGAGCATCATTGAAAACTCCTACGCATTTTAGAACACAAAAACAACATTCCTAGCAACCTTAGGACATTGTCGTGTGTTTCCTTGTGTCTCCCTTCCTTGCCATGCAAGGAAGGGCTTTGTTCCCTATTTTAAATACTTAAACACTACCACTTATCATTCACCACATATCATTCACCACTTATCATATCATACATTCATTTATCACTTATCATAATCATTCACTTATCACTTAACATATCATACACTTATCACTTATCACTCATAATCACCTACAACATCCACCTACTTCACCTACAACATCCACCTACTTCACCTACAAATGACATAGCCATATGTTCCCTCCACTACTCCTATAAATACCCTTGCATTCATTCATTCAAAAAACATCTCATTCACAACACAACACCCCTCAAACACTTCCATTATTCCCTAGCCGTGAGCTTCCCATCTTCCCCTTAGAATCCAAACCGTGAGTCCCCCTTCCACCATTCCTCATCCATTTCCATAATTCCCCAAACCTCACCTTAGACCTTGTGCTACAACAACGAGGAAGATAAGAGGGCCTAAACGTTCATACAATTCAAGTTTGAGTTGTTGGAATGTTTAGGTGTTTCTTTGATTTCAAAGTTTAAATTCAATTCTCTTTGTTTTGTACGTATGAGGAATGGAAGAGAAGAGTGCCTAAACGTTCATACAATTCAAGTTTGAGTTGTTGGAATGTTTAGGTGTTTCTTTGATTTCAAAGTTATGAGGAACTAAACCCCCTTTAGCTAGGGGGTGATTCGAAACTATGTTTATATTTGCAATATGAATTGATTAACTTTCGTTGGAATTTCATAAGTTGTGGATTCAATTTGTTTAACCGTTTGATTGATAACTTATTTATGAATGTTTATTAAGAATGCGCGCTTAATTTTCATGCATAAATATGACGCTAGAATATAAGTGAATTTCACCTAATCGTTATGAACTTATATTCACAAGTAGTGGAGGTTGCTTATAAACAATCGCGTTAAATGAATTCTTGGCACGAGTTTCATGCTCATCATAGTAACGAATGCCTCGTCAACACTTATAGTTTTCATAATGCTTAATGATCTTTGATTGTATCTTTATTGTGCTGTTCACGTAAAGGACTTTTGGAGAATGTGGTGAATTGCGTTGCGCTAACCCATCCAATTCATTAACTTAAGGAAAACTTGACGGTTAATTTAAGCGGACCTAATTAACCCGGGGCGTTGAGTTTCATAATTTATCGAAAGACCAACTGAGAATCAATCTTGTATGCAAGTGTAACATGTGTGGAGAAGAACCCCTTGGCTATTCCATCATCCATATTTTATTCACATTCATATTTACATTCTGTTTTAATTGCAATCTGTTCATTTAGTTTAATTTTGTCAAAACCTAAATCCCCCTTTACTTTAATGTCAAATTAGTTAGAAATCAATTTAGTTTGTGTTTTTAAGAGTTTTGAGTCTTTTGAACTTGTTAGAATCTGTTTAGTTTATGTTTTAAAGTATTTTTGAATTCTTTGAGTCTAGTTTAGTGTTTTATATTGTTTTTACGTTTTTAAGTCAGTTTCCAAGAGATTAACAATCCCTCCTAATCCCCGGTCCAGAACGATCCCTACTTGCACCTATACTACAATTTGACAAAAAGAGGGTTTAATTTGTGCGCGTATAAAACTCGCATCAAAGGACATACCAAGGGAATCCTTATATGGTAAACCCTTATCAACAAATGGGGAGCAAATGTCAAGTTCTACCAAGTAAGAAGGTTTTGGCCATCCAAACACTCATTGCATCCCTTCCTACCCCCACTTAGTAACCTGACAGGTGACCAAGCTTATTCACCTTTTGGCAAAGAAGAAGAATTTTTACTCTCAGCAAGCATACAACAAGAGGAATAAAAGTTTGTATCAATACAATCAGGGGTGAGCATACCTTCAACTGTTATGACCATAGGGTCAAGCATCACTTTTCAAAGTGGAGGACTAGGTACTGAAGAAAAAGGCTATCATAGAAAAGCATACGCATTACAAATGTTTTGACCTTAAATTGTTTGGCATCCTTTGTAACATAAGCCATTCGACAAATATTTCATGAAAAGGCAATTCAAAAAACTTTGTTTAAGTCTTTTGCAGTCCTAGCGCTAGAACACTTGATCTACCTCTAACCTACCTCTATTCTCTAACTTAAAGCTTCAACACCAAGTAAGTAAAACTAAGTGGTATATCCAACACGATTCAGATATCCAAACAATGAATTCCTTCATGCATAACAAAACATTCATAAACAACATGCATGTTATGAACATCACTCATGTCAATCAACATAAAGTTCATACCCTTCAAAACATTCATACATAAGCTAACTGAGCTACGAAAGGGTGTCAACATACACTTTTTCCTTTCGGTACGTGCTGTGCCTGTGCAACTTGTCGTTCTTTCCACCAACTAGGTGATGAAGACACTCCTTTTTTTTATCACCAACCAGGTGATGAAGAGTACAACTAGTTCTAAAAAACAATTTTGAGTTTCAGCAATTTGCCACTCTTCTTACCAATCAGGTGATGAAGAAACTCACCTTCATATCACACTAGGTGATGAAGAGCACAACCAATACCCTAATGAACAATTTTGAGTTTCGGCAACTTGCCACTTTTTTATCAACCAGGTTATGAAGGAACTCACCTTCGTATAAGCAACCCGGTGATGAAGAGAACAACTAGTACTCTAATAAACAATGTTGAGATTCAACAACTTGCCACTCTTCTTACCAACTAGGTAACGAATGAACTCACCTTCATACCACCAACCAGGTGGTAGAAGATACAACTAGTAGTTTAATAAACATTTTTTCCTCAGTAACTCACTACTCTTCTCACTAACCAAGTTTTTTTTCATCAACTACGGAAGAACAATACAACCTGCACCTGTGGATTCTTAGCTTTCATAAGTAGTCGAAAATTTTCAAGTAAAAATTTTTCAAGCCTTACAACTCGAAAAGGCATATACAAACTCAACAAAGCCTTCCACATTCTTGCTCAAGAGTGTGGAAGCAAAATCGTATTACATGGTCAACAAACCTTCAACAACCACAACATGTAGATCGCCTTCTACACTCTTGCTCAAGAGTATGGAAGCAAAATCTATTTATATGGTTCCTCTGAACTTTCAACTACTACAACATATAGATTGCCGACTGTGGAAGAAAAATATATTTATGCGGTCTCTTCCACATTTTTTACTAGTTAAAAAAAAAAATTGTCAAAACAAAAAACAAAAAAAAACTACCTAAAAAAATATAATCCAAAGTTAATTAATTAATAATTATTTCAATAATTACTAAATATTTAATTAATTGTTAATTATTAATTAAGAAATTAATTGATTATTAATTATGACATGTGAAGAAGGTCAACAAAGCTTCAACACATAGGAGATAACTACAACATGTAGATTGCCTTCCACACTCTTGCTCAAGAGTATGGAAACAAAATCAATTTATGGAGTCCTATAAAATACTTCCCACACTTTGAAGGGTAGAGCTTCCCACACCCTTGATGAGAGGGAGCTTCCCACAGTTTAAGGGAAGGAAGCTTCCCATACTTTGAATGGTTGAACTTCCCACACTTTGA
This sequence comes from Pyrus communis, assembly GCF_963583255.1. Lineage (NCBI taxonomy): Eukaryota > Viridiplantae > Streptophyta > Magnoliopsida > Rosales > Rosaceae > Pyrus > Pyrus communis. The sequence continues at coordinate 21,645,777 of NC_084809.1, read as the reverse complement.
GGGAAGGAAGCTTCCCACACTTTGAAGGGTTGAGCTTCCCACACCTTGAAAGAAGGGAGTTTCACAATTTGCTTAACTACCAGAAAAAAAAAAAAAAAAAAAAAAAAAAAAGAAAAACCTTCCACACTCTTGCTCAAGAGTGTTGAAGTAGGGTCTATTTATGTGGTCCAAAGCAAACATCACTTACACGGCTTCAACCAAAAATCTTCACCTACAAAGTTTCAACTAAAAAGTTTCTCCTACAAAGCTTCAACCACTCAGGCTATGGGCCCAAAGGAAAAAACTTCAACCACATTTTCTTTTCTCATCAAAAAGAAAGAAGAAATTGGGCTTAAGAAAAAATATATATACTTGGGCTATATCAAAAAAAAAAAAAAATTGAAGGAGAGAATTTTTGAAGTTTTTTTTTTCTTCAATGACTCAAGAATATCAAGCTACCTCATTCAGCTATTGACACACCCCGACCGAGATCAGGGCATGCTGGCCGTCACGTGGAAGTGACGTAACCATGTGCACAGTGCGGAAGCTAATAAATAATAATAAATGTACGAATACAAACCTAGCTATACACAAAGTAAATAACATACATGTGCAAGCGTAAGTGTGAGAAACAAAGTTCAGAGCACAGAAGACCTAGTGCAATCCGGGAGAAACAACACTAAATAAGCACACCCAAAGGTGGTCCTACACTGGTGATAATCTGTCAGATAAGCCGGGAAAATCCTCTGGGGTGCCACCAAAAGCGCTAGCCAAACTAGAACCTGGAGGGGCGCAAAACAAAAAGCGTGAATGGGCAAAAACAAAGCTTTTCAAAAACCATTTCATAAACAAAGTTCTAACCCCTCGCAGTAAAACCTGTATACTTCCCAGAAAAATAGAATATATACATATATGTAAATCATGCTTGGAAAATATGCCATGCCAAATGCCTCGAAATAAAATGCAAGTACTCAGGTAATGCCAAACAATGCCATGTAATCTGTCAGCCGGAGTCACCTAACGTGACCTATACGGCTGAATCTAGAGCTCAAATCTCCCACTCACTAACTATACCTGCACATGAGTCGAAACCACCTAAAGTGGTCTATACAACAGGACTGGGTGTAAAATAAGTACGCTCAAATGCTACGATCACGTGAAGACTGGACGAATAATCGCGGGTCACCTACGAGTCGGAACCACCTAAAGTGGTCTGTACGACAGGTATTACACACTGGAAATTTCAAGATGGATTGTCAGATTTGAATACTTTTTGTTTAAAGATTTGGCTTCGAGATGGATCGTCAGGTGGTGGTCAGAATTGAGAAAAGCTAAAGAGGGAGATCAGCTATCGAGAATTCAGTCAGTCTGGGAGAGCGAGAGTCGGTCAGTCTGGGAGAAAGAGATCAAGAGAGAGAGGAAAGTCTTCGAGTTTAAGAATCGACAAAGATGATCTAGGAGAGAGAGATTGAGAAGACGAGAGTCTTCAAATTTAAGAATCGACGAAGACGATCTGGGAAAAAGAGATTGAGAAGGAGGAAAGTCTTCGAGTTTAAGAATCGACGAGGACGATCAAGATTCGACAAAGATGATTGAGGACTGAGGAGAATCGAAGAAACCAAGAAAGGAATTTGCAGAGACCCGTGTGTGTGAGAGAGAAAAGAAATGAATGCATGTGTATACGGTTCATGCGGGGGCCCGTGTACTCAGAAATTGGACCCGTCCCACCCCACCATATACTTAGATATGCCCCGCCCCGACCCTTTTCGTGTATCAAATAAAAGGCCCCACCTCAGCTTAACCTAAACCTACCCTGAACTACCCCAGACCACGGGTCCAGGCCCATTTGCCCACCCTTAGACTAAAGTACGAAACTTCTTCACAAAAAGCTAATTCCATTTTGTTATCCATAAGTTTACATGTAGCAAAGACTCGCCTGATACGACGGTTTTGGAGAACAAAGAGAGATCTAGCAGCAGGAGAATAAGGAGGAACTTTAAATGATGGAATCAAATTCGTGCATCGCTTGAATGATAAAGATGCACAAATATGAGTAACTTATAAAAGAGCAAACAATTGTGAACAAGTGCCTTAGACAGAAGAGGGGTGTACCGGCCAAAGGTTCTCTAACGGTCAAGTTCGTAAGCAAGTATCCGACTCTAGCAGTGGGCAACAGAATTAGAGTGCAGAGATTGCGTTACTAGAAAAAAACCTTAGACGAGAATCAAGAGATATTTCTAGAATCAAATCCTTGTTCTAAGCCGGGAGAATCCTAGGGAATATCTAAAAGTAAATATTGCACCTTTTTAGGAGTTGTGATTACTTGTGGCGCACACCAATTTCTAGATTCTACAAACTCCAGGACATATCGAGATCTGGCTTATTCTATACTAAGTCAAACCCAATGTCATGTGGAACAAGCTTGGTCATCCTAGCTAAGTCGCTCAAACTTTGCCCATTTCCCTAGAACAGAGCGATGCTGGCACTGTTGCTCCGTTCGATCCAACTACTCTCAAAGCTGTTGACTCCATGACTGGATTTCTGAGGTAGCTGTATTTGACACACCCCGACCAAGATCAGGGCATCCTGGCCGTCACGTGGAAGTGACGTAACCATGTGCACAGTGCGGAAGCTAATAAATAATAATAAAAGTACGAATAAATAAAAACCAGCTTTACACAAAGTAAGAACATACATGTGCAAGCATAAGTGTGGAAAACAAAGTTCAGAGCACGAAGACCTAATGCAGTCCGGGAGAAATAACACTACAAAAACACACCCAAAGGTGGTCCTACACTGGTGATAATCTGTCAGATATGCCGGGAAAAATCCTCTGGGGAGCCACCAAAACTGCTAGCCAACTAGAACCTGGAGGGGCGCAAAACAGAAAGCGTGAGTGGGCAAAAACAAAGTTTTTCAAAAACCATTTCATAAACAAAGTTCTAACCCCTCGCCGTAAAACTTGTATACTTCCCAAAAAAATAGAATATATACATATATATAAATCATGCTCGGAAATATGCCATGCCAAATGCCTCGATATAAAATGCAAGTACTCAGGTAATGCCAGACAATGTCATGTAATCTGTCAGCCGAAGTCACCTAACGTGACCTGTACGGCTGAATCTAGAGCTCAAATCTCCATCTCACTAACTATACCTGCACACGAGTCGAAACCACCTAAAGTGGTCTGTACGACAGGACTGGGTGTAATATAAGTACGCTCAAGTGCTACGATCACGTGAAGACTGGGCGAATAATCGCGGGTCACCTACGAGTCGGAACCACCTAAAGTGGTTTGTACGACAGGACTGTGCACCTAACTTGGATCCAAGATGAGCGTGTGGTGCGAGAGGTGAACATCACGTGAAGGACTATGCCCAACTCTGGGCGGGAGCACTAACATCGGGGGTGCAGGTTATGAGCTCTCTATGCATCTCAAATCACTACTGAACATAAACATAAACCATAACTTACCTAGCACTTACCTGTGCGTCCGCAGCACCAGCATATATATATATATGTAACTAATAATGCATAATCAAACGGCAAACATAATGCATGGCATATAAACGTATAAACGTTTCATTTCACTTTCTGGGAAAAACATAAGTATATAGGTATATACGGAAAACCAAAAGCCCACTCACTGGTATGTAGAAGGGTCGTAACCCCCTTGCCTCGAGTGATCGCGCTCGTCCTTGGGATAGGTCTCACCTATATGCGAAACAACTATAAAAATGTTAATTTTAAAGCACATAACCAACATTACGAAATAACTTCTCATACAATGATCAAATGGGGTGTATGAATACACCAACGTGATTTACTCAACCTCACGAACATCCGTATATTTTAAAAATAATTTTCCTACACCGCACGCACCCCCATGCGCCGGCCAAGGCACGGCCACACACGCCGCCTATGCGCAGGCACGTGCCTGGCACACTGACAGCATCAGTTAATGTCGTCAGGAATATTCCGTTAAATCTAACTAATTCTGTTAACGCCGTTAGGAATATTCCGTCCAAATTGACGGAATATTCCGTCATCTTCTCCGGCCAACCTTTGGCGTCATCGCCTGCACCGAAAAACCGGGAAATTTTCTAAACTTGATATCTCCTTCATTTTTCAACCAAAATTCACAAAATTGGTACCAAAATGAAGCTTACAATAAGAGGAACAAATCCATACCACTTTCAAGCACTAAAACCTACGGAATCTCGCTGGGAAAACACCACCAACTCCAGCCAAACCTGCAACTCACGATCCCGACGTCTAAAACCTTCAAACGAACCACCCCAAGCCTCCTAAGAACCTCACCAAGCTTCCTACAAGCTTGAAATTCCCAAAAACACAAGAATTAACGTGTGCATGAACAGTGACCAAAATCGGGGATCTCGAGTTCGACGTGAAAATGAAGGTATCCTTACCTGAAATGGGTATGGTTGAACTCCTAAGGACTTCACGGGCACAAAAGTGTAATTTGTTTCCTCGATCCGTGACGATTACAAGGGTTTGTGGTGTTGTCCGTACGAAAATGATAGGACAGGGATAGAGAGAGGGACTCGGGACAGGGTAGAGAGAGAGAAATGAGTGTGCTGTGTGTGTGGTCCAAAATTAACCAATCAAAACCCAAAAACAACCACACAACAAAACAACCATACTAGGGGCAAAACCGTCATTTCATCCCTACGGTACGAAAAGTCCGGGATGGGTTGTCACAGCTATCCTCTTCGCTTAGAAACTTGGGGGATTCCCACTAAATGCTACTACACTTCGGTACTCAGTGACTTGGATTTTTCAAGTTCCCAACCTAGAAGTTTTCCTCATTGGGAACTTAGGGGAGCACTGTTTGTATCATACTTGAACAATTTCAAAACTACCAAGCACCAGTCAAATTCATACCTTCAAGGACCCACTGAAAGGTTCATGTTGAGGCACCCTTGCCGAAGCACAAGAGTTTCCCTTCACCCAGGAGGTCAATCACAATATGACACGTGTCAACATCAGAACAAAGCTCCTAGAGTCCCACATCGACCACGAATGAAAGCCGGAGACTCGCCTCAATTATAAAAGAAGACCATTCTCCTACAATTAAGGGGAATGTCATTATTATACTTAAACTAGTCATTAGAATCCACTAATGATGATTATGCTTGAGCCTATGTATTTGTGTAAACCCTTCAATATTAATGAGAACTCCTCCACTCCATGGATGTAGCCAAACTTAAGGTGAACCACATACATCTTGTGTTTGCATCCCTATCTCTATCTCTTTACATATTATCCTCAATAGGTGATGGGCAACCGAGTGAAGGTCACAAACTTGACACTTTACGTTCTTCCAAAGTCTTGCTGATTTTGTGCATCAACAAAACTCATGGTGACCCTATTCTTTTTCATTTGGGGTCTAGGGGTGGATTTTATTACCAAATTATTGTACTAACCAAATTGACAACCGTACCATACCAATTTTGTGCCAATCGGTAATGTATGGTATTGTATTGAACCAAAATCTTATGGTACGGTTTTGGTATTCAATACCATGATAGGAGCATATTTATACGACTTAGTTAGCTTATTTTCTTGCATTTACATATCTAGTTTCTATTTATTATAGTGATTTAGGCTATTTTTGTGTGTTTGTAGGTTTAAATGACAAAAGAGGCAAGAAAGTACAATTTGGAGCATTTTAGAGCAGTTTTGGGCTTGGAATGGATAGCTTGCATATGGAGCAAGGTGGATGGACGAATTTGAAGATTAAGAGAGGCTAGGAATGTGCTTAATATCTGGAGAAACAAATTTGGAAGCATTGAAGATAAGGAATCAGCTACAATGAAGGAACATTATCCAAATAACCTTATCTTATCCAAACCTTATCCAACCTTATCTTATCTTATCCTATCCTAATCTTTTGCTACCTTAATTCCAACTGCAAAGGGGAATCCTCTTCACATTAAATCACTTAAATATCAGTTTCTAGAAGACCTATCCCTTTCTAGAAGCCTAAATCTGCCGCACCCCTTATCCTTATTCTCTTTGGTTTGATTTCTAGCTGACCTTTTCCTTGTGGATTTGGAGTGTTTAATTCTTCTCCAAAACAATGACTCTATGCCGTATAAATACTACATTCTACCGCATAAACCAACCACCACCCTCTACCATCAGATCACCACACCATCCACCACACCTCAAGAGCCTAAATTCAGAAAATCCCCATTGTGCCGCAACAAGGAAGGAAGGAGGAGCCACCTGGAGCCGTGCTTGCCATTCAAGACGTTGGATTGTTGGAGCGTTTCTAGGTGTATTCTATCTTTGCTTTCAATGTTTAAATTTAATTATCTTTGTTTTGCGAACATGAGGAACTAAAAATTCATTTTAGTTAGAGGTGAATTCGAAGCCATAATTATATGTTTTATATGAATTGATTACGTCCAATTATTGTTTCTTGCGTCTTGAATGTGATTTGCTTATCTGAGTTATCCAAACTTGTTTATGTATGTTGATTGAGGGTCGACACTTAATTTGCATGCATGAATTTGATGCTAGAGTATGGGGAGTTTCACCTAATCGTTATGAACTTATATTCACAAGTAGTGGAAGTCACTAGTCATGATTGTGTTAAGTAAATCCATGGCAGGAGTATCATGCAGTTCATAGTTACCAATGTCATGCCAATGCTTATGATTTTCATAGAACTTAATAATCTTTGATTGTATCTCTATTATGTTGTTCATGTCAGGAACTATTGAAGAATAATTTGGTTGCCGATGCGTATTCCATCTAATTCAATGAATTTAGGAAAATTTGAAAGTTAATTTGTGTTTTTCATGATTAATTTGGGGCATTGTCATTCATGGTTTAAAGGAATAATAACTGGAAATCAATTTATATGCATATGTGTCATGTGTGGAGAATGACCCTTTAGCTAGCTTATCACCCATCCATTCACCCCAATTTCGTGCAACTTAGTTTAAGTTTACAATCTGCTTGTTTTTACTTTAATTTTGTTCAAAATCCAATCCCCCTTTACTTGGTTGTGTCGTTTAGTTAGAATCTGTCCAATTTTGTGTCTTTTAATATTTTGAGTTAAGTGAAAGTTAGAATTCGTTGAACGTAGTCCTTAGTATTTAGTTTGAGTCTATTTGATTATTTTGTGCTGTTTTGAGTCATTCTAGTTTGTTTTGAGTCACAAGAATCTAGTTTTCTGTTATTGCGTCTAGTTTAGTGATTTAGAGTTTAAATTGAGTAGATTAGCATCCCTTCTAATCCTCGGCCTAAAACGATCCCTACTTTCATATACTACAATCATAGAGTGTTTTAATTTGAATGTTAGAATATTTCACATCATACCATTACCACGATATTACCGTACTGTATTGAAAAATATAATAATATAGAATTTATAAATTATATAACATATAATTATATATATATATATATATATATATAATATTATCGATAATATATGTTTGGTTGGATTCCCCCCCACCACCCGACCTAACTACAGTAACTCAGGTTCTCTCTCTGAACACATTCCCATTCCGCCGTCAACTCGACACTCATCCGTTTTTGTTAATTGATAATTGGTTTTGCTTTAAGGTTAATTAGGTTTATAAACCTTCTTGTAATATGGAAGGAGTACGTGCTATGTGAATGTTGTAAGTAAAAAATAATTGGGTTCACCATTGCCAAGAGCCACAAATATGTCTTCAAACAAGAGGATGTTGTCAGTTACCATGCCATAACTATGTCTAATGTGCTATAAATATATATTTTTAACAAAATGACAATTACCATTCTTATATCATATTAACCAAACTATTTGGCATACCTAATTTCGGTATATTAAATCTTTAGTATGATAATAGTAATAGATTTTGCCAAACTAAAAATTTGGTACAATAATTGATACAAAAATTTTGGTCCGGTAACCATACTGAATCCGCTCATATTTGGGTGTAGCACAGAGAAGAGCACGTCGTTCCGACTTGGTTCGGAAAAATTAAAAAATAAAATAATTAAAAACAAAAAAGTACAAATATTGGTGAACGGCCAGGATGGCATCGTAAGACCGTCGGCGGCGGCAGCTCCATACGCTGTCGTTTTACGTGATAACAAAAGCAGATTGAGAGGAGCAGCAGGCAGCTACTGCAGCCTGGGATTCGAGGCGCGCGCCATTCCTCTTTCTGCTCGCTCCTCTGTAATTTGTAAGCCGTACGTACGTGCTTCTTCTTCCTCCTCCTCTTCTCTCTAATCCAACAGTTGAACATAGTAGGCTCCTACTTCTTGTCGTTTAAATTCTTCATCTTCTTCCTCTTGTCATCCAATTTCTTTCTTTTTTTTCGTTTTCTAAATTGTGATATATGAATTTGGGAATTAGGGACTTAATTGGTTTTTCCTATACTGTAATATAGCGTAACGTTTGGATGAGTAAACTTTAAGCTGAGATTTAAAGGGTTGTTTTAGCGAAATTTGGTGGAGCTGTTTATTGTTGCAATTCTCCAATTGCTGCCTACATAGGCGTTGTTTCTGATATTCTTATAAGGATTTGTGTGCCTCCATGGTGTTCGATAGAATGCCCGAAAGAAAATTGGCACGATTTCGTATTTGCTTAATTGCACATCTAAATTTCCTCTTCACTGCAATATTTGTCATCCAAACACACACTAAAGGATTGAATTAATGTTTTTTGAGCCGTAGCTTTATAAATTATGAAGTATACTTTTTCGTTATTGATCTTTGTATAATTTTGTAGATGTGGCTCGGCTTTTAGTTGAATGATTTCAGATTTCATCCTTGCAATTTCGTGGCTTGTTAGCTTTTCAGTTTTGGAAAGACAGGTTAGTAACTTCTTGCGTTTTGTAATTGAGAATGTAGTTGAAGATGTAGAAATAAGTATTTCACCTGTTTTCACAGGATCCATACAATCTGGGACGTGGCATGAAAACGAAGGAGATTCTACGCAAGCTTTGAGACAAACTTTCGGCTTAGGAAAATTGGCTTTAAAGTTCGACCCACCCCTTGTTTAGTAACAACATTCAGCATTTTTCTTAGTATTCGTAGCCTACTGTCCATGGCGGCCATATCATTCACAACCCACATTCAAAGACCTCCGGTACCTTTATTTTCTACACCCAAAACCCCTAAAACAAAACTCAGAGTCTCAACTCAAGCTTCTCCAACTTCACAACTCGCCTTTTCAGACCCCTTTGTTCTACAACTAGCTGAAGCTCTTGAAGATTCACTACCTTCTTATACTTCATCTCCTTTACCTTTACAAAATCTCAGAGACTCTTCCTCTGAGGCCCTCCTCTCAACCCCATGGCCGTCTCGCAAAGATGAGCCCTTTCGCTTCACTGACACCTCCTTCATCAAGAACTCCCAAATCCAACCAATCTCTCACCCTCCGACCTTTTCAAGCATTTTGGAAGATACACAAATTCCAAATCTGGTTATAGTTGATGGGTTTGTCGTAAGTTTCTCAAATTTGAGAGAATTGCCGGATGGGGTTTATGTGGGTAGCCTTCAGCAGCTGTCAGAACAGACCGTTATGGAAAGGGTGTCTGAGATTGTGTCTAGTAGTTGTCCAGGAGACTTATTTTGGTCTATTAATGGAATCGGGGCTCCAGATGTAACTGTGATTTATGTACCTTCTGGGTGCCGTGTAGAGGCTCCAGTTTATCTGCGGTACTTTGCAAACGAGGGCAGTGATGAGGGGTCAAATAAACTGCCGTTAGCGAATCCAAGGGTGCTTGTGTTGGTGGAGAAGGGAGGGGAGATTGGTATAATTGAGGAGTTCTTGGGTGGGGATGGCAACAAGTGTTATTGGACAAATTCTGTTTTTGAGGTAGTGGTTGGAGAAGGAGGAAAAGTTACGCATTCCTATGTTCAGAATCAATCTCTGAATGCTGCCCATATAAAGTGGACTTGGGTCCATCAGGTTAGTTGTTCTCTTTCTCTCTTTGCTTCTTTGTGATAGATGTTTCATGGGTTGCTTACTTTTGTATCCGATGCTTGGATATCTGTAAGGATATTTTACAAATGAGAGTTAGGTACTTTTTTTGTTAGCTTTGCAAAGGCAACAATGGGCAAAAAACTAATAAATTATAAATTTAGATGTGCATCTATTTATCAGGGTTTATCTATTTAACATGATCTACTTAACATTTGATAGCTTGCGGAGTGCATGAGAAACCTTTTTATAAGCTGATGCGTAAGGGGTTCACTAGTTCATTATATCAAAAGAAGTTTGTTACTAGTTATTTGAAAAAATACATTGCAGTCAGTTTCCTTTATGATTTGATTTTTATTTTGAGTTACAAAAAAGTTTCCTATCCTTAGCTCTCAATTTCCGAGTGACCTTAGGAAGAGGAAAGTCCTCGATAATAATGGAACAGGATCATAAGTGGAAATTTAAAGTTTCATAAGAAAAAAGCATTCCAAGATAGGAGACCCATAGTAAAAGTTGTATTTCTCAACAAAATAAGGGGTAAAAAAACAATTTGTAGCTTTCATCTTCAGGTAGATATAATTAAGCATGTTATAAAATGTGATTTACGTTAAACTTTAGAGAAGAGCAAGATTACAATCAAAGTTGTTGATACCTGGCTTTCTCTGAAATTTTGTACATAATGAAAGTGAAATTGCTTTACGTTATGGATAACTTTAAAGTTGAGATAAATTTGTCTGCTAAGCTCTGCATGATGTAATGCGCTTTATTCTCAGTAAGGTTTATGAATAACATTTAGAATCTTACTTTGTAAATGAACTTTCAACTTTGGTCACTGCCCGTGGCCCATACCTGATAAAAAACTTCTATCCCTCTATCTATCATGCAGTTCCTGTTGCATCAAATTTATAAAGTTGATTGCTTTTCAGGAATCAGCTAGTACATATGAGCTTGTGGAGGTTAGTACTGGTGGAAAATTGAGCAGGCATAATCTCCATGTTCAACAACTGGGACCAGACACAGTCACCGAGTTATCAACACTGCAATTGTCTGTCGGTGATCAAACACACGATCTGCATAGTAGTGTAGTCCTGGACCATCCACGGGGTTATTCCAGACAACTTCACAAATGCATCGTGTCTCATTCTCTAGGCCAAGCTGTTTTTGATGGGAACATAAGGGTTAACAGGTAAATATCTTTCATCTCACTGCCCAGATTACCGGGAACTTGTTAAATTTTGCCTCAAAAGCACTTTGTGCCCATTTTCTTGAAACCTAGACTATATGTTTTAGTTCTTAACCAAGAAAATGAACTTTTGAGGCTTCTTACTTGTATCGTTGATGTTAGCTGCTCACTCATAGCGTCACAAAATCTGTTCTTAATTTGCAGATATGCTCAGCAAACAGATGGTGGGCAGCTGACAAGAAGTCTTCTACTTGCACCTCGTGCAACTGTAAATGTCAAACCGAATCTTCAAATTATTGCTGACGATGTCAAGTGTTCCCATGGATGTGCAATCAGCGACCTAGAAGAAAGCCAGCTCTTCTATTTCCAGGCACGTGGCATCGATGTAGAGGCAGCGAGAAAGGCTCTCCTCTTTTCCTTTGGTGCAGAGGTGATTGAGAGATTACCTTATAATTGGATGAAAGGGAACGTGGAAAATCGAATTAGAGAATTGTTGGATCCTACTACTAATACAGGATCCGCATAATTGGGTGTTCTAGCACTGATTGTCGGTTACAGGCATTCTAATTCTCATTGAAAATCAAATAAATTTTGGTCTTGTTTGAAACTATCGAACGCTTGTGCTCCATTTGATTAATTTTGTCAATGTAGAATGGTTCCTGTTGTATCAGAGTTGTCTATTCATCAGCAATTGAAACCGATGTTTTACGTTATTCGAGATACCATGCTTTATTAGCACTTAGGCAAATGCATTTTTCTGCAACAATGCGAATTCAGCGTAAATTTGAATAATTTTCTGAGTTTTACCTGTTTCAATTTGGTAACACTTCCCTTCCCTGTACTAATTTTTCTCATCTGTTCCGTAGTAGAATACACTCGGTTTCAGAGACTGACTAGATCTCCAACTATTTTAAGAGTATCAAATCATTGACAGCAATACAGCACTGAAACAGTAGACCATCTCCGGCTATCTCCGAAGTACGAACATATTTTCCACCCGCAGCGACATGTGGAACAACCGATTGACTGACCAAAAACTGAAAGTATAAACCGTAAAAACACATGATTAGTTTGGAGATGATGCACTAGAAGGTAGCTAAGTTGACATGGGCAGCTTTGGTGGTTTTTGGTGCGGCTTTCGACGCTATAAAACATTGGCGCCGAAGATACGTCACCATATTCCAGTGGTGTTGGAGAGGGGGATTTGGGGTAAACAGTTTATGATTTTGTTGGTCTTTTACTGAGTCAATTTTTAAGGAATTACCTAGAAATTAATTGATTTTGGTCTAACTAAAAAGGTTGCTACCATCATTCTTGTATCATTGAACCTGGCAGTAGACCTAGCATCCGTGTCGTGTTTTTTGTGTTTGTGTCGTTTTCGTGTCATACTCGATATTTTAATAAGTCGTGTCATATATGATCCGACCCGAAATCGACCCGTTAATACTAACAGGTAATATGACCCGACTCATTACTCGTTAAAGAAAATATATTTTAAACCATTAAATAATCAAATGAAAAATATAATACTAAATTAGTATATACATACTATATTGTCACATTCAAAATATTAAAACACATTTGTCTTTCAACTCATAAAGAGATTCTAGAATATTAGGGATGGGGTTTTGATCAGATACTACAGATAGTGGAACTGTGGAAATGTAGGAAAAGAGATGGGGTTTTTTTGTCCAAAAAAATTATAATAATATAAGTGAAATAGAATCCAATGGTAAGGATTTAATCTCACATAAGTGACATTAAATCATATAGCTATTGTTTAAGTTTTTTAATTAATGTAAAAGTGTGAAAAAAACATATATATACACAAACGGTCGTAATGACAAGCTTTAAAACTTTTGTGAAATGCTCAACTTCAAAGTTCGCCACTAGAATCTCATAAACCATAGATCAAAATTTAACCGTTGATTGTCATTTACATTTACGCTTCATTTTTTCCACCAATTTTTTTTTTTCAAATTTTCTTTTTTGAAAACTTGATCTAATAGAGGATGTAGGAATATGAATGGTTCGGATCGTTAATATTGTGCTTAGAGTTTTACCGTTAGTAGAAATATTGCTCGAAGTTTATAGTCTCTACAAACTATATAACATCGACTCATATTTCAATTAACCGTAAATATCGGAACATGATATCAACGATCTGAACCATTCATTTTCCTACATTTGCTAGAAGATCATGTTTTCAAAAAACAAAATTTGAAAAACAAAATTTGGTAAGAAGAATAAAGTGTAAAGGACAAGAAACATTTAAATATAAATATAAGGATTATGGATTATGGTGTCGGATTTTGGAGTTAACCCCATCAAGAAAGTTGTAAAGCTTGTCATTACAAGTGCTTATATATTTATTTTTTTTTACACTTCTACAATAATTATTATGAATTTTCTTAACTTTGCACTCAAATAAAAAACACTATTCATGAGAGTTTGGAGGGTTTTAAAAATTTAAACAACGATGTAAGTGTAACTATTGTCTACTTATGGAGGAAGGATACAATCACGAATGTTTATATATTCTTGCACAATTTTCACAATTGTAGATCTGTCTTCTTGCCTATGCTAATACTATACTAGTTGATTCTGATTTTGAACAATATGTCAAGTAAAATTTATCCTAATAATGATAATAAAAAACTCTCATTATATATAAATATAAATAGATAAATAAAACTTAATTTTTTAACTTATATAAAAATTTATACAATAATACATATTTAATATACAATATATACATTATGGCTACTATATTTTATAATAAGTTTTTTTAGTAGTTAAACTTTATAATTATCAAAATAATTTTTTTTCTTAATGGGTCGAAATGTGTTACCCACGGGTTACTCGCGTGTATACCATTAAGGACTAGTTATGAACAGTTCTTAATGGATCACTTGATAATTACCTCAATTAGTTATCATGTCCTGTAAGAAATTGCCAAGCTACCTCAATCACTCTTATGGCTACCAATTCTTCATCATTTTCTTCTTTCTCACCTGCCCTAGTTCATTTTTTCGACCCCAACACAGCCAGTTTTCTTAAACTCGATGACACTAACTACCTTGAATGGCTTTGTCAAATGAAGTCATTTCTTATTGGCCACGACTTATACAAACTCCTTGACCGATCTCATCTAAAGCCTGCTACCATTGCCCTTATTGTGCAAGCTACTGCTCCCAAGTGTCTCCTCCCTGTCTGGTGCTTTCCCATCTGTTAATTCACAGGCTTTTGTTTCCTCTCCTAACCCGACGGTGCCTCTTTGGATCCAACAACATCAACTTGTAGTGAGTTGCATCACCACCATTTTCACCAAGCCCATTACCTCGCTCACTATTACCTGTGAGATCCCCAAGAAATCTGGGATTGTCTCCAACGCCATTTTTCTCATAAATCAGCTGTTAGCTATGCATCTCTTCAATTCCAACTTATGGACATGACCAAAGGTTCCAAATCAACTGATTAATATATGTCGCACGCCAAGTCCTTTGTCGATTCCCTTACCTACCATCAATGAACCTGTTGATTTTGAATATTTTATCATTGTGATCCTTCATGGTCTTGGCCCTGAATTTCTTATGCTTCGTACTTCCATTCTTCAGACAGCTCTTATGCCCACCTATTACGATCTCCACTCCTGCATTTGGCCTTTGAAGCTCAAGATCCTTATATGAACAATCTTTCTCACTTTTGTCATATTGCCCTCTACACAAACTACCCAAATTCTCCTTTATCCCACAATAACAGTCCCCCTCACCCTTCTCCTGGTGGCTATCACAACAATTGCAATCTTAGTAATCAAAGCAATCTTAATTGCAGTGGCAACTATTGCCATAACAACAACAGTCACGGCCATAACCAGCACCATTTCAACAACCATTAGCCCTATTGACCTGGTTTTAGAATACCGGGCCAACCCACTTGGCAGCAGAAATCGTGGCTTTAGCATCCTTATGGGCCTTCCTCTTTGTGGCTTCGCCTAGCATGTTGGGCCCTTCACCAGCCCGATACTAATCAACACATTAGGCTGCATGCCCGCATCGGTATTCTAATACCTTTAACATTCCCCTTTTGATGGTGCTCACATATCTCGACCTGCCACAGCCGCTGCTCGACCTTCACTTGGCGTCGTCGTCTCAGTCCCTTGTCGTCATTTGTTCTCTCTCATCTAGGTCCTTTGTTACGAAAACAATTTAATTATAATGCCTTTTTGTCAAGATTGTGCTATAAGAAGATGATGCGAGATTTATACACACACAAATTAAACCCTATTTGTGGCAATTGTAGTAATGATGTAAGTAGGGATCGTTCTAACCGGGGATTAACTAGGGGTGCTAAACACTTTAAACTAACTCAAAGAAATAAAAATAACCTTTAAAACACTTAACTCACTTAAAGAAAACTCGAAACAAGTTCACAAGACTCAAAATGAGCTAAAAACACAATCTAAAACATAATTGAACCAATTAGATACTCTAAGACAATTGGGAATTTGGTTTTGTACGAAAATCAACAAACAAAACAAGAATGTAAACTAGGCAGATTTGGACGAATTTAAAGGTGTTTGTGACTCCAAATACTTAAAAACCAAAATAAGACAGATTATAATGACTAAGACTTAACAAAATATGGGGGGATTGTGTTTGGATGAGATTAAATTAAATGGACAGATTATAATTAAGGGCAAAATGTAAATATGAATGTGATGAAAATATGGATGATGGAATAGCTAAGGGGTTCTTCTCCACACATGTTACACTTGCATACAATATGATTTTCAGTTGGTCTTTCGATAAATTATGAAACTCAACACCCCGGATTAATTAGGTCCGCTTAAATTAACCGTCAAGTTCTCCTTAAGTTAATGAATTGGATGGGTTTGCGCAACGCAATTCACAACATTCTCCAAAAGTCCTTTACGTGAAAAGTACAATAAAGATACAATCAAAGATCATTAAGCATCATGAAAACTATAAGTGTTGACGAGGCCTTCGTTACTATGAAAAGCATGAGACTAGTGCCAAGAATTCATTTAACGCGATTGTTTATAAGAAACCTCCACTACTTGTGAATATAAGTTCATAACTATTAGGTGAAACTCACTTATATTCTAGCGTCATATTCATGCATGAAAATTAAGCGTGCACTCTCAATAAACATACATAAATAAGTTATCAATCAAACGGTTAAACAAATTGAATCCACAACTTATGAAATTCCAACCAAAGGTAATCAATTCATATTGCAAGCATAAACATGGTTTCGAATCACCCCCTAGCTAAAGGGGGTTTAGTTCCTCATACGTACAAGACAAAGAGAATTGAAATTAAACATTGAAATCAAAGAAACACCTAAACATTCCAACAACTCAAACTTGAATTGTATGAACGTTTATGCCCTCTTCTCTTCCTCTTCGTTGCGGAACAAGGTCTAAGGATAGGTTTTGGGGGGATGAGGAGTGGTTGGAGTGGCTGCAATGAAGAGAAAATATGCAGAAAATGGAAGGGATATGCACGGCAAAGAATGGGATTTTGTGATGGTGTGTTGTGTGATTGTTTTGTGGTGAATTGGAATAATGGTTTGTATGAATGCATTGCATGGTTTTATAGGGAGAGAATGGATGGGAGAACATGTGAATGGCAGCTAGGAATGATTAAAGAAGGGAATGCATGTGGAATGACAACTAGGTTGGTTGGTGGAAAGCTGAAAATGCAAATGGGAATGCTGGAAATGCAAGGGATGCACG